>NW_024070203.1:38281113-38881113 GCF_014754425.2 Oryx dammah
GCGGACGCGCTCGTGCTCGGGAACTATCGGATTAAACTTGAATCGAGTGAAATTACACAAAGGAGCGCCGCGGAGGAGGCGGCCCGGGGACCCGGAGACCCTGAAACTCGCCAGAGCCCCGTTCGCCCCCGGCCAACTCCGCGCCCGAGGATCCAGCCCCCTGGCCGCGGCCGCCGAGCCAACTCCGGAGCCCGCTCTGCGTTTTGTCCCCCCCCTCAGCACCGGGCGGCGGAGGAGCCCGCCCGCCCGCTCCGGTAAGCGCGAGAGTTCGCCGGGCGCCTCCGGGAGGGGCGGCAGCGGCAGGAAATCGCTCCGGGCGGGGGCCGGGGCCGCGCGAGGAGTTGGGAGCGAGGAGTTGGGCGTGTGCGGGGCGAGGGGCGAGGGCGGGCGGGGGCCGGGGCCGGGCGCAGGAGCGCAGCGCCGCCGCCGCGGGGCCCGAACCCGCGCCCCGAGCGCCGCCCGGCGCCCCAACTTTTGCCTGCGTCCGCGGGGCTGGCGGCGGCGGGGGCGCGCGGTCCGGCCGAGGGTCACTTCCTCGCATGTAAATGGCTTTTTGTTGTGCTGCCGGCCGTGGGGGGGGGACGGGGGACAGGAGGGAGCGTGTCTGCGCGCGGGGGAGCGCGAGCGCGTTTCCTCCCGCCGGCGCCGAGCACGAGTTGCCGGCTCCATTCGGAAGAAAAAGGAAGGAGGAAAAGTTGGGCTGCAACTCCAGTGCGAGTGGGCGATGGGCGCGCGGGCGCGGGGCGGCTGAGCGGCGGCGGCTCGGGGACGGCGGTGACCCCCGCCCCCCGCCCGGGACCGACCACGCCGCGCTCGCCGGGAGCGGCGGCCGCACCGGCGCGAACAAAGTGCGTCCCTCCCGGCGGCGGCGGCGCCGGCCCGCGCGGGGACGGCCACCGGGCGAGGTGGGTCGGCGGCGGGGAAAGTGCGCGGGGCGCCGCGTGGGGCGGGGGCGGCGCGAACACGCGGTGCGGGGGGCGTCCCGAGCCCGGCCCGTGCCGGCCGCGAGCGCGGAGTTGCGAGCCCGGAGCCGGGGGCCTCCCGGGGCTCCCCAAGTTCGCGAGGAGAAGAAGAAAGGGAGCGGGGCTGGGGCGGGCGCGGGGCGGCGCGGCGAGGAGGGGACCCCACCTTGCCGAGCTGGCCGGGCCAACGGCGGCGGCGGCGGCGGCGCGGCGGCTGCATAATAGCGACTTTAAGTCCCCGGAGGCAACTCGGCTCCCCCACCCCTGAGCCTCCTGGGGGTCAGCGCCCGCAGCGGGGGGGGTCACTAGGTGGCCCCCGAGGTGGCTCGGGTGCGCTCTGCCCCCGCAGAGATCCGCGGCTCGGAGCGTGAATGGTCGAGGTGGCTGGAGGCCAAGCGGTCAGCGGGGAGAGGAAGGAGGGCGGCGGGGGACGCGTTGTTTGTTTGGTCGGCACCGGGGACGGGGCTCGCCGGGGGTGCAGGGGCGCGGGCACCCGGTGGGCTGCCGTGCGGGGCGGCCGCGTCGGCGCGGGGCGAGCGCCTCCCGGGGGAGGGGGGAGGGCGGCGATCCCGGGCGCGGGGGTGGGGGGGGGGGTGGTCGGGAGGCTCCGGGGAAGGAGCCGCCGGCCCCGAGCAGCCATCATTACCGAGCCGCCTTTCTCCGGATGGCTGCGCCTCGAGGAGCCCCGCGCCGTGGGAGCGCACCCCGAACTCCCGACTGGCCGCCCGCTTTGTGAGCGCCCCCGGGGAGCGGCCGGGCGGGGAGTGCTTCTGCTACCGGGCGGCCGGTTTTCCCGGAGGTCACTTTTAGAGACTGTTCACGCCTCGATTTTAAACTAGTTTTTTTTTTTTTTTCCCCCTCTTCTGAACAGACAATGGACAAAAGAAAAGTGGCAACCCACATGGAGAGTTTCCTTTTGAATTGCTAGAATTAGATACACTATCCAGCTCGCCACTTGCTAAGAATACTTTCTAGTTTCCCATTGTATATTACCTCGCCGTCGATTTAAAGAACTCATCTTGAAATGTGTCCATCCTCTGGGCTGGATTTCTCAGCTGTATTAAATATTTTCATTTATTTCTAAAGGATTATGTGAAGGCCCTGATTTTTATTTTCAGAAAATTGTAATTCATGCTGTCTTTGCAGTGGGCAGCACCTTTCAAAGAGGTGGAGTGTGTGCTCTCCCCCTTATCCCCCCAGTTCTCTCCCTATAAGGGGAGGGGGGAGTACTCCCCTAAACGTAATAATCAAATAGTTAAAAAAAAAAAAAGCAAAACCGAACAAACTTCTCTTTATTTTCTCACAGATCTATTCTGACGATGGCAAAAAAGAAATAAATAAAAAATAAAAATCGTAGTGACTATGATCTTAGCGGCATGGGAACTTGATTTATTCCAGTTGAAATTCCATTTAGGTAGTAGCAACGTGTGATCGTATGTAATTCTTATTTCAGAGATAACTCGAGCAGTGATTCTCCGAAGTTGAACCCTCCTCCCAGCCCCCGGAGTGCGACATCTGTCGCGGAGTGTTTTTGTCTTGCTGTTGCACAACAGAAGCCCTCCAGTCTTTACCCTAAAATGGCAGCTTTCATTTGACTGGGGCCCATTCATTGACAATGATAATAAAGAGGCTGAAAGCTAGATGCTTGGGGCACGGAGCAGGACTGGGTTTGCCTTTCTAGGGTGCTAGTAAGTGGGAGACATTTTATGTCTTCCAGATTTGCTCAGGAAAAGTTTCTTTTTCCTGAAAAATCTGGACTGTGGAAAAAAGTTACAAAGTAAACAGAATTTGGAAGTGGAAGGGGACTTGTACCAAATTTTAGAAACTTAAGTTTTCTTGTTTCACCAAATGGTGAAATTATGACATCCTCCCTTACCCCTTCAGAACCAGATCAAGGGAGGTAATGAATTTTTGTGAGGCTTGTAACAGGTGAATTTCATCACTATAACACTCAAGAGTTGTTTTTTAGCACTTTAGACTTCATTATTTATAGTCTGCTGATATTTTCTATTTTTTTTCCTCCCTCTGCGCAAGTCAGTAAATTGAAGCTTGGTGAATTCTAGGTTTTTCAGGATTCAAATGAGTTTCTTGGTAAGAAAAGAATAATAATAATAAAGGGACTGGTATATGAATTTTAAACTCTAATTTTATTGGTTTAATCAGTGAAATTATTTTTGAGTCAGTTAAAATAATTGCTTCCATTTCTATGTCTTAAGATGGAAGTAAGGATAGAGAAGTCATTTATAAGTGATGGTGATAGTTAAAAACTCAAACATTATTTTCCTCTTTCGAGGAAAAAATAACACTTTTCCTCCAAGTTGAGAATATATAAGTTGAGTTTTAAATAGCAGATCTTGTAACATGGTTCTAAAACAGTACTTTCATAGATTCTCCTGTACTTGGTCTAGTTGTTAATCACTTTGGCTTACAGGACTATTTCCAAAAGTTTTCCACCAGAGTATTGAGTTAAAATGAATACCATGGGAAGTATGTGTATAAAACTGTATCAAAAATGTTACAAGTTTTTCTTCATACAGATGCAGTCAATAATGTATTACCTGTAGTATATTTTTTAAGCTGTTAGGTCAGAAGAAAAAAATGCATTTTCATCTATGAGGAGATATAGTCAGAGTGCATAGGTATACATACCATGTAACCCATGAGAGCAATCTCAATGCCAAGGTTAGAGTAGGTATTTCAAACCTTGATGGAAAGCATGTTATTGCCTGTGCTTGAGAAAGTTGGCTTGTCATACGGTCACCATTCATTTGGTTACTTTGGATTCAGCAATCAGTAGTGAGTTTTCAGTGTGTAAAAAGACAAATAGAAGGCAATTCTTTCCCTCAGAGGGTTCACCATCTAGTAGGAGAGAGCCTTTTAAAGGTACACAGATAATCACATTTAACTTTTAAGGTCAACTTTGGAGGTAATAGTTATTCATCTTTTATTATCCATACATAGCCATCTTATAAATATCTACTATAAATAAGGCATCACAAGAATAAAAATGCTTAGTCAGGGCTGAGCATTTCAAAAATGACTGACTTCAAAAAATGACCCTTAAAATTTCAGCTTTGAAATAAAATGACTTAATTCCAGTATTCAGATGGTTTCTAGATGTAAACAAACTAGTACTTGGATAGATCACATAGCTAAATACACTGGAGGTAGGAAGGGACATTTGGGGAGGATGTTAGGAACGTACTGGCCCTATGTGATTCTGTAATTGTCTTTTTCATTCACAAGGACACTTTTGTATATCTTTAAAAGGATATTCTTTTTATGCCTTTTAGAAATTGAGAATTTTGCGTTGTATCTTACCAGGTTTCTCAAACCATTATGATTTTATCAGTCTGGAAGATAAAATCTTCCTTTTTCTCTGGAAAACTTTATTATTCTTAGCTTTCTTTTAAACTCGGACGTTCAAAGATGATGGATGATGTTAAAATATAAAAGAAATTGGGAATAAATGACCACTTAATTTTTCTACCAAAAAAAAATGAAGATGTGGTGATTTAATTTGGGTATTACTCAGATTGGGTTGCAATTATAGCAGAAGCCCATAGCTAATCTTGATGATAGTTAAGAGTGGGGAAAGTAATTAAAAACACTGCTGCCATTCTTTTATATTTAAATTCTATCAGTATATAAAAATTCTTAAACCACACCTGTGTGATAAAAATAATAAACAGGAAAGCACAATGATATTGTCAAGTAGAAATTCATCTTGTGATCATTAGTGAATCTTCGGATATTTAGAGCATGAGGACCTTGGAAAGCTAGTCGAACTTACTCATTTTACAGATTAAGAAACTGAAGCCCAGAGAGATTAATTAAAGGAGCCGCCTCTGGCTGGCCACCCGGTTACTGCCGGGCAGTCTCGGTCACGGTTGTCTTGCTGGCGCCTAGCTGGGTGCTGCTGCAAGGGGATGCTGGGTTGGTCCTTGCTGGATGACAGAGCTGGTTCTTGAAGGGTCTAGCTCTCTTCCTACTTACATCTGACTCAGAAGCACCTTTTGGCTTAAGAACCTTTAACCCACGCTACAATAGCTCTTAAAGGTGTTCCTGCTACTGCTGCTAAGTTGCTTCAGTCGTGTCCAACTCTGTGCGACCCCATAGACAGCAGCCCACCAGGCTCCCCCATCCCTGGGATTCTCTAGGCAAGAATACTGGAGTGGGTTGCCATTTCCTTCTCCAATAAAGGTGTTCCTAAATCATCATCAATATTGTGTTTGTCTCTACTGTGTAGTGGTTTGGAGGTTTTTGGGGGCGTTGCGGGGGGGAGGTATGATTACGCATCTAGAGAAAGGTACAGAAAAATTATCCCAAGATTTGATGACTGTTTTCCCTTAAGAAGCATGTATTCCTTATCATAATTAGATTCCTATACCTTTTAACTCAGGTGACTGCAAACATGATAGTGTTATTCTTAGTATTTTTGGAGGGTTTTGTCTTGTTTTTACTTCAAAAAGTAAAAACTATCTTGTTAAAAATGAAAATAGCATAGAACAGTAATGAAGAAGGATTACTGGGTAGGAGGAGGCTGACTGGTCCCTTGGCCCGTTTGCTTGTGACCACGTGGCATCAGAGATGCTTGCTGTCTCGCGTGGTCCTTTCGGCCTCTCACTACTGCTGTAGGTGCCAGGCTCGGCTTGAGTGGCTGGTGGCTGGGCCTGTGATCGGTTTTCTGTTTCATCTGTTTTCTTGTTCATCGATTCAAGTATTTATTGGGTACCTGTTACGTACAAGGTGCTGGGCTGAACCTGAGTTAGGAATATAATACACAAGAAGACATAGGAGACCCACGTGGAGAAGAAATTGAAGTGCCGCAGTGTCGTAGTGCTGTGCGCTGGATACCAGGAGGAGGGAAGAGCACTTGCTAGCTCTGAGGAGTGGCCTCAGCACTGCCGTCCAGTTGGTGGTAGAAGAAGGGGGCTCACCTGGAGGGTGGCAGCAGGTCCGAGGTCTACGGAGAGCGGCCAGATGATGCCTAAGAGGTAGGCAGAGGCCAACTCGGGCGGGGCGTACAGGATCTGGGATTTGGGATTAGGGGAAAAAAAAAGCAACAGAGCCACTGATGAGTGTAGAGCAGTGCTTGACATGAGCAGGCTTGTGTTTTGAAGGCTAAATTGTCGGGTGGGGCACTGGAGGGAGACTCAGGATGTTCCCCCTGGTGGTGAAGGAGCAGTGGTTTGGACTAGACTGGTGACCGTAGGGAGGGAGAAGTGGAGAGGCTGGAGAAATATTTAGGAGGCTCGCTGGATTGGACTTGAAGATAGATTTGTTCTCAGGGAGAGGAAGGGGTCAGGGAATGTAGGTTTTCTGGTGTGTTCCAGGCAATGGCTGGCTGGCTGGTGATGCTGCTCACTGAGGTGGTGGTCACCTGGTGGAAGCCAGGTCTGAGGAGGAAGTTCATGGGTTCTCACAGCGTGTGACTGAGGTGGCCGATAATGGACCATGAAACCGCTGTCTCAGCCTTCTTTCCATTGCTAGCGGCATTCTAAAACTTTCCAAAACAGCCTGCTAGCTTCCCTCCAAAGATGGAGGTATAGGTGGAGCCCACCAGGAGACCTGACGAGAAGGGGGGTGTTACTTGCCTCCTATGTGGCACTCTGCTTGTTACTTGTTGAAAAGGACTTTGCTTGCTGCTTGAGAGATGGGAACCCTCCAGTAAGCAGACTTTGTTACATTTTGTTCTTCTGTCTCCACATTCCAGTGGCTGCTTTGTGTTGCTAAGGATGAGGTCCTTGGTCTCCCAGCAGTAGCTGGTGGGTCTCATAAGTTAGCTCTGGTTGAATTTTAGAGCTGGTTGCAGCCACACATGGGTGTGGTAGAAATGAATACATTGCTCAGATAATTGTAGAGGGAAGTACCATCCTTGGTCTGAACACTTAACCTGCCCTGGGTGGGGAAGGAAGGAGTATGTATAAACTAGTTTAATGTATCTTAAAAGTCACTTTGATCAATTATTATAAAAAGTTGTTGTTCAGTCACTCAGTCGTGTCTAAGTCTTTGCGATCCTATGGACTGCAGCTTGCCAGGCTTCCCTGTTCTTCACCATCTCCTGGAATTTGCTCAAACTGGCATGATTGGTAGCAAATGAGAAGGACATTTTCTTCTCCAGGGGATCTTCCCACCCAGGGATTGAAACTGGGCCTCCTGCATTACAGGCAGATTCTTCACCGTCTGAGCCACCAGGAAAGAGGTACTAATGAATAAATCCAGACATGTTTTGAAGTTTCTGAGAAAAAGTATGAAAAGCCTGAACATTTATCTTGAAACAGTTATTTTTTTTTTGTTTGAGGGAAGTGTTTGCATTTTATGTGTGTGTGCGCACCAGTTTATAGAGTAGTGATATTGTTGTTTAGTCTCTTAAGTTGTGTCTGACTCTTTTGTGACCCCATGGACTGTAGCCCGCCAGGCTTCTCTGTCCCTGGGATTCTCCCGCAAGAATACTGGAGTGGGTTGCCATTCCCTCCTCCAGGGGACCTTCCTGACCCAGGGATGGAACCCGGGTCTCCTGCAAGTCCAGGGTCACCCGTTTATTTTTGTTACAGGTCCAGCTTTGTTCTTGGTGTGGAGAGGGGTCCTTCCTGGGCCTTGTTGTCTTTGGTTGAGGTTCATTTCAAAGATGCTCTGCCTGACGCCGGTCCTCACAAGCCTTTTGGTACCATTGTGACTCCATCCCAGGTTCACCAGGGCCCGCCCCGCCTCCTCCGGGGTGGGCATGATTATCCTTTGCAGGATTTTCAGGGGCTTGCCTAGGCTGTAGGGGCTGCTCCATCTGCAGGTTTTGCTCTCTCCTCTAGCAGTCTTTAGGGATTGTTTGGATACGTTTAAACTTTAGGGGCAGTAATGTTCCCATGTGGTGAAATAATATAGAAATGCTGGGTGTGCTGACTTCAGGTGGACTTGGCCAGCAACCCTACAATAGTTTTTATTTCTAACCCTAGTTCTTTCCCTGGTTAGTTTCAAACGTTTCAAAAAACCTTTAAAAATACATTGTCTGGCTTGTTCCCATCAATAGTATATTGGTTTAAGAAACCATTGGCCTTTCTAGAGGTGCATACATGCCATTGAATGTAGGGTTGTGCCATGTGGCCCGCAGTGGAAGAATAAAGGGGATGTTATCCCCACTCCCAACCCCCACCCCAGCTTTAGCCTGTCTGTCCTCAGCATGGGGCGGGCAGAGAGCCGCAGCCACTGTGCATGGGGCTTGGGCAGCCACACCAAGCCTTTGTGCGGGGAAAGACAGGCAGATAACGTGTGCAGTTCTGACATGTCAGGGACTCTCCCCGGGATCCTCCACTCACACGTCAGAGATCTCTACACCGTATTTGTGGTTCATCTGATAAAAGGGTACATGGTTCCTCAGTAATTAATTTTCCCCTCGTTCTTTGGCAAGTTAGAGACTGCTTTAAATGATTAAAGAGTCCACTTTGTTCTCTTTTTGTCCTTCTGAAAGAAGCCATAAACACTTCAGAGTTGGTCCTCTTGATATTTAAAACATTTTTATAGCAAAAGTACATATTATTTTAACACACATAAAAAGAATGATCCTCTCTACCATGATTCTAAGACAGCAAGTAGCAAGAAGCTTCTTATAGAATTACAAGCCTGCCTTATTTTCCAAGCCAGGCCTGTCCTGGCACTAGGTGAAGAATAAAATCAATTGGAACACAGGTGTGCAATCAGCATATGCCTTAGTTGTGATGTATTTTAAAGTGTGTGGGTCTAGAAATGACTTTATTTACGGATAGGACTAATAATGGATTGTAACTGTTAAGCCTGGATCTTCAAGGTGAACTTTTCTTTTTTAAACATCTCTCTCACTGTGTTTTATGTTCTTGTATACTTGACCTTGTTTGTGCTTGGGATTTTGCTTTGGCCAATTGCTGGTGTATTGATCTTGTCAGAAAAATCATGCAGACTCATCTGGAGCATGTAAAAATTTTGATTAAATTAGGAAACTGTCTATTTTCTCTGTTTGCTGTGTGATCAACTGAAATAGTGCAGAAATAACCCAACAGCATTAAAGATATCATTAATCACCATAACAACTAACTAGCAGTTGATTTTTGAGCATTTCCAATCACGTAGGGCTTCCTCGGTGGCACAGTGGTAAAGAATCCTCCTGCCAGTGCAGGAGACATGAATTCGATTCCTGGATCAAGAAGATCCCCTGGAGGAGCAAGTGGCAACCCACTCTAGTATTCTTGCCTGGGAAATCCCATAGACGGAGAAGCCTGGTGGGCTATAGTCCATGGGGTCACAGAGTTGGACCCGACTGAACATGCATGTGTGTGTGTGCACACACATACAGTCAGATAGGCATTTGCTAAGTGTTTTGGTTACTCATTAGAACAACTCTAGGACAGGGGTCCCCAACCCCTCTGGTCCTTGGCTTGTTAGGAGCTGGGCCACATAGCGGGAAGTGAGTAGTGGGCCAGCCAGCAAAGCTTCATATGTTGCTCCCCATCACCCGCATTACTGCTGAGCCATCACCCCCACTCTCCGCCCAAGGTCCATGGAAAAACTATTCTCTGTGGAACCAGTCCTTGGTGCCAAAAAGGCTGGGGAATACTGACTAGGAAATAGAATGTTTACCCCCATTTTACAGATTCAGAGACTTGGACTGAGGGGTTAAATTGCCCAGGACCACACATAACTGTAGTGCATGCTGGAGGAGGATTTTTTAAAATTATATTTATTTTTATGTATTTGGCCTTGCTGGGTCTTCGTTGCAGTATGTGGATCTTTGAACCTCATTGCCGTATGTGGGATCTTTAGTTACAGCTTGCAAACTCTCAGTTGCGGCATGTGGGATCTAGTTCCCTGACCAGGGGTCGAACCCAGGGTCCCTATTTTGGGAGCCTGGAGACTTAGCCACTGGACCTCCAGGGAGATCCCTGGAAGAGGATTTTGAAGTTCACCAGTCTCCAGAATCTGTATTCGTGATCCATCACCAGGCTCGTACCACTGCTGCCTTAATAGGTAAAAGTGCATTAGAAATGCCAGCAACGCCCTGTAATCCTGTGTCTCCTGTTGGCTCAGGCTTTTCCGGTCATACTTGCTCTTTTTGTGCCTGCTGTACTTGGGGCGGGGGAGAGGGGGCGGGGGCGGCACCGTTATTAATATCTTGGGATATCTTGACTCCCAAGATGACCGGGTTCCGTGCCTTTCAGCATCATACCCTTCCTGTCCCATGAAGACACTGAGAGGAGTTGTTCTCCAGCAAGTTTTATTCTGTGGTGGCTGAGAACTTGAGTTGTGGCATCAGACGGATCAGTTCAGTGAATCATGAAACTGGGAATAATAATACTCTCCACCAGCCAGGGTTAGGGCGGAAGGTGGCATGAGATGCTTCAGCTTCAAGCACTCAGTATAGCTTATGGCATATTTATTGAGGAGTTACTAGTAGCATTAGCTGACTCTTGGTCATTGAATTTATCAAACCATGTGCCTCGGTTTTATTTTTACTTAAAAAGTCCCCATAATCCTGAGTCATGAGAAGCCCACTGTGGAGTCCAGCCGCATGGTTTGCCTCCAGGTACAGCACTAGTTGTTGTTCCCCTGCACAGAGGGAACTTGGATATCCCAGATGCTAACGATGCTACCTTTGAGGGAGCAATCTCTTCCTGGCCCTGGGGATTCCTTCTGCTGGCTGAGCCTTGGGTGTCTCGCCAGAGAACCAGTCATTTCTTCTTTTCCCCAAACCTGCAGTTCTCCAAAGACAGTGGGGATGTCACCAGCGGTGGGCATATTCTATCAGCTCTGGCGTGGACGAGCCTCCCAGTGTAGACCAGAGAGGCGCAGGCTGTTCTCAGAATCTGTAACTCTAGATCCTTGAGTCTCTGAACGTTGGAGTTAACCCTCCCCTGCCCCAGATTCCGTCTGTCGCTTAAGAAGGAGACAAGAAAGGATCTAAACTGAGAGTAGGTTTGGGGTGGGGTCTAGGACAAGAGTAGCCGCTGTTAACAGAAAATGAGAAGGTTCCATTCCTCTGGAAACATGAGGCTCTGGGGGCGGCTTCCTTGGTATCCCACTCTGTCAGGACTGGCACGACGGTGGGCGAGGTGGTGCATCGACGGCTTTCACTTTACTTTATTTCATTTTATTGTCGCTGAAAAGTGACTCTTATGGGAAGATGAGATGGAGCGGAGTGGAAAGAGCTGGCAGACAGGGGCCCGTGGAAGTTCCCCATGTTCTTTGTCCCTACTACAGGGTTGAAAACTTGGAGAAGCTTCTTGGTTCGTGGACTTTTAAGAGCTCGACCTCCATAGCTACCATATATGGAGCGTGGGGTTCATGTGAGTTTGCATTTTGCTAATAACCTGTGTACTTACCTGAACTGTTGTTCCAAATGATGGAAGCAGGATTAATCAAGATTGTTTAATACATGGTGCAGTTGGGACTTAAATCAGGACAGGTTCGTTTAAGAGCCTGTAGTGTGAACCTCTCTGCAGAAAGTGCTTGGGATGGGTGGTCACATTGGAATGACCTCGGCCTGAGAAGGGCAGGACCAGCGTCTATCAAGAAGGGCAGGACCAGCGTCTATCAAGATGTGCACACCTGTGCTTTCGAGGCCTGGCTCCCCGAGGCACACTAAGAGGCCCAGAGCTGCGCATGAATGGCTTATAGTCAGGGGCGCGTCTTTTCCTCCTTACAAGTCATATCTTATCAATTGCGAACACTTTCCACCTAAAAGACACTCATTGTGAGACTCACTAGTATTCCACCCTGTTTTTGTTTATCAGTTCAAAACGTGACCAACCACAGAGTATTCAGCTTGCTACAGAACTGGCTGTTTCTTTCCAGTGTTTATCCAAGATGTATTCATTCATATGGACTTCCCAGGTGGCGCAGTGGTAGAGAACCCACTTGCCAATGCGGGAGATTTTAGAAACACAGGTTCCATCCCTGTGTTGGGAAGATCTGCTGGAAGAAGAAATGGCAACTCACCCCAGTCTTCTTGCCCGGGAAACTTCATGGACAGAGGAGCCTGGTGGTCCACGCGGTCCACCTGGTCACAAAGAGAGACACGTGTGCACGCATGCCAGGTTGCTTCAGTCATTTCTGGTTCTTTGCCACCCTGTAGACTGTAGCCCACCAGGCTCCTCTGACCATGGGATTCTTCAGGCAAGGATAGTGAGGTGGGTTACCATGCCCTCATCTAGGGGATCTTTCTGACCCAGGGATTGAACCCTCATCTCTTACGTCTCCTGCATTGGCAGGCGGGTTCTTTACCACGAACCTCCTGTTAAAACTTGGAAGTTTTGCTATTTTTGGTGCACTTAAAAATTCCTTTTTTGTTTTTTTTTTTTTTTTGGTGTGTGTGTGTGTTTTGTTTCATAGAGCTAGGTTTATCACCAGAATTAGCATTTTAAGGTTTCCATTTCCCCCTCTCATTAGAAGACAAACAAAATCCAGGTTGGTATTGGAAGCAAAATTTCAAGCTCATAAGTGGCTACTGTGGGCCCGTGAGAGCCATTCTGTTTAGCTGCCGAGGTCTGGCAGGAAAGGAGAACTGTCTCATGTCTGTCAGATGCTTAGTAGGGATGCACCGCGGTGACGCAGTCAGGCAATTTCCCACATGGTTCACCCTGGGGGTGGTGACACAGCTGTGCCTGGGTTGCTAGCAGGCAGGCATTGTCACCATAGGCTAGCTGAGAAATCCGGTGTTTGTCTCCGTGTGAACGGAAGGAGATGTACTGCCTGAAGGTCCGCACAGAAGCCTGGCTTTTGCTGATGGCGTGGTGACATCGGGGACCGACGGTCCGTCTCTGACTGTATGTAGCTCAGGCTTTGCAGAGCTTGAAGAAATGCCCACATCACTGGTGTTATCCTTTACGGATCACTACCACCGTAATAATAACATTAAGAAGAAGAATATCCTCACTGGGCAAACCTGAAAGTGACTCGACTACCTGTGCCTTCTCTAAACAAGACGGCTTGAGCCAGGTGTTGAATTTGGAACGTAATCTGATTTGTGTCACCTACCAGCTCCAGGCTAGGGGTGAGAAAATGGGTCTGTTTATTCAAAGCATTATAGCATTCACTCATATCATTATGAGATTTTCTTGTGTGTCTCTTAACTCTTCCAATATTCTGTTGTATGAAAGGAACTCCTGCTTTCCCTTTCCTTACCTTTTTGAGACAGATGCATAGAAGACTCAGGTCCCTCATTCCCAGGCAGAAAAGCTAACGAAGTACATGGGAGATTTTGAGGAGGAGGGAGCGCTCCGTCTTGCACCTCCTCAGCAACGTCCTCCCCTCCCTTCTGCCTGCCAGGGTTCACAAGGACAAGGTGGTTTTGCAGAAATAATATATCCACTGGTCTTTAAGGAAGAGGAGATGATGAGTGGGACTGAGGTTGCTTTTTCATCTGGTTTCTCCAAGTGACCTGCAGAATGGGTCTGTTCACATGATCTTGAGGCTCTTACATAATCATTTCAAAAGTTCATCTGGTAAAAAGTGATGGGCACAGTAGATATTTACTGGGCCTTAGAATGAACACAGTCACCTGGTGGTATGTGCTTAATTACTCACTCAGTCGTGTCCGACTCTTTGTGACTCCTTGGACTGTAGCCCGCCAGGCTCCTCTGTCCATGGGATTTTCCAGGCAAGAATACTGGAGTGGGCTGCCATTTACTTCCCCACCCAGGGATCAAACCCACATTTGCTGCATTGGCAGGCGGACCCTTTACCACTGAGCCACCTGGAAAGCCCCACAGTCACCTGTGCTGCTTGTTAAAGATGTAGATTCTGGGAGTCAAGTGATTAGCACTCGTCACTTTCACTGCCAGGTCTCAGGTTTGATCCCTGGTCAGGGAACTAAGATCCCACAAGCCTTGTGGCATGTTACAGCAACAACAATAACAACAGCAAAATGCAGATTCTTCAACCCTACATTGGTTTCATTCCTGGATTAAAATCTCTGTGGGCCATCTAGAATCTGAATTTTTATCTCGGTGCTTTTGATATACTCTAAAAGGCCTCACATTTAGACCAGTGTGTTAGTTATACAGTGAACATATCATGGAAATACAGAACAGTTCAGAAAAATGGTAGCATGTATTTTTACAGTATTTTTTGGAGCTTTGCAGGTAATGTTATTCTCTTACATGTGAGTGAGTGAAATGTAGCTGCTATTTGGGATTCCAGCAAAGATGGACGCATGGTTGAGCTTGGGATCATAGTCCACCTTAAAGGCAGTAAAAGGGATGGAGACCAACATGTGTTGTGTTTACTCATTAAGTTGTATTTTCATTCTGCCACAGAATAATTAAAAACTTATTTTATGTGTAGTTCCAGCTTACATGATTAGTGGGTGGATTTAGGGGACTTCACCAGTCATCCAGTGGTTATGACTCTGCCCTTCCAATGCAGAGGGGGTTGGGTTTGATCCCTGGCTGGGGAACTAAGATCCTGCATGTGGTGTGACCAAAAAAAAAGTATAAAAAAAAAGTGAGTGGATTCTTACTCTTCGGGGGCAGCCTGTTCCAAGGCGGTGTTATTTCCAAGGGCAGCTCAGACGTGAACGGTGAGAGTCTGGTGGCATGTTGTTTGGCAGCTGGACTTGGCAGCGTCCATCTCCGTGGGACCCCGGTACTCCTCTGGGAGGTGATGGGAAGCGGTTCCTGGCTCTTTTCTCAGCCCTCCTCCTCCCTTCCTTTCCGATTTTTTCCTCAGTGCCTGCCCCATTCTCTTGTCCCACCGTCTCCCTGGACCTGGGCTGGGAGGCTCCGTCAGGGTCCTGGGCTTCCCTCGGCTCCTCACTCCTCCTGCTGCTCCCTGCAGCCAGTGTCCTTCTGAAAGCGCCCATCTCGGCTCCAGCTCAAACCCACAGCTCCAGGTCCTGTTTCCAGGTGATTAGCTCCTAAAACGTTATTTTTATTCCCAGTATCTTCCCCCAAGCTTTTGTTCTTCATCTTCTCAACCTGTCTGAACCCGAAGTCTTCCCAACACCACCTCCTTCCTGCATGAAGCCCTGGCCTCTCAGCCCCACGTTGCTCTCCGTGCCACCTTGCATCCCGGCCGCCTCTCAACCTCTCCAGGCTCCTCCGAGTTCAGGGGGCTCCACACCCCTTGGGTCCTGGCGTCCTGGTTTCTTTGACCGCATTACATCCTCACGCACTCACCTGCCTGTTAGCACATAGCGCCAGGCCTGCTGAGCCCTGGCCATCCTTCTCCTCGTCGTCTGCACTGGAAGAGATTGCTGCCTGCCCTCTCTGTTCCCAGCGTTCTCCTTCATTCATTCCCGGGGCAGCTGGCGCCCTGGCTGCGGGTCTGGAAGCTCCCAGACTCCCACAGAGGGGTCCTGCTCATCACCTTTGAGTGCAGTGGGGCTGATGGGTTTAAAGTCGAGACTATTGGTGTGTGGGGGGGTAAGGTTTCCCTGTGTCTGTCCCCCCGTCCCCTCCCCAGGGACAAGTGGTTCCAGCCGTACCTGGTTGTCCCCCAGCAGATTGAGAACGTGAGGGGGAAGAGGAGGTGAGAATCCCTCCTTAGACCCCATTCCCATGTCCCTGGTGTGCAGTCAGAGGGCCTTTTCCCTGGTTGCTGTGTTCTGATTAGGTACTTAAGATGCCCTTTGGTCTGTCTCGTGATCTTTAGGTTAGCCCAGGATTGTCCGTAAGATATAATCTTGTGTTGAGGGAAAACTATTAAACTGGTAACCGAAATCCTTTTGTGGGGAGTCAGTTGTGCTTGACCATGGCCTGAGGGGCTTTCAGAAATGGGCCTCCAAGTTCACGATAGAGTGAACTTTCCATACAGGCCTTCCCCAAGTCGGCTGTAGGAAGGACTTCAGTGAATGCAGAGACATGGCCAGTAAGGGCAGGGAATATTCTGTGCGGTGTTTCCAGTTTCCACCTGTATAGGGTAAACGGTGATTTCTGTGTGAGGTAGACTGTGAAGTCTTCTTAGGTTTTGGAAACGTGGATGTGTCTGGTAAAAGCTGTTCTTTTATTAACACCTTTCAAAAGATTGGTAAGAATTACAAGCACACAAATCTTAATATTCTTGCTGACTTTTGGGGATGACACTAATGTTTGCGAAGTGGTGGTCATGGAAAATTGTAGCTGTGCCGAGTTCTGCAGGAGATCTAAAAATGCCGACCGTGGCTCCGAGATGCGAGTTGCACACCTGGGACATGGAGCAGGTCAGCACCGTGTGTGGTCAGGCGCTGAGGACGTGTGATGCTCTCAGTGGAGGCCTGGTAGTGGAGGAGGCCATCAGCAGATGTGACCCGTGCTGCCTTGTGATAGGCTGGGAGGATTGAGAAATGACAGGAGCAGCATCACAGAGATACAGCGAGGCCAGGCCCCCAGAGCAGGCTGCAGGGCAGGGCCGGGATTGCACCCCCAGGGAGAGGGGCACCCTGCCTCACTCACACCCACCCTCCTCCCGAGCTCAGGGAGGGTCAGAAGTGGCTGGGAGGAGAGGGCAGGGGATGGACAGACAGGGTTGAGGGTGGGCTGTGGTGAAATTGGTGACATGCATTTGCACTAAGTGATGGAAATGGCATGGTTAGTTTGGCAACGTGTAAGCGTTGGTGGTTGAAGAGGGACTGGAGGGGAAAAGTCAGCAGTGGAGCTCCACCAGGGCAGGGGGATTGAAGAGGTGGGGGGGGGGTGGTGAAACTGGTGGGAGATGAGGAGAGGACTGGTCCTGCCAGGGGCCAGTGCCCACCTGAGAATGGCTCGGAAGCCTCTTTTCAGGAGAACCAAGGTTTGATGTTTTGAACTTAGATTAGATCCAAAAATAGGAAACATTTGAGGAGGGTGAGATGTATGAAAAGATAAAAAGATCACTTTAGAAAGCTTCCAAAAATAAAGCTACATCGCTCATGAAGTTGTGCAACCAGCAAGCCAAAAAAATATCAAAATAGTAACCCCCCTCCCCGGATTTTTTAATTAAAGTCAGTGTCTTATGAAAATGATTTTGGAACTGTTTGCACATGTAGTTTGACTTTATTTCTTTAAATGTCCTTACTACTTGGGCACAGCATAATGTGAAAGAGTTCTGTAGGATTGTTCATACTGCTCTTTCAGAATCAAAATGGCATATTGGTAGTTAGGGAGTTTGTAAAAGTCTCCCCAGTTATTACACACGAATGTTGATCTGTTCACTGGGGTCATGCTTTCTTCTGAGTGTGTGTTCTGACATTTGAAAGACCTGCCTCACTGTGTGTGCTTCACCTGCTTTGAGGGGTGCATGTGGATGTATTAAAAAGACACATCAGCAAATATAGTAGAGAAGCAGCTCCAGCCCATAGAAAAGCAGTAAGGGATGTAGCAGGTAATTCATAGAAAATGTAACTGTCAAAAACATGAAAATTTTCCCAGTTATGGAGTAATAAAAATGCAAATTAAAATGAGATAACTTTCCCTCCTTATCAAATTAGCAAGGATTTAAAAAATATTCTTGGTATTGACGGAATGTGGTGAGACTTGCAGGCTCACTGCTGTCTGGGGTTCGGTGAGTACAAACATTTTGGAAAGTAGCTGGAGATTCCATGTTTCCAGACCTTCATGAACAGCCATGCCAGTCATATCAGTCGTCCATCTGAAGGAAAGATCTGCAGTCCAATCAGCTATGATAAGTAAGAGGTCACAGCATGTTGTTCTGACAGTGAGAAGTCGGGAATGCTTAGATTTGCGCTGTGTTCATAAGCTCAAGTGTGATGCAGGTGTTACAGATTGTGTTTTTGAAAACCGTAAAGCCTCAAAGAGTAGAGCACAAAATAATATATTAAATCTGGCTCTAACTTGATGCAAATTATTAGCACAAGCCTAGGGGGGTGAAAAAAAAACTAGGGAAAATACATCAGTTTTAAAAAACGAGTAGTTTCAGGGATTGACAGTTTCACTTAGTTAAAAGCTCCAATTGCAGAGTTACACAGGTCAGGTTTGAATCCTTGCCTGGCCATTTGCTGGCTGTATGAACTTGAATAGGTGACTTCGTAGCTCAGTGACCACAGGCAAGGTTTAAACTTACCTGAACCTCAGTTCCTTCAGCTGAGGCTGGGAGGGGTGGTGGCAGTGCTCAGCTCCTAGGCCTGCTTTTATTCATGCAGTGATATCTGAACTACCTCACACGGTGCTTACTGCATTGTTTGCTCTCCACGAATGTCAACTGAGGCTGTGTTTATTTTAATTTGTATTTAAAATTTTATTTTAAATATATTTTAATTCATCTTTACATTCAAATTTACATTTTTAAGTATTTTCTTAATTTTATACTGAAAGGCACTTTGCATAATCAAGAAAAACAACCGTCACCATCCCGAGGAGCATCTCTTGCTCCTGAGGGGGAACAAGGAAGCCCGACAGTTTTTAGTGTTTTCTGGCATAGACAAGAAAGTCTTTATAGAGTAATTTCAACTACTTATTTTTCTGAAATGATTACTCCCCAATTTGCCTCTTTCCCCTTGTTTTCTAGGTCACTGAGTAGTATTTGGATTATTTTTTTCTATCTCAAAGAAATTTTGTTCTGTAGTAAGTTGAATTTAAGAGACCCCTGCCTCTTTTTTTTTTTAAAGTTTTCTGAAATCCAGGAAAACAAGAATCATCTTTGAAAAAACTCCTGTAGATGAGATCTGAATTTGGTTAGTATTTACTGCGCCTTTAGCATTCGGATTACAGTGCTAGCTTCTGTACACCTCACCTAATTGTTTAAATATGTGAGCATGATTTTGATATTGGGGAGGTGGAGAAGAAACCAACCTCCTGAAAGTGTTTGAGCTTGAGTTAAAAGGCTTGCTGTGTCTTGGAGTGAGTCAATGTGTGCAGGTGGGAAGTCTGAAGCATCTGGAACCCTTCTACCTTGGAACTGTGTCTTTCTCACAAAAGAAGCACATTGAGGTTGCATGCAACCAGGAGAAGCCTTCAGGCTCTATTTTCTTCTAAGGAGGGCAACAGCTTTGCACTTATAATAAAATAGCTTCAAAGCTTTCATCTCCTTGAAGTTATGTTACCTTTCATTTATCTCAAACATTCTTTATTATATCTTCTATGGCAAACAGAAGAGAATAAGAAAAGGAAAAACAGATTTTTAACAGTCTCCTAACTTAATTATGAATAAACGGGTTGATGGTAAAACTTAAACGATAGAATCTGAAATACACATGACCACATTGTATTATTGTGTTTCATCGCACTAAGATGGTGTCAGTTGTAAGACAGGTCCTATTTCTGACCTATGGGAATGTGAAATAGGAGTTAGAATCAGTGAAATATAGTATTGAGAGAAAAATGAGGACATCTCCACTTTGCAGTCACTCGTACTTGTCAATTTTGTTTACTGAACGAAAAGGAAAGTCACCTGAATGCATCAGGAGTGGGAACTTAAGCCTCTAATCTTTAGCAGAAAGATTTCATAGCTGCCTGTCACTTTAATCACACCTGGAGCCATCCTCTGCACACCTTGCTGTGCTCGTTGTGAACGGCATGTACGGCGCAGCCTAGATGGGCTCATGAATCAGGCATTTCAACATGAACCTGCTTGGCTACCGGACCTAATGTAAGCAGACAGTGGGCCACTTTTTATAGCGTTAATCTGCCAGACTGCTGTCAACACATTGGGTACCATAAAACAGAGTCACCAAGGCTATTCCACAAGGGTGATGCCAAAATCTATTAAAACTCCCAGTAAAACAAGAAACGTGCTGCTTTACCACTAAAAGCCTGACTTGACAAACAATCAAGTATTTGGGTATAGATTCCGAGTTTAGTGCTGGGTTAGTGCCCACGTGCTGTGAATGCAGAATGAATGGATTTTGCTTATGAGTTTAAAAATCTAATTATTCAGCAATACAAAGCAAGGAAAGGCCCTCTGTCTTTCTTCTTTTTTTGTATCTAGGATAATTTGAGAGGATTTTGCATCAGGTGGTGTGAAGCTAGAATGAAGAGAATGAATATAGACCCCAAAGGGGACCCAGTATGACAAAGTCAGAGATTTGCTCTCCGCCAGTCATAAGAAACAAAAATCTCCAGTGAAATTATCACAATGTACAGATACTTTAAATGCCTAATTGGAGGTCAGATAAGCAGCGTGGTAGAAAGGTCGAAGCTCTGGAGTCAGACAGCCTGGGTTTAACTACCTTTGGAACCTTGGGTAAGTTGCTTAACCCCCAGCCTCAGTTTCCTTATTGATGAGATGGGTTAGAATAGCCACTGATTAAGACCAGCAGTTATTTACACTGTCACGGCTTGCTTTGCTTCTTAGGAAAGAGAATGTGAAAGTGAGAGGTGTAAAGATTTAAGAGCCTCGGTGTCTATTAGTATGACTATAGAGGTTTCAGATGAAGGTGAGAGATAACGCCCTTCTGGGCGCTGCAGCCAGCAGTAGATGACTTGAGAGCAGCTAGTTATGAAGGAAACACTGAGAGTACGATTGTGGCAACTACCTGTAGAGCATTTTCTTCTGATACCTCGGTCGGGGTTTTCTGGATTTCCCCCGTGTCTTGTGGTTGAATAAGGAGTGGTTTTAACAAGGCAGTGTGGACTTGGGTTATAACGAAGGGGGCAGCAGGATAGGGCTCTCTCTGTCTTACACCATAGATTTTTCTCTCTTGGGTGATATGAACAATTACTTTAATGTCACCAAAGATTGATGACCAAGAAGGACTGAGGTGATTTCAAAATTGCCAAATGTTGATATTTTAACTGGGTTGTTGCTGGTCACCCAGAGGAGAGTCAGGGGTGTGTGAGAGATCTGTTTTATTTCATGTTACCTTTTTTAAAAAAAAAACAAACAAAAAACTAGGATAACCTGTTCAGCTGCAGCTAGCCTTGCGTCTCCCTCATGGCTGTGAAGTATGTCCCAGCTTCTCTGCTTCCTTCCTGAGAGCCCTGGGTAGGGGTGGGGGCACAGAAAACCAGAGCAGGAACTAGGGCAGGACTGTAAGGCACCATCTTCTAGGGTCGTCCTTCACTCTCTGCTCTTAGTGCATCATGTGTTAGTTGACCTGGGTTCTTCCCCCCCCGCCCCATCGTTTATTGTTGTTATTGTTTCACAGCCATAGCTTGTTTTTGTGGAATTATTTTATTATAATTTTGTTCATTTATTTTCTGTGCTGGGTCTTCGCTGCTGCAGGCTTTTCTCTTGTGGTGAGCGGGGGCTCCTCTCTAGTTGCGGTGCATGGGCTTCTCATTGCAGTGGTTTCTCTTGTTGTGGAGCACAGGCCCTCGGGCGTGCGGCTTCTCGTTGCAGCCTGTGGGCTCAGTATTTGCGGCTCCTGGGCTCTAGAGCACAGGCTCAGCAGTCGTGATGCATGGGTTTAGTTGTTCCAAGGCATGTGGGATTTTCGCAGATGAGGGTTGAGCCTGTGTCTCCTGCGATGGCCGGCGTATTCTTTACCGCTGAGCCACCAGGGAAGCCCTGGAATTATTTTAGATTCCAAACATCCAAGTTACAAAATATCATTCGGGGGACTTCCCTGGTGGTCCAGTGGCTACGACTCTGTGCTCCCAATGCTGGGGGCCGGGTTTTGATCCCTGGTCAGGGAACTAGATCCCACATGCTGTAACTATGTCATTAGGAGTAAAACTAAAGACTGAACTGATATTTGGTGATTGCTGGCCTTAGGCTCTTTCCAACCGTACTGGCAGCTTTCACCTTCACAGACTGTGTCTAGGATGTTTCTAGAAGCTTACCACGTCACAGCAATGACAGCACCTCTGCCTGTGCTGTAGGAGGTACCTGGGCCTTGTCCTTTGATGCTTGGCTGACACAGCACATTGACCTGATGGAAACTGCAGATCGTGTGTGTCTCAACCCAACCTGGATGAAGACCAGCAGAAACCCAAAGGAATAAGGACCACGGAATGAGGAGACCGCGGTGCATGACGTCACACAATGAGATTACACCACGTTGGGTGGTGAAATAGTTATGGAGACTTAAATAGTTATGGAGACTTAAATAGTTATGGAGACGTGGTTGGCTCTGGGGTTAGTGACGAGGTCCTGCTTAACCCAGTGGAAGGGGTCTACACACGGGAGGTGCAGCCGCCACCAGCTCTGTTGCCGGTGACCGTTGGAGGCAGTGTCACCTTACAGGTGGGGGTGTAGGTTCTGGACTCAGAACCTGGTTCTCACGTGGCCCTGGGACAGTACCTTGAACTCTGCAGGCTTGGTTCCCGAGGGAGCTAGTGCCCGGGCACACCGAGCAGAGCCTGGGGCCTGGGGGCAGGGAGGGTGGTGAGGACCTTCCAAAAGCAGGAGGCTGGCCTCAGTTTGGAACAGTGTGTTCATGTGACTTGTGAGCTGAGTGAGGTTGGTGGATGATGTCTTTTTGGGCTGGAAAATAATCTGATGGAAAGTGAGGCCACATGCAGTCATCACCCCAAGGTGGTTCAGGGCGTCCTGTGTGGTGGGACAGGCAGGTGACTGCATCTTGGCTGGGTCTGCAGACCAAGGGTCAGATGCAGAGTCGTGGTGCACACGTCTTTATGCGCAGCAGCAGTGGTACAGGGTTAGTCTCCGTTTTGTGAGACAGCCCTGAGTGTGAGGAAGTGCCAGTGAAGGGTTGTCGTGACGGACAAGATCATGGACATAGAGTGGCCTTCAGTTGTGGGTGTCACCTGCAGAAAGTCTGACGTTCCATCCTCAGCATCTTCATTTCTCTGAAGAAATGTGAGTCCCTTCAGGTGAAGCAGGTCCTTGTTCCGCCTCCCTCTTTTCTACATAAACTTGGCCCTGTATTTGGGAGTGGATGGGGCTTACTCGTTGTAATGGAGAGGGTGTTTCTTCACAAAGCACTGTCTGTCTGATTGTACCAGGGTTCTTCCTGGCATAGATGTCTATACTGTATAATGGGAGTATATCTTAATATGACTCATTGGGAATAGCTTTTTATCAAGTAATTGCAATTTTTAAAAAGAACTTTATTAGAGGTGGATTTGGTGAGGGAAAAAACAAAAAACACCTCTTCTCGTTTGAAAAGTATCTGGTTAGGTAACAGCTGTATGTGAATATAGAAGATATTTTTAACCTTCCTGGGGATTTTTACAAGCGTCTCCCCCACTCTTTTTCGGGGCAGGCAGCATCACCACCAAGGGTTGTTTGATTTCTCTGCAGAGGATGGCTACCTGCTGCAGACAGAGGCTGTTTCTGCCTCTTGAGCAAATCCTTCTGCCCCTGGTCGGGCTCTGTGCAGGGTCGGTGGGAGGAGGCCTGTGTTTCCTCCCTTGCAGTGTTGGGTTTTGGAGACCAAGCCAAAAGAAAAAGAAAAACCCAGCTCCTCCACTTACCACTTTTGTGATTCAGAGAGTTGCTCCATGACTTTAATCTCCTCTTCCACATCCACAAAATGTGGGCAGGTGCTGCCTCAGGGATTGTGTTGGGGATTGTGTGTGTGTGTGTGAAAAGCCCAGTGCTCAGTGAGCACTTTGTAAAATGTTAGTTACTCTTCTCCTGTTTTAATGGTAATTTTCCGTATGTGCTGGGTATATAATCTCGAAGATAACGGGATTTTCTTTTTCCAAATATTATACTTTAGACTGGGTCTCCCCTGTGGTATCCACCATAGGTTGCTGTATTCACATCACACCTCACCTCTTTTAGCTCTAATTGTGGTTTCCTCTTCAACTTAGCTGTCCCTTACAACTTCCTAGACCAACTGGAATCTATTGAATCCACTAACTAAATAAAGCTTTTTATATTAAGACCTCCCAATGACAAGCACATGGGGAGGAGGAGACTGTGGTTTCAGTTGTAAACTTAAAAACAAAGTCTCTCACCCCTGCCCCTCCCCATCACAGCTTTGCAGTTGCCTGAGATCAGCTCGTTCTCTTAGGACCTGGAGCTTCATGGTGAGTCCAGTTACCTGCTCACCTGGCCGGTGATGGAGAGGGGTGCTCAGGCGCAGAGAGACGGGGGTATCCTGCAGTTTCCGCAGAGGATGTGCCGTCCCCGAATTCTGCTGTGAAATGCCTTTGGCCAATGGACTGGTGATGGTGCTGAAACTCCAGGACGCTTCCTTCCTCTCCCATTGGTCAAGGTGGGGTTACGGGTAAGAAACAAAAGAAGACAAGGAAATAAGAACAAAAGTTTGTGCTTTCAGTTTCCCCATTATAGTACTTGAATCTTAGATACTGTTTCAGGATAAGTTCTTGAAATCTTATTTGGTTAAAACTCTGACCGTTGAAATGACAGTCTCTACCCCATTGGCATCACGCCAGGTCAGAGGCAAACTCAGGACGCCCCAGTGACTGGAAGCAGGGCCTTGGCCCTTGTGTTGTTTGTTTAGCTGCATTGTCAAGCTCACTCTGTGTTTCTGTCTTCCGCAGGCTGATGCCTGCCTTGCTCACCCCTCCTGGAAGGGCCGTCCCGCCTGTGTTATTGCCACCTGGTGCCACCTTGGTTCCAGTCTCCCAGACCCCCCTCTGTCCCCGCATTGAGTCAGCCCTCCAGCTCCTGCTCTGTCTCCTCTCTGAAACAGCCCATGACCCCTGCCTCTTCCTGCATCTGACTTCATTCTGCCAGATTCATCTTGATCTCAGTCTGTCTCAGCTCCTGGGTCGACAGTGTGAAATTTCCACTTACCTTTGAAGACTCTCGCCACCCACCCTCCCCTTACCTGACCCTCCTCCGCTCCCATGAGCTCATCACCACCACTGATCTCCTGCTGCTCTCTGATTGGTGCGGTCTTGGGCCCCCTTTCCTCCTGGTTCTCCCCTCTGCTTTTTTTTAAAATTGAAGTATAGTTGAATTACAATGTTGTGTTAATGATTACTGTACAGCAAAGTGACTCAGCTATACATATGTGCTGTGCTCAGTCATGTCCAACTCTTTGCGACCCCATGGACTGCAGCCTGCTAGGCTCCTGTGTTCATGGGGATTCTCCAGGCAAGAATACTGGAGTGGGCTGCCATGCCCTCTTCTGGGGGCCCTTCCCAATTTAGGGATTGAACCCAGGTCTCCTGCACTGCAGGCAGATTCTTTACCATCTGAGCCATCAGGGAAGCCCCAGTTATACATAAATATATACATTCTTTTTTATATTCTTTTCTGTAGTGGCTTGTTACAGGATATTGAATATAGTCTGCTGTGCTATACATCAGGACCTTGTTTTTTTTCCATTCTGTATATACCGGTTTGCATCTCCTAATCCCAAAATCCCAATCCAGTCCTCTCCCCCGCTCCTCCCCCTGAGCAACTATCAGTCTGTTCTCGGTGTCCCCAGTTCTATTTCTGTTTCATAAATAGATTCATTTGTGTCATATTTTAGATTCCATATATAAATGATATCATATGGTATTTGTCTTTCTCTTTCTGATTGACTTCAGTTAGTACGATAATCTCTAGTTGTGTCCATGTTGCTGCAAACAGCATTCTTTTTTCCTCCTGTGGCTGAGTAGTATTCCACTGTATATATGTACCACATCTTTAGGCATTCATCTGTTGGACATTTAGATTGCTTCCTTGTCTTGGCTGTTGTGACTAGTGCTCTTAAGAACATGGGGGTGCAGATATCTTTTGAATTATGGTTTTGTCTGGATATGTGCTTCGGGGTGGGATTGCTGGATCATGTAATTCTGTGTTTAGTTTTCTGAGGAACCTCCCCATACTGTTTTCCACAGTGGCTGCAGCAGCTTACATTCCCACCAATAGTGTATGTCCCCTCTGCTTTTTAAAACTTATTACACCACTCATTGTGAAGTTTTTCCTTTGTTTGAGTTTCCGCAGTGCTCATATGCTTGATCATATATTTTATCTCACCCTCTCTGAAGTATTGGCCATAGAATTAGTTGTTTCTTTTAGCTGTTTTATTGACTGATCCAGAAGAGTAGGTTCACTGTTTGTTGTCAGGGCTCCGTGCCGAATGCTGGGCATGCAGAAGTGGGCAGAAGTATTCCAGGTGCCCACAGCCAGTGGAACGGATGGATATTAAGCAGATAGCCACACACACATGTAACAGTGCAACTGTAACAATTGTTTAAAAGAAAAAAAAGAGGAGCGCGTGGTGCTGCGGGGCGGGTAGTGGGTGCTTGAGTGAGATGCACGGCTGACTCACCTGAGGAAGCTGAGCGTGAGCTGGGGTCCTCCTGCTTGGCCTGAGCCCACAGTCACTCTGCTGCACACAGGTTGGTGGGCTTCGAGGGGGTGGGGAGACCACTGCCTAGTCATGAGAGGAAGTGGTGATCCCGCCTTGAGTGGTGGGCGTGGATGTGGACAGAGGTGGGTGGGCTGAGGTGGATTTCACAGGTTACCTTGGTAGGTGGGTGGGAGCCGTCAGAGGAAGGTGTCTTGGGTGACTCCTGGGCTTCTCGTCCAGTTGGTCCAGCTTCTGGGCCTGGCCAGCTCACTGTGGGGACTGACAGCCGTGGGGCCACCTGGGCACCTGGGGTGCCTGTGATGCTAACGAGAGGCCCTTTCTCTAGGGTGTGTGCCTGGGCTGGTGGAGTACCGGCTTGATCTCCAGGCCCACTTGTTCCTGCAGCCACCTGGGTTGTGAAGGGTCCACACAGTCACACACCGGCTGTAGCAGTCACCACAGGGCAGGCTCACCAGTGTGTTCTCCCTTTCCTTCCAAACCAGGCAATGTTTCTCTCTCTCTCCTCCTTTTTCTAGAATCAGATGGCAGAGACTTAACAGTTGGGAAAATCCACTTGAGAGATTATATAGGATGGTATGGGAGAGCAAAGGGCAAGATTCCTGCGAGCCGGGGAGGGGACGCAGGCCAGGAGTTGGGGACCAGCCCGACCTGGACCGGGCCCAGCCATCCTGTGGTGACAGGCAGGCAGGAGCAGTGGATGGGGGCAGGTGGGAGGGGGCAGGGGTGCCTGTTTGCCCCACAGAGTAGGAAGTGAGGTTACCTATTTAGGCCTTGCCCATTCAACCAGAGCATAAATTCACTGGGGACAAAGAGGTGTATAGGTGTAAACATGCTTATTTGTTTCCTTCATAGCTCTAGGTTGATGGTTACTGAATTATTGGGCTTCAATGAAAAATTGGGCTCATTGAAAATTTAGACTTGTTGCTTGGGCTTATGCACGAAATTTACATGTGCAGGATAACTTGCTGTTTTACCAAGTTTGCAAAAATATTAAATGCTGTTAGCGTAAGCCATACTCCATTATTCCTAACTACTTCCTGAGTGTTACTGACTTAATTTATGGTGAGGTATCTGTAAATAAACCTCATGGAGTGAAAATGGCAGGATTCTTCCTAATGGTTTGATCCATGGGCTTCAAAGAAATGCACACCACCCCCTCACTGAGATGTAGAGCTAAAGTACAAGGATGAAGATGACACACATAGAAAACGGGGAGGAAAACCACGTGGTCCTTTACATCAACGCATGTGCGTTGATCGGTGTTACGTAATAGAGTGAGTCACATTGGTACTATGTTTTATTGCTTATCAGGCGCCTTAACACTGGCATTGTAATCCATGTGACATTTTATAGATGAAGAAATTTAGGATTTACCCAGAGCCACACACATAGTGGGTAGATGAGACTTTTTTTTTTAGTATTTATTTTTATTCTTTTGGCAGTACCAGGTCTTAGTTTTGTTCGGCACACGGACTTTCCATCTTCCTTGTGGCACGTGAAATCTCCCCCTCACCCCTTTTTTTTAGCTGTGGCATGTGGGATCTAGTTCTCTGACCAGGGATCAAACCCTGCATTGGGAGCGCAGAGTCTTAGCCAGTGGACCATGAGGGAAGTCCTGATGAGGCAGTCTTGACTCCACAACAGTCAGGTGCCTCCTCACTGTGGGCATCCTGAAAGGACGAATCCCATTTTGTCAGCAGACTCCAGCTCTGCAGTTCCAAACAGCGCGGAGTATTTAACACAAACCCACAGACTTTTACATGGTGATTATGTTCATGCCATCTGATTGTTGTTGGGCGATGTAGCAAGTTTTCTGATTAATCTTTCATTTGTTTTCTAATTACGTCTGTGCAGAATTATTTAAAATGGTTCAAATTTGAATGTGGATTAGGTAGTTGAGTCATTTTGAATTGCTTAAGTTGGTGTGACATTCATGAAGTAGACAGGAATAATTTAGTATGGCACTTATTTAGCGTGCATAATATTTTTAAACATTTGATAAAATAGTGAATTTATGAGACCAGGGAGTATTTTTATGCTTGACTAGAGTTCCGCATCTGGTGAAGTAGGAACAATGTAAACCATACGCCGAAACCGGGTCTGAGCAGCCTGGGTGATGAAAGGACCACATGGGTTACCCTGGGCCACGTGTTATGTAGTTGCATGTTACAGGCCTTACTCGTGGAGGATCTTGCTCTAACTTTTGAAGAGTCATTAAAGAAAGTAAGAATTAGAGTTGTAACACACAAAAAGATGAATTAGAGAGTAACACATTTATCTTCACATTACGAGGATAAAAGTATAGTAATTTCATTATGCTTTGCTGATTTAAGATGTCTTAAATCTGTCAGTTAAGATATTTTGACACGAGAAAAAGTGAACATGCTGAAAGTTAATTTTCATACGTGAAGAAGAGGGAAGTTCTTTTAAACATTGTTTACCGTTAAGATCTGGAGAGTTCCTGGAGGCAATAGTTTTCATGCAGGATTGAAGGAGTAGAGTGGTCCTGGAGAGGGGAGGGAGTTAAAACAAAGCTGTGAATTTAGGAAGTAGGAAGAGTGTGGTGTGCGTGAATTTAGAGGAGATGTGAAGTCTCAGGAGACTCCACTCAGGAGACTCAGGTCTTTCATTCTTAATGCCAGCCTGGCTTTGTGGCCATCGTATTTGCTTCTTAAACACATCCTGTGACCACACTTGCCTGGTCCATGAACACCCAGCAGCTTCTGGCCTCGGTGCCTCTGTTCTCTTTTGCCCTGCCCTGTGTCCATTCCACTGCCCCTCCCCCTTCACCTGTCAAAATCTTATTTGTCTTCAGGTTCTGTTTCAAGTGCTACTTCTTCTGTAAAGCCATTTCTGATTCTTAGCAAAAGAATCCAATGTCCTTACCTTATATTGTCTTCTCTCTAGTTGTTGGTGCTCACGGCCCCTTTTAGATGACTCTGTCAGTAAACACACAGGTGAGACATAGCATCATCTTGCCTTCCAGTTGCTTGCAAGGCCCCTGTGGGGTCCTCGCTGTCCGATCCTTCCCCTGGAGGACCACCTCTCTCTCCTTGGTGCTGGGCTCTGCCTGTGGCATGCTGCTTTTGCAGAATTTTTAAGATGACATTGCTCTGACATATCTAGAGTCCTGTTTTCTAAGTTCTTTGAAGACAGTCTACGTCTATTTTAGTATTTTTTTAATGAATACTTTCCTGATTGTGCCTATTAAGGGTTAGGTTTGATTTCTAAAATAGGTAGTTGAATTGTACATTCCCTAAGATGTAACCAAGGTGTTTTTATATAGCTTGCAATATTTTGATTAACTTTGTGAAATGGTGGGTTCCTTTAGAGGGGGCAATCCTGTGTCTAGAATTGATAGAATTCAGCGTGAAGATAAGTATAGTGTAAAAATCACAGAAACTCATTCATCTTATTTTTGTATCCCCATAACAGACAACCATAGGAGTAGGCTTATAGGTTTTGATTTAATTGAAAAACAAAACAAAACAAAACAAAAACAACAACTCAGGTAAATACTGTTACTTTTAACTGAGTTATTAGAGTGCCAAATCATCTTGTGTTCTGTTAGGGTTCATCAGGAATTTCTTGTTTACTTTTTATTCCCAGGACCAAGCATGGTGTCTCTCACATCCTGTATACTATTAAGTTTCTAAATAGAAATTGAAACTGTGTTTAAGGGTGAAAGGAAACTTTAGTTCTAAAAGCAACAATATAGAGACTGACATCTAAAGATAAGAATTTTCGTATAGAGGAGTTTAAAAGTGTCTTTTAGTAATAGTTTGCATCAACTCAAATATTTTAAATTTGTTATTAGCATTGGGATATTTAAGACTGGAGATTCACACATCCAGGTTGGTAGGGGTAGTTTTAGAGATTCTTTTAAATTTGCAGTCTTAATTCCCTTAGTAATATTGTTCATGCTTGTTGTTCCTGAAGGCTTTAAAAAATCCACTCTTAGTTTTGGGGAAAGAATTCTCCAGATACCAGTTTCTTCTTTATATTTTGTGTAGATGAAAGGCTCTGTTGTTGTTGTTACTATTTTTGGCTGTGCAGCATGTGGGATCTTAGTTCCCTGACCAGGGATCAAACCCAAACCCCTTGCATTGGAAGCTTAGACTCTTACCTGCTGTTTCTCCAGGGAAGTCCCTGAAAAGTTCTCTTATGGTGCTTCAAAATCTGAATAAATTTGAGATATCAAAATACATGTTCTTAATTCATTATGATTCTTGTGTAGGCTTTTCAGTTTTAAAAACCTTGTCACTATCTCCCTGACGATGGCAGTCCCAGCAGCAGTGTTCTTTTCAGTAACAAAACCCTGAATGCTTGCCTGATGGGGGACAGATGCTGTGACCACCATGTGGATGGCCGAGTGGTGTGCATGCCGTTCAACTCTCTCTGCCTGCCTTGTGGGAGATAACATTCTGTCTGTCTCTAATGGACCACCTGTGCTAACGCTGGTAAACTGCCGTGCTAGTTGACTTCATCTAATTTAAAATCCAGTTCTAATCAAGATTCGGAAACTCGACGTCTTCTTGGGTTGAGCTCGCAGGTCTGTTTTATCTGCCCTTTACTGCTCTTGACCTTGTCTTAGCAATCGCACAATGCCATACCTGAATCCTTAATCTCCAGGTGTTCTAGGTATGCATATCTATGTCAGGGATGACGAGCCTGACACTTGTAGGATTTAAAGACGGTGCGTTTTTCTGAGACTAGGATGAAATGTGTACCTCAGAGAGCAGCATGGTTGCAACAGGCAGCACTGCATCTGCCCTGTGGCGTGGCTGTAGCTGGCGTGTTGACCGGCAGCTTGGATGTCTGCTCCCAGATTCCCGCCTGAGAAAAGGCTGGAAAGATGTGTGGTGTGTGCACTCACGTCTGTGTGCTCACATAGGCAGGAAAGGGTACAGAAGAAACTTAATTGTCTTTGGGGGATGAGATCAGGGCCGGCGGTGGGAGAGAGAACTGAAACTCATTTTTCAATTTTTATTCCTCTTGGGACTTCCTTGGTAGTCTGGCAGTTAAGATTCCGCACTTCCATTGCAGGGGCCAGAGGTTCGATCCCTGATTTGGGAACTGAGATCCTATACGCCACTTGGTGTAGCCAAAAAATAAATTAGGTCATACTCTTCTGATGTATGTATGTGCACGCACTAGATGTGAGTGCACACACCACATATCTTATTGGATTTTTTCCCCCTTGTAATATCAGGTTATTTTCACACAAAATCAACCAGAGCCAGTTAACATTTCGAGAAACAATCAGTGTGATACAGCAATGGTCCCTTCAGTTCTCTTCCACTTATTGGACCCCCAAAGTCTTGTCCACGGGGTGCTGTGAGAAGACGCTGCCACCCATCTTTACAGCAAAGTGTAAACGTGAGTTGGAGGAGGGCATGGCAACCCACTCCAGTATTCTTGCCTGGGGGATCCCATGGACAGAGCAGCCTGGTGGGCTACAGTCCATGGGGTCGCAAAGAGTCAGACACGGCTGAAGCGACTTAGCACAGCACAGGACTTCTACTCATAGACTCCCATGCAGTCCCACATCCCAGTCCTAAGGGATGAACGTGGTCACCCCTGGGGAGAGCATCTCTGAGGCTCACCAAATCCCATTTCAAATTCCATTTTAGGGAGAAGGTTATAATGGAGTGCAAAGCAGTCTCAAGGCAAAAGTGTGGCAGCCTCATCAGAGACAGCTTTGCGGCCTGGTGACTTATAATGAGGGTGGCGTGTAATTAGAAATCGTCCCTGTCTTTTCTGAGTGCTGATGAAAACCACGGCTCAGAGGTTAATTCAAACAATAATTAATATTGGTCTCTGTCAGTGCAGGGTGGTAATGAAATCTCTCGTTATTTGATGACTCTGACTTTAAGCATTGAGTGAGGAGTAACACTGCACACACATCATGGGGAAGTGCAAAATGGGGAAGTTTGCTTTTCGAAAAGCGTTGCACACAGAGTTTTGTTGCATCCTGTGATTGTCTACGATAGAAGTTCTAACACAACATGGTGATACTAACGTTTTATTTTCTAAAGTGATGCTTCTTTAGGGTGATACTAGGAAGGGTCTTCCCATTTTCTACTGTGTGTGGTATAGGCAGCAATGAAAAGTGAAAGTCGCTCAGTTATGTCCAACTGTTTACAACCCCATGGACTGTAGCCTGCCAGGCTCCTCGGTCCATGGGATTCCCCAGGTAAGAATAAGGAGTAGGTAGCCCCTTCTCCAGGGGATCTTCCCCACCCAGGGATTGAACCCTGGCCTCTTGCATTGCAAGTGGATTCTTTACCTTCTGAGCCAACAGATTACCATCTAAATCCTGGCAGGTTACACATGCACATTGATCTAGAGACAAAAACCTCAAATGGCTGGATGACTTGAACCTCCAGTGTCCTTTGCAACCTTGAAAGTAATGACTCTGAAAGTCATAGCGTCACGTTTACTGGACATGTTTCCTATGTAGAGTTGGGAGTTAACAAATGAAGCAGAAGATGTATTCTGAATGTAAGGAGGTGGTTTGGAGATGCAGTAATACTTGTTAATACAATCATCTCTAGCTTTGCACACCTGTCAGTGCTGAGTAGAGCTGTTTGACTAAAATAGTTTCTTTTCGGTGGCAGGAAGATACAAACACACCATTGAGCAACTTGCTCTAAAGTCGGTTTTCCTTTTTGAAGCATGTGTTGGTGTATCGCTGTAGCTTAACCTGTGAGGGTAATGTTTGGTGTCATCATCTTTTATAGAGAAAAGTAACAGACAAATGAAGAGGGATTTGTATGAAGCCTGAATACTTTGGGAGCCTTTCTAACACATGAAAGTAGACAGAAGGCTCCTGTGAGCCGTCACAGACCCTCCGCCAGCTTCGCTATTAACTCAACGCTGGTCTTATTTCATTCACACTCACCAGCTTGCTCTGTGCTCTGTATTATTTAGAAACAGATCCCAGACAGCACAGTATTTTATTTTAAAATATTTCAGTATGCATCATCAAAAGGAAAGACTTCTTTCCAAATTAAATTGCTATAGAAGCTCGTATGGACATTTTAAGAAAGTTTTTCTCATTTTAATTCAGACCATCCTGCACTTCAGGAACAGTGTACAAACACCTTTTTTTTTTTTTTTCTCCTTGTGCTGGAACAGAGTGGGTGACTGGCAGTTGTGACACTCTTAGGAGCAGTAGGTTTCGTTTGATTTCAAGAGCCACCGCAATTCTGTCTGAAATGAGAACAATAGGATCAGAACGCTGTTTTGTTTACAAGGGTGTCAAGACCGTTTGGAGCTCGGAAGCTTTGGGGGAGCTGGGCACAGCTGATGAGACCTTTTCTGCAGCGGTCGCTCTCTGGGGTGGACCACAGCAGAGGTTCCCAGAGAAGGAATCGAGTAAGCCTTGCACTGCACTCAAAGTGACCTTTCCCTGCAAAGCCCCATCTTGTCACTTCTTTGCTGAATATCCTCTGTTGGCTTCTCATTGTCTTCACACAGGCCAGGGATTCTGGCCTGATTCTTAAGTCTTTCTCATCCTTCAGCTCCTCTAGGACCCTGGTTTCTCTACCTTGGCCTTGAACCCTCTGCCTGCGTTCTGCTCCAGCTGCTTGCAGGCCATGCCCTCTACCGGAGCCCTGCCCACCCGCCTTGCCTCCTCTGCTGGTTCTGCCCCTCCTTTGCCTCCAGCCACAGTCTTTGCTCCAGGAGACCTACCCTGGCTGTCTGTCGCCCTGCTTAGGCACCCTTCTCTCCGCCTCAGTAGCCTAATCTGCTTTCCTAGCCACCATTGTGCTCTAATTACCCACATGGAGATGGACATACCAGCGACTAGAGTGGCTTAACGCTAGTCAGAACCGTCCTTTCTGGCTAGGTGAGCAGATGGACTGAGGGACTGAACAGCCCAGCAGGGCGGTGGTGGAGCGTCGAGGGTGCAGGTGACACAGAAGGGAGGGAAAAGGAAGGACACCCTTCTGGCAGCAGCAACTGAGAAAGAGAAACATTCTGTCTGAAACATTTGCTTTTTGAGTTTGCAGGTTAGCTGAGTGCATGTCTCCTGGGGTGAGAAACGTGTCTGGGGAAGGATGTGAGGGTTTCACAGGTGATGGTGAGAAAGACTGGCCTCCTCAGGGAGCGCAGAGCTGGGAGCTGATGCCCGAGGCTCAGCCCTGGAGCGTGTTCCGGTTCCCAGGGCTGGATGGGCCGTCGTTGTCCTCCTAGCTATGTGGTTCCCTTTCAGAATCGCCGGTCCTCCCCTGCGGGAGGTGAGCATACAGAGGGCCCACCTGTGCCCAGTGCAGGGAACTGCCTGAGCACCAGCTGCAGGTGAGCTCAGGTGAGGCGGCGCGTGGGTCCAGGCCAGCTTCGGAGACGCCTCGGAACAAGGCTTCTCCATCTTCCATATATGGTAACACTCTACCTTAAAGAAACAAACGGAAGACCAAAAAAAGCCACATGACATAGTGGAAAAAACCCTACACTTGGGAAGGAAATCCAGGCTCCTGTTTTGTTTCCAGCACTACCTTATACAGACAAAACCCTTGCCAGTTCAGGCTTCTTCCCTGTGGTGATAAAGGGAGGGGACACCACCCTCACAGCCTGCTTCCCGAGACCGTGCGTCCTGTGTGCGCCCAGAGCTAGGCTGTTCTCGGAGGTGGTAGCTGTCTGAGATGGAGGCCTGGGGATGCTCTTTGACTCCTCCCCTGCTCCCCCTTCTCTCGCTGCATCAGATGTGTACTCAGAGCCTTTTGGTTCTGCCGTCAGAACTGTGTGCAGAGTCCGCCACCGCCTGCCTCTTCTTCTGCCACCCGCCCACGTGGCCGTTCTTCCTGCAGGAATTCCTGCAGCAGCTCCCTGCCTGGACTCCGCATCCGCCTGCCTCCTCCGGACTGTTTTGAAACTGCAGAGGACCTAGCTTTCGGTCCCTGCACCCTCTGCCCAGTGACTATCCCCCCATTCTACTTACAGACCTTCAAAGTCCTCTTCTGGGGGCTTCCCCATCCCTTCAAGATCATGCCCTTTCCTCCAAATTGCCTGTCTCCCTTCTGGTGCTGTAGTTCTTCTCTTGTTTTTCCTTTAACTTATTTTACTTGTATTTTACTAGTTGACTCTGACTCCCTGCTAGATTGCAGCTGAGCTCCACGAAGGAAGGAGTTGCTGTCTCCCAGCGCTAGGGACAGTGCTACGCCTGGGGCAGGCACTCTGGACACGGCTCTGCATGAAGGTTCATGGGAGTTCATCACTGGAGGGAACAAGGTCATCAGTGTGCTGCTCTGTGGGTCATGCTTTTGGCGTGTGCAGCAGGTGGATCTTCATGGAAGTTACAATGTGGTGACTTTCGGAAATTAGGAATTTCTGCTGTTTGTGATAAGTCAGCTTATTAATAGCAACCTGATTAGCAAATTCCCCCCACACCTGACATGGGAAACCTCCATGGTGGCTCAGATGGTAGAGAGTCTACCTGTAATGCAGGAGGCCCAGGTTCAATCCCTAGGTCGGGAAGATTCCCTGGAGAAGGGAATGTCTACCCACTCCAGTATTCTTGCCTGGAGAATTCCATGGACTAAGGAGCCTGGCAGGCTACAGTCCATGGGGTTGGAAAGAGTTGGACACAACTGAGCAACTAACACACTTTGGGAACACACACCCACCCCGTTTAGACTTAGGTTAAGGCTTTTTTTTTGGTCAGAGTAACCTGGTGTGTCTGTCTTCAGGGCATTGTGTCAGGGAACATGATATCTCTTGTCCCATTTACTGCTGATGTTTGATTTGATCATTTGATCACTCTGTCTTGAAAAGGAGGTTATTAGAATTCCATGCACAAGCTTAGTTTATGGTCAAATTAGAATTATAGTGATTTGCCTGCTTGAAAATGAAGGCAAGTGTGTCCTTGTAGTGTTTTCATTTAGTTACTTGCTGTTGGTTATAATGTAAACACTTTGGTTAGTTCCTGGACTTGGTGATTGACGCCTTTGTGGAGAACCTCTCCTCTAAAAACTCAAAATAATTTTGCCTTTGTTATTTCACTGTATGTTTGGTTCATCTGGAGAGAGAGTGGCTGGGGTCTTGATGTGGATGAGGCCTTAGTGATGGTTCAGTAAGTGGCTGCACTGTCTTCCCTGGCACTTGTCTCTGTTCTCACGGTAATGTGACCGCTTCTGCAGTTAAACCTTAGCTGTGCAGGGCTGGGTGGGCGGGAGGACTTGCAAAGTGAGAACTGACTAACTGTATGAGTTGGAAGTCTGATTATAGGTTCACGGACAATGTCTCACATTCTGGACCATCCCTCGAGAAATGTGTAACACTTTGTATTTGGGAAAGAATTAGTCATGGTAGGAAGCTTTGGAGTTGATAGACTTCCTTTTTGATTCAGTTAAGTCTGATTTATGATTTCAGATGAGTAGACTGAAAATATTTTTTAAGCTTCCAAAGCAGGAATGTGGAAAATTTGGCCACCTTTCATTTTGACTGTCCACTGTTGTTATGAAATTTAGACAGATGGATCAGTTTTGTACCTTTAGAATGTTTGGAGTGTGTGTGGTCATTTCAAAGATTCATAAACCTTTTTCTCCAAAATTCCCTTGAAAGTGAAATGTGTTTCTTCCTTGGATTGACACGTTCTCATATCACCAGTATTGATTTGATATGCTAGCTCTAGATTACATTGTTCACTTGATCAACTTTTTGTGCTAGGCACTCGGGGAGCCCTGGGATAACAGAGGGGCCCTGGTGGCTCAGATGGTAAAGAACCTACCTGTGATGTGAGAGGCCCAGGTTTGATCCCAGGGTCGGGAAGATCCCCTGGAGAAGGGAATGACAACCCACTCCAGTATTCCTGCCTAGAAAATTCCATGGACAGAGGAGCCTGGCAGACTGCAGTCCATGGGGTTGCATAGAGTCGGACACGACTGAGCGACTAACACCCACTGTATACTCAGGTATGCGCTGAGGGAACTCCCTGCCCACAGACCCTCGTCACCCTGCACAGGGTGTAAGTGCAGTGAAGGGAAGCAGGGGGTGTTGAGTGCAGAGCACAGGTGCCCCTGCTGACTCGGGAGGACAACAGGGCTTTGTGAGGTTTAGCAACATCATCACTGGTTTGAAGAACTCGGAGGGAAGCTAGATCAATTTGACATAGGATAAAGAATTTTAATAACCTATTTTTTTTCTACCATCTGCCTAATTGTAAGTATGCTTGTTCCAAAATAATTCACACCATAAAACATGTATAAGGTAGAAAGTGAAAGCCCCCACCCCAGTGAACTCTGGTCCACGAATTATTCCTCTAGGTTTTTAGCGGGAGGAAGGTTATCACAGTGCAGACACATTGTAACTCCCTTTTCTCACAGTATGGTGGCTGATCTTTTCATATCAACACATACAGCTCTGTTTCATCTTTTCAAAGAGCTCAGACAGCGACATCCTGTGCCATGGCCACTTCATCTGCCCATCCTCCTTTAACGGGCATCTAGGTCATTTCCCATGTTCCCCGTTGAAATCAGTGCGGCTATGAGGATGTGCCCTTCTCGTCCACCTCCATTTCCCTTTAGGGCATATTCTTAGGAAGGGCTCCCAGGCTGCCAGTTTTGTGCAGGGTGCCTGTCCTCCAAGTTCACAGTCCTTTCCATGGTGTGGGGTTGCCCATTGTTTCTGCCCTTGCCAATGTGGGACTTCTTGTCCTTTGCCAGTTTGGTGCACTTCTTCCATTGTCAGTGAAGTCAGGTATTTTCCTTGTGTGGCTCGGTGTTCTGTGTTGCCTTAGCGCCTGTCCCTGGCACCATGTGCTGTGTGGCCTCTGGTGCCTGGAGTCCCTCTCTGATTGAAGATCACTGGTGAGCCGGTACTCTTTTCTCCCTTCTAGGGCAGACAGAGATTAAGGCCGCTGCTCTGAGAGCAGCCTCACGATTGTTGCATGGTGCCTCCACAATGGCTCCTTGGCAGGCTGCTTGATCTCTAAGCCACTCATTTCCTTCCTGTAACGGGGTGACAAGGATGAAACAAGCGAGGGCATCTTGGCCTTCCCACAGGGGCTGGCACCTGAGTAGTTGCCCACCGTCAGCACCGGGCACCAGTGTGGGGTGCCTTTCCTTCCCTCGTCCCCTCCTGTGGGAGCCCAGTGTCCTGCTCAGCCACTCTGGGTCCCCGGTGGGGCTGGGGTTCCTTCGGCAGGTGCTGCAGCTCCAAGTGACCCCTTTCTCCTTGTCCTGGTGTGTTGCAGGCTCTGAGGCCAAGGGCTTGGATCAGCAGCACCAGCCTCACCTGGGGCCTGAGCATTCTTCCTTCTGAAGTCGGCCCCAGACTGCATTGTGTCCCTCCACATCTGTGTGCTGAGGACCACCCCCCAACCCCAGTATGACTGGAGATGGGCCTTCATGAAGGTAGTTAGAGTTAAATGAGGTCACAAGGGTGGGGCCTTCATCCAGTAGAATCAGTGGCCTCATAAGTACTATTTCTCCCTCTCCCTTCTTTTGCACAAAGAGGTCATGTGAGCACACAATGGGATGACATCTGCTTACAGGCCCAGGAAAGAAGCCTGAGAATGCAGCCTGCCTTGCCAGTTCCTCAGTCTTGGACTTCTGGCCCTCAGAGCTGTGAGCCATCCATCCTGGAGTGCCGGCCCCCAGCCTGTGGCATTGATACTTGATGGTAGCAGTTCTAGCACCTGAGATCATTGTCCTGGCCAGTGGGTGTCTGCCTGTGGCATCGTGGTTTCTTGGCCTTTAGTCCAGACATTGGAACCACTTGGAAGGCTTGGCGAAACCTGGACTCCTGGGCTCTGCCAAGAACTTAAAACTGAATAGGTTTGGTTGGTCTGGGAGGTCAAGTTTCTACAAGTTCCCAGTGGTGTTGGGGCTTTTGGAGTAGAACCACACTTGAGAACCACTAAGCAGTGTGTGGAAGGCTTTCAGACAGGACCCCCAAGAGACTTGAGGTCGGGGTGTGGGCGCTCCCACCCAGTTACGGAAGTCCTTTTAAGTTCAGTTCTGCTGTTTGTGAAATGGGGATAATGTTTACATCACTCATCTCATAGGCCTGCAGAAGCTAAGACACATGAATCAGAGCTTCGCGTCCTCCCGATTTTCAGACAACAAGGTGGGAGCAGGAAGTGTCACATTCCTGTAAAAAGAGAAGAGCAGGTGGATGGAGGCCTGAGGACTTTAATAGTAAGTTCTCCTTTTGCACCCTGGACACCGCCCGGGCATTTGATTTGCTGGCTGTGGGGACTTTCTCTTCTCCTGCTTCTCTTCTGTGCATCTCTCACCCAACTTCCCTTGACAGCCAGGCAGCCCAGCCAAGCAAGCAGCTTGGGTCGGACAGTCTGATTCTCCCTTGTCAAGGACGTCTGGTTCTTTTGGCAACTGTAGCATCGGAAACTACTGAGTTTCTAGCTCTCCATGGGGAAGTCTCGTTTTCCATGGCCAGGTACTGTATTTGAAAGGTGTTTTTGTTTTGCCATGTTTAAAATGTTTCATGGTATTAAAGTTTCAGGTGTGTATACGGTTACTGGTATGTTGCATTTGAGCAGTGACTAGTGATGAGGGTCTTCATCATCAAGTTAGAGCTGTGGTTCTCAAATTTTGTGGTTTCACGCCCACTTTATACTCTTATTGAGAACCCCAAAGAGCTGCTGTTTACGTAGGTTATATCTGTTGATAGTTACTGTATTTGAAATGAAAACTGCTTAAACATTTTATTTAGTTAATTTAAAATAACATTAAATCCATGGCATGTTAATATAAACAACATAATTTTTATGAAAAATCATTATTTCCCCAAACAGAAGTTTAGTGAGAATGAAGGGCTTTACTTTCTATTTACTTAAAAACATTTTAAATTGAAGTATAGTTGCTGTACAGTATTATATAAGTCACAGGTGTACAATATAGTGATTCACAGTTTTTAGATTATTCTCCATTTATAGTTATTATAAAATGTTGGCTATATTCCCTATGTTGCATATTATATTCCCTATGTTGCATATTGTCTTCTCTATAAAAAATCCTTTATTTTTAATTGAAGTATATAGTTTTGCTTTACATCTTATTAGTGTGTTAGCTTCAGGTGTATAGCGCAGAAATGGTTTATACATATAGAGAGAGAAGGGAATGGCAACCCACTCTGGTATTCTTGCCTGGGAAATCCCATGGACAGAGAAGCCTGGTGGGCTACAGTTCACGGGATCACAAAAGAGTCGAACATGACTTGGCGACTAGACAACACCAACACACATAGATATTTCTTCAGGTTTTCTTTCTTTATAGGTTATTAGAAAATGTTGCGTATAGTTCCCTGTGCTATGCAGTAAGTCCTTGTTGATTATTTCGTATGCAGTAGTGTGATATGTTAATCACGACTTCCTAATTTATCCCTTCCCCCACCCCTGTCCCCTTTGGTAGCTGTAAGTGTGTTTCTCTGTTTTCTGTTTTTTTTTTTTTTGATTCCATGTATAACTGATATCATATGATATTTATCTTTCTCTGTCTGGCTTACTGCACTTAGAATGATCATTTCTAGGTTCATCCATGTTTCTGCAAATGGCATTATTTCCTTCTTTTTTATGGCTCAGTGTACAATATATCCTTGTAGCTTATTTTATACCTAATGGTTTACACCTCTTAGTCCCCTGCCTGTATGTTGCCCCTACCCCGATTACTTTATATTTTTGTAAGTCTCTTTTAATGTCTGGTTCAAGACAAGACAGAGTCTGCTGTACATTCCATCTGTTGTAATATGCTGTTTTGGTTGAAGAACGTGAAGAAAATCTGGTATGCAGATTTGTAATTGAAAAGGGAGGAATATTTGAATAGCCTTTTCAGATAATTTGATACTACACTAAAACCAAAAGGAGTAGTTTCTTAAAGGTTAGTTGCAGTGTGGACTCTGAAATCGAATGAGTGAAATTTTTGTTTCTGGTTTCATTAAAATTCGTTGGTGTGTTTTGCGCTTTGAATGGGCCTTTTATCTATGCGTGGTTTTGTAACATCATGTGTTGGTAATTTGGAAAATATTGGTTCAGTGAATTACACAAATCTTTCGTATGTCAACACATTTTATTAGACAGTATTTTAAAAAAAATCCCATTTGTTAATATCAGCACCTATTAAATCAGAAAAGTCTTTTAAGTTCTGGGAGGCTGTCAAGTTCATCGTGGTAGATAGAGATTTTCCAAAATTCTGGCTTTTGCTTTGGAAGCTCAGATTTTATCATTGGCAACAAAACTGTCAATTGTTTTCCTTGAAGTGATAGACTTATTTTGTTCACTTTTGAGAAGAACGCCTGCCAAATGCCTGAATAGCTATAGTTTGTCAGTTTCCTTTCCACTCCAAGTCAAAATGCTGCTCTTTGGAAAAAATCTTGCAACTTGGTTGTACGCCCTCTTTCTGTATCTGCCCTGAATTGGATGTTTTCTTTATTTTCTGGGTGACCAGGGAAGCTTGGGTGGTTCCGGGCATGCACCACTCTCTGGAGGGGTACAGGGGTTCAGGAGCGGTGGTGCAGAGAACAGGTGTCTGTGCGTGTATCAAGGACTGCCCAGAAGCATTCTGGAGAAGCAAGTATACACTGCTGGTTAAAAGAAAAAAAATCCTCCTAACAGTGTTGACTCAATACACCAGACATTATGCAAATGAACGTTGTTTCCTTCAGCACAGTGACCTTGGAGAGAGAACGCTGCGGTCAGTGATAACAGGACGGCCAGGACGTTGAGAAGCCGCCTTATTTGGAGTTGCTGCAAGTTATGAGTAGTGCTCACGCCACAGGTCGTGTCTAGATGTCCTGTTTTAAAACCAGATTGCTTCCCCCGCGTGTTAACATTGGCTCAATGGTGTTATAAATACTGCTTGTCTATGGGGGGCTCGCTCTTCTGCCCTGTGGGGTATTCATTGCAACAGCACCAGACTCAGTCTAGGGGTCTGAGCACTAGGCTTAGTCTCCCTTCTGACCTCGACTAGCTGGGTGACCTTGAACAAAGCAGGTGCCTCCTCACCGCTGCTGTGTAGGGTCAAGCAATCGGACTAGGGCTCCAGTCTTTCAGTGCTCCCATTTTGGGTTTCCCAGGTTCTGGAGATGTGAAAGCAAGATTTCCAGCCCCCTTCCCTTTCTGGGAAAGTGGCCTGTGGGGGGCTCGTCTGCAGCCCTCCTGTCCCTTCCCGCCAGCCCTGTGTCTGCCCCCCAAAAGTTGCAGGCTAAGGTGGGTGTCTGTGTCCGTCCACCACGTGCCAGGCAGTCTGTGACGAGCCGCTTGCGGCAGGTGAGTGAGATCATGTCTAAGCAGCCCTTTGACGGCAGTGAGGGCATGGTTGCGGTCATGTTCTCCTGGAGTGGGAAGCTGAGGTCCAGAGAGCTGCTTTAAGTTCCAGAGAGAGTGTTGGGGGCCGGATGAAGCTGGTTTTCCCCCAGTTTCTTGATGCTGCTTTTCTGCTCCCCACCTTGGCCCCGACATTTCTTCCTTCATTCCTCTGTGACTATTTCTCTCGGCTTTTCTAACGTGTAGAGAGATTCACGATTGGGCATCATTCATCTTTGATGAGAGGTGATAATTTTATAAACAACCTTTAAGTTTGAGAATAGTCAGTAGAAGTTAAAGATGGTAAATGTTTGTGTGAACCCACTGTTGTTCAGGTGCTAAGCTGTGTCTCTTTGTGACCCCATAAACTGCAGCGCATCAGGGTTCCCTGGCCTATACTGGCTCTGGGAGTTTGCTCAAACTCATGTGCAGTGAGTCATGGATGCCATCTAGCCATCTCATTTTCTATTGGCACCATCTTCTCCTGCCCTCAATCTTTCCCACCATCAGGGTCTTTTCCAGTGAAGCAGCTCTTCACTTCAGGTGGCCAAAGTATTGGTTCCTCAACTTTAGCAGCAGTCTTTCCAGTGAACATTCAGGGTTGATTTCCTTTAGGATTGACTGGTTTGATTTCCTTGCAGTCCAAGGGATTGTTAAGAGTCTTCTCCAACACCACAGTTCGAAAGCATCAATTGTTCGGTGCTTAGCTTTCTTTCTGGTCCAACTCTCACATCTGTACATGACTAGCTTGTGTTGAAATGGGGTCCACCCAGGGTGATTAGACACAGAAAACCGAGTCTGAGCTTGGGGATGAGTCTTGTGTGGGGCTCTGGGGGCCATGCCCGGGGTCTCCCAGCTCCTTGGGAGGGGTTGATCCATGCAGGGACCCATCAAGCAGAGGCTCTAGACTTGGGGAAATGTCTGGTCATTGTGGGTCATTAGGGAAGGAAATGCTCTAAAGAAATGTTCTGTGATCTCTTCTCTGTTGCAAGAGTGGAAGCCGAGGTCAAGGATAGTTTGAAGTTGACATCTCATCTCCTGTGGCTTCTTGATGAGGGAGGCTTCCCACCTGCGTGGTCAGGGTATCAGAGGAAAGAATCCCAGGTTATACCTCTGAGATGAATCCAAGTGGAGAATAAGCATTTTAATACAGTTTTTGTACAGTGAAATGTGTTATTGGCTAAGTCACCTTCATGGCATCCCTGAAGAAGACATTTGACAGTAATCTGCCTTGTTACTGGAAAAAGCAGTTCAAGAAGTTACGTTACGTCATATTGGTTTGTTCAGCAGATGAAAGGGAAATACAATATTCCAGCACCTGGTTCATAGGTCAGAGCTCTCTGGGGCCTCGAAGTTGTGTTCTGGGCCCTTAGGTTGGTAATTCAATGGGAAGGCTGCAGTTGTGTGGGTAGTTGTGTCTGGTGGTGGTGCTCAGCAGGGAGAGTGCACCCCTGGTCCTGTGGAGAAGAGGAAGTGCGAGGTATCCTTCTTCTAGAAAATTCACTTCCAGTGGCTGTGGGGGCTCCTCACATTAGAAAAGATTGCAGGGGTTGTCCAAAGTTGTTCTCCTGGAGGTGGTGCCGGCTGGTGCCCTGCAGCCCCTGCTCCCTTTCTCCAGGTGGGCTGAGGCCGAGGGATTGCCTGTGATGCCCCTGCATGGCATGACGAGCGAGCGTGTTCTGAGAAATGGTGGTTTCCTAATCCAGTTCCGTGTAAACCGGTGCTGGCTTACATTTGGGGAGCAGTTGCTTTAGGATTACTAGTTGCTGCTGCTAAGTCGCTTCAGTCATGTCCAACTCTGTGCGACCCCATAGACGGCAGCCCACCAGGCTCCCCTGTCCCTGGGATTCTCCAGGCAAGAACACTGGAGTGGGTTGCCATTCCTTTTCCAATGCATGAAAGTGAAAAGTGAAAGTGAAGTCACTGAGTCATGTCCAACTCTCAGTGACCCCATGGACTGCAGCCTACCAGGCTCCTCCGTCCATGGGATTTTCCAGGCAAGAGTACTGGAGTGGGGTGCCATTGCCTTCTCCGATTACTAGTGAGTCCAGGCAATTTCACATTGAGAACTGAAGCTTCACTGAATTATTTACATAGTATATATGTGTTTGATTTATCTTTGTCATCACTTTTTATCAATTATCTGTGCTTCTTGAAATTTTGATTATTTTTCTCCCATTAAAGTGTGAGTTTCAGAAGAGGACTGCTGTACTTTTAAGTATAGCTAAGTCCAAGTATAGACATGAGTCTCATTGCAGAGCTACATAGGTTAGCGTCTTCGAATGGAGGGCCCCCTTTCCACCCTGCCCCCTCAGGTGAGAAACCGGAGCAGAGAGGCTGAGTAACTGGGTCAAGGTTACTCAGCCTGGTCAACATACTCTGTGCATCTAAAATTTCTCATGTGCGTAATGTATCGTCTGCCAGATGCAGTGCCAGGCACTTTACGTATATACCCCAGTCTTGATGAATTAGTCAGTGGTCTCATCTGTGCTTTACAGATGAGAAAAGGAAGCTCGAGAACAGGATGTCATTTCCCAGCTGGCTTCAGACCTTGGGTTCACAGTGCCCTCTGATCCTGCCCCTTGGTTCTGTCAATTCTTGGGGTTTTCTGTGGTTCCATACAGATTTTAGGGTTGTTTGTTTCTTTGAAAAATGCCATTGGAATTTTGAGAAGGACTGTGTATTTGTAGATTGCTTTGGGCAAACTGGACAGTTTAACAGTATTTTTTTTTTTCTTTTGCGCTTTCTATTTTGTATTGGGGTATACCTAATAATAGAATCAGCTATTCAATTATAGCTGAATTGAAGAATTGATGCTTTTGAACTGTGGTGTTGGAGAAGACACTTGAGAGTCCCTTGGATTGCAAGGAGATCAAACCAGTCAATCCTAAAGGAAATCAGTCCTGAATACTCATTGGAAGGACTGATGCTGAAGCTGATACTCCAATAATTTGGCCATCTGATGTGAAGAACTGACTCACTGGAAAAGACCCTGACGTTGGGAAAGATTGAAGACAGGAGAAGGGGTGACAGAGGATGAGACGGTTGGATGCCATCACTGACTCGATGGACGTGAGTTTGAGCATGCTCTGGGAGTTGGTGATGGACAGGGAAGCCTGGCGTGCTGCAGTCCATGAGGCTGCAAAGGGTCGGACACGACTGAGGACTGAAGAACTGATTAACAATGTTGTGATGTCTCAGGTGAACAGTGGAGGGACTCAGCCATACATATACGTGTATCCATTTTCCCCAAACTCTCCTCCTGTCCAGGCTGCCATATAACATTGAACAGAGTTCCCTGAGCTGTACAGTAGGTCCTTTTGGTTATCTGTTTTATTTCTTAACTGTTTATTTGTATTGGGGGATAGCCAGTCAACAATGTTGTGATAGTTTCAGGTGAACAGCAAAGGATCTCAGCTATACATCTGATCAGTGAGCACAGATTGGCTTTCCATTTATTGTGTCTTCTTCAGTTTCTTTTTTCACAACCACTGCCTGCCTGTGAACTCGAGGCCACGGGGATGAGACCACATTCTCTCGTTTACTTCTCAGCCTCTACACTCTCCCCTTACTGTCCTGGTGGAGGAGGCAGGTCTTGTCTTCGGTGCTCTGGTTCCCGCCTAGCATCTCCCCTTCCGTGTGCTTCTCCTTAGACCCTTTACTCTCCATGCCGCCTCCTGTTAGCATTTGTGTTTTACTGAGCAGCAGGCACTGTTCTACGTGCTTTGCAAATATTCATGTACTTAATTCTAAGATCCCCCATTACATAAATACCCTTATTATCCCTCTTTCATACTGAGGCACAGAGAGGCTAAGGGTTGCCTGACCTGTGATGAAACACAGCACCATTTTTCTCACACTAGGGAGACAGATTCTCGTCCTTGATCCGTCCACTTCCACAACTGCCTGGCTTGGTCTCCTGCTTCTCAGTCCACAGCTGGGAGCCTCTGCACTTGGTTCCCTCCTCCTGTCATTGCTGTGACCGAGTGCTTGAGCTTCTGCCTCCACTATTTTGTAGAAACACTCTTAACAGTGACTAACCTCCTACTGGTAGAGTCTGGTGGCCGCTTCTTTCTCTGCAGCATTTGAACTTTGTCATCACTTCCTCCTTGCAGCTTTTTCGGGATGTCTGCTTCCATCTCACTAGCTGGCTCTTCTCTCCGCTCTATCAGTGTTGGTGTTCTGCAGGGTTTTGCCATGGGTCTTTTCTCTGCTTCCTTTAGAATATTTCTGGCCATTCTTTCCGGGGAATCTCATCTGCTCCTAGACTTTGCCTTTCTTCTATCAGGGACCTGAGTTGTTGTATCCTCAGCTCTGCTTTCTCCCTGGGGTGTTCTTCACTCTCATATTTATTGAGTTGCTAACTGGGCAGCTCCTGGTGGACTTTCTCCACCTGCCTCCACCCTATACAAAATTCTCTTTCTCTTCTGTCCTCTACATGTCAGTGCATGGTATTACCATCTGCTCAGGTAGCCAGGTCAGAGCTGACCTCCCAGACTCTTGCTCATCCTCCAGCATCCAGTCAGAAGCCAGGTCAGCTGGCTGATGGGCAGTCCTATTTCGGGTAGCTCCATCGCCTTCTTTTCTGAAGCAGCAACTCTTACCTCAGTTCTGTAAGAGCCTTCAAACTGGTCCTCTTGGCCCTAGTCTCACCTTCCCAATATGTGATCCGTATTTTAGTAAGATTTTTTTTTCCCTTTCTTTAAAATGTACATTTTTCTGAATGGGTAAAGAAGATGTGATGTATGCGTGCGCGTACACACACGCAGAGCGGAATATTGTTCAACTGTAAAAAAGAATTGGAATAATGCCATTTGCAGTAACATGGATGGGCCTAGAGTTTATCATATACTAAGTGAAGTATGTCAGAGAAAGACAAATACTATATCACTTACATGTGGAATCTAAAAAATAATACACACAAATCTATCTATAAAGCAGAAACAGACTCACAGGCACAGGAAGGAAACAGAGTTACCAAAGGGGAAAGGAAGTGGAGGAGGGATAAATTAGGATTTCCGAATTAATAGACACACACTGCTGTATGTAAAATAAGCAAAAACTGTACCTTCCTGTATGGTGGCTCAGATAGATGGTAAAGAATCTGCCTTTAATGAAGGAGACTTGGGCTCAGTCCCAGGGTTAGGAAGATCCCTGGAGAAGGGAATGGCTACCCATGCCAGTATTCTTGCCTGGAGAATCCCATGAACAGAGGACCCTGGTGGACTATAGTCCATGGGGTCTCAAAGAGCGGGACATGATTGAGCAGTGCATGCATGCATACACACACGCACACGCACACACACACACATTTATATAACTCAATCACTGCTGCATAACAAACTAACAGTATTATACATTATACTTTAATTTAAAAAATGTGCATCTTTCTAAACAGCATTGCTTAAAACGTTAGACTGACTTCACAAATTCAGAATGCATTGTATTCAGAATGCCCTTCATAATCTGGCCTCTACTTGAGCCACGTCGAGGTACTTGCAGACACCTTCGTGTGTGTGTTCTCTTCCCTGAGCCTTGGGCATGGACCCTCCGGGCCTCTCTGCCTCCCTCTTGCCAGACCCTCCACTTGTCACCCTCCCATTTGCCCTTTAGGTCTCAGCCTCAGTTCCTGTCACTTTTCTGGCATGATGACAAGTCTCCCGAGCTCCGTGTTTGCTGTGCCCAGTTCCAGGTAGCTCCCCACGTGGTTGCTGAACAGTTGAATGTGACTGGGGTGACAGAGGAGCTGGATTTTAAATTTTATGTAATTTTAGTTTAAATTTAAATAGGTACATGGGGCTTCTGGCTTCTGTACTGGAAACACAGGGACCATTAGGAGGGGCAGCTGAGTGGTACTTGATCTTCCTGCTCATCTCCGCCAAAACACCTCTCCAGCAGCAGCACAATTGCTGATAGTCTTGGAGGGGTCAGAAGAAATTCACAGAAAGCAGGCTCAAGAATCCAAAGTATTTGTATGAGCACACAAGAATATTATAATGCAGCAAAATAATATTATAAAAAGTGATTTAAACCAGTACCAGTTATTTTTAGCATGTTCACAGGGTTACTTTAAAAAAAATACTTATTTATTTGGCTGTGCTGGGTCTTCCTTGAAGCATGCAAACTCTTAGTTGAGGCATGTGGGCTCTAACTCTCTGACCAGGGATCAAACCCAGGCTCCCTGCACTGGAAGCACAGAGTCTTAGCCACTGGACCACCAGAGAAGTCCCCATGGTTACTTTTTAAATATTAGATTTACATCTGAAATTCTTAAATAGAAGCTGCAGACCAAAGAGGCCAGGTGAAATAAATAATCATAATTTCTTTCAAACATTTTGTTTTGGGGTGCCAGGTAACATAGTTTTTAATGGTACTTGATACTGGATTGTTAGCATATATCGATGGAACTTAAAATGGGTGAGAAGGCAGTGTGTCAAGAACTTTGGACCTTTGGAGAAAAGGTGTTTCACCTATGATAAGCACTAAACAGCAGTTAATGCACTCCTTTCTTGGGTGCACAGCGTGCAGGTAGCACCTAAAGCGGGGGGAATAAACTGCCGGGTCCCCTGGACTCTGTTGATGGGAAACACACCAGATTTCGTTGCTCTGTGAGGGTTGGCCTGAAGGCTGGAGCAGGTCCTTACACAGGGAGTTGTAAAGCTAGACAGTCGTCAGCAGCTTGTGGTTCTCCTTTTAAATAGCACAGCATCGATGGAGAGACGGAAGGTACGCTCTCATTCCCCGCCCCAGCCCAAGCCTCTCGCTTCCCTTGTGTGAACAGAACCTTAGGAGGCAGTACTGCGCGGTGACCTCTCCCTATAAAGTTTGTGGGGAGGAAGGGGTGTTAGGAATATACTGGGATGTTACACATAACAGCTAATTCCTTAAACACTTCGGGGGCACCTGGTGCGGCATTGGGGGTGTCAAATGACAGATGTAAAATGCAGAGTCCTTTTTGAGGCACTCACTTCTGTGGGCATGCTGGGCATATATATAGTCAAGAGGGCAACAGTTAGATGTTTTATGATGAAAGAAACACTGAAATGCAGTCTGTATTCATGAGTTAACCTTTCAGCAGGACACTGTTTATTCAGAGAAAAATAGGGAAAAGCAGAAAGAATTCTTCTAATGATAAAGTGGCAGCATTTAAATGCATTTCACAAAAAAAGAGGTAAAATATAAAAAAAGAGATAAATGATTCTGGTAGGTTAAAAACTTAACTACCAAGTTGATAGGCAACCCATAAAAATTAATTGGATATTGATGATCTAAGCAGTTTATCGTCGGCGAAGATTTTCTCCTTTACCGTGGTCAGAAAAACCCTTTGTCTTCACCATTCCAGGACGAAGCATCCTTGGCAACTGAACGTGCAGAGCACTTGACAAGTGACCAGATCAGAGCCCCGAGGGCTTGTGAGTGTAGTTCTGAAGTAGAAGCATGAGGTGTGTGTGGTCTGTCAGAACGTTTTCTGCTCTTTCTAGGTGTGTGGTGCAGTCTGCAAAGTACAGGGTAGGCAGTTTTCAATTTAATGGGGCACTTGGATTTACATTCAGAATCTAGAAGGCTGTTTTAGGAAATCTGTTGTCTTTTTTTGTCATAGCCGCTGATCTTTAAAAACACTAAATTCTCGATGGTAGCATAGTTTAAAACGTTTCTTTATTATTCTTCAGAATTATTTTATAGGAAAAATTGTGAAGATTTTCAAACCATCTCTGAGAAATGGGCATGAAGTAGAGAATTTGGTATGTTTAGAGGCCTCCTAGATATGGGGCAGAAACCTGAACAGTGCAGGGTGGGTGTCATGAAATGTAATTACTCAGATTTTCTCATCAGGATCATCATTTTATTAGCAACTGATGTCGAGGAGTTAAGCTCATGAAAGCCGTACAGATAGGTGGAGATAGGTGGATGCCTCAGTAGATTCTTTTTAAAGTAGGGTAGGTGTCTGGTCGTTTTTGTATTCTTTGATTAAACCAAGTACAAACTTCAATTATTAGGCGTCATCGGTAGCCTTAAATTATCTCGATTGTCCTCATTATGTGAAACAAATGTCACACTTGGTCGTAGCTCATCTTCCCTCTTTGCCTTTTCTTACAGGCTACTTGCTGATTTGACGTGAACTTAATATTGATCTGTGATTGAAGTGGACACAGTGTTGAAATTTGTAACTACGTAATGGGATCCCCTTTCAAACTGAAGTGTTAAGTTTACCTGTAAGTTAGAATGAGGTTCTCTTGTAAGGGATCTTGTACACTGAGGTAGTGAAAGTGTGAAAGTGAAAGACTACTCAGGTAGTCACTCAGTTGTGTCTCTTTGCGACCCTATGGACTGTGGCCTGCAAGGCTCCTCTATCCATGGGATTCTCCAGGCAAGAATGCTGGATATGGGTAGCCATTCCCTTCTCCAGGCAATCTTCTCAACCCAAGGATTGAACCTGGGTCTCCTTCATTGCAGGCAGATAATGTTGACCATTGAGCCACCAGGGAAGCTCAGGTAAGAAGTACTTAAAGCTAGAATTGGCTGATTGATTTTTTGGGGGGGAAATAGCGAGGAAGATCTTTACAGGTGGCTCTCAACGACACTGAAGAGTTTGGTGATACAGTCAGACAATAAAAGGAATGTGCTACGAGCGTGTTGTAATCTTTTTGTAAACAGATATAAGGTGTGAATTAATTTACTAAGAATAATATAAAAAGTATTTCATGAAGTGAGTTTTCCCCATGGTACACAGCTCATTGGGGAAAAGGCTCAGAAGATTTCAGGGTAATGAGGAGAAGGGTCAAGTTAGGGCTGAGCCTTTGCTCTGAGTGTGGGAAATACACACATACAGAGTTTATGGATAAAGCTTTCATTTTTTAATAAATGCAAATATGAGTGAAGACATTTAATTGGCTAGAAGAGGTATTAGCTTTATTTAGCTGCACACAGTGGATAGTTTAAACGACAGTTGTGTGTGTTAGTCGCTCAGTCGTGTCCTCCTCTTTGTGACCCCATGCGGTATTGCCCCCCAGTCTCCTCCACCCATGTGATTCTCCAGGCAAGAATAATGGAGTGGGTTGCCATTTCCTTCTCCATCAGTTCAGTTCAGTCGCTCAGTCGTGTCCGACTCTTTGTGACCCCATGAATCGCAGCACGCCAGGCCTCCCTGTCCATCACCAACTCCCAGAGTTCACTCAGACTCACGTTCATCGAGTCAGTGATGCCATCCAGCCATCTCATCCTCTGTCGTCCCCTTCTCCTCCTGCCCCCAATCCCTCCCAGCATCAGAGTCTTTTCCAATGAGTCAACTCTTCACATGAGGTGGCCAAAGTACTGGAGTTTCAGCTTTAGCATCATTCCTTCCAAAGAAATCCCAGGGCTGATCTCCTTCAGAATGGACTGGTTGGATCGCCTTGCGGTCCAAGGGACTCTCGAGTCTTCTCTAACACCACAGTTCAAAAGCATCAATTCTTCAGCACTCAGCCTTCTTCACAGTCCAACTCTCACATCCATACATAAACTATAGTTATTTTATTGTGGGCTCCAAAATCACTGCAGATGGTGACTGCAGCCATGAAATTAAAAGACGCTTACTCCTTGGAACAAAAGTTATGACCAACCTAGATAGCAGAGATTCAAAAGCAGAGATGTTATTTTGCTGACTAAGGTCCAGCTAGTCAAGGCTATGGTTTTTCCTGTGGTCATGTATGGATGTGAGAGTTGGACTGTGAAGAAGGCTGAGCGCTGAAGAATTGATGCTTTTAAACTGTGGTGTTGGAGAGGACTCTTGAGAGTCCCTTGGACTGCAGGGAGATCCAACCAGTCCATTCTGAAGGAGATCAGCCCTGGGATTTCTTTGGAATGATGCTAATGCTGAAACTCCAGTACTTTGGCCAGCTCATGTGAAGAGTTGAGTCATTGGAAAAGACTCTGATGCTGGGAGGGATTGGGGGCAGGAGGAGAAGAGGACGACAGAGGATGAGATGGCTGGATGGCATCACTGACTTGATGGACGTGAGTCTGAGTGAACTCCGGGAGATGGTGATGGACAGGGAGGCCTGGCGTGCTGCGATTCATGGGGTCACAAAGAGTTGGACACGACTGAGCGACTGAACTGAACTGATAGTTTTTGATAATGATTTTGATTGGCAAATAGTTTTATGGTGGCATTGTGCTGGTAGAATCTGCTTGTGTTCATAAGTGTACTTGTGGAAAAAAGTTTCCAACTTTGTTATGTAAGTCAGAATAATTATGAAATAATGAATGCAAACTGTTTGCTATATGAAGTGAAGTGAAGTGGAGTCGCGTCCGACTCTGCGACCCCGTGAACTGTAGCCTACCAGGCTCTGTCCATGGAATTTTCCAGGCAGTAGTACTGGAGTGGATTGCCATTTCCTTTTCCAAGGGGATCTTCCCAACCCAGGGATCGAACCTGGGTCTCCCGCATTGTAGATAGACGCTTTACCATCTGAGCCACCAGGGAAGTCTATATTCCAGCCTTAATTCCATTTCCTTCATCAAATATAATCTATTGAAAGAGTAATTTAATACTGTAGTCACTGAGTAAAGTCTGTTTTCTCCCATTTTTCTGTCTGTAGATTTACCTTTTTGAAACAGTTTGTGGTTTCCCCAAATACTCTCTTTAATGCTCTTCCAAAGCCCTTCTGAATCTTAACAGTTCTGTTTCCCTTTAATATTGCTCATTTTCCTGATGGAAATTTGAATTTATGTAATTCCTTTGTATCTCCCTTTTGCATGTAATATTGTTACCAAAAGGAGGTGTGTGTGTGTGTGGCGGGGCGGGGGGGATGGGGGGAGCCCTCTGGTTCAAAAGCCAATAAACAGGCTAGGCTGGTAGAAAGGAAAGATTGCTTTATTTCAGATGCCATCAACTGGGAGGGGGAGTGGTGGAAGTTGTCCGAAGGCCTACTTCCGCCCTGACAAGCAGGGCATGAGAGCTTTTATAGACATATCTCTAACCGTCTTCGATTGGTCGTGAGTTGTCTGACTAGCATCATCTTGGTTGTTTTAGGTTCAGGTAATTTTCAGTTCCGGGATGCACTTGTTTCCTTTTTTTTTTTTTTTTTTTTGCCGTCAGTTCTCGGAATTGTGGCAGCTCGTGTCCTGGGAACAGTCTGCTCATCATGTAGTTAACTTCTCCACAGGGCACTTTAGTTTCTACAAGACAACTCACAGGATATGGCTCAGAATATTATCTATAGCCCTTGAGAAAGAACTAAAGGTCCTTGACTGTGCTTAATGCCTATATTATTATTATTTAGTCCTTAGGTTTTGTTGTTGTTGTTGTTCCTACATTTTTCTGATTAAACTTATCCTTTGACTAAAGTTTTTCACAGGTAGAAGGCATGCAGAGGACATGGTTGGAGGGCAAGGACTATATGGTGCTGCTCCGTTTCAATTTGGCATCTTAGGACACCCTCCAGGTTACCCTGAGACCTCTGCCCTTGGTGTCCTGTGACAGTTGGCCTGGCTGTGTTGTTGTTTAGTTGCTCAGTTGTATCCGACTCTTTGTGATTCCATGTCTGTGGGATTTCTCAGGCAAGAATACTGGAGTGTGTTGCCACTTCCTTCTCCAGGAGATCTTTCCAACCCAGGGATCGAACTTGTGTCTCCTGCATTTTTTACCCTCTGAGCCACCAGGAAGCCCGGCCTGGCTCTGAGCTCAGGTTGATGGATAAGGCTCCCTTCTCATCACATGTGCTCTGTTCTCGCAGGAAAATAGAGAAATTATTTTCAGCTGTGGTATTGCTGAAGATTTTTTTTTTTCTTTTCCTTGAAGGAAAAGAATGCTGGAGGTATGTGTCAGAGGAGGCTGTTTAACCACACTGTCTGCCTACCTTTCAACCAGGCTGAACTGGGGTACAGTTTTAAACTCTCTGAAACAGGATCCCCCTTACAGCTTCCAGAACCTTTTAAAATGCAAAAGCATGCAAGGAATTGCAGTTAGTTAGTTAATCAGTGGCAACTGCAGTAAGTATACAAGAAGTGAGGTTCTTCCAAGAGCAGTTGATGTGCACTGTTCTTTCAGCCTCTCAGCATGTTGCCCTTGGCGTCCTTCTGTGATTCAGGGTCTCTACAGGGGCAACCCTGGATCAGGTGGTCCCGGGAGCTCCTTCCTTCCTTCCTTCTCTCCTATTCTCACTCCTTGTAGGCGTGGCCCCACCCAGATGTTTGTGTTTGTGTGTGCACACCTGTACGTGCCAAGTCAGTAGCTTGAAATAGGTCTAGAGTAAGTGGGGAAATACATTTTCAAATGCCATTTTTTTTAAGTGGGTTAATAAGCACGTGGCATCATTATCTTTGTACACCAGTCAAATTTTGTCTAAACTATCCCAAGTTCTTTTACAGTGTTCAGCAAGACACACTAAGCAGTCGCCACATTTCATAAAATTTGTGTTACTCTTCCCTTCGTCTGCCCCACCCACATCCTTGCAAAGTGGGTTGAAGTACATTTCTGAAGTTGACCTTTTCCCCATCCCAAATAAATCACACACAGAATTTCCATTTTCTTATTTCTGGACCTGGTTTCTCTTGTTTTCCCCTTTGTCTGCAATACAATTAAGGCAGCGTTAAAAAGATAAGGGATGGACGGCACACTTCTTTTGCGTGGATGTCTGCCTGTGTGGACATGGGGCGTGCAGCTCTTGTGTTTGAGCACCGTCCTCACCCCTTGTCTGTGTATATGTTGCTTATTTGCAGTGTTACTGGATCGTGACCCGTCTGTCGTGGGGCACTCTGCGCTGCACGCGGGGCGATCACGCTGAGTGTGTTCTGGTGTCTGCAGTGAGACAAGCCGTTCAGCTGTCTTCTTAGTGGCCTTGGTCTTGGAAGGGATTAATTTCAGGGGATGATGTTTCAGTGTTGAATCACAGGTAGTAAAGGTTTCTCTCTAAAGGACATTGATTCTTGTGCTTTAGTGGGCAGCTTACGTATAGGATACTATGCATCTTTTGACCAATTTAGGAAAGAAAAAAGTGCTGAGACTGAGACCGGGCACTTAGTATAAACTGTGAGATGAGTGCTATTTAATTACTTGCCTTGAAAGAAAATTTATTAGCCCCAGGACTCTTATATAGAAAAAAACCCACATTTATCTGAAAGGCAGCTCAGAATGTCCAGACTCCTCAAAGTTATGTAGAAATAACTGAAGTATTTCTGCAAGAAACCTATGAAATAGGGTGTTATGTAACATAGGATTAGATATTAATGTTAACTGCACTTTTTCTTTGTCTTGCAAAAATGACTGTCAAGCAGGTGGATGGATGTATCTTGAAAATTAAACCACTTTTGGATGTCCACTGTTCGTAAACCCTTACAGATTAAGACTTGTCACTAAGGGTTGTTCCTAGTCCTTTGGGTGAGGTCAGTCTTATTTCTTTGTGTGTCATGAATGACAGGACACGCTTCCCTTAAATGTAAGATGGCATGTCTTTGTTTTACTTGCGTGGTCATTCTTTGAGACCTGTTACCTGTTGCTGAGGGCTTCCCAGGTGGCTCAGTGGTAAAGAATCCACCTGCCAGGGCAGGAGATGCAGGTTCCATCAGCACGGTTGGGAAGATCCTCTGGAGAAGGAAGTGGCAACCCACTCCAGTATTCTTGCCTGGAGAATCCCATGGACGGAGGAGCCTGGCTACAGTCCACGGGGTAGCCAAAGAGTCAGACATGACTTAGTGACTAAACAACAACAACCTGTTGTTTGTGGTTCCTTCTTATGTTAATCGAGGAGAATCACAGCTGTAGCTCAAGAGGCACTCAGGGTCTGTGAACCGGACTTACCAAATTTCCACAAGTGCAGGAATCACCCGGGTTCCTTGTTAATAACACGCAGACCCTGGGGCAGGAGGTCAGAGTGGGCTCAGCATTCCGCATGTCTCACCATCTCCCAGAGGGTGCCGGTGGTCCCAGCATCCTGCTTCAATGGGAAGGCTGCAGTCTGCAGGGAGAGAGGCAGGTAGAGAAACCAGAGCAAGGCGTGCTTCATGCTTTTGTAGCTCCTGCCCCAGTGTGGTGGGAGTTCTAGGGAGGGCTTTGGACTCAGCCTGCAGAGGGAGGGCTGAAGGGCAGGACACTTCCCAGGTAGGTGGTCACAGCTGGGTGGTGAGGAGGCAGGTGTAGAGGTGAGGCAGGTGTGAGGAGGTGGCCAGTAAAATAAAACACAGCACTGGCAGTGCTTTGATGGGCCCAGCCTGGGTGTTGGTGAAGGTTTCAGGGGCGGAGGGAAGGGAACTGGGGAGCAGAGGATGGGGAGGCCAATGGGGTCTGATCACAGAGTGCCATGCAATCTGCTGGGGCCTTTCGGTTCCATCCCGGGAGCTGGGGAACTGCTTTAAGGATTTTAACCAGGCCGAGAGAGGACTCATGGCGTGGCCTCCAAGATCCTTCAGTCAGGCATGTGAGCATGTTGAGACCCGACTCCAGAGAACCCTCAGCCTTTAAAGTTTTATCCTTCACCAAACCACCATGCCTGATTACATCAGAGACAGCGTGAACCAGAGGAGGCAGTAGACTGCAGTGTTTGAGAGGAGCATCCCCAGGCTGGATGGGCAGGGTGTCCACGGGGCTTTATTAGAACAGCAGGCTACCTGGAACAGGGGCCACGTCTGCTCGTTCAGCTCTGTTACCCAGTGTCTATTAAATGCTTATGCAAAGTAGGTCCTCATTAGATAGTTTTTAAATGAATGAATGCTGGGAAGGATCGAGGGTGGTTTTCCATCATCTGGCTGGGTGGAAGAGGTGGGTGGAGGGAGCTGAGCCACACAACGAAAAATGTGTCTCTTCAGCTATTATCAGCAGCGTTGGAGGCTACCTAGTAATATAAATGGATAAACACAGCTCTTATTTCCTGTTTTTGGTTTTATTTTTCATGTGGTTCTTGGACTAACATAGACTTCACATCCTTTTTCATTCTTTTTGCCTCTTTTTCTTCCAATAAAATAGTTAATGAAAATAGTACACAAAGCCACTAGGAAAGGGAGTGGCTTAGATTTTTGGTTTTTAAAATTAATCTTGCAAATAGTTTATGTAAGCACAACTATAAATGAAAAGGGCTTTGAAATTAATTATTCCTAAGTGTCTGAATTTTGTGTAGTCGAGTTATTGAGAAATAGAAATATATGTTGGTATATATTACAGAAAGGATAAATTTTATAGTTAAAAGAGTTAATTAGCATAGAATATGGAGAAGGCAATGGCACCCCACTCCAGTACTCTTGCCTGGAAAATCCCATGGATGGAGGAGCCTGGCAGGCTACAGTTCATGGGGTTGCGAAGAGTCAAGACACGACTGGCGGACTTCACTTTCACTTTTCACTTTCATTCATTGGAGAAGGAAATGGCAACCCACTCCAGTGTTCTTGCCTGGAGAATCCCAGGGACAGAGGAGCCTGGTGGGCTGCCGTCTATGGGGTCGCACAGAGTTGGACACGACTGAAGTGACTTAGCAGTAGCAGCATAGAATATGATGTATGGAAAGAATACTATACATTTCATCACAAGGGATAGGTATGGACCTTTGTAAGAACACCAATCTCTGAGCAGTAGAAAATATTTTTTCATCACAGAGATTTGCTACTATTTAATATGGTCTTCGTCTAAGAACATTACCTCTAGGAAGAAAACTGTAGCATTGCCGTCCATAGAATTTTCTGCCCTGATAAAAACGTTCCATGTGTGCACTGCAGCCACCAGCCACGCCGGCCTGTTGAGCACTTGAAAGGCAGCTTGTGCAACCGAGGAGCTGAATTTAGAATTTCCTTTAGTTTTTATTCATTTAAATAGCAACACATGGCCAGTGGCTGCTGCGTGGCTCAGCACAGTCATGGCCTGGACACACGAATGAGGGAGAAAATGTGGTCTCGCCACGGGGAAGGGGGCTCCAGGAACGGTATCCTTTGGTCCAGCCAGGAGGCCAACCTGGAGCTGACGGGCGGGGAGCTGATGCTGGTCACTTGGAGGTCTTCCTGTCGCTCCATCTGGGTCGCTGTGTGTGGGCTCAATGCTTCCTTCCACATCAAGCGGCAGCCTGGGCAGGCCCCTGCTTTCCCTGGTGGTTGCTGGGGGCCCATAGCGGGGTGCAGGGATCACCGTCCACAGACCTGGTGATGGAGCTGGAAGGACTCTCTGTGAGGAGCAGCCCAGCCATTTGGGGCCTTTTCTCTCTGTGCATCCCTACTGTCGGCCGGGGGTCCTTACCCCCTCTGGTGTGATCTGAGGCCTCGGTGGTCTGAGGTATCTCCCTGGCTATGCTGAGGGTGGGGAGGTGCCCTTTTTCCTGCCACTCCACACTCCCTTGGATATGCTGGCACTTGCTCCCCCAAGTCCTGAGAACAGCAATCAAGTTATGTCGCAAACCTCAGGCTCCTGGGAGGTGGGGGAGAGAAATGCAGAGAGAAGGAAGTGCAGCAAGCCACATTACACTAAGGTGGTCGCTGGCCTCTACAGGGCAGCTGCCTCTGACTTCACACTTGCCCCGTGGGTTGGATTCTTATGAAAAAATGGGTGGCACCCAGATGGCATTTGACTGCCACAGCCGGATACAGAGTGGTTGAGCTGCAGTGAGTATTTTGCCCGGGGAAATGAAAGGTGTTCAGTATTCACCTCTCTCCTGTCTGGCTTTCCAGGTCACTGAGACACCAAATTAACACCTGACGACACAGACGCCATCCTACTTGAACCAGAGCATGGCAGTGAATTGTTGTTTATGTAAGCTTTGGAAAGTCAGAGATTCCCTTCAAAATATTAATACGTATTTTCAGACAGCTTGTTTCTTTCATTCTGGTGTGTTGTACTCCCTGCTTTTGCCCACCCCCCTTTTCTGGGTGTGGTTTACTTGCTTTTTGGAGTTGCTAGTTTGCATCCTACTTACTCCCCCAAATATTAACCAATAGCCTCAATCTGGTGCTAGTATGGGCTTGCTTCCTAAATGTAACAGAGAGTATAAGTGAAAATTTTCTTGAAAGGAAACTCTCTTCTGTTTAGTGGCTTCAGCAGTTATTTTAGTGACCAATCTCTGAATAAATAAGACCCCGTCTAAGACCTTTAATCTTTTGCCCTCACTGGCGAGTTGACATTTCATCTGTATGTTTCTCTTTGGTCTTTGGGAACTGTTTGTCGTTAAAATATTTTGTATCAGAGGTTTACTCTTCTTAGTCCATAGAAGTGTTCTTCATCTGTAAAATGAAGAGGGGCTTGGATTAGGAGGTCTGCAAAGCACTGGCCAGCTCTAAATTTTCATTGCTGGTTGCACAGCAAGCCTCTGGTCAGGTGTCCACGACTCCCTTAGCAGGGCTGTCTCCTTGTGCCTCTCTTCACCCCAAACACACCTCCAGATACCTCTGAACTCAGAAAATACTTGCTAGTAGGGTGCTGAGCAGAAATATGTGATTGTGTCATTATAGGTGTCTGTACTAAAATTGTAAATAATATCAGACAGTTAAAGCACTTATCATGAATTACCAAGAAGTATTTTGTAAAATGATATCCTAAATTTTATACCATAACCCATGAATCTTAATTTTTATTTAAAAAGTTTTAAATAAACTTTTAAACTAGAGATGAATGTAACCTCCAAGAGGACAAAAGGGAACTTGGTTTTTTTTTAATTTATTATTATTATTATTTGACAGTTTCAGGTCTTAGTTGCAGTGTGCAAGATCTTGTAGTTGTGGCAGGCAAACTGTTAGTTGCAGCAAGTGGTATCTAGTTCCCCTGACCAGGGATCGAACCCTAGCCCCCAGCATTGGGAGCACAGAATCTTAGCCACTGGACCACCAAGAAAGTCCTGGAACTTTGTTTTTATTCACTGATATATCTTTGGCAGTTGTGATCGGGGCCTGGATCACAGTAGGGACTCGATAAATCTGTTTCAAATACATAAACGTGATTTGAGATTTAACTTGATTTTCACTTAAAGCCAAATCAAATGTAAATACAACTTGAAAATTTATTTTCGAAGTGATAATGATGAGAATTACTTGATAACACTGATAACTTGTATTTCTCTTTCTTATTTTTAATAATCTATACCTGTGCCATCTTGTATGGTAGCCATTACCCCCACGTGTACTTTTCTGATTTGAAATGTGGCTCTAGTAGGAATTAAGATATACTCTTATGTGTGAAGTACATATTGGGTTTCAAGGACTCAGTACTGAAAATGTAAACCGTCTCATTCATATCAGTTACATGTTGAAATGATCATATTTTGCATATGTTGGGATAAATAAAAATTATTAAAATTAATTTCACTCTTTTGGGGGCTACTTTTTAAATGTGACTACTAGAAAATTCAAAATCATCTATGTGGCTTCGTTGGACAGTGCCGGTGTAGACACAGAAAACTTAGACCATGAATGGAGACAAGGGCCAGCCCTCTGGATAGGAAGCTTATATGAATATCTTTGATAGGAACAAAATTAAGTGTTGCAGCTGTGACTTGGGAAAAGTGGGCATTCAAATGGTCTTGATCAAATTAAAAAAAAAAAAAGACCAAAATAAATTAATTAGATTAGCTCAGATCAGAAATATGAAGTCCAGCTACCAGATGGATTCCTCGCATAGTCGCCAGCGGAGTGAGTCTAGAGGTCAGGAAAGGGGCAGGCTGGGTGGTGGCTGCCCCAGCAAGCGCAAGTGGTTACCAGTGGCAGACTGGAGCCGTAGTGTTTGGGCTCCTCTGTCTGGACTTCACCTTCCTGGGGCTGCAGCTCTGGTAGGTGGCACATTCACTGTGCACCGTAACTGCGGTTTTCCCTACTGCTGGGAGATGGCCCCTGGGTGGGAGGAGCAGGGAACGGGAGACCCAAGTGTTGGGTAGGATTACTCGCAGTGTGTGTTCTGTTTTGTCCCTTCCCTGGCCTGGAGGCAAGTTCTCTTTCCCTTTCTCCCTAGCCTTCTAAAGTGAATGCCAGCTCCCAGCTGCCTCTCCAGGCCGGCGTGGTTGGAGTGCGGTGTCCCAGGTCATCCACTCCTCGGGACTCTTTCCCTAGAGGCTGGCTGAGAACCCCATATGGCCCTCCTGTGACACGTGGAGGGCCCGGAAGGATGAAGCCATTATCCTATAAAATAAGGCCATCTAGGACATGCAACTTAGATGCTACCTTCCTTAAGCTAATTTGAAAGGTTATTTTGGTAAGTGGTTAGTCTGCACGGCTGGTTTAAGCTATTATCAAGTCCATTCCTGTATTTATTTCCTTGAAAGCCAGAATGAACCTTGAATAAATGAAGACTGACTGCGTAGGCTTTTTAGGAGTAAATTCAATTTATAAATATTTGTTTCATTTGGCACTGGAGATTTCGACTGCTCCTGAGTTTGAATTTTAAAGCAGCTGTGTAGTGAAGCAGCGTGTCTGTAAATAAAATGGCTTTCACGCTCACCTTATTTCCACCCATCTGACCCCTGTTTTTGGAGAAAGTAGATCAGAAAATTCACGGCAGTTAGCGGCCAAGTGAAGAAACCTTTGGCTTCAGCTGACAGCTGTCGCCTGAGCACTGCCGACCTGGAGACCTTCTCAGGTGTTCTGTCTGTAGCTCTGACAGCAAGCAGGAATGCTGTTTACATTTTCTGTAGGCAAAGATCCCCCCCTTGTTGGGGGTGTGTTAGAATAGGACGGGTGGAATCTGAATTTCGATCTGTCTTGGGGTGAGTTCTCAACCGGTGCTGGAGGTGCTGGCCAGCCCTCCAGCCGGCCCCTTTCCCATGCTTATGTGGACGGATGTCAGTAGGATTTATGGCCGGGCCTGTTTATAACATCCCTTTTGAAATTCTTCAACAAGATACTGTTTTTTCAAGTTGGGCAGTATCACACAATGCTTCGTGTGCTTATGAAAGGGAAAAAAATGAGTTAAATTCCAAAGATGTTTAAGATTTTGGACATTTTTCCTATGTGAATTAGTTCTTTATTAGGCCTGTCGATTTAATTAGCATTGGGGAAAAAAAAACCCACTTTCCTGTTTTGATTGTGGAAACATTGTTTAAATCTGTTATTTTCATCTGATACAGAGTCCTTAGTAAGTGTTTGCATAAAGCACAGCATGTTACTTAGTATCCACCACGTGCTTAAACCTGGGATGCAGATGGGTGGGCTTGCTTCCCGTTCCCCCACCTGCTCTGGCCTGCCTGGTCCCAGAAGAGGTCAGGGTGGGGGAGAGGGCTGCAGGGACATTTTGAACTTTATTCTGTTAAAAGTTTCAGTTTTGAACGGTTTGGGTAAAGGTTTTCTGTCTCTACCAAAGAGAACCGTCATCATCTAGAAACTGTCTGTCCAACTAGAGTTTGTTCAAGCAGTCACACAGTGAGTGGTCCATTCCTAGAGCCCAGGGCTGGTGGGTGAACGATGAACCTGTGAGGGGACTTCCTCTGGCGGGGTGAGTGGGGGATGCTGAAGAATGAAAGTCTTCCTTCCGGTCTCTCTCTGGCCTCGTCTGTTCCTGCCGTCAGATTTAAGGAAGTGATGAGTGGTCACACCACTTGCAAGTGGGCCTTCCAGTATTTTTGCCGCCGCTGTCTCCTTCGACACCCCTGTTGCCATTTCCTTGTATGTGGGCCGTAAATATCCAATTTGTACGAAATGACTGATTTTGGTATTTGTATAATCCTCTAGTCAATTTAACTAAGTTGAGCTTTTCACAGCCCTCCGTGCAGCGGCTGCTCATCTGATTACACCGCTCAGGGGAATAAGGTTAAGGGCGGGCTGTTGGTAACCGGAGCATTTCCAGGGCTTTAGTGCAGCAGATGGGCTGCTTGGCGATAGTCATGCATCTGCTGGCCTGCTGTGGCAGCTGCTGCTGCTTCATGTTGTGTTCTTTTGTTCTGTTCCATCCAAGAATGGAACGCGAGGAAGTGTAGTGAATGGATTAATTTAAGGTTAAGGTTAGTGTTTTGCTTGCTTTCTAAGTAACCGATCATAACAATGCTTCTGGTAGAAGCTAATGAGTTTCTCTTAAAGTGAACTAGATTTATAAAATATGGCTCAGTGAGGGGGCTAGATTAGTATTGTTGGTGGAGACCAAATTCAAACACGTAAATTGCTGGCAGGTTTTTTTTTGTTTTTTTCCAATCATTTGTCCCTAATTCTTTGTTTTCTTCCTTCCTCCCCACTACCTCCCGATCCCTTCCAGGACCTCGATCCAGACTTTGCCTGACACTGCAGGGTCCAAGAGAATTAAAGAAATATGGAGTGACATGAAGAAGATTAGTCAGGATTATAGGCTCTGAGGACAAGCCCTCAGTGAAGTGAAGCACAGACGAGCTCCCGCGCTCTGGTCTGGAGGAGCCAGCCGTGTGCTGGGAGAAGATGGCGGATCCAGGAATGATGAGTCTTTTTGGCGAGGACGGGAATATTTTCAATGAGGGCCTCGAAGGCCTGGGCGAATGTGGTTACCCTGAAAACCCCGTGAACCCCATGGGTCAGCAGATGCCTATAGACCAAGGCTTCGCCTCCCTGCAGCCTTCCCTCCACCATCCCTCCACCAACCAGAATCAAAGCAAGCTGACCCACTTCGATCACTATAACCAGTACGAGCCGCAGAAGATGCACCTGATGGACCAGCCCAACAGAATGCTGAGCAATGCCCCCGGGAACGGACTGGCGTCTCCTCACTCGCAGTACCACACCCCTCCCGTCCCCCAGGTCCCCCACGGAGGTGGCGGGGGCGGCGGCGGCGGCGGCCAGATGGGCGTCTACCCGGGCCTGCAGAACGAGAGGCATGGGGGCCAGTCCTTTGTGGACGGCGGCTCCATGTGGGGCCCCCGGGCCGTGCAGGTGCCCGAGCAGATCCGAGCCCCCTACCAGCCGCCGCCGCCGCCGCCTCCTCCACAGCCCCAGCCGGCCCCATCGGGGCCCCCCGGGCAGGGCCACCCCCCGCACCTGCAGCAGCTAGGCGGTTACCTGGCGCGGGGGGACTTCTCCATGCCACAGCACGGCCAGCCGCAGCCGAGGATGGGCCAGTTTCCCCCAGGCCAGGAGGGCTTGAGTCAGGGAAACCCTTTCATCGCTGGCCCCGGGCCGGGCCACCTGTCGCACGGCCCCCCACAGAGCCCCGGGGTGGCCCCGAGCCTGCGCCACGCGGTGCAGCCCTTCCACCACCACCCTCCCACCGCTCTCCATGGGGACTCGGTGGCCCACAGCCCCCGGTTCTCCCCCAACCCCGCTCCGCAAGGGGCCGTGAGGCCGCAGACCCTCACCTTTAGTTCTCGGAGCCAGACAGTCCCCTCACCCACTATAAACAACTCAGGGCAGTACTCCCGCTATCCTTACAGCAACCTAAATCAGGGATTAGTTAACAGTACAGGGATGAACCAGAACCTAGGCCTTACCAATAGCGCTCCCCTGAACCAGTCCGTCCCGAGGTACCCCAGCGCGGTGGGATTCCCGCCCGGCAGCGCCCCAGGACTCCTGCACCAGCAGCCCGTCCACCCCAGCGGCTCACTGAACCAAATGAACGCGCAAACTATGCACCCTTCGCAGCCTCAGGGATCGTACGCCTCCCCGCCTCCCATGTCACCCCTGAAAGCGATGAGCAGCAGCGCGGCGGGCACGCCGCCCCCGCAGGTGCGGCCTGGCAGCGCCCCCATGGACGTGGGCGGCTACCCTAGCATGCCGCACCCGCAGCCCGCTCACCAGCCGCCCGGCGGCGCCCTGGGGCTCGGACCGAGGAGCTTGGGCCCGCGGAGCCTGCCGCCGGCGCGCCCGTTCCTGGGCATGTCCCCGGCCCCGCATCTGAGGCCCAACGGCTGCCCCGGTGTGAGCCTTGCCGACCCGCAGGCCGTCCAGGACCGCCTGCTCCCCGGCCAGCAGCACCCAGGGCCGCAGCCGGCCTTCCAGCAGCTGCCCAGCTGCCCTCCGCTGCAGCCCCACCCAGGCCTGCACCATCAGTCTTCACCCCCGCACCCGCACCACCAGCCTTGGGCGCAGCTCCACCCCTCGCCCCAGAGCACCCCGCAGAAAGTGCCTGTGCCTCAGGTAAGGGGGCGGGGCCTGCCGCCTCTCAGTGACGCACTGCTCTCGCGAGGTTTCCCGTTATCTTTGGGGAACGCTGCTTCACTCCGGGTCCTTTGTTTTCTTGTAAGCTGCTCCAGAATCTCTCTTTTCCCCTCTACTTGTTGTTGTTCAGTCGTATGTGACTGAACGTAGGTAGCCCAGACGTATCCGACTCTTTGTGACCCCATGGACTGCCGCACGTCAGGCTTCCCTATCCTTCACCATCTCCTGGAGTTTGCCCACGTTCATGTTCATTGCATCAGTGATGCCATCCAGCCATCTTATTCTGACACTCTTCACCTTCTGCCCTCAGTCCTTCCCAACATAAGGGACTTTTCCAATAAGTTGTCTGCGTCAGGTGACTAAAATATTGGAACATCAGCTTCAGCATCAGTCCTTCCAGTGAATATTCAGAGTTGATTTCCCTTAAGATTGGCTGGTTTGATCTCCTTACGGTCCAAGGGACTTTCAGGAGTCTTCTCCAACACGAGTTTGAAGGCATCAATTCTTTGGCGTTCTGCCTTTACTGGTCCAGCTCCCACAACCGTATGTGACCACCAGGAAGACCGTAGCCTTGACTATACGGACCTTTATCGGCAGAGTAATGTGTCTGCTTTTCAACATATTGTCTAGGTTTGTTTTCGCTTTCCTGCCAAGAAGTAATCGTTTTCTGATTTCATGGCGGCAGTCACCATCCCATTAGTTGCTTACTCTCTCACTTAGTGGCTTGTGCATTTACCCACTTTTTTAAAAAAAATAAAAAATAAATCTTGAATCCCCCTGCCCTAGGAGTTGTGCTGGAGCTAAGAGTGCGTAGAAAAGCCAAACCTAGGTCCTGCTTGCAAGGAGCTCTGTTCTCATTGCCGGCAGGGAGGTGGATATTGGACCCAAGTGTTTTTCCCTTCTCTTTATTTTTCTATGCTGTTCTCTCTATCCCTCTCTCTGATTTAAAAATACACTGAGCCTTGTGTTCCAGCAATGTTTCTTGTGTTTGTGGTAGTGCCTCCCACCTCTTTTAGGAAATCATTATTTTAAGATAATTTTTATCAATCATATTTTCAGTTCAGTTGCTCAGTCGTGTCCGACTCTTTGCAACCCCATGGATTGCAGCATGCCAGGCCTCCCTGTCCATCACCAACTCCCAGAGTTTACCCAAACTCATGTCCATTGAGTTGGTGATGATTTAATTAAAAATTAAAAATCGTATTTTAATAAATATTAAATTTTATTTTATTGTTATTCTTCGTGCAACATGTGGTCTCCTGAACCAGCTGTTGAATGTTAGTGTGAACTTAACTGGCACCCTGCAGAAAATCATAGTAAACGACAATCCACAGAAAGTGTTAAGTCTCTTAACAGATTTGGATACCTAGCACTGAAAGCAGAGGTCTTCCTTTTTATCAGCTGGGATTTCATCTTACAGAATTTATAAGCAGACAGATTTAGGTTTTAAGCTCTAGTACTCCCAAAGCCATCTTTCCATTATAAGTGTTGGTGTTTGTGCCCTGGATCTAGGAAAAATAAATTAAATGTCTGTACGTACAGAGTATTTGGAGTGCTGTTCAGAAATATGTATTGATCTTCCACTGTGATTGCAGCCCTGAGTGTAGATGGCACAGTGTGATTTTAGAGCTGTAAGGCACAGTGCTTGTTCCTAACGAACTGGTAATCAATTTGGGGAACCATGACCGATATGTGAAAGTATAAATCAGAGGGAAAGACCATGCATGGTTATGCGACAGGTGTCCAGAGAGAGGCAGTGCCTGTTGGTGAGGGTGCTTGGAACCTGGTCAGGACTTAGCCAGGGTTGTGAACTGAGGACGCGTTGCAAGTACATTGGAGGGGGCATGGGCTGTTGAGTTCTCTGCTGGCAGGGCCTGGGCATAGAGGTCTATATTCTGCTGTAAAGAATTTGGACTTCACCAGTGATAATGGACTAGACAGTGCCTGGGCTGGTGGGGGGACCTGGAGATGAGCTGTGAGTCTTGAGCCCAGGCCTTGTGAGGACGGTGTGACCAGGGACTAGGGATTGGGGAATGGGAATGGGAGAGAATGAAGCTACATGCAAGGAAAAGGGTGGGGTCTGGAAGCAGAGCCTTTTAGGGGGCATTGCGGGTGGAGAGGCATTTAGACCAGAGAAGCTTCTGCCTTGGTGGGACTAGGGAAGTGAAGGTCAGGAAGTCTCTGGGGGACCTTAGGACACAGTGGGGGTTTGGGGAAGCTGTGCTTATAGACCTGACACTGGGGATTCTCAGGATGGGTCTTGAGGTCAGGGGGCCACAAGGGCCTCAGCCACCTGGCCTGTGCTCCCCTAGAGAGAGCTGCTTCCCATCCTGGAGCCTCACCTGCAGTGATGGGAACGGGCTCCCAAGACTGGACAGCATGGAGGGAGGGCAGGAGGGCTGTCCACCAGCTGCTGGGGCCTTGGCCCACCTGCGTGGCTCCTAGGGCAGAAAGGAGCTTGACTTAGTTTCCAGGGAGTAGTCCCTTCTTGTTCCCCCAAAGTTTCTTACTGAACATGGGATCTTCTCAGAGCAGTGGCCCTTAGACACCTCCTGGTCCCAGCATCTTCTCTCCTCCCTGGAGGACAAGCACTGTGTAGGGGAGATTGTAATCTCATGCCTGGGTGGAAATTGCTAATCTCCTCTAGCTTTCCCTCATTTTAAGAGCTCAGATGTTTTAACAGAGGTTCAGAGGACATAGATGAGTGTGTGGGCTCTGAGTCCCCTAGTGCCTGGGGTCTGTGCCCTGGCAGATACCGGTGGCCACCAAATGCATTTCCCTGTATCTCCAGCTCCATCCTCTCGAGCACACCATCATAGACTAACCTGGAACTGTTTATGAGGTATGTTAAACAAGTAGATTTGAGGTATTTTTATTATCTAAGTTTAGTTGCCTTTTAAAACATTTTTACATGGTATTTGCTTTTTTCTTTCTCCTCAACTTTGCAGAACCTCTTCAGCTTTTGAAGCACTCAGTTCTGAAAATCATACTAGAGAGGCTTAAAGTCTCAAGATGACCGTAGACTTTGAAATCAGAAGAGTGTTTGAATTACAGCTCTCCTTATTTGCTTGGTGACCTGAGATAATTTCTTACCTTCTCTGAACCTCAGATTCATCATCAGTAAGAGAGGAAAAAGTGCCCATCTCAAAGGGCATTGAGGTCAAGTGGGGTAATATACTTGTATCGTGAGAGTGTGATCTCTAGCCTGTGGTGCATGCTTGCTGTGCTTAGTTGCTCAGTTGTGTCCGACTCTTTGTGACTCCATGAACTGTAGCCCTCCAGGCTCCTCTGTCCATGGGATTCTCTAGGCAAGAACACTGGAGTGAGTGGCCATGCCCTCCTTCAGGGAATCTTCCCAACCCAGGGATTGAACCCAGGTCTGCTGCATTGCAGGCGGCTTCTTTACCGTCTGAGCTACCAAGGAAACCTGTAAATGTCAATTCTCTTCTAGGTTCTACTTTCTGATCTGCTGCAGTGAGAACCTTACTTTGTAATTTGTGTCATTTCACTTGTACTAAATACAGTATAAAGTCACTTTTATTTTTAAAGAACAGGTTACATGTTATGAAATAATGGCCTTAGTTATGAAACAGTAAATTTGACTTGTGCAAATATCACCCCCCTTTTAGCCCATGTTTCTGGGTGTGGTGAGTTTAATGGAGTGGATAGTTCAGTAACCTCAACACCTCTCTCTCCCTGTGACTGACTCACATGCCACTCAAGCAAATCATCTATCTATCTGATTATGTTTTGCTTTAGAACTACTAAAATTATTTTACACTTCATATATGACACAATGGTGATTCAAAACCATGCTGTGTAGCAGGGAAATTACCAAATTAAGTTGAAATGTTGATGTAATTTGCTGAATTAGCACATTCAGATAGGATTATTGACTTTTTTATCTTGAGGGTTTTTTTTTTTTACATTTTAATAGAAGTTATTCTTTTTAGATGTTTCATGGGTAGTGAACAGATATTTTTAAAATTCTATCACATGTTTAAGTATCTTTGAAGATAAGTCTAACTTTATAATGAAGAGTCAGCAAAGGAGAATATTAGAACAGACGCCAGAGTTCATCAGGCCATATGTTCATTGTGTGGACGCAGTCTTTAATGTTAGCTCCAGACTAGCTTGATGATTTGATGATACAACTTAGAGGGGAAGAGAAAACCTAGCTTCTATTTCTTTTCAACAGCTGATTAGGACAGTAGTTTCCCTCTTCATCTCAGACCACCCTCCCTCCTTCCTTCCTATCAATCATTAAATAGTTTATTTATATTTTAATTTTTTTCTTCCACTTTTGTTGAGATATAGTTGACTTACAGCCTTGTATAAAGTGTACACGGAGTATGGTATAATGATTTGATTTACATATGTTATGAAGTGATTGTCAGAATAAGTTTCGTGAGCACCCATCATCTAAGTCCAAAATTAAACAGAAAAAATTTTTTTTTCTTGTGATGAGGCCTCTTAGGCTCTCCCCTCGTATCAGCTTTTACGTATGATATACAGCAGTGTTCATTATGTTCATTATGTTCACACTGTACCCCTGGTACTTATTTATCTTATAACTGGAAGCTTGTACCTTTTACCACCTTCCTCCAATTCCTTCTTCTCTAGCCCCTGCCTCTGGTAACCACAAATCTCGTCTCTTTTTCTATGAATTTTTTTTGTTTGTATTTCAGGTGTAATTGACCTACAGCACTGTAGTGTTAGTTTCTGTTACACGACACGGTGCTTTGAAATATCTATGCATTTCAAACTGGTCACCACAGTAAGTCCAGTTACAATATGTCACCATGCAAAGATGTTAGGTAATCGTGGGCTGTATTCGCCACATTGTATGTTTCACAGCTGTGGCTCATTTGTTTTGTAACTGGGAGTTTGTCCCTGTCAGTCACCCTCACGTATTTCTCTTCCCCTCCACCCACTTCATTCCAACAGACACCTGTGCGTTCTCTGTGTCTGTGACTCTGTTCCTGTTTTGTGATGTTTGTTCATTGGTTTGCCTTTTTTAGATTCCACATGTAAGTAAAATCATATAGTATTTGTCTTTCTCTGCATCTCAGTCCCTTTTACGCGCTTTAAAATTGTTGGTGACTCTAGGATTCTTTCTGTTTTTATTGTTTTTAACACCAAGAACATTTTATACTGCGATATAGCCAATTAACAATGTTGTGATAGTTTGAGGTGAACAGTGAAGGGACTCAGCCATATATAGTTGACTTTCAAGATTCTTTATGTGAGTTTTATGTGTTGATATTTGTTGTCTTAGAAATTTAAAGCAAGGACAGTTTGAAATATTTGTTACTTTCTTGTAAAATGAGTAAAAATAATAAACCATTATGTGTTAACGTTCATCACATCTGTAACTAAAAAGCAGCTGTGTTCCAAGAGAACAAAACCCTCAGTGGCATTGTTTTACCTTTTCTGAGATGTTGCGTTTTAACAGCTGCTTCCTCGTGCAGTCTTCAGGCAAGTCATGAGCCTCTGGCCAAGTCCACGTGCATTTGGAGAGAAAGAGTGTGAGAGGCTTGGTGACATCTCAGTGTCACCTACAAAAAACGCCCTGAGCTCCTGGAGCCCTGCTCTGAGAACCAGCCATGTGGAGGCGGGAGTGTAGACCTTGGAATCTACAATTTCTTGGTAGGAGAACTACCAACTGATTCCTGACCCCACGACCGTGACGACTCCACCTCAGGGCCGCTTGCCTTCTCTCCAGAATGAGGGGTGACCCACCCTCTTGGTTAGAGGCATAGAGAGAGGAGCAATAGTGTCCGTTAGAATCTAACCTGGTGTCAGATGCGCAGTGGGGACTCAAAAGTGACCCTTTCTCGTCAGGCAGGCATTAGAATTGCTTGCTGCGGAGTTGGGGGAATGACCCCACGTGCTCATCATAGGGTTGCATGTGATCAGAGCTGTTGGACTCCCTGCCCTTGGTTCCTGGGAACAGTTCACAGATGCCCAGGCTCCCCATGCTGCTTCCTGGGGGAGAGGTGGAGGGCTTGTTGGGCGGAGGGGGTGCAGGCTGCCTCTGGAAGGCACGCTGTCATGGTGAGCTTGTGTGCTGGAGGGCAGCTCGGCACCCAGTGTTAGGAGGCGAGCTGGGGGCCTGGGAGGGTGTTCTGGTCAGGTGATGTGTCTGCTGAGCTGTGAAGCATCAACTGAGTTGAGTGGAGGGTGGGAAAAGGTAGGCAAGGAGAGAGTTGGAAGGCTAGGAGATATGGGGGCAGAGAGAGAGAGTGAGCCCAGGGCCCTGCATGTCCCCCAGTGTTGCTGGACTCTGGGACCAGGGCCAGGGGGACTTCCCTCTCCCCAGCATGACCCTCAAACCAGGCTCCGTGTCCACGGGTGCACTGGGAAGGTGCAGAGGGACCCAGAACCATCCTTGGGAAGAGGGAGAGAGCGGAGAATGGGGCCAGGTGAACGCTGGTAAGAACTACCCAGAGGGAAAGCTCCGGATATCATTTTTCTCTTGAAGAGCTTGTGGGTTGTCCTACAGGTCACAGGTGAACTTCCGAGTTTCTGAATCATCCTGCTCAAATCTGCAAAGGTGTAGATTCATTGACCCTACTCTGAGGTGGGCAAGTCCTGGTGAGATTTTTAGGATCCTTGTGTGTTTGTGTGTGCACGCTCAGTCATGTCTGAGTCTGTGACCCCATCAGGCTCCTCTGTCCATGAGATTCTCCAGGCGAGAGTACTAGAGTGGGTTGCCATTTCCTCCTCCAGGGGATCTTCCTGACCTACTGTTTGAACCTGTATCTCTTGCATCTCCTGCATTGGCAGGCGGGTTCTTTACCACTATGCCACCTCGGAAGCCCCACTGTGCCCTTAGAACAAGTATGTTTTGAATGCATTTGTGCTTCTCTCATTAATTTGGTCCTGAAATACAGTCATGGTGAAGGAGCACAGAAGCAGAATGCATCTTTAAAGGACCACTTAGATTGAGGTGATGGATAATAACTCCTGTGTCCTAATTTTCCCATGGGAGATTAAAAAGGATCCAAAAGAATCAGTGGTGCAGCTTTCCCATTCTGTCTTTCTGTGATATGTTATGAATAGCTTAAAAAAAAAAAAAAAAAAGCCTTTCTGGGAAACTCTTTTCCTGGTAAATGTCAAATAGAGAAATCCTCTCAGTTCACCCGGTAAACAACAGAATTGCAGACACAAGCAGAGTAATTGGCAACTACTAAATACATTTCATGGAAAAAGTGGGCCCGCATCTTTTACCTCATTTATGAAAACTGTGGTCAGGAGTAGAGAAAAGGACCGTTTTCATTGAGAGTGATGTGTCTCTGTGAATACCACTCTGGACAGACTTACACTTTGACACCCCTGATGATGTCTGGTGGAGGTGGGGAAACAGATCAGGTCCAAAGAAAACGCGTATTTGACCTGAGTGGCGCCCGGGGCCTATGGTCAGTATGTCCGCACTGAGAGGCACACAGGGTCAGGCCTGCTAGAGTAGCTGTCCTGCTGAGCCCACCCCCTTCCCCAGGCACTGGTTTCAGACACCTGGGGTTAGGGCAGCCACCCCCTCCCTGATTGTTCCCAGTAACCCCCTGTCTTTCATGAAGACTGAAGGTGTCTCTTCTGACCACCCCATCCGTATATTTTACTGCTCAGTGAGCACCACCTGCATTTCCCCTGAGCACAGCTGGTTTATTCCGGAGGCCAGCGATTCAGGGGGTTAAGATGGAAAATGCCAAGCGTAGACTTAGAGCAAAGAAAACGTTCTACCCCATCTGTCCTTTTACCCCACACTCTGAAAGCATGAAATGAGCCGAATGCTAAATGGTAGGTAGCCTTGCCTCTGAGCGGCTTTTATTTTCTACAAGGGTATTGTTTTCTGCGTCTCTCAGAACCACCATAGATAACGAGAAGTTCGTTTTTAAATTGACTTTATGGATCAGCCTGCGTATGATCCATCTGCTAACTGTCCCAAGCAGCTAGTGAATTTTCTTAACTTTTAAGAAGCCACTTTTAGATACTGCTTTTTTAAGTTGTACCTTGGTTGCTTTCATTCAGCTCCATCAAAGAAACATTTATAGAGCGATTGTTAGGTGCCGCACACTATGTTAAGGACAAGGTTGGTGGTGTGGCGGGAGGCAAGGAGAAGGCCAAGGCCTTCACTGAGGTGGATAGGGAGTTTTGTCATTGAGGTGCAATCTCCTGGACATCATTTCTTTGTGTACTTACTATGTTCTAGATTACTGCTGTCCAACTGAAATACAATAGGAGCAGTGAATGCTAGCCACATGTGTTATTTTAAATTTTCTAGTCACTACATTAAAAAAAGAAATGATATATTAGTATTATGTATTTAATTAACCAGATATATCCAGGATATTATTCCAACACACATTCAGAATAAATAATTACTAACAGGGTATTTTACACACTATTTGAGATGTAGGATATATTTACAGGCAGAGCCCATCCACGTTTGTATCTGCATAAAGCAAACCAGTAGTCCATGTGGATGGTAGCCGCCATATTGAACACTGCAGTGCTATACTCTTTCCAGTGCAGCTGCTTCCGGTTATCTTGGAAAACAAGTCAAGAGTGTAAGAAACTAATGCACATGTAAATAAATTTAAAATTGTTTAGTCTAATAATGACAGCCTCCAGTACAGGTATCAGCACCCTCATCGTAAAGTTGGGAAATTAGTAACTTTTTTAAAGGTATAAACGGTACGTGTATTGTTGCAGGTGTGTGTGTGTGTGTGTGTGTGTGTGTGTGTGTCTGTATGTGTTTGTGTGCAGTATTAGTATCAGTTCCTAAAAAGATAGATTATCAAAGTGAAATTTCCTTTATTTGGACTTCAGAGAAAGCTGTCTTTCTACTTTATTGTAAAATAATGTAAAAATAACCTGTTTCTCAGAAAGATGAGTTATAGCCGTTTTTAAGATTTTAGTTTCAAGTGGTTTGGGGATACTTTTCATAGTTACTTTCTCCTGCCTTCTCCTTTAACTTGTCTTTGCCCCTCTGTGTCTAATGCTTGTTTCTTTATGAAATTGGTCCCTCGTTTTCACTATCAGGCATGCACTGCCACTCTTCCACCCCCACCCTTTTATTCTCCTTTCACCTTTTCTTCTCTGCTGGTCTTTCTTTTTCGTTTTATCATTTGTTCAGAAAGGCAGTCTCTGGCACTGCAGAGAGGTAGTTGGCTGGGGAAGGAGAGCTGGGAGAAGGCTCAGGGGGACAATTAGGAGAAGAGCATTGCTGGTCCTGACTTGGAGAATTTACCTTAATCTTGACATCTCAATATCAGTCTCTGTCCTCCGCAGTTACAGCTGTCAGTCTGCAGATAATCTCTAGGTAACCACGGGGAGCTGACCCTTATTCTGTCCTTGTTACTGGCTGCATGCAGCTCTTTATCAGCGAAGGAAGTCAGTAGCAAACTTGTGCTTTTGCCTTGCGAAACCTTAGTAGGTGATGGTGCATCACCATGAGGGAGGTTTCATTTTTTTTTCTTCACTTACTGTTAACAAAACAACAGAGAACCTTCTAGGGCCTGGCCATGGCACTGGGTCCGGCAAACTTAAAGGAAGTTGGCAAAATGCTAAGCTATCAGCAGCACTTGAAAAAGTTAAAAAGTCAGCACAGAGGCGCTTATGGTTCTACTAGCTTGTGCTCTGGTTTGGGTTGAGTGATGAGATGATGATCTCGTAAGACTGAGTGCTGCTGCTGCTGCTAAGTAGCTTCAGTCGTGTCTGACTCTGTGCGACCCCATATCCTTAATTCTTCTTTCAGTGATTGAATTAAAATCAGCAACCCTGGCAGTCACTTGAAGGAAACACGTCATGTCGGTGCCCATTTGTGAAGAGCATGGTGTTCGTGATCTGCTTTTATAGTGTTTTTGGTCTCTTCTCTGTTGCCTACTGTGTTTAACTCTAGACCACTGCGTATCATTGATTGCAGGAGAATTCTTAGACTTGAACGCTAACCGGGTGGAAGCAAAATCAGTTGTTTTAAGTTGTAAGGAAGAGGTATTAATCTTGAGAGCTGTTTTGTTCTGTTTGTTTGCTTTGGTCATGGGTATCAAGTGCTGGAGTGAAGGATATTGAAGGCAGTGCAAGTGGTGGTGGTGGAAAAACCTGGTTAAGAGTTCCTGTAATGCTGTTCACTTGTGCTTGCCTCCCTGGCCATGGTCTGGCTGGACAGGTGGGCAGTATTAGCATAAGAATCCCATCCCCAGGGAAAAGAAAAAAAGAATCCCATCCTCTCTCCCTGAGATAGGCTATGAAGCCCCTGCCTCTTGCTTATTGTAGAGTGTTACAAGCATCGCAGGGTGGATCTCCCTGTGACTGGCTCTGTGTGTGTGTGTGTTAAGTCACTTTAGTCGTGTCCGACTTTGCAGCCCCATGGACTGTGGCCTGCCAGTCTCCTCTGTCCATGGGATTCTCCAGGCAAGAATACTGGAGTGGGTTGTCATGCTTTTCTCTAGGGGATCTTCCCTACTAGTGATTAGGCAGTGACTTTTCAGATCATCCTTTCCCCAGATGTTAATGAAATGATATTTCTGGATATACTTTTTAATGAAGGGATGGTATATAGACTTAAAGTTCTTATCGAAAATAGGAATACTTGAAGTTAAAGTTCAGTTTTTAGGTCAGGCTCCTAGATGGACTTGTACAATGTGAACATTCTCTTTAACTAAGAAAAAAAATTATATAAAATTGTGAGATTATTCAGATGTGCACTTCCCTGGTGGTTCAGATGGTAAAGAATCTGCCTGCAGTGTGGGAGACCTTGGTTCGATCCCTGCATTGCGAAGATCCCCTGGAGGAGGGCATAGCAACTCGTTCCAGTATTCTTGCCTGGAGGATCCCCATGGATAGAGGAACCTGGCAGGCTACAGTCCACAGAGTCGCAAAATCAGACATTACTGAGCGACTAAACACATGATGTATTTGTTTCCACTGTTAATGCAGAAAATACCTCAAGGGGCTTCCCTGGCAGGCCAGTGGCTGAGACTTCACCTTCCAGTGCAGAGGGCGCAGGTTCAACCCCCGGTGGGGACGCTAATATCCCACATGCCTTGTGGCAAAAAAACACCCAAAACATAAAATAGAAGTAATATTACAACACTTAAAAAGTGGTCCACATCAAAAAATCTTAAAAAAACAAAAAGAAGAAGAAAAAAAGAAAGCCCTCAAAATGTCAGTGTGAAGAAGTGGCCAAACTTGAGTCGTACCGTAGAAGTGGCTAGAAATGGACAGTGGGAACTTAGGGAGAATCTGCCTTCATCCTGGCATTTTGCCATTACTGCGCCCCTCTGCAGTTTGACCTGGGCGTGGCCGTGGGCAGCAGGGGCACTGGGACAGTTACCGCTGTGATGTGCTGCTGCTGCTTTAAGTCGACCTCTTACTAAGCTCACTGTTTCTGGCTCTCCTCATGCTGCAAGGACATTTTCACGAACCCATGAGATGCATGGAGGTGTGCCGGGGCTTAAAGGAGATAAGCGAGAGTTCTTTAGGGAAAAAGTGTGGTGATTTGGTGAAGACTTCGGTAGCATTTTATCTTTATCAGCTATTCCTCCCAATGACTGAGATCTTTTTCACTTTAACCGCATTACCTCAGACTCTGAGGGTGCTAACAGGGTGCCCTCATCTTCTGTGCTGGGGTCAGAGGCCACAGTGGTTGGTGTGCTCAGCATCTTAGACTCAGCCTCTGACTCCTCCTGGCATCTGTCTGCCTTGGAAATGATGGTGGAAGACCTAGCCTAGGAAGGAAACCTCCCAGGGTTTGATTTTGGAAAAGGTCTGTTCTTAGTAGAGCTGAGCATAAAGCTCACAGATTTAGTTTTTGCAAGCAATTTGAAAACCAGTACTTTCTTATAAATAGTGTGCTTCCCTGGTGGCTCAGACGGTAAAGAATCTGCCTGCAATTGGGGAGAGCCCCGTTTGATCCCTGGATTGGGGAGGTACCCTGGAGAAGGAAACAGCAACCCACTCCAGTGTTCTTGCCTGGTGAATCACATGGACAGAGGAGCCTGGTGGGCTGCGGTCCATGGGGTCGCAAAGAGTCAGATATGACTGAATGACTGATAACTTCTTATAAATAAAGTCTCTAAGCTAGGGTGTCATTGGTGAAGGAAAAAATAACCAAAAAACCCAGTAAGAAACTAGTCATTTATAGAGCAAAAATGAGCCAAATGTGACAAGCTCGTGTTTCCTTTGTTGCAGACTTGAGTGGTCATCCTTTCCATGCTGTGCCAACTTAGATGCTAGAATAATAATTCATATTAAACATAAATATAGTTCCAAGAGTAAGTTAATGGGAAGAGGTGTCAGCTTACTTGTTTCATCCAGAGTTTACCTCCTCATTGTTTAGATGCTTCACACCTGCTCTTGGGTTTCATAGCCCCACCAGGCTCCCTGGTGGGGAGAGGGTGCTAGGGTGGGGGGAGGTTGTGGTGGGGGCTGGGGAGGGGGGAAGGTGGCGTACAGGGAGGAGGAGCTCTGAAGACCATGGGCTTCAGGACACAGGAGTTGTATTTGACTCTCGCTTCTCCAGTGTTTTGCTTAGTAAAATTTTGACTTAGCCCAAAATTGGACACGTCCCTAAACATTAGTTTCCTGAGGATAATATTTGTACCAATTGCACAAGATTATTGTGAGGATTAAAGAAGATTATGGCTGTAAACTTTTTAGCATAGTAGATAGCATGCAGTTAAGTCCCCAACTAGTGTTAACTATTTTATTGTAACTTTTGTAAATGTAGTCACTGAAATGAGCTCTCAGAATTTTTCTCCCCATTGTCTACTCTTTCATCTTAAAGTAGAAAACCGTTCCCTTATTTTGTAAAATAGAACATTGTGTTTCAGTGTCTTAACACCCAAGATATCAGATTCTCCATAAAGCAAATGCAAATTGATAATATTTTTAGGGGGAGGGGGCAAAAATTGCTACCACTTTACGGTATTTCTTTTTAATTGAATCTCAGGGAAATGGGATTATTGTTGCCATTTAGTCACTAATTCACCTGACTCTTGCGACCCCATGAACTCTATAGCCCACCAGGCTCTTCTGTCCATGGGATTTCCCAGGCAAGAGTACTGAAGTGGGTTGCCATGTCCTTTTCCAGGGGATCTTCCTGACCCAGGGATCAAGCCCTCATCTCCTGCGTTGACGGGCAGTCTTTACCACTGAGTCTCCAGGGAAAGCCCAGGAAATTGGATACTGTAGATAAAAGACTGACTGCCTTCTCAGTGTTGAACTTCTTCTCAGTTGTAACCAAGGTTAAAGCCATCACTTGGCGATCAGCACCTTGAGGCTGCTGGGGTGAAGCCAGTATCCTGTTTTGTGTTGTGAGGAAAGTTGACTAGTGTTCCCTCCAGCATCCAAGCGGTTAACCCTGAACTCTGTTTACACCTATATATAGTAAGTCTTGACCTGGTTAAATACAAATGTAAACTTACAGCTGTTAACCATACTTGAAGCGATCCTCTTCACCCTGTCACCCTGGCCCATATCTTACTGTGTCTCCACCTTAGGCTCTGACCCACCTTGAGCTGCAGTGTTGAGTTTATTTGGTGAATGTGTACCAGTCGCCAAGGAGGAGCACTGCCTGAAGCTCTGAATGTGACTTCATGTTTTACAGAGAAACAATCACAAAATAATTTGTTGTAGTTTGACTTAGTAGCTGGGTTTTAAAAGCCTTGCCTAAGAAGGTGATTCACATTTTAGAGTATGTGAGGTCTGCAACTTTGGTGACGGTTTTTATGCAACTCCTAACACTGCAGCCACTTTTTGAAGTTTGCTATTTTGAGCTGTGAAACTTTAGAGCCCCGAAGAGGCTGGAGCCCCAGTCTTGTTTTTCAGGAAAGATCACAGCTGCATCTTAGCTCCCATTTGGTGATAAGGAAGAAGCCCTTGGCATATCATCTTCAAGCTTTATGCACCGCAGTTTTTTACATTTTATACAAGTATTGGTTGAAAAATGAGATAGGAAAAAAGTAAACGTAAAACCTGTTGATTATTATCTAATGTCCAGATATAATGTGTTTCTACAGTATCACGTGCACAATGTGTATACATATTACTTTTTTGAACCATATTCTACAACTTTTGTGTAAAATGATGTGCTCCCTTCACATTTGTTTGTTGTTGTTTAGTTGCTAAGTTGTGTCCGACTTTTGCGACCCCTTGGACTATAGCCGGCCAGGCTCCTCTGTCCATGGGATTTCTCAGACAAAAATACTGGAGTGAGTTGCCATTTCCTACTCCAGGGGATCTTCCTGATCCAGGGATCGAACTTGCTTCTCTTGCGTCTCCTGAATTGGAAGGCAGATTCTTTACCACCTAGCCACCTGGGAAGCCCTCCCTTCACGTTGTGGAAATATTTACTGTAGAGTGGCTGCAATCCAGGCGTGTCATATTCTTTCATTTAATTCATTGTTTAAGGGGGGAAAGTCTCTAAGTATATTTAGCTGTGTACCGAAGTTTGTCAGAAAGTAGTACTTTCCAAATTATTTTTGCAAGAAAGTTTGCCATGTTTTTGGATAGCTCATGGTAACCTATTGGTAGAAAATGTCTAGCCTAGTGGTGTCTGTGGACTTGCGTTGAGGCTGAGAATTGTCACTCTCCTCTCTGTCCGGTACAGAAGCCACCAGCCATGTGGGGACCCTGAGCGTCTGAAAAGAGGAGAGTGAGACTCAGGCACGTAAAATTTAATTTAATTTAAATATAAATAGCCATATGTGGCTAGTGACAGGCATGTTGGAAAGCTCAGTGTGTTTAACCAAACAAGGCAAATTATTTAAATCACAGGAAAATAAGATGTAGCGCATAGACCTAGAAAGGGCAGTGTTTTGTTCGGTGCGTAGCTGGTGTCAGCTTTGAATTTCTGCTGCTGTTCTCTCACCTCTCACCACGTGGGTCTGGCTAGATGGTGAGATGATATGATGACAGAGAGCCCCACACGCACGGTGATGCCGATGAGGTTCGCCTCGTGATCCTTGGAGTAAATCTTCGCTGCGTACCTGCCAATTGTCGCTCAACACGGTGTGGTCTCTTCAGCGATGTGAGGAGAGCATCTTGTTTTCAAGTATAAGTGCTCTTTTAGAAAGCTGTTGTCTAAATTTTCTTCCCAAAGATGTTCCAGTCGAAAGTACTTGGTATAAGATGTGTGCTGTTACTTGTTCTGTTAGTTGAAAAGCTGTTCCTACAGTTGGTAAAATTTTTTTCCCTTGAAAAAGGTTTTTTACAGTTTTCTGTTAAATTTGATATTGAACTGTAAAATTTCAGTCTCCTCGTTCCTGGAAGAAGAAGCTGCTGGCTGTGTGCTGACCATCAGCCCTGCAGGGTGTGTGTACTCGTGCCTCGGGGTGGGCATGTGTACCCGTGTGGATCTCTTGATCCAAGACCCTAGGCCTTCGTTTGGCACTGAAGACAAACAGAAACTTGAGTTGTTTTAAGATGTTACTTTAGGGCAAATTAGTTCTATCCTAAGATTAATATTGTTCTCAAATTTTCTAATGTATGGTTAGTGGCAGAGGGTAAATGGAATCAATGGAAATCTAGGCTATAGTCCTTAGTCAGTATTTCTCCAAAAAGGATTTGAGACATTTTGACAAAATGTGTGTGTGTGTGTGTGTATGTGTGTGAAATAGAAACAGGAAATTGGGTTCTGAAATGGAGACCAAGGAAGCTTGCTAATTACAGCCTCAGCTGCTGGGCTGGGCATCCTGGTGAGTGGACAGAGGGAAGCTGGAGAGGTGATCACTCTCATCATCAGAAAGAAGGAATTTTTTTTTTTTCCTCCTCAGAGATTTGTGTGTGTGTGTGTGTGTGGCATGAAATCCTGAGAGAAACTTTTGCTTGGTGTATTTTATACGTAGGAGGTGTTGATGGGCATCACAAATACTTTCTTGACAAGAGTAGTCTTATAACACGTGTGGAGATAGTTTTGGTTTCTCTGGTTGTTTTTCATCTTCTGCTTCCTCCCTTGACCCTGGATGGTTCCACCCCAGGTGGTGGCACTCAGGACCACAGGACACAGGCTGTCCTGTGGGGGCTGGGTTGCTGTGGCCCAAGGATGCCTGAGATGATGGGTTTCACATCTGAGGTATCTCCACATTTCGAGACTTCTGGTCTGTTAATTAGGTCATGGATAGGCTTTTGACAGATTATTTGACAGAAGATTGTTCAGTTGTTTAGGTAGTCAGGAATCTAAATTATTATCAGTATCTTCAGTGCCACTGAATTATTTATTTTATATTTATTTGTGTTTGGCTGTGCTGGGTCTTTGTTGCTGCAGTTGGGCTTTCTCTAGTTGTGGTGTGGCTCTTGGGCTCAGTATTGTAGCTCCTGGGCTCCCGAGCACAGGCTTGGTAGTTGTGGCTCACGGCCTTAGTTGCTGCATGGCATGTGGGATCCTCCCGGACCAGAGATCAAACCTGTGTCTTCTGTCTTGGCAGGCAGGTTCTTAACCACTGGACTGAAAGGGAAGTCCCTGAATTATTCATTTTTAAATAGTGAATTCTATATCCATGAGTCTCAACTCAATTAAAAAAAAAAAAAAAGAGTCCAAAGCACTAATTTGTATCTTAATGGTGGAAAGCCAGAGCCCTATTCTTTAGAAACCAGATAAGAGGGTTATCCGATGAACATTATGTCTTGAAAGTTGGGTTCCTAGTAGGCATTGTCACCTGGATGGAAATCTCTCACCTGCTGCTGGCATTTGGGAGCATAAAAATGGTTGTGGGAAAATCCAGAATTTCCTTTAGAAACAAAGCCAGTTAAGTAGTCAAGACTCCAGAGCAGCTTTGCCCAGTGGAATTTTCTGGCGGATGAAAGTGTTTTACGCACTGTCCATTATGGTAGCCTGTAGACATGTTGGTTACAGACACTTAAACCGTGGCTGGTGTGACTGAACAGGTAAATTTTATCTAACTTTAAGTAATTTAAATGCCACATTCGGCCGGTGACTACTGCATCCAACAGAGCAATTGTAGAGTCGTAATTGATAAGGCAGAAGCATTCAAAGTGTTTTGTTCCCTACAAGAATTTTGAAACAAAAAACTTTCAAAAATTCTAGGTTTTTTTTTTTAAAGTTCAAATAAATACATTAAAAAGTGTTTGCCTGCATGACTGTCACCACTAAACAGGCGTTTACCCCGGCACTGCCCGCTTTGATATTTGTTAGTGGAACTCTTTGCTGCCAAGACTCTCCTGCCCTGGAGGTGACACTGAGCAGAACACCCCAGTAGAGTAAAGGGAGCAAGTCTTGTACATGCCTGGCGGAAGCCAGTATAACCTGTGCAGAGGCCCTGGGGCAGGAGTGTGCTTGGAACGCTTGAGGGCGGCAAAGAAGCCAGTGTGTTTGGACTGGAGGGAGGGAGGGATAGGAACTTCGGTTCAGTTCAGTTCAGTTCAGTCACTCAGTCGTGTCTGACTCTTTGCGACCCCGTGAATTGCAGCACGCCAGGCCTCCCTGTCCATCACCATCTTCCGGAGTTCACTCAGACTCACGTCCATCGAGTCGGTGATGCCATCCAGCCATCTCATCCTCTGTCGTCCCCTTCTCCTCCTGCCCCCAATCCCTCCCAGCATCAGAGTCTTTTCCAATGAGTCAACTCTTCACATGAGGTGGCCCAAGTACTGGAGTTTCAGCTTTAGCATCATTCCTTCCAAAGAAATCCCAGGGCTGATCTCCTTTAGGATGGACCGGTTGGATCTCCTTGCAGTCCAAGGGACTGTCAGGAGTCTTCTCCAACACCACAGTTCAAAAGCATCAATTCTTCGGCACTCAGCCTTCTTCACAGTCCAACTCTCACATCCATACATGACCACAGGAAAAACCATAGCCTTGACTAGACGGACCTTTGTTGGCAAAGTAATAGAAGAGTAAATAAAGCAGGGGTTGGGGTGGTTTTAGATCAAGCAGGGTGTTGTGAGCTATGCTGAGGAGTTCTGAGTGTTACCACGAGTGAGATGGCGAGCTGTTGAAGGGTTTTGCGCTTGAGAGTGGCACGAGGTGCTGGTGTGTCAGCAGGCTCACTCCGTGCGTCTCTGAGAAATAGGTAGAGGGCGGATGCGGTCACACAAAGAGGCCGTTGATCAGGCAAGATGCAGTGGTGGTCTGGACTAGGGCGCTGGCGTTAGAAAGTGACAGTTTGTGCCAGTGGATTGGAAATGGGGTTTGAGAGAATGAGAGCCATCATGGTTCTGACTGGAGCAGTTGGGGGATCTGAAGATACAGGTTAGTGCAAGAAACTCAGGTTTAGTTTGGACATGTTAGTGTGGAGGTGCTCCTAGACTCCAGTTCAGATAGGTAGTTGGATACGGGAATCTGGGGATGAGTTTAACAGTTATAATTGTATAAATGTTGTTGTTGTTTAGTCGCTAAGTTGTGTTTGACTCTCTTGCGACCCCATGGACTGAAGCCCACCAGGCTCCTCGGTCCATGGAATTCTGGCAAGTATACTAGAGTGGGTTGCCATTTGCTTCTCCAGGGGATCTTCCTGACCCAGGGATCGAACCTGTGTCTCCTACATTTGCAGGTGGATTCTCTACCACTGCACCACTTGAGAAGCCCTGTGTAGATAATATTCTGCCATAGGCCTTGACAGGGTTAGAAGAGGAAGGTGAGGCCAGGGCTCCTGTACAGCCCATCGTTAGTACTCTAGGCTAAGAGGGTCCCAGGACCTGCAGTGAGGAGATACCACCACCAGGCGTTCGTCCTGGATCCCAGGCGAGGAGAGAGTGGCCAGCAGGGAACCTTTGAAGGTGTCACACGCTCTTGCTATGAGGTGTCCCATAAGACGAGGACTGAGTCCTACCAGCTTCAGTCTCAAAGGTTAACTCTTCTCATACCCTTATATAATCCTCACCTACATAACTCCTATTGTTAAGTTGTGAAATTTTAGCAGACTTCTGAATATGATGTTGCAGTGCCCCCAGAGATGGTTGTAACAACACTTAGCAGCTACCATGTACCAGGCTGTGTTGTTGGCTCCTGAGGTCGAAGGTGGATAAAAGAAGCCCCTGTAAACTTCTCAGACTTGCAGTCTTAGGAAAGAGGGTACCTGAGCATCTTAGTGCCGTGCTTGGCACGATAACTGTGCGGGGCTGGACTGAGTGCCGTGGAGGAGCTAGTGACAGATCAGTGAGGTGGTGCTGAGACCGGAATCACCTGGCATACAGTCTCTACTCTCCTTCCTCCGGCGAGTGCCATCTTCACACTGTAAAAAGTATCCAGTGTTGAAGTTTACGAAGGCATTTATGGGAGGATGTGCACTTGAAAAGCAAAATCACTGTTCTTCAAAGGTAACCAGTGGAAATCTTTGCTTATTGCTCATCCCACTTTCCTGCCGTCTGCTGTCACCAAAAGGAAAAAGAAAAAAGAGAACCTAAGAGTGGAGGGGAGTCCTTTGATGTTGCTTGAATTGACAAGATAAGCATTTCTTGTAAATCTCACATTTCATCTTTACAATGAATGTGAACTTTGCAGTCTACTCAAGTATGTCATGTCTGCTTAGCTGTTTGATCATTTAACTCGCCCTTGGCCACAACCCCTTAAGCAGCGATTCTGATTCTTAAGGAAGGTGTGCTCTTGGGGTTACTTTGGATCCCTGTTGGCTACTTGCCATGTACGCTTGGGTACTCATAGGCTGGTGGTTTTGTAACATGTCTACTCTGTAACTTTGTCATCAGAAATTTCCTTAATGTCTAGGTAAGTGTACCTGTCCGTTGGATGAAGATAGTACAATATTGAGAAGCCCTTAGGCAGGGCCTGGAGAATTCCTCCCAGGAGACCGGGTTTCTCGTCGATCAGGACAGTAGGTCCAGGCTGACTCATCAGACAAGGAGTGAGCACTACAGGCCCTCTGCTCTTGTGTCCAGGGGCCATGCAAGGGGCCAGGCTTCTGGGTCATCCTGTCTCGTGTCTTCAGGGATCCTGTGCAGGTCCTATAGAAAAGTTCCTTCTGCAGCTGCAAGTGAGCAGAGCCCCATCTTCCTCTGCCTTCTCTCCTTCTCGTCTCCCCAGAGAAGGTGAATTGATTCTAGCTCTTCCAGACCCTTTTACCCTGGACTTCTGTCCAGAACATCCACCTGTAGTTTAGAGATCACTTGCTCTGTAACGTCTTTTCTCTCTACGTTGCAATCGCTCATCTTGGGAGGCAGCAGGTGCAGCGTGGAAGAGCATGGCCTTGGAGTGCTAGTTTCATCACTACGGAATCAGCTGTGTGACTGTGGGTGAACCGCATAGCTTCTCTGGGCCTCTGTTTTCTCATCTATACAGTAGGAATCATATCTGTTTAATGCTGTTGCTGGGGCTTCTCTAGTGGCTCAGCAGTAAAGAATCTGCCTGCAATGCAGGAGACACAGGTTTGCTCCCTGGGTTGGGAAGATCCCCTGGAGAAGGAAATGACTCCCCACTCCAGTATTCTCACCTGGGAAATCCTATGGACAGAATAGGCTGGCGGGCTACAGTCTGTGGAGTCACAAAAGAGTTGGACACAACTTAGTGACTTAACAACATTAACAAATACTGATGTTAGGGGGACTGATGGAGAAGGCAATGGCACCCCACTCCAGTACTCTTGCGTGGAAAATCCCACGGACAGAGGAGCCTGGTAGGCTGTAGTCCATGGGGTTGCTAAGAGTCGGACACGACTGAGCGACTTCCCTTTCACTTTTCACTTTCATGCATTGGAGAAGGAAATGGCAACCCACTTCAGTGTTCTTGCCTGGAGAATCCCAGGGACGGGGGAGCCTGGTGGGCTTCCGTCTATGGGGTCGCACAGAGTCGGACACGACTGAAGCAGCAGGGGGACTGAGATCATACACTAGTGTGCTTAGGACTGTGCCTTCTGCATGATATGTTGCTTGTAAATTCGGTTCAGTTCAGTTGCTCAGTTGTGTCCGACTCTTTGTGACCCCATGAATTGCAGCACAACAGGCCTCCCTGTCCATCACCAACTCTTGGAGTTCACTCAGACTCACATCCATCGAGTTGGTGATGCCATCCAGCCATCTCATCCTCTCTCGTCCCCTTCTCCTCCTGCCCCTAATCCTTCCCAGCATCAGAGTCTTTTCCAATGAGTCAACTCTTCGCATGAGGTGGCCAAAGTACTGGAGTTTCAGCTTTAGCATCATTCCTTCCAAAGAACACCCAGGACTGATCTCCTTCCGAATGGACTGGTTGGATCTCCTTGCAGTCCAAGGGACTCTCAAGAGTCTCCTCCAACCACAGTTCAAAATTACTACTGCCGTTAATGCCTCATTATTATATTATTACTACTTCTGTGACTGTATTGTTGCTAAAATACTCTGTATCCCACTCTGTGTTCTAAGTGCCGTGAGGTGAGGGTTCCTGTGCATCACCTTCTGTGCCGTATCCCCAGGGCGGGGCACATTCATTCTGCAGGTGCCCATGCAGTGCTCTGTACCCAAGGCAGAGCCTGGGAGAGGGGCACTGTGGGGCCACGGGGGGCATGGGGAGAATGGTGTTGGAGGGCATCCCGTGGGAAGAGGTGCCTTCTGGGCTGAGTCGTCCCTGCTGGGTGGAGGGCAGCCACATCCGAGGGTCACGGAGCACTCACCTGAGGACTCTGGGGAGAGCTAACAGGTGGGAAAGAGCAGATGCCCTGGGGGGTGGAGTGGGGAAATGGGGGGAGGGGGCAGCAGAGAAACTGAGGACTTCCCTGGGCAATGCTGCCCAGGGGGGAACTGGATGTGAGCCCCAGATGTTGAGTAAAATTGCCTCCTCCGCACATTGAAACAAAGAAACAGGGAAGTTCATTTTCGTATATTTAATGTGCATGTGTCTTTAAGTCACTTCACTTGTGTGATTCTTTTCGACCCCATGGACTGTAGTCCGACAGGCCCCTCTGTCCATGGAAGTCTCCAGGAAAGAATACTGGAGTGGGTTGCCATGCCTTCCTCCAGGCGACCTTCCTGACCCAAGGATGAAACCTGTGTATCTTATGTCTCCTTCATTGGCAGGCAAGTTCTTTACCATTAGTGCCACTGGGGAAGCCCACATTTAATGTAAGATACCCAAAATATGGTTTCAGCATATAATAATTGAATATCCTTTCAACAAATAATATTTAATACAAAAATATTAACAAGATCATCCACATATTTTCCTCCTAAGCCTCTGAGTTCTGGTGTGATTTACACATGGAGCCCCTCTCAGATCAAACCTGCCACGTGCTCCGAGGCCACGTGTGTCTGGGGGCCACTGCCTCGGAGACCCCAGGCCTCAGGGAAAGGTGGGTGGGAGATAGAGATAGTCCTGGAAGTGGGACTGCGGCAGTGTGCGTGGTGGGGTCAGGGAGGAAGAACTGGGCTCCCACATTGCTCACTTGCTTAACCAGGTGAGTGGTGGCCTCACAGGTTGGTGGAAGAAGTCAGCAAAGGGAACAGAGGGTTTTGGGGTGTGTCTGGCTTCAGCAGTGGACGGGCAGGAAGTGAGATGGTGAGTGAAGTTCTGGAGTTTGTGGCCAGGTAGGTCATCGGGCTTCATGGTGACAAGCCTGGCCTAGAGCTTCATGACCTTGTGGTTGAGGACTAGACCAAAGCTCCTTAAACCCAGTGCAGACCCTGGGTCCTTCATCCCTCCAGCCAACCCAGGCGCCTCCTTCAGCCTCCTGGCTTCTCCTCCTGGGCTTCAGCAGAAGGTACATGATCATTCCCCCACCCCCTCAGGAGATGGGCTGTGGTCAGAGCAAAAAAGAGAAGCACGCGTGTGTCAAAATTTGCAACCATGCCTTAACCTTCCACCTAAAGCAACTGAAATATTTCACAGCTCAGAGTCATTAGAATTTTAAAGTTTATTTTAAACATGTACGTAGAAGAAAATGATAAGCTGTCTTAGATAAAAATATACGATCAATGTAGTTCAGCACTTACTAACGATATTTTTGGAGGCCAGATTCTGAGAACTCTTTCTAGGTCTCTTCCCCAGGAGTGCTTTTGTTGGAAATGAGCTGAGGGATGGTGATCCATTCATAGCAGAGGGACAGCATTTGGGGCCTGTTGAGACTTCTTTAAAGATATTATTTAAAGATAGGGTGAGAACCTCATACATCTGTCCACCCATCCATCCACTCTCCGTTTATTCATCAGGCAGCATTTTGGAGCATTTGTAACATGCCAGTCACTCTGTGAGGTCATGGAGATATAAAAAGAAGGTATTCTCTCCTTAAAAGAAGTCTAGTTAAACAGTGGTGTCCCTGCAATGAGAAGAGAGAAGCGCAGACTTACGTGGGAGCAGATATGCAACTTAATTGTTTGCAGGGTCAGGAAGAAAGGGGGTCCTTAAGTCAGGGAAAGAGGAGAAATGAAGGAGAAATTTGTGCAGATAGCAGGCAGAATGTGCGGCTTTCAAAGGCCATCAAATGTTTCAACATTGCCTCAGACCAGTCAGAAGAATGTGCACTCACTCACTTACGCGTTTATTAGTCCACAGTGTCCTAGGATACCCTGTGGACACCTTGGTGGTACAGCAGTCCCCAGGAGCTCCCACAGAGCATGTATGTAATCGAGACAGAGGCTGGAGGTGTGACGTCTGTGTTAACATTTGGGGAACGTTTCATAATCAGTAAATACTAGGCCCATGGTATGTGTCAGTTCCTGCTTTAGGTGTTGGAGAGAGAGACAGACAGGCGCACATTCTGGTATATATGCCTCTGTATACAGTTGACCCTTGAACAACTCGGTGGCTGGGGCACTGACCTTTCACACACTTGAGAATCTGAGTATAATTTATCGTTTGTCCTCCCTGTGTCCATGGGTCCTCTGTATCCATGGTTCTGTACCTGCGCATTCAACCAACCCCGAGTGTGTAGTACTGTGACATGCACTGCTGGAAAAAAGTCCTCGAGTAAGTGGACCCCCGCTTTTCAAATCCACGTTGTCAAGGGTCACCTGTATATAGACAAACAGCCTATCAGAGGCTCACAGTCCTCCGAGGACAGAGGCCGCCTGTGCAAAGATCCTGAGGTGGAGAGATTTTGCCCTTTGTTGTTTGACAGTAAGCAAGGGATTAGCATGGGCTTCCCTGGTGGCTCAGTGGTAAAGAACCCACCTGCCAATGCAGGAAACGTGGGTTCCATCCCTGGGTCGAGAAGATCCCCTGAAGAAGGAAATGGCAACCCACTCCAGGATTCTTGCCTGGGAAATCCCATGAACAGAGGAGCCTGGCGGGATACAGTCCATGGATCGCCAGAGTCTGACTTGACTGAGTGCCTAAACAACAACAAAGGATCAGCGTAGTTAGAGCAGGTTGGGGGGTGGGTTTGCAGGAGATGCGGTTTGGGAGGTGGCAGGGGTCCATTTGAGGCCTTGTAGACCATGCTGAGGACTTGCCATTTTACTTAGTGGTTTTGAATAGAGGTGTGTTGTGGTCCTGTTTACATCTTTAGAGGATCACTGGGACTGTGCAGGAAATAGACTGGGCTGGATGGCGAGCCTGGGAGACAGGGGTCAGGTGCAGAGGTTGTGGCAACAGTGGTCCAGGCAGGTCTCCTGGTGCTTAGACAGGGCGGAGTTGGGGTCGTCAGAGGGTGTGTCCTGTCTGTGTTGCAGGTGGAGCCAGGAGGAACCACACAGTGGAGTGAAAGTGCTGGGTGAGACTAAGCAGAGATCAGGGGTGACTCCCCATGTCTGGCTTCTGCTGCTGGTGGAGCTGAAGTCAGTAAAGAAGTCAGAAGTTTGGTTTAGAATTCATGGAGTGTGAGATGCCTGTCGGGGGCGTGCAGGTGGTCAGGTCAGGTTGCCAGTTGCATGGGGACGTATGGAATTCAGGGGAGGGGCCCGGAATCTCGAAGGAACCTTGGGAGCCATCACCCACGGGTGGGTGGTGTTTCGAGCCGTGACCCCTGCTGAGGGAGAAGGCAGAGATCTCAGATCCAGACGTGAGGGTCCAGAGCACCTCGGGAGTTACAGGCCGAGAGGTCCATAGGAAACCAGCACTGAAGGAGCTCGTGAGGGGTGGCGAGGCTGTTGTGAGGCCCCTGAAAAAGCTGGGGATGAAGCTGTCAGCTCCTGCTGACAGTTCAGGAGCATGGGGGAGGGGGTTCCCTGTGAGGAAGGTTGGCTGTTCAGGTGGAGTATGAGTATGAACTCTGCCTACCAAGGAGAGGCAGCAAACGCTGTCATTCCCTGGAGCATTCTGTCCTAAAGGGGAGCGAAGAGAGGCGGCAAAGCTGGAGGAAATGAGGATCCAGAAAGGTTCAATGGGTCACTGAGAACCTGAGCGAGGGTGAGGGGTGGAGGGTGTCAAGGTGGAGAGACCAATGTGGGAGGCAGGAGGGTGGGACAGAGTGGGGAGGGACGGAGGTTTGGAGGCTGCCGCTGTTTAAATCATTCCTGAGGCCCACTTATAAATGACGATTTTAAAGAGGGTCGCTCCCAGGCTTTCTCGCTGCGGGTGATCGGAAGCCCGCCGGGGGCTGCCTGGGTGGTGTGGCCTGGCCCCGGGTGAGGAGCATCTGTGCTACATACCGCACCCAGCTGTGTTGTGAGGAATTGGGGGTCTCCACCTCCTTGAAGTCAACAGTGCTCCCCTCAGAAGTTCTCAGCGAACCTTCCAGGGCTGGGAGAGGTCCCTGCCCAGTGCTCCTCATGTGTGTTCGTCTCCAGGTCCTGCGGCTGCTGTGAACGACATGCTTCTGTCCTTCCCACCTCCCCTCTGTTCTTCCCCTTCCCGTCACCTGCCCATGGTTTATTTGCTGTGGATCCGTGACTTCAGGGATTCACAAACGTGAATGATTCTTTTATACCTGAGTATTATTATTTGTGCATACCCCGGTGGCTCAGTGGCAAAGAATCCAGCTGTCAGTGCAGGAGACTCGAGATGAAGGTTTGATCCCTGGGTTGGGAAGATCCCCTGGAGATGGGCATGGCAATCCACTCCAGTATTCTTGCCTGGAGAATCCCATGGACAGAGGAGCCTGGCGGGCTAAAGTCCATAGGGTTGCAAAAGAGTCGGACAGGACTGAGCTACTGAGCTTGCACGCATGCACAAGATATTTAATAAATATTGCAACACGTCGTATTGAGCAGAGACCGAACTTACTAGGAGAAAGCCTTATAGATATTAGGTATCTATGAAATGAAGTTATGAATTATTGCAGTGAAGTTCTGAAAGTTCTCCTTTTTATAAATGGGGAAAGTAAATTGTTTATGTTAAGATTTCATTTGCATCTCTAATTCCGGTATATCGTATTTAATTCGGGCTTTCTATTGTAGGTTTTTAAATGTCTTGTTTTTTGTGTTTATCTACAGAACTTTCTTAATAGTTCCCTCTGAAATGATCTTCACTTCCCATTTCCCTTTACGAGTGCTCATTTCTTGTTGGACAGGTGGGGTGGTAGTTTCAGCAGGGCTGACGCCAGATTTTAACAGTAGAGAATATCAGACGATAGAGTCTTAGAGTTGGAAGCCATCGCAGACCAGCTCCTCCACTTCTCCGTCTTACAGATAGGAAGCTGAGGCATCTTGAGACAATAGGTCTTCACACTCGATAAAGGGGCCATAGAGAAAAATGCTCAAAACCAAGCCTAATAGTGAATCCACTAGTCCACCCTACAGTTCTTCCTTCAGATGAATTATCCTGAAAGAGCTGCCAGCACCCAGAGGAACACGGCCAGGGGCCACCTGGCTAATGCCGGTGTACTTGGTGGGGGCACAGATCCTCAGCCCCGAGAGACCTGACTGCCTTCAGACAGCTTGGGCCAAGGCGGCTGCATGGCTGCCCACCCGTTAGCTGGGTCCTTCCTGGTCGGGGGCAAACCCTTTCTGCATGTTGTTTCCCGTCTGCCTGCTCTCTCTAGGGATCACGATAGTAACAGATACAAACACTTGTGAGTGAGATTGTTCCCAAGATAATTTCCATTTCTGTTTCTGAATGTGCTATAATAGAAGCAAAAGAGAAAATCTTTAGGGTTCTTGAATTAGAGAAGTGGTTAGTGTTGGACTGGACGTTGGGCGATTATTACATTTTTGCAAGTACAGAGCTTATGATCCTAATACTTTCAAATAATGTTAAAATGCCATGAAAAATACCCCCACTCCTTTGTTTGCTGATGTTCATCCATAAATACTGCTCAATCTTTACCCCATCTCCTTGTGAATAATTACATTCTTATTCATACCCCTAAATTACATTTTAAAAGGGAATATCAATATAAATATTTATTATTTTAGACATAAGTGAGATTTTGTCACAAGTCATCTGAAGTTACGCATTTTCAAAAAAGTGATGTCTTTAAATACAAATAAGTTAAAATAGAAACAGATACACTCAGATGTTCATCATGATGTAACAGCATCTTTGTAGCATCTTCAAATTGTTCAAATAGTTTCAAACAGACAGAAGTATCTGAGAACTTTGAAGAAGGCTGCTCTACTGGATGTTGACATTAGGCACGGGGTAGGTCACGCGGCAGTTTAAACTAAAGCTGCTTAGTTCAGAGGGTACTGCTGTTTTATCACCATATTTAAAAATCCGTTCCTCTTTTACTCCCTCAAACTGAGCTCAGGGATATAATGGATCCCATTATAGGTAAAAGGTCTGTGACTCAGCCATCGAGCTGCTCAAACTCTTGGCTGTTTTAATTGCCACCATTAAAGCTTTAGTACTTTTATCTCATAAAAATAGATATCATCGATGTAAAATGTGTGCCTGTCGAAAATACATTGGTACCTCTGCCCTGGTGGTTAGCTAATCATCCTTCCGAGTTTCAGGAGAGTTAGGTTTTAGGCAGATGGGAACCTGACATAGATCACAGATTTGTTGAGACGGAGTCACTTAATTAAGAAAAGAATTCATGTAGTAATAAAGGGTAACATCTAGTTAGAAATATCCTCAGAAAAGAAGCTTGTTTTTGCTTTGGTTTGTGTTTTAAGTGCATTTAACTGATGGAAGGATGGTGGATTTTTACTCAGCTCATTCTTGAACCCTAGAGAATAATGATGCTTTTCTGATTCTGATGCTAAAACTTCAACAATTCAAGGGAAATGTACCAGTCGCTCTTCCGACCCTGTTAGACACACCTGTGTACACTTAAGTGCAGTAATTGGCGGTGTTTCTCTGCCTGTCTTCTGCAGAGGGGCAGATATCAAGGTGGAAAGGGAGCTCCAAGAACACAGTGGGAGCCAAATGTTAAAATGTGAGAAGCGACTTTGTTCTGCTGCTTTCCCTCCAATGTGGCCCCCCGTCACAGTCATTCATTATTCATACGGCCGTGCACAAACAAGGTAAAATGTCTCTGGAAGAGATCTGAAATGAGCACATCATGAGAAAGCTTCACCTCCTGCCCACTCTGTACATAGGGACCCCTCTGTAGTTCAAATGGGAGCAAATAATTGGTGGGCAATTCATTGAGTTCTTTTCCCTCCTGCAGTTGTAATTGTGGAATCATGTTCGGTTGAAAGAGAAAAAAAAAATCTTGACTGTAGAACGATCTCCATTCTGAACCAGCTCTAAAACTAAAACCTACCCACACAAAGCAATTGTGAGCTGATATACATAACCAGCCTTCTCTTCTTGCCCAGCTGTGTAGATTCAATTATAATAATTTTCTCAGTTGCATAACATTGCTGTTTGTTTATTACTGCGTTATTAGTCAGTGAATGAACCTCCCTCTTTTTGACCCCTCAGCAGTGTTTATAAAATACTTAATTGCTTTAGTATCTTCTGTTTCATGTATAATTCCAGCTGGAAGGAGTCATGGGGACACAATCCCCTTTAAGTGTTAAACCGACTGTTTCTAAGGTGCAGGAAACTTTCTGTTAAAATACACATCAGGAACCTTTAATATTGCTTGTAGTGCAGTTTCTTTTCTTTTTCTCCCCTCTTTTTTAAAATTTGAACGCAGTGATTAAAAAAAAAAATCTCCCTGTGGTGGTTTCAGTGCTGCTTAACTATCTCAGAGTGTCAGACTCCAGCCTGCCTGTAGCACCTACACTCTTCATTTCATCTCGGTTCTTCCTGTCGGAGTGGGTCCCACCTCTGTCCAGCTGGTACTTTGCACACAGCTGTCTGTGTCATTATGCCTTCCTCCTCTCTGAAGACACGTCAACAGGAATGGGCTTCCCTAGTGGCTCAGATGGTAAAGTATCTGCCTGCAGTGCAGGAGGCCCAGGTTTGATCCCTGGAATTGGGAAGATCACTGGAGAAGGGAATGGCTACCCACTCTAGGAGCCTGACGGGCTATAGTCTGTGGGGTTGCAGAGAGTCAGATACGACTGAGTGATTTTCACAGGAATGGGTGAGCTGCAGTGATTAGATAATAGGTGTAGTAGCTAAGAGGTGGGCTCCGCAGAGAGGTGACCTGGCTTGAATGTTGACTCTTGTAACGAGCTTCTTGTGACTTTGGACAAATGCATCACCTCTTTGTGTGCCTCATTCCTCCCATTTATCAAATGAAGATAATTTTCCCAGGTGGGTTGTGAGCAGAGAGAGGTGCTTGGCACAGGAGGGCTCAGTGTCACCGTCAACAGAGCAGCATCACAAAGCGATGAACAAGTCCTGTTGTGTTCTCTGTCCTCCTGTGGTCAGTGGGATGTCTACATGCAAGGGGGATCCAGGATGGGGAGGGGGAAAGACTGAAAAAAAATTAAGACGTGAGCGGCTGGGGATTTTAAGGTATGCATTGTTGCTGCATAACAAATTGCCACAGATTTCGTGGCTTCAGACAATACCGTTGTCTTATCCCCCGTTTCTGTGAGTCAGGATTTGAGCCCAGCTCAGCTGCCTCCTATGCTTGGGGCCTCTTCAGGCTACTATCAGGAGTGGGGACTGTGTTTACATCTGGAGTCTTGGCTGGGCAGGGATTGACTTCTGTGTCCACTGGGGTTGTGGGCCGAATTCACTTTAGGTAGCTGTGTGACTTGGGGCCTCAGCCTGGGGCTGCCCTTGACCCCTGGAGGCTGCCCTTGGCTCGTGACCATGGTGGGTTGCTCCTAGCTGGCAGCAAGGAATGTCTGGCCCTCAAGGGGGGACCCACACCCTCTTCACAAGCTTCCTGATTAAGTCAGGCCCGCCTTTGAGTAACTCAAAGCCAACTGATTTGGGGTTTCTAATCATACTTGCGAGTCCCTCTCAGCTTGGCCATGTCTGCTGGCCAGCAGCCATGGGTTCCCCTCGCGGCTAGCAGGTGGAGATTGTGGGGTCACCTTAGAATTCTGCCTTCTACAAGATGTGAATGATTTTTTTTTTAAATAGAACCAAAGCAATCTATCATTAAGCATTTATTGCAACTAGATCTTTTGCTAGCCTCACAAGCTCTGAGTTCTGGAGAACTTACTGGATGTAAATTAGCTTTATTACTGAGCTCCTTACAAATGGATTCTTTTTCCCCTTAAAGACTGTTCTATTCTCATTTCTACACAAACCCCTGAGATTGTTCTGTGTTAGGTGAAGACACAGAACTATTGAGGTTTGACTTTTTAAGTTGATAGGAGCAGCATTGTAAGCTACCTTTAACACTGACCTTTTTAGGCTAGTAGAAGTCTATAAAGTGCAAATGTGGAATGAATTGGTTTTCCAGGGCCAAACTCTATACATTCCCCCTTTCTAACTCAAGGATCAACGAACTTTAGGTATACCAGTGATAGCAAAAAAAAAGAAAGAAAGAAAGAAAGAAAACAACAATGGAAGTGTACAGTAAAAAAAAAGAAAAAACCAAACGATTGAATTGAACTAAACTATTTTTGGTATGTAAATTTGGTCTTTGTCCTTAGTGGCCTGAATAGGCTCTATTTATGCAAAACATGTCGACCAGCCCGGAAGCACTGCTGTCTTGTTTTGCTGAGCTTGATCCCTAGTAAGCTCGGTGGCTTCAGCTCTGGGTGTCTGCTGCCAAATTCAAGCATCCAAACAGCCTTTTGAGAACTTTACAGACCTTAGAGATAACTGGAAATAAGGAAGAGGAATGCCCCTGTAACTGGGATTAGTTCTACAGATTCTCATTCTCTGGTGATTGTGGAGTGGAGGCTGTTAAGGGCAGGGTGCCCTGTGCAAGGTGGTGAAGGAAGAAACAGGAGGGAAAGGAAAGACAGTACAGTTGGCCTTGTTAAGGACCCCGAGCACATTCGTTATCTTTCCTGTTTTTACTTCTAGGAAGTAACGTCCAGTAACAGATACCACTTGAGGATTTACTGCTTTTAGGAAGCAAGACCTTCGGAACAAGAGGGTGAAAGTTTGGCCCTGTCTCAGATTTCTCTAATGGGGTCAGAGTCTGGGTTGCTTACTGGAAGTCAGAGGCACTGCGATGCCACATTTGCAGACCCTGTTTCTTTTTGGTGGGGGGATGGTGCGGCAGCTGTAGGAGGAGAGTGGGTGTCATCCTTATGGTGGGCCGGCCTGCTGCCTGCAGGGACTGTCCCCTTGTGTGCCGTCCAGGCTGCCCAGGAAGTCACTCAACAGCTTTGAATCGTGTTGTGTTCGTGCTGGTTTCTGTCTCTCCCCTGCCCAGAGGAGTGAGGCTCTTCTCAATCAACCCCTCTGCGTTTCCCTTCTATTACAAGTACTTTGGGGAAGGAGATTTCAAGGTTAGGGGCGTGGTCTGATGACCGCATAGGCTCTTTGGAGAACTGACACATGTTAACGCAACATTCAAGTCTTGTCTAAACAACTAAGCTAATTTTCCCAGGCACTTGTGAAGCAATGGAGAAACAACAAAACAAAAACTTCAAAACTTTAACATCACTTTAACTCTGTGCCCTCTGTGTGTGTGTGTGTGTGTGTGTGTTTGTGTGATTTGCATGGGGCAAACATGTCATCTCATTATATGCTTTTTAAATGTAAGGCGATTACTTGGTCTGGTGCTTTTTCTAAGCACTAGAATTGACCTGTTACCCAACTGGCATGGTGGCCACAGAGCCGTACCCTCCGGCTGGCACCTCGCTCAGCCACAGGGCGGCACCCGGCCCAGCGTGACAGTCTGGTTGCATGGACACGGAGGGAGGGTGGCGACAGGGAGCGACCGTGGCCAGACGCCCTGTTCTCCTGCGCTGGGAGGGAGTGCATGCCTCTCAGAACTTCTCAGACACTTAGGAAGGGGGTCAGCATCGATGGAGTCTCTCCGCAGGGCTGTCGAGGTCCGGTTGCCCGTGGAAACACCAGAGCACAGTATGTCCCACGCTACAGAGGCCAGTGACAGTCCCCGTGATGTAGTTTCACCCTGAGCACTGCAGGGTGGCCAGGATTCACTGTGTGTTGGCAAGTTATTTAACACTGAATTCCACACGCCCAGTTGGTTCATTGTTTTGGACTCTTCTCATTCAAAACGCACTTACAGTGTAGATGCTGTCAAAATGCCTACAGATGATTTTTAAATGAGATACTTCACAGTGACTAAATTTTTGTTTTCAAGTCTAAAACGAATGATTCTGAGGGACACACTAAGATAAGTTATTATATTTTAAAATTAATTTTATTTAACTTGTCTTCACTGCATATATATATTATAATGGAAATTGTATGTCAGTTGATTATATGATTATACTAATGTCCCTGTTTTATTCCTACATATGACCATAATTGAGTAAGCTGTTTTCAGTGCATTTATATAAAATCGTATTTATTCATAGAGTCATATACTAGCTTTTAAAATATTTGGTAACCACGGCTTTAAGACAAGCCCTCTTTCTCTCCCTCTCACATTCCTCCCACAGAGGTGATGGATTTGCTCTGCTTTAGCTGCTTAAATCCAGAGTACATTTTAAAGAACATTTTTATTCAAGATATTCTTGGACAAAGAATGCCATGGTTAAATATCTGTATGGCCCACTGTGTCCTGTCCCTCTTCAGAGTATAGTAAGGGTTTGAAGAGTTTTGCAGTAAAGAAAAATGCTTAACATTGTCTAACCCAGAATTCTTGAAACTCCCATGACTTGAGTCTTCTTTTCTTGGAACACTTTTTAAAATCCTAAACTTAGAAAAAAATTTTTCTATACTTTTTGCCTTCTCAAGTCATATGTGATACTGTTCATTTTTGTGTCTATGTTCATAAAAGTGTTCATTTGATATTTTTTTCTTAGAAATGGTCTTTTTAAATGAGCTGAATAAAACTAACTGGTATAGGAAAGGCTTGAGCTTGAGTCCTTGACTCTTGATACCAAATTTGGTCCAACAGAAATATTCCGATCCTTGATTCTTAAGATTGTTCCTGTCCTTGTAATTTTATATCAAAGGATGAAAGTTAAAAATTATTTCAGTTGACCATTCAGAATAATACCTGTTCATCTTGATCTCCTCTCCAACAGTTTTGGAAACTGTTGGAAAGTTCTGAAAGCCCCCTGTGAGGTACTTTGTGTCTTTAGTCCACCACATCCTAGACGTGGTTTGTCGCTCCGGCTGGTCCATTGAGGGAGGAACCCCTGGCCAGTGTTTGCCTCCCTGAACCGTGTTTTTTCCAGGAAGCCTCCTTGGTGTCTGCTGGGTGACATGCTCTGCCCTCCCTCAGCAGGCACCCAGGCTCCCTGGTTCACTGTTACATCCTCAGCTGTTTGTTGGATGAATAAGTGATTTGAGCACCAGGTATTACTGAGATGGTCTTTCTGTCAATGTCATTGACCAGAAAAAGATGTTTAAATCTCAGTGGAATTTACGAAACCTTTGCTAAATGCTCTGTTGAATCCTGGTACATTTAGACTGGAGATTGAGCTGTAGTGTTCATAGCAGAATTCATCTTTAAGAGTGTAGAGGGACTGAGAGCCTGTGGAATACTGGAAAAATAGAAGTGAAGAGAACCAGAAATGGGAACATGTCTCCAAAGCCATTTCAAACCCTCCAACAACCAGATAGAAGTGAAGAAAACCAGAAATGGGAACATGTCTCCAAAGCCATTTAAACCCTCCAACAACCAGACTGTACTTTCCAGCCTTTCTCCTTCCCCCTCTTGGCCACTCCATGTGGCTTGCAGTACTGCAGTTCCCCGACCAAGGACTGAACCTGTGCCCTGCAGTGGCAGTGCAGAGTCCTAACCACTGGACTGCCAGGGAAGTCCCTGTACTTTTTAGTCTTAAATGGCTACTTAATATTTGTATTTTTTACAAGCCATTGCATTCATAGTTGAGTGTCTTGAGCTTGCACCTGTTGTCACGTGTGGCTCAATTTTCCTGCCACTTCTCCCCCTGGATCTCAGTTTCTCTGAGCACCCAAGTGCCTGCCTCCCTTCAGCCTACTTTGTGGGGTGGGATGTTTCCCCCGGAAGCACTGTGTCTTTTCATCTAGTTGGTAGTATCTTCTCTTTATTATAAAGTAGCATTTTGATTTTATATGTATTGTGTCACTCACTGAGTAGAATGTTTGCCCACAGACATCCGGTATTATGAACAGTGTTGGTTTGCAGGGATCGTCCGTGTTGGAAACACTGCACGCTATTTACTGACTCATGGTCACTGACCTTGAGAGCAAGTTGAGGCTTCCAAGACTATAATTAAGAAAAAACATGGTTAAATAAGATAGGCTTTGAAGTCAGAAAATGCTGGTTCGTGTTGGAGGGAAAACAGTGGAGATGGATGTAGAGTGTCTTCTTGGGCTTTTTTTTTTTTTTTTTTTTTTTTGCCTACACTGAGTGGCATGTGGGATCTTAGTTTCCCGACCAGGGATTGAACCCATGCTCCTTGCAGGGAAGTTCAGAATCTTAACCACTGGACTGACAGGGAAGTCCCTTATGCATTTTTTTAAATGTTCTTTTGAAGGTTCCTGAGCCTTTGGGGTCACCTTTGCTTAAAGGTAACAGAAGGGTTGGCCTTGCCTCCGTCACCCATCTCTTCTTTGGTTAAATTTACAATCTGTTCTGCTGTTTTACATGAGGAAACTTGTTAATGTGTTTGCCTAATTTATATGTTTATGAAACATAGAGTTGATAAAAATCATCTTTAGTTTATGGTAATTTTTTTGGATAGCACACATCTTGGATGATTTTTATTTATTGTTCAAATATCAGTCACTCTGTTTCAGTTCCGAAAGTGCATGGCACAGTCCTTACAAGTTCCGTAATTCTCCAACAGGCACGTGGAACTATGATAGAGCGTTAAGCAGGAGGTCCTAAAGGGTGTATTTCAAAATACCTTTGGTATCTAACATTCTCTGCATTTGCCCTAATAAATGAGAGGTTTTAGGAATGCCCTATATGGTGATATCAGATGTTAATGGCATTGATTACCTGTCAGGCAGTGGGAAATGATGGGAAAATGTCTGCTGTAAAATTAAATAGCATTAGAGAAGACTGTACCATGCGTTTGGGTGTGTGTTGGGGGTGGTGGTGAGGGGGCTGGACCTGGGAGACTTTGTCAGGGTATTACTCTGAGCTCCAGGTTTTTTCCCCTGCATGATTAAGGCAGGCCATCTGTTCTTTGTTAAATGTTTACAAAAACAGCTTTTCTCTAAAAGATTTAAGGAGATGTGGGTCTGGTAAACACTATAATATTTCCGAGCACCTTTCCCACCCGACTTCAAGCAGTGTTCAAACAGAATTCTGCTGCCTATCAAACAGCCTTCATATCTTTTATGTATTTGGTCTTTATATTCCTCCCCACCTCTTCTTACAGAAGATTAAATTTTTAAGGGATACTAATTTATGGCTTCATTTGTTACTGAAAGGAGCATCCAAAATTATTTGTATGCTAAAGTGCAGATGAATTTTCCAACTTCTGATGTTATGTGTTATATGCTTTTTCTGACTCACATCCGTGGAACAGGTATCTCTCATCAGAAGCTGGCATCTGGTTACCCTAGTTAATGCCATGCAGATTAGAGAAAGGTACACATACCTGGAATTAATTCACCATTCTAAGCTGTAAGCACTATTTACTCAGAGACTTTCCTCTTTCCTTCCCCTTCCAGGAAATGCCTTGTCTTCCATTTCCTGACAAATAGCTTGTCCCAAATAAGTTTGATCTCCATGTGTCTTATGAAAAGATCTGGCTTTTTCCGTTGTACTTACATGAGGAAATAATATTTAACAATTAGTTCTACTCCAGCAACTTAGATATAGTAAAACTGTTGAATCAGATCCCATTAATTCTCAGATACTAAAATTAAAAAAAAAAAACTTTTAATTTTGTATTGGGGTATAGGTGATAAACAATGTTGTGAGTTTCAGGTGAATAACAAAGGGACTCAGCCATACATATCCTTGTATCCATTCTCTCCCAAACTTCTGTCCCTTCCAGGCTGCCACATAGCATTGAGCAGAGTTCCCTGCGCTATATAGTAAGTCCTTGTTGGTTAACCATTTAAAATGTAACAGTGTGTACCTCTTCACCCCAAACTCCCTAACTATTCCTTCTCCCCATTCTTCTCCCCATCAGCCATAAGTTTATTCTCTAGGTCTGTGAGTCTCTTTTGTGTTTTGTAAATAAGTTCATTTGTATAATTTCTTTTTAGATCCTGCATATAAGGGATGTCATACGATATTTCTCCTCTGTCTGACTTACTCCACTCGGTATGATGATCTCAAGGTTCATCCACGTTGCTGCAAATGTCAGCCATTGACAGTTTGGTTAGGTCCTCGGTTGGTGTTTGCTGAAAGCGTTTGTTTGTTAGGGCAGGTGGGTAATGTTTGCCAGGACGTGCTTATTTTGTCACCACTGGGCGGGCCCTGCAGCTGCGTGCATCCCCACTCTTCTGCCCTGGCTCCACTCTCCTTCTGTGCGTCCTCCAGGGTCTTCCCCTCTCTCCTCCAGGGTCTTCCCCTCTCTCCTCCAGGGTCTTCCCCTCTCTCCTTCAGGGTCTTCCCCTCTCTCCTTCAGGGTCTTCCCCTCTCAGCTCTGACCAAGAAATGGCAGTATGTATTTGAAGATTTTCTAGTATCGTAGGATGTTGGAAGAGACTTTGGGATAAATGCCTCCTTTTGCCAAGGAAGAAAAAGTGACATGATTCCCCCCAGATAATACACCTCATGGCAGAGTTCGGATTAGAATGTTCTCTCTCATCTCACAACTCTAACTCTGGCTGTTTCTCTTACACCAGCGCAGCTGCAGAACTGAATGCAGGCTCCTCCGGTAACTGTAGTAGCTTTTAGTGGGAACAGAACAACCAGTTTCTTTCCTGGCAGTGGTTTCTTTTCTTTGAATTTTTGGAGGGTCACTGAACACTGGAAAGAAAGTGAAGCTTGCAGTACCTTTCCCATGCGGATGACTCCTCTGGGTGAGGTTTCAGGAGCCAGGCAGAGGAGCACTGGATTTAGTAGGAAACCTAGATTCAGATGACACCTCAGGCTCCCCACCCTTGTGGCCTCAGGTAGCCACCCAGCCTCCTCAAATTCTACTTCTTTTCTGAAAAACGGGTACATGATCACATTTTGGTTGTATTGGAATCTGAATTGCAGTCTGAGCTCCTCTCACATCCTCTGCAGACCTGGCCTCTCTGGTGGCTCCTCTCTTGGGGTCCTCTCTCATCCTCTGCAGACCTGGCCTCTCTGGTGGCTCCTCTCTTGGGGTCCTCTCACATCCTCTGCAGACCTGGCCTCTCTGGCGGCTCCTCTCTCGGGGTCCTCCCTCATCCTCTGCAGACCTGGCCTCTCTGGCAGCTCCTCTCTCGGGGACCGTGTGGGCGGGCACAGGCCCCAGTTCTGTCACTTGCCTCTATCGCTCCTGGGCACACGCATCACATGAGTGCGTCTATGTCCACAGAGAGCTCTCCAGGCTGGCGTGGGGATTGAACAGTGTCCCAGACTAAAGTGCTTACCTAGCACAGGCCCACCATGTGGAAGTTTTCCATGCACACTTGTGGCTGTTACTACTGTTGCTCTTTATATTATAGTTACTATCCAGTGTCTGGAGAAGCATATGAAAAAGGCAGAAAATGAATGACGCTTGCAGATGTAACATTTTCAAGGATTGCGTTGAAATGTAAAGGCGCATTAGATGTCATAGTTTACAGTGGAGACAGGTTGTCCTCTATCCCTGTTGTCAGCATCCTGTCCCAGGTGTTGGTATTCTCCACCATATTTAATACCATCTCTGGATACGGTCCTGCTGCTGCTGCTGCTAAGTCGCTTCAGCCATGTCTGACTCTTTGCGACCCCATAGACGGCAGCCCACCAGGCTCCACCGTCCCCGGGATTCTCCAGGCAAGAACACTGGAGTGGGCTGCCATTTCCTTCTCCAGTGCATGAAAGTGAAAAGTGAAAGTGAAGTCGCTCAGTCTTGTCCGACTCTTTGTGACCCCATGGACTGCAGCCTACCAGGCTCCTCCGTCCATGGGGTTTTCCAGGCAAGAGTACTGGAGTGGGTTGCCATTTCCTTCTCCGGGATACGGTCCTAGTGGATGTTAAAAATCTCCTGCAAAAAAAAAAAAAAACCCTGCAAGTCATGTCATATTGACTGTTTGGGGGAATCTCTTTCTCTCTCTGTCCCTGCCTCCCTTCTTCCCTCCCTTCCTCTGTGTGAGATTTGGAAATGTAAAGCTTTAATAGCTTAATAAAAACATTATTTTCCTTGCCTATCAGTACCAGAAATCTAACCAACCCAAAATCATTCAGCTGGTATGTGTGTGCTTAGTTGCTCAGTTGTGTTAGACTCTTGAGACCCTATAAACTGTAGCCTGCCAGGCTGTCCGTGGGTTTCTCCAAGCAAGAATAATGGAGTGAGTTGCCATTTCCTTCTCCAGGGGATCTTCCCAAACCAGGAATTGAACCTGGGTCTCCTGCATTGCAGGCAGATTCTTTACCAACTGAACTATGAGGGAAGTCCTGTCCACATATAAGCTGGCATATATGCTTTTAATTTGACATTTGAATGTCATTTAAATTAGAAATGACTTGTACCGTATAAGATTTGTGTGTTTATACTCAGACTTCAAACTTTCACAATATCTGATTCTTACAGTGCTCAGTTTGCCTGCTGTTTTTAAAAGTGACTTGATTATCCATCTTTAATTTCCCTTTCCTGCATGGGGAAAATTCCACTTGAATTCCATCTTTGTGGCCTAGCTTTTGCTGCTGTTTCATCCTTCATCAGTTCTTACACAGGTGCTAAGGACATGGAAAGTGTCTTTAAATTGAATGAGAAATTTTCTCTCCTGAACAGAATTGTTTTTTTTAACTGTATGACTAAGTTGCTCACTTAAACTCTATTCATTTAAAAGCTTTCTTGTTGAAGAAATCTGTTTCTTTTTTTTGATTTTTGGGACAAAATGATATGTTTCTCAACTGGACAGTGGGTTGAGTTTGCTGCCTTGAGTGTAGAGTAAGTTTGAGAACTATCAGCACTAACTTTCAGTTCCTTTCTAAACTACGAAGAATGATAAACTAATTTCAATTCCTATTTGTGTCTCTTAGCATTCTCCATCGGAGCCCTTTCTAGAGAAACCAGTGCCGGATATGACTCAGGTTAGTGGACCGAACGCTCAGCTAGTGAAGAGTGATGATTACCTGCCATCGATAGAACAGCAGCCACAGCAAAAGAAGAAGAAAAAGAAGAACAACCACATTGTTGCAGAGGATCCCAGTAAAAACTTTGGTAAAGATGACTTCCCTGGTGGGGTTGATCACCAAGAACTAAACAGGAACTCACTAGACGGGTCCCAAGAAGAGAAAAAGAAAAAGAAAAGGCCGAAGGCAAAAAAAGATCCCAAGGAACTGAAAGAACCCAAGGAGAAAAAAGAGCCCAAGGAACCCAAGACCCCGAAAGCCCCTAAGATTCCCAAAGAGCCAAAGGAAAAGAAAGTAAAAACTGCCACGCCAAAACCCAAATCCAGCAAAAAGTCAAGGTAGGCTGCGGGCAGAAACACCCGCCACCAAACAGTAGAGACACAAGCACCAAACAGTTACAACCTGTGGGATGCGGCGGGGAGAGGGGACAGTTCAAGGGCGGGAGTCACTCTGATTTTTGTCCTTACTGTTAAGCTTCTTTCTCTCACACCCAAACTAACAAGTGAAGGTGTTAACGCATTCTAAAATTTAGGACTCCCATTATTATGAGTTGTTGATTCGGGTGGTAGATTTTTAGAAATGTTACTGGGTGAAGAATAGTTTCTTATTTTAAATCACTGTCTTATATTTTTGTGAAAATCTGGCATTTAACAAATAGAACCAGGTTACCAGCATAATTGTTTGTAAGCTTAGACCACCAACCTCATTTTCAGCGACAATGCCAAACCGGGTAAGAAAGATTATAGAAGCCAGGCGAGTCACTGTATTTCAGCAGGCTTTTCAGTCCTGCTTCCCAGAAGTTGAAACAGGAGAATTAATTCTCCCCATTTGGCAGGCAGAGTGAGCCTTCCAGGGGCAGGGTGGAGATCCTAGCGGGCGACGTGGGACAAATCAAAGAGCAGTTACCCATTAGATATGCCTCGGATAAGACCATGTAGTTTAGTTTCTAGGGGAAAAGCCTCCTACATGCCCTCCTTCCCCTCCGTACTTCCCCACCGACTCTCTGACCCCCCAGGAGGCATATTTATTCAGTAAGAAAAACTGAGAGGAAAAGACATTGAAGACTAATTTTTTTCATTTGTACTGAACATTTCTTACAACTGTTCTGAACCAGTTCCAAACATCTGAATCTATTTTTCAGAATATGGCTCATGTTATAAAATATAGTTTCCAGATGGAAGTATGGTCAGACTTGGTTACCCCAAACCTGTTTGTAAAACTCGTGTAGAAAATACGCACCCCCCATAACCCCCCACGTGTGAATGTGCATGTGTGTGGCGCACATGCGTAGTCAGCCCTGAGGCTGATGGCGCTGGATCCCCGCATTGCGAGCTTGCGGGCCAGGCAGCCTTGGGCTTGTGGGCGATTCTGTGTATCAAGAGCAGGTACACAAAGAGGGCGTGGTTTCTGTGGCTAGAGAGATGCTGCAAAGCGGAAGGACAAACTGGGATTTTAAACTTCCTGTTGAAAATATCTAAACAACCCAATGCATTATTCTGTAGTGTAAATTTGAATCATAGTACTTAAAAGAAAACCTTTTGTTGTCAGTACTATATATGGTGCCCAAATAACTGAGTTACAGTTCGCCCTCCACAAGGAACTTGAGTATCCTTGGATTCTGGTATCTGCCAGGATCCTGGGACCACTTCCTTGTAGATATGGAGAACCATATATTCAATAATCGGGTCTAATAGGTAACTTGATGTTTGCATTTACTTACGAGCATTCTTTGATGCCTCGGTATGTGGTTTCTTAATTGAAAGCCTTTATTTTTTTCCTCTGTACAAACACTCTTCTAAACTCACAATCCATTGTAAGTTTCATTTTCATTTACTTAAGAAATATTTTATTGGGGGCTTACTATTTGCAGGTACTGTGTTAAGACAGGGATGTGAGCCAAGAGGATGCTGTTAGAATTTCGGTCTGATTTATGAAGGGGGTTTAAAAAATACAGTTGCTTAAATCTGAGTGTTGTGCTTTTGGTAGGAAGAGGCATGTGCTTTATTTCTGCAAAATCTAAAAAGATTTTTTTTTTTAAACTTAAAATGTGAAAGAGTGTGTGGTCTCAAGAAGTTTTCTGGAATTCAGAAAATATATCACCAAAACTAGCCTCAAAATATATCTGTCTTCAATTTTTATCGTAGTGTTTTGAGTTTATTACCTAATGGTAATAATTGATTTAAAAAACCTCACTGTATCTTGGATACTGGCCATCAATTCCCAGCTGTGTTCTTTGAAGCTCTCAGTCTACCTCAGACTGACCCTGTCTTTAAAAATGGACTTTAGCACATCCTTAGGCCATGTAGGAGACGTTGTTTAGTTACTAAGTCATGTCCTATTCTACTTGCTACAGTTGTGTGAACCCATGGACTGTAGCCTGCCAGGCTACTCTGTCCATGGATGTTTCAGGCAAGATTATTGGAGTGGGTTGCTGTTTCCTTCTCCAAGGTTGGGGAAGATACTAAATTATTTTGTTTTAACAGTGAAACTTGTTGAAATATCCCTAGTTGCCATAAGCAATCATTAGGAGCTTGGAACATCAAATTCAGTCTTTCCAGGCCCCTCCCCCACCTCCTTGGTGCAGGTACAGACTGTGCCTTTACCTTCAGAAGAGCCTTCGACGATTGACGATGCTCATCTGTGGCCTTGGCCACCCAGCCTGACGTGTGTGTCCGTGCATAGGGAGCAGTCAGCATGGTTGAGACTGAGTGGCAGCCGTGCCCTAGAGTCACATGCTTTCAGCAGGAGGAAGGTTTGTGATTATCTTCTCCCAAGAAGAAAGCCTAGTACTTTTTTTTTCTTCTTGTGACTAGTAGTCTCTGTCAATGGCTGCCATAGGTGACAATTGTTCTCCCCCAAGTGGTGTGACAGTAACTGATGGGAGCCCTTCTGTAGTATCTGGAGAATGCCAGTGGGGAGGGGGCATGCCCTAGAGACATGGGGCCCACCAGGAGGGCCACCAGTGACTTGACTTCTTAACCGTCCACTTGCTGACTTAGGATGAAGTGTGGTGAGGACGTGCCTGAGAGAGGTTTTCCTGTTGTTGATGGTCTGATGAGCGTGGCTGTCTGAGAATATGGTAACCGAACAGGGAGTGTCATTCTTAATTAACCAGCCAACCCATTGTTTGGTTGAGCTGCAGTGTTTCTGCTGGTCAGGTGAACAGAGACGCTCGAATTGTGGTCTTGTTTAAGGCTAGGAAGGAAAAAGTGTTCCCCAAGCAAGGATAAGCAGATTGCACACAACTGCATGTAAATTCTGAATAGCATAGCAGAATAATTATGTAAATTGAATATGCAGTGATGAAGGTAATGGGAGGTTTGGGTTATGTCAGTGCTGGGGTTGAATTGCTGGAGCAGGTTGCTGTAAGCCCTGGAATACAGCAGTGGCAATTTTGTTTTGCAGAACGTTATGTGATACCGGTTATTTCCATCCTTGAATAAGTTAACTTGATGAATTTGTTTATACAGAAAATAATTCTCCTACAGAGGGCTGGAACAGAAGGGATAAACAGAAATGGAAGGAAACAGTTACTGTAGAACCGCTCACATCTCTCCCGTTTGGCCCTCTCTACTGGGTCACTCGCAAGATTTCTGGTAACAAGTTCATGCTCTGAGTGTCTGGTGACAGCAGTGACCTGTTAGTGGTCTGCATTGTGTCCAGGCAGCAGAGAACTGGCTTTGTGTCATTGACACACTTGTGCTAACATAGCACGTGAGAAAGGATGGTTGTCTTCAGTGGGACCAGTTTTCCTGTGTGCTTCCACGGCTTTATTCTCTCAACCTGTCCTCCCACTTCATTCCTTTGAGTCTCTGAGGCTTAAATTTGTGGCCATTCCCAGCAAACTGGCCCTTTTGGCAACAACATATGATTGAATCTGTCTTGCTTATTCAGGGGAACCTAAAAGAACTGTCCAGAAGCTGTTACATACAGTGGTGGTGGTTTGGTCGTCACGTCTGACTCTTTGCAAGCTCATGGAATTTAGCCCCTCAGGCTCCTCTATTCATGAGATTTCCCAGGCAAAAATACTGGAATGGGTTGTCACTTCCTTCTCCAGGGGATCTTCCCAACCCAGGGATCGAACCTGCATCTCCTGCATTGCAGGCATATTCCTTTACTGCTGAGTCACCAGGGAAACCCTGCATAATAGAACAGCAGGGAAACAGAAAAAGGTGTCAGCATTTCAGAAAGAGTCACTTAATATCTTAATGATGGGGGAAAAAAGTATGGGCCATATTCCTCTTTTCTAGTTAGAGCTATATCTTTTTTCCCCCTTTCTGTTTTACCTTAAATATATATTTTTCCACATGTTTTTCCTGTGAGCTCTCCAGCTGTCTTTATAGCCTTCTAATATTGTCAGATAATATTGAAAATAAGGGCTCAGACATTTGTGGCTTGGAAAGGACACTTTTTTGCATACGGAAGGGGTCACGGAGCTGAAATTCGAGGATTTGTGGCCTTCCCTTCAATGAGTTTTCTGTTGTATGTGCTTGGGCCTTGTGCAAAGGGAGAATTTGGAGGAAGTGCTTCCTTTGAATGACTTTGAAGGATTTAGTAGTGCGTTTAGCTATATAAGGATTCTTTGAATGTACATAAAGAAAGGAACTTGGCCAAAGGGTGTGACTTGACTGTTGAAGCTTCAGTTCAAAGAAGCCATGGAGATTCGCTTCTGGTGCAGTTTCTAGGAATTCATCTGACTCCTTGCTCCCCTCTCCACACCCCTCCCCCCAAGTATTAAAGTTAGTAGGAAGCTAAAAATGCTACTTCTCAATTAAGAGTGAAGATATTTTAAAGTGGAAAGCAACCATACTGTTCTTGTTTTAGAAAGACATATTAAGAAAACACGTAAAGCGTATTTTTTTGCATACGACACTTTCATTAATATTTATATTGTAACTTTCTTCTAACAACTGTAGCTTTTCAGATACTATCTTCTCAATTATGATCCTAGAGAGTAGCAACATTTACCTGAGAAATACTTTTATTCAGTCATTCAGTCAGCAAGCCCAATGGTGGTGTATTTCAACCAACTAATACATATTTTACAGTGTGCTCTTAAACATGTAGAATTATTTGCACACAAAACAAACCATTAAACTCATTTTACTAACAAGTACAGAATTGCTCGATAGGTATCTCCCCATCGGATAAACTGAATTAAGCCAGCAGCTCTTCTTCTTCTATTTATTTGTTCTTTCTTCTACTCACATGCTGTGACTTGGTTTTGACCTAAGACACTGAATAGCTGTTCAGACGGAATTAGGTGTTTTAGATGCTGTGCCTCAAGTGGGTATAGGTTTCTCTAGCATGTGGTCACAAAGGGACTGTTGAGCCCTTTCGGTGTTGGTGAGGATTAAGAACTTCTCATGAACATCATGCGATCTGCCTGCCCACGGGCCTGCACTGTCTGCTCCTGGTCAGTACATCCAAGCTCTGGGACAGGGGTGTGGCCAGGTACCCCCTTACCTGCTGATCTCAAAGATTGTCTTCTCTTTGATAAACGGGCCATGTATGTGCTCAGTCATGTCTGACTCTTTGCAACCCCATGGACTGTAGCCGGCCAGGCTCCTCTGTCCATGGGATTCTCCAAGCAAGAATACTGTAATGGGTTGCCATTTCCTCCTCCAGGGGATCTTCCCGACCCAGATATCAAACCCATGTCTCATGTCTCCTGCATTGGCAGGCAAGTTCCTTACCAATAAGGCCTCGTGGGAAGCCAAAAGGACTCAGAAGTCAGAAGAGAGCAAACATGTCCGTGGGGTCTCCTTAAACCCAAATCCTTCTTTCCTTCAGTAGAACCACCTGGGATCCTTTCCTGTGCCAGTGACAGGCCACATTATGACATTTCCCTCTTCTGGTTTGTCTTAAATGAAGACAAGCAGGGAGAGAGAGTGGTCAGCTGCTTTTCAGTACAGACTGACGTCTGACAGTACCTGAGTCCGTTTACACTTACTGGGGACGGGAGGCCCTGCAACACTGACCCTTAACAGAAGTTCTGCTGACTCATGCTCTGGGCTGAGTGCAGGCATGGACCACACTGGGCCTGCTGGGGGTTTAGCCCTGCCTGTCCAGTGAGCTGCAGCGGAATTCAAGAGTGAAGGCCTGCCGGCATTGTGGTCTGTGTGGGGGAGGTGCAGTAGGTCCCACTGCACCCATCAGAGGAGAGGTGAGGAGGCCCTAGAAGGCAGAGGGATGGGTGTGAAGGATGGTTTTCCTGGAGACGCATTCCTCTGAAGTCTTTCCTAAGTGGGGTTTTAGGATGGGGCATAGGAGACGTGGTAGTGACATCAGAGTTGGAAGATGAGGAGCAGGAGGAATCACGCGTGCATGCTAAGTCACTTCAGTCGTGTCAGATTCTTTGCAACCCCTTGGACTGTAGCCCTCCAGGCTCCTCTGTCCGTGGGGATTCTCCAGGCAGGAATTCTGGAGTGGGTTGCCTTTTCCTCCTCCAGAGGCTCTTTCCAACCCAGGGATCGAACTTGGTATCTCTTAAGTCTCCTGCATTGGCAGGTGGGTTCTTTACCACTAGTGCCAAAATTATCGTTAAAAGATTTCTCTGGTTATGAAACAAACGTTTTTGAGAAGTATGAAGTTTTGTACGGATGCTGAACCTGTCACATGATATGTAAAGCTCTCCCTGATAGTTGTTTTCTGCCCAAAGGCCCCCATGGGATGTTGGATGCAAAGCTACTGTGAGAGCATCAGGCATGTGAGAGGCCAGTCCTTGCATCGGCTGTCCTCCCCATAGATGCCTGTGTGACTGAGCTCTCAATGTTGAATAGGGAGCTGGAGGGTATAGGATTAAGAAAAAAGACACTGCTTTCTCTGTCTCTCGCTCTCTGTCTTTTAATTTTAGGAAAACAACACCCTTGAACTTCCATTAGATGACTAATTTTATGTGCACCCTGATTCCTGTAGGAACAGTGTAATGTCGTGGGAGTTCTGCCTCTCCTGTCTGGGTGGGTGGTAAGATTTATTCTTTTTTTCCTCATGGGCCTTAAATTTGCTGCGCCTAATTCTCCACCTCTGGACCTCACCCAGTTACATCGAGAGTGGGCTGCCCATCTCCAGGGTTGACTTTAGCCACCCTGGTGCATCAGAGAAAATGCTCTTGAATCTAGGGGAGTTGGAGTCTGGCTGCTACTGCCAGCCACACTGTCCCTGTCCTGGTCATGGGAATGCTGCTTATGAAACAGACAAGCATCTTAGGACTTGGCACAAGCTGCCAAATACCGGCCCTGCTGTCTGGCTCTTGCAAGAATATCCCATGGTAGAAGGGTAGTAAAAGGCCTGCTTTCTGCCCTAGTTGTGTGACGAGTGGTGTGCCCAATCCTTTCCACTGTGTCTCAGTGCCAGGCAGAGCCTCAGGCTGATGCTGATGTTTGCTGAACTTCTGGTATCTGATGACACATTAGCTTACTAGACTTTGCTTCCGTCTTACTTCTGATGGTGGTTTAGTCCCTCAGTCGTGTCTGACTCTTTGCAACCCCATGGATTATAGCCCACCAGGCTCCTCTGTCCGTGGGATTATTACCAGGCAAGAATACTGGAGTGGGTTGCCATTTCCTTCTCCAGGGGATATTGCTGACCCAGGGATCGAACCTGGGTCTTCTGCCTTGCAGGTGATCTCTTTACTAACTGAGCCACCAGGGAAACCCTTATTGATTCAGTCCATAAAACTCAGTAACCTTTAGTCTTTCGGTGATAATTTGTGACTGCATGATGTCTTTTTTTTTCCTTTCTTTTCCCCAACACCTAGAATCTATTCAACATTAGAAACGGGTTTAGCTCTTTCAGGAGGACTTTCTGCTGTACTTTCTGTTTCATTTCTTTTTTTTTTTTCCCACATTCTTCTTTATAAAATGGTCAGCTGGAGCTCTCCTCAGGACAGAGTGCAGTGTTAGTTACTCAGTTGGGTCCGCCTCTTTGCAACCCCAGGGACTATAGCCCACCAGGCTTCTCAGTCCATGGGATTCTCCAGGTAGGATACTGGAGTGGGTAGCCATTGCCTTCTTCAGGGGGTCTTCCTGACCCAGGACGGGTCTCCTGCATTGAAGGCAGATTCTTAACCATCTGAGCCACCAGCGAAGCCCCTCCTTAGGACAGAGTTCTGATGTTATTGGAACCTGCCCAGGGATGAGTCCAAGTAACAGAAGACATTCACCAGGAGAGGTTTTCCCCAGGACCTGGGCTCTGGAGCCAGGCGGGTCGTGGGATGGCTGCTTACTAGGCTGAGCGTGTAACTGCTTTGACCGTTTTGGACAGTTTGATAGTAAGATACAAGGGTGAGCGGTATTGAGTCTGAAATAGACATTTTAAATGAAAGCAGGTTAGGTTTCTGTATCTTTCCCATCCTTCTTTGCTATTCCCTTTCTAGAAATTTAGCACAGTTAAGGTACTTTGGGGATAGTTGATGCTCTAAAAGCTACTTAAAGTAATGTTAATAAATAATCAATAACTTAAGAACTTTATTGATTGTCATTGAAGTTTGTTGTTCAGAAGTAAAACAGAATTCTTTTCTCTAATTCCCTCTCGTTCACTTCTCAGCTCTCTTAACTTTCTCTTTCTCAAACAGGAGCATGGGATGAAGAATTTGTGGGTGGCGCTGAGGAGTAGTTGGGGGTGGCTCAGCACCCGAGGGCCGATTGCTGGGAGGTTGTAGGCAAAGGGGGCCTTGCTCTAGCCCTCCTATCCCACACTGGTACTCTTCTTGTGGGGAGTCTCAAGCATTGGGACTGGCTTCTGACCACCTCTGGGCCCTTGGTCCAGGGAACCCTGATGGCCTTCTTATGAAAGTGGTAATGTGTGGTTTTCTTGTCTGTCACGCAGAATTTGTCTTCATGCTTTTACCTCATTAGTTTATTCTGTCACTTGCATTTTTATCACATCCTAGTTTATCTATTAAAAATTTTAAACATCTTAGGACTTTAACATTTTTATTTTATTGAGTTGGCCTTACTTCATGATATATCACATTTTATGTTGCCCTCATTGATCCTTTTGAACTTTCAGTCCTTTATCTTGCTCTTTTTTTAAATTTTCCTCTTTATCTTTTAATTTTCTTTTTTATTGTTTAAAAACTCAGAGGAAAATGTGCTGAGAGGCCAGACGCTTTCCTCCTACCAGCCTTGAGCCTGCAACCCTAGTGGCTCAGGGATTGTATCATATGTGATCTTTCTGAATCATGACAAGTCACACCCTTCCTGTGCCACGAACATTGCTCACTTCTCATCTATGACATTCGGTTTCTTATGGAAAAGCCTTTTGAGTATGTAAAATATAAGGATATGTTTCAATACTCTTTGTTCTCCTAAAAGACAGTAGTAGTGTGACACTTTGGCTTGATTTCCTGAAAACAGGCCTGTTTAATGTTCACAAAGCTCATGGTTGATTTTTCCCAATGAGAGGAGGCCCTTCGCTGGCGTGTCCCGTCTGAGGGTCTGTGTGGTGAATCCCTGCTGCTGTTCAGGTGCTTCACTAGCTGACTCTGTTCCTCTGATCCCATTTGGTTCCACAATATGGTTCCTTTTCAGACTTTCTTTCCTTGGAGGACTTAGATCCTTAGGCCAATGTTAATCGATGTTTACACTCTGTAACAAACCAGGGCAGCTAGCTGGCTTTCCTATAAGTCCTGGTCCTTTGCATAAAAGTCTTGTTTAAAAAACCTGTACTGTGTCTCACCCCAGAAAATCTTCATTGTTCATGTGCTGTATCCAAGCTGGGATCTATGTGTCCAGCCCCTTTCCAGGGACCATCCCTTGGCCCATGGCTGTGAACTCTTACAGCCACACGCTGAATACCATCCTTCTGAAGGGCTGATCCCCTCCTGTAAATCCCTCCTCTCTGAACCCACCACTTATTTCTTGGAGTTCTCATCAGGGTGGTGCAGGCTTTGATCACAGGGGGCAGGGAACAGAACTTGAGAGCTTGGTCTGTCCAGGTGACCCCTGAGCACGTCTTTCTGCCCACCACCGTGACCTGCCTCTCATGGTGAAACGTGACATGTGAGTAAAGCCGGTGGAGGGACAGTGGCCCTGCCATCCGCCAGCAGCAACCCCAGAAAGAAGTCCCCTTTCCAAGAATACAGGGGCCCGCCCAGCTTCATGAGGGGGCAGCCCTACGTCTCGGCCACACCAGTAATGATGAGCGATAAGAATCAGGAAATGAAAGAACTTTTGTGAGTACAGAGGGGAAGTGTAAAGATGTACAGGGCTTGAGGCATTGCTAGGTTTCACTCTATTTGGGTAGTACTTTAGCCTCACTTTACTGAGGTTCGTAAAGATAGAATCTATGTGGGGTTATCGTAAATGCGTTAGCAGCCAGAGAGCTTGAGCTGCAAATAGTCCGGACTGTGTAGGTGTTTGTTGTTTTCCCTGTTACTTTTACTGTTTAATCACTCAGCTAACCTCACCTGACCAGACATGAGGAATACAGAGACAAATAAGACACAGTTCCTTCTTGAGCTTACAGGATATTTGGAGAAAAAGATACACACATAGTAGTTTGCTTTCACTGCATTGCAGTCATGTTAGCCCTCAGGGTTGTGTGTTTTAAATATCCCTTATGTGTGGGATACGTCGTGCGGCATGTAGAGGGTGTGCGATCTGACTAATCCAGACTTTGGTGGCCAGAAAATGGTTCTCTGAGTGAGTGATGTCCACCTAAGCTTTGCAGATGAGTAAGCAAGAGGCAGTGGAGGTTGAGGAGACATGTGTATGCTTTCAAAAGTGCTTCTGTGTATCCGTAGGGTGGAGGATGGGGGATTTAGGATGTGGGAAGAGTAGAAAAAAAGAAAGTTCACGTTGCCGACTGTAAAAGCTGCGTGTAGAATCTCAGACATCAATACACGTGGGACTGGACTTCAGCAGAATGACTAGGTCAGGTTTGCCTGTAAGCCAGCTGCCCTGGTGGTGCCCGGAGGATGGGTTTGTGGGTGTTGTTTGGGTGGCATCTCAGAGCTCGAGGAAGGAGGTGGGCAGAGCCAGTCTAGGGTAGGCATGAGGACAGACGTGGCTTCTTCACGGAGGCCACTCGGGGGGCACCCCATGCAGCCCAGTCTTCCTCGCCATGCTTGCGGATGGGGCGCCGGGCCAAGGCCAGCGCTGCAGCTGTTGAAGGCGCCGTGAGGTTGTAGATCTGCACCAAGTAACCCAGGGTGTCTTCCCCCACCTCATAGTGTCTGGTCATGGGGTGTAGCGTCCTTGTTAATTCCATTCCCTTCTCCCCTACCGGAAGAGCTGCCCTCTCCGTGTGCGCAAGCTCTCCGGATTATAACTTGGAAGAGGAATGTGTATGTTTTGGCTTTGACATCACAAAAGATCAGTTTTGAACCTCACACATCTGAGTCACGGCTGTGGCCCTGGGATTCGTGTCCTTTTTCCAGCAGTCTGGGTGTTGTGACAGTCACGGTCAGATGTGATACGTTACGTGTCTGCACTAAAGCAGTGGCTGCTGGGCTGGTCTGCTCATTTGTCCTTTGAGCTGGTGTTGAGCTCTGTTGATACGGGATGTTCCTTCTCTTCGAGTGCCTTAGATGAAGCAGTCACAATGTAGTGTGGCCTGCTTTTAAGTGTCTGCTGGTTATTTTGCCCTGTGGGTCTGAGCCATAGTCAGAACAGTTCCCAGCCGTGGGTGCCAGGCACTGGAAAGATCGAGTCTTGGAGCAGAGTGTAATTAGTAACCTCATTTTGTAGATGAGTAAACTGAAGCTCAGGGAAATTTAAAGACATAGGGAAACTTAAAGATGTATCCAGGATCACATTCACGTTAGCAGTGACAAAGTTGGAACATGAACTGAGGACTGTCTGAAATCAGCGTTCTGATTACCCTCATTGGCTGGGGAAAAAAAATCCTGATTCTGGCTTTTTGGGGGCAAAGCAAAAAAAAAAAAAAAAAGTGCAAATGAGCTTACTGCAAAATAGTGGCAAAGGCAATCTGATGTAAATAACTCTCTCTGGTCCTTGATTGTCTGTGTTGGGGTGACATGAAGACTTTGTAGCATTTGACTTCTTCGTGTGTTCCTGGTTTATGTGTTGATGTCATGAGAAGATGTTAGCAAGGAGACGCTTAGCTGCCTCTGAGCAGCATGAACAACACAGGACCTACTGAGACTAGAAATCCTCCAGTCATTGGAGCTGGGGTGGGCGCTTCCCTGGGCTGCTGGCGCTCTGTCCGTGCACTTGGAGGGGTCCTGTCCGACCTCGGGTGGTCTCAGAGCTTCCATGGGGCACGTCCTCAGCCAAGGACAGATGGAAACGCATGAGCACGTCTCTTCTTGGGCAGATTGACGTCTCCTCAGACCTGGGCTCCAGCAGGCTCCGGGACAGCGAGCCTTTCTCTCCTGGAGGATGGCTCACCCTGGGTGCAGTAACCCCACTAAATCAAATGGTGTCCTGCGCTCCAGGGTGGAGAGGGCACGGGCAGAGGACGAGCCGCCTACTTGCTTTACCTGGCAGCTGTTCAACTCTGTGACAGGCCTACCTCTGATTAAACAAATTTGAGAAATATGTAAAGTTTTGGAAGCAGTTTTGCACTGATTTGATAAAAGAAACCACAAAACACTGCAGCGCAGGTGTTGAGAATGTTTGAAAGCTGATTGAGGGAAGCAGATGGCTTTAGTCAGTGGCATCCAGCCAAAAGAGCAGGTGCTGGTCATGTGACCGCTGGTTACCAGGGTAATCTGATTGCTCTTGGCGTGCAGATGAAAGGAAAGGGGCCCAGCGTTCAGCTGTAGTATTGTATAATTTGTGGCAGTTAGAGCGGAAATAAATGCTGGGAATGGAGCCTCATAGTAGGGGAGACTGCTGTCCATGTGTAGCATAAACACTGGGATAGTTGGATGAGGAACTCTTGTATGGATTTTTTTTTAATTTAAAAAATATTATGCTTTCTGTGGATCTTTCGGGGGCCTAAAGTTTTTAGGACACTGCCCTTCCCTCTTTTTTTAATTAAAAAGAAGTCTGTAAACCTAACTGCTGTTTGCTATAATCTTGAATCATTGTAAGTTTTTTCCTTATGTGGCTATTTACTAGGCTAAGATATTAACAGCACAAAATAAAAAACAAGCTCTGAGGATTTGAAAATGACTACTTCAGTATTATCAAATATCTTATTTATTCGTTACAAAAATCCCTTTTAGCCGTGCAATTATATTAACACATACTTTTGAAATATTTTACATGACATGTGCTTTACTGAAATTAAAGCGTTTAGGTATCCTGGCCTCTTTTCCTTTTGAAATAGTTGGGACTGACACAAAAATGCTACTTAATGTATTCTGGCAGCATATTTTTTTAGGAATTTACAAGCTCAAACTTTTTAAAGGTTTTTGAAATGTATCTTTTGTTTTCAGTAGTAAAAAGTAATAGTTACTGAGGTTGGATTGTTTTAAATGTTGGATAATAAATGATAATAAACAATGTTAGGAAACCTTGAGGCTGGTTTGGAAATTGCTGTGAAAGGTGGCACTAAGAGTGCATTCTAAAAGAATGGCAAATAAAGATTCTAAAGGTGATGGTAGACTTAAATTTAAAATATATATATATATTTTCTTACAGTTCATTCTTGTCTTTTGACTTTGGTAACATTCAAATCCTGTTAACCTTTGATGGAAACATGCTATGGATCATGAACTTGAATTATTGGGGTCACTCTGCTATGTTTTTGTATTTTGGAGACCTAGCTTTTGAAAAACAGGCTATTGTGACACCTTAAAAAAAAGGCCTAGCACCAAAATAAAGCTTATATTTACTTAAGAACATAGCATTAAATAAAACTGTGTAGAAGAGGAAATTGTTATATATTTTGTTATATTTTAAAAGATTATAAATTGGATTAAAATGTAGCTGTATGATGTAAAAGAGGACATGCAATACTACTAGTTAAGAAAAGGACTTAGAAGTATTTAAAGCTATCCACAGGAGATATGAAAAAATGATCATTATGTTCTAGCTTTCCTTGAAAGTCTTAAAAACATAGTCTGGTGCCTTAAAAACTTGGTAGCAAAACAACTTCTTAATCTGATTTTTCATCAGGGCTTGCTGTATTGGCAGAGACTGTTCATTGTCTTGATAAACAAATGTACTCTGTGTGATTATTAGCAGTTTTTGCATGCCATTTCTTTTTAATTAGGTCAGATATTTGCCGAAGGTCATCGGTATGGGGTTTTGCTGTAAAAATTAATTGAGAGTAAGTACTGTTTAACTCTCGATGGCCAACATGCATTGATTTATCCACAGTTATTGATACTTTGGGGATGTTTGTGTGGGAAACAGAGGCATGGGGTATGTGGAAAACCTCATGAAAAAGTGAACACTAAGTGATCCACTTTGATTCTAGTAATAAGAAACCTGATTCAGAAGCAAGTGCTTTGAAGAAAAAGGTCAACAAGGGAAAAACAGAAGGTTCTGAAAATTCAGACTTGGACAAAACGCCCCCACCATCCCCTCCTCCCGAAGACGATGAAGACCCAGGTGTTCAGGTAATACCTTTATTCTGATCCTGAGCCATGGTTGTTGAGCGTGGGTAACTTTAGCTGCATATCAAGTGCACTGGACCCACCTGTCTTTGTTATAGAGCTGCTGTAAAGATGGGTTTTTGTTGTCTGGAACATTATATCCATTGTGATGAGAGCTGGGCGGCCAGCCTGAAATTAAACTCCTGACTTCGTGGTTTTGCCATCTTTGACTCTATGATAAATAAAACAGGCTCTTTACATTTAATTCTGTAAAGGTATCTTTTGATGTTTATGTATATGTTAGTGTTAATGTATTCTTAATATATTGGTTCATTAAGAGCTTCATCCACATTTCTAAATTTCTCCTAAGTTTCATTCCCTGTCAATTATATTGCATAACAAAGTTGAAGATGTAATCTGTACCTCATCTTAAGGTTTCTGACATCTGACGGTCAGAGTCGAGATGTGTTTGTGTAATACTAAAGTTTCTATGAACCAACTGAGTGACTTTCTGGATGGTAGCTCTGCACGGTTGTCCAGTGTTAGATTCTCCTGACTTTTGGACAATTTTATAGAAATCAGTTGAAAGACTGGTCCTGAAATAAACATCAGGAATTCAGGTTTTTGAGTGTAAAGCACACTGCCTCCACTGAGAGGACTGTAAGTAAGGGATCCCTCCACGTGACTGTTGAACATTATTTCCTTGTTACATTCTCTGGAAGCATGCCAGCGTGGTCCTCTGGGGTGCCTGGGAACGTGGCTTCTGTGAATGACATCTCTGCTGTCAAGTAGCAGTTACTGAGCGTCCTGCCAGGATAGAAAGCAGCCCCTGGAAGCAAGTTTGACCTTTTCTAATGGTTTGGTGCATATTCAGTACTCCTTGTACCTACTAATTTGCTTCAAAGTTAGTAACAAAGTACTTGCAATACAGCTCTGTGCTAAAGAATTTCAGATAGCTTTTGTTTGTGTGTGTGTGTTTAACTAGAACTCCCTGTTACCGATAGCCACAGAAGGGCCTAACCTAAGAGGACCTGAAAGGGGGAAGGAGAGAATGAATGAATGAATGAATGAATGTGTGTCAGTGAAAAGATATGGGAGAGGTGAGTAGATATTTTTAATTGTTTCAGGAGTTTTAAACTAAAGTATTTTTAATGATTTTGAGTTTAATTTTTACGCTCACAGGTGGTTCCCCCCCCCCGCCGAATTGTCTTTGCTTAAACTAGGACCTTCATGCAGTTATTTGGACAATATGAAGAAGACTTCCACACAGGTCAAGAAAATTCTGTAGTTCTTTCTCAAACACTACTGAATCTTAAAAATCCATTTGTATTAATGCAGACCCAAATGGGCTTTATGAAATACCAGTGTTTTGTGTTTTTTTTCCCTCTTCTGCATTTCAGTTATAGACAATGCTAATCAATGCAGATGGACATCAGTGCATCCTTTCTCATTGGCTGGTGCTGAACCGTCCTGGGGTGCACAGCTGAAGTCAGTAACCACACAAGTCACTCTTTCTCAGTGTCCCTCCTGTGTCTCCGCACAGGAAGTGATGCTGCCTGCTGGTTTGTTGTGTTTCTTCCTGTCGCACACACTTCAGTAAAGGGCATGTAGTTCTTGAGTTTTATGATTGATTTGTTTAAACTCTAGTAAACGCCATGTCTTATTTTTTCTTTTACCCAACTGAAAGTTGTGTCACCAAGTACTGCCACAGTGAGATTGTGACAACACATTTAAATCTCCTGTTCAGTATACCTATTTTAGCTATAAGAAAATTCTTAAAACAATCCAAGTTTAACAAGTTATTTTGGTGTTAATTCAAAAGTTTTGAGCTTTAAGTGCGATTCTTACATTTTACTTTGATCCCCTCCCAATCTTATTTTTTCTTTTTTAATTGAAGGATAATTGCTTTACATAATTTTGTTGTTTTCTCTCAAACATCAACATGAATCAGCCATACTCCCCAAGTCTTTTAAGTAATAATCATCTAACAGATCTTAAAGAAGCCTATTATGTAATAAATTATTTTATGTTGGGAAACTGGAAAAGGAACCTTGATACCCGAAATAAATGAACTTAAGATCAGTTATTATTTAGAAGGTAAAGAAGCCATATAACATTTAAACAGTTCAGAAAATTCAGTTCTAACTGTATATATTTTTTTTACTCTTATGTAACACAAAGTTGATATGAGGAGAAACTTTCATTATAAAAGTTATATTCACCAAACATACATTTCTATATTAAAAGAAAAAAAGGCCCTGTCTTATTGCCCTGGAACATTTCTTCATTATCAGAGTGGGGTTTAGTTTAAAGTGAGTTTGTCTTAGACTCTGTCCAAGGACGTTTAGTTACTTGCACTGAAAAAATCCTGGGGCAGTGTGGCCCCAGCCACGGAAGCCTGATAAAGCACCATAGATGTGTCATCTGTAGCATGTTCTCCATACAGTAATGACATAAAGATGAGAGTAAAGATTAATCCGTTTCCATTTAGCGAAATTGATACATCAAATGAAATACAGAGATTATGCTAAATCTCACCAAATTAAAATGTTGTTCCTGATAACAGGCTCTTGCATCTTAAAGAAGTTGACAGCCAGAAGTGGGAGGTGATAAAGTGAGGCAGAGGAGGAGTTACTTCAGATGAGCTGTGGGAAGAGAGGAAGGAGGCTGTGTAATGCAGCCTCGCTTTAGATCCTCACTGCTTCCTGACTTTCCTTGCAAAAGTGGAGCTAGTTGCTGATGACCGTAACGCTACTAATTGCATTTAGCAATAGCACGTTTTGAATGCACCATTTTGAATGCTTCCAGTGAATTTCCTTCTGTGATCGTCACAGCATACTTATGAGGCAGCTACTACCATTACCCCTATTCTGCAGATCGGGAAACTGAGGTCCCTAAAATAACGCATTCAAGGTCACACAATGAGAGACCAGGCTTATTCTCATGGGGACATGTGATGCCAGGGCTCACAAGGTAACGTGGGGCCGGATGGGACATGGCAGGACCCCCACTGGCCTCTGTGTCACCTCCACGTGGAATTGGTTATTCCGGAGAGGAGAGGGAGGTCAAAGGGGAAAGTCAATTTGGATGCCACCTCCTAACTCCCCCTAATACCTCGATGTGGAGCTAAAAGTTCACAGTCTCCAATGACCCGTCTGATGGTCCTGTTGTACCAGTTGTATTGTGAGCGGGCTCCCACCCACTTTTGAGAGCAGGGGAATCACAGACGTAATACAGTAAAACGCAGTGGGTCCTGTTCTCTGGTACAGGGTGCTGGAGCTTGGTGGTCCCGACTTGGGCTCTGTTGGTCTCTGGCCCATACCTCCTGAGGTCCATGTGGTGGGGTGATTTGCTTCTCTCTGCCTTACTGTCCCAACTTTAAAAAACTTGCAAGGCTCTTCAGAAGGTTTTTCTTCATAATTCTTAGAAAGCAGTTTGATCAGTGTTACTTTTTTCCATATTCTTTTTATTCTGTGTGCTTCGCTAGCTCATCTGTAATAGTCTTGCCTTGGTCAGTGATTTAAAACTTACACAAGTCATTTTAGAGTTAGCTTAGATTTTACCACATACACGTATTAATGAGAAAGTTATTTATCTCCATTTTTAATTAACAGACAAACCTATTTGTATATCAAAAAGGTCAAGCAGTCTAGAATTGTTTTGAACAAAAAGTGCAGACTCTCTCCTTCTGCTGAATTTATTTCACTCCCCAGAATTAATAGCTTTAACAGTTTGTTGTGTCTTTTCAGATTTTTTTCCTATTATTGAAAACATGCACATATACATTAATTTTTTAAAACAAATATTTGTTGGGTCATAGGAAAGTAAATAATATACACAGTGTGTTTCTCTGGAGGAGTTAATATATTGATGGCCCACATATGCAGATAGATACACAAGGTTTTTCTAATCTTAGAATTGTAAGGAACCAATTGTTATGTGACTTGCTTTTCTTTTTAGTTAACCATTTGTCTTCTGGATGCATCCTGTAGCTTCCTAGGAGTTTGCTTGCCAGGATGAGTGGGCAGGTTTTACATTTTGACCACTCTGGTCCTGCAAAAGTGTATTAGGTTCTACTTTGTCCACTGGATGAGACAGCATCTTGCCAGTGTTCCTACTAATACTGTTAACAGTCCTTTGCATTTTAATTAGTGCAGTCAAAAAATTTTAAAGTAAAGTTGCTTATCATAGTTGCTCATTATAAATTCTGCCATTCAGTCCTTCATCTCTTCAGAAATGTTCAGACTGTTTCTTTTAGGACCAAGATTAAAATGCACACCTTCTATTTAAATGGAACTCTGAAATCTTATTGGTACCTTGGATAATAATCTAACTATAGTTATATAGAACTTTATAATTCACAAAGTACCTTCTAACGCCTTCAGTGTTTTTAGACTTTTTATCATGGAAAAAAAATTTTTTAATATACAAAAATAGGATAGCCTAATGAAGTCTTATATATCCACCACCCAGCTTCAGCATTGCCTTCACTTTTGAGCAACTCACTACCTGAAGGAGGAGGAAGATGTGTTGTTACTGCCGTTGCCCAGTTAAAGGCCATGTAGCCGGAAGTGGCAGGACCTTGACCTGCCAGGTGTCTGACTTCAGACTTCCCCCTTTCCCATCATATTTGTTGCCAGTGTGATGTTTTGTATGATTTACAAGGTTATAGTCACTGACTTTTCTTTAAGATCGTTGTTGTTTTATAATATAAATATACTCTTGCCATTCTAAGAAACAGAAATAAGCATCAGCTTTCTAAGCCCTCCGTGGTGGGTTTTTGTTTTAGAAACGACGGTCCAGCAGGCAAGTGAAGAGAAAGCGATACACTGAGGACTTGGAGTTCAAGATCTCTGATGAGGAGGCCGATGACGCAGATGCTGCTGGGAGAGACTCCCCCTCCACCACCTCACAGTCAGAGCCACAGGTGAGCAACCAGGTGTGCGGGGGTTCCAGCGTGCATTTCAAAGAGTAGGCTGGAGATTTTATAGCTGGTATCTGAGAAGTTAATTTGAAGTGTTGGACTTTGAGCTGGAAACATCCATCTCGTGTTGGTGAACACACTTTGGGAAATCAGTGGTTTAGAAGTAGGTTTTTTAAAAAACCCTGTTCACTGAAATTTATTTTAGTGTGAGCCTGTGATACACAGTTTGACACCATTTTGGAGAATTGATGGTCCCTGTTGAGGATGAGTCAGAGCTGGGCTGCAGGGAGACTGAATTTCCCTCTGAGAGTTCAGTGCTGTATAGCTTCTGGGACTTTAATAAGCCACTCAGGCTTGTCTCCTGCTGCTCAGCATCATAAGAACCCCTTTATGAAATTACTGCCGTGTAGTACCCAGCAGGGCATACTTTATTCTCCATGCAATGTAAATGATGGATAAAAGAGCTTATAAAATATGGGTAGTGATGGAGGATTGATTATTGTGAAGATCTTTTTTCCACCCCCTCCCCCCTCTCTTTTAAAGTCCTCTTCCTACCATCTCTGTGCTTTAGTTAACAAACTGGTAACCCACTGAAAAATATATTAAATGTAGTTTTGTAATTCATTTGGTAATTTGCACTCTGTCAGGTTGTTCTGTAACGTTTTGTGTGACCTCCGTAGATCAAAGCTGCCTACAATAACAGAATGATGAGTATATTTACCCCATGGGTCCAGACGGGGAGAAGTCAGGTCTTTGCCATCATGCGGAGATCATTTCTCTTGGCAGCTGGAGTTTCTGAATGCTCCTTGGCTTTGGGGATCCATGCTAGTCCATGCAATTAAACCACATAATCGTGAAGTAATAAACACAGGTCTCCCTTTTTGCCTTTCTGTAGAGGGAGATTTTTGTTCTTTTCAATTGTATTTCCCACTGGCGATCCTGCCCAGTGATTTAAAGGGTATGAATTTAAAGGGTTTGGAGGGAGATGCAAAAGGGAATGGTTTCTCACTTTTGTAGCTTAGAATGATATGTTCTCTGTTTGCATTCATCCCTTCTGCTTTACTTTTTAGGAATCTGTTGATGCAGATGGTCCAGTGGTAGAAAAAATTATGAGCAGTCGTTCAGTAAAAAAACAGGTAAGTGCCCATGTGGACTTATCAAAACTTGTGGTATGGGTATGACTCAAAATTGTTTTTTGTTTTACAGTTTCCTTTTAAAAATTTCACTATTGTAAAATAAAACTTCTGCTGATGGTTCTAATCCTGTCTAATTGATATTAGTCCAATATCAATCTTTCAACCCCAAATGAAATTAAAATGTATCAAACAGTCAGTGCTTTATTACCCCATTTAGAGTAGGCAGGAACTCAAAACATCTCAAAAGAAGTGTATAGGACTCATAGGCTTCCTATTTCATAAATATTATTCATAAAAAATCATAGACATGAATCTGTCATCTCTCTCAGGAAGGTCCCTACCCCCACCCCCCAACTCTGGAAGCTCTCTTTATCATTTTAGCAAGTAGATGTTTTCTCATACTTTTTGCAGCATTTTTTCACATGCAGCTGAATTCTAATATCTTTTTTGTTTGTTTGTTTGATTGGGGATTTTGTTTGTTTCACTTGTGCCTTGCAGTACGTGTGATCCTAGATTCCATAACTAGGGATCTAACCTGCACCTCCTAGAGTGAAAGTGCAGAGTCCTAACTACTGGACTGCCAGGAAAGTCCTTTCATATGCAATTGAAATATTCACTAGTATTTCTTTTTTGTTACTGTAGAAGTGAAATACTGAAATATTTTCAGTATGATTTTTGAAGATAATATGCCTTATCCTTCCAAATTATTTGAAATTCATGTTGATTCGTGAAGGCGAGCCCTAGGTATCCTTTATTAGCCTGGTGCCCTTGTCCCTGAGGGGCACACACACTGTGAGAGTGAATTCCAGGAACACTGCTTCTGTTATTGATGGAGACTCCCTGTCAACCTTTCCCCTTTTTCATCAGTTTGAGAAAATGCTTTAGTTTGAAGAAGTACATAGGCATCCAAGTACATTTACATGTTCTAGCAAACTGTTGTTTGGTTTGTTTGTCTCTAGAGATGGTCTCCTTTAGGTATAAATGTCTGTCTTCTGGCTTGAATCATCATCAAGTGCAGTTATTTCTTTTTCTTTGCTTTCAAGGTGGGTGGAAGTATAACCTCATTGTTTTGACATGTAAAATAAGCTTTTTTTTCCTGGGGAAAAAAATGTAAAGTGTATACAAAGTGTAACTTCCAGTGAGAGAGATGAGGAGTGGAGGAATTACAAGACTTAAAGTGAACTCCTGGGTTTATCAAACAGGAAATATTTAAGAGCCTCTTGATGAAGGTGAAATCTTTGAAAAGGCTGGCTTAAAACTCAGCATTCAAAAAATCATTCAGTATTCAAAAACCGAAGATCATGGCAATCCAGTCCCATCGCTTCATGGTAAACAGATAGGGAAAAAGCGGAAACAGTGACAGATTTTATTTTCTTGGACTCCAAAATCACTGCTGATGATGACTGCAGCCACAAAATTAAAAGATGCTTGCACTTTGGAAGAAAAACTATGACAAACCTAGACAGTATATTGAAAGGCAGAGATACCCCTTTGCCAACAAAGGTCTGTATAGTCAAAGCTGTGCTTTTTCCAGGAAGCATGTACAGATGTGAGAGTTGGGCCATAAGGAAGGCTGAGCACCAAGTATTGATGCTTTCAAATTGTGTTGCTGGAGAAGACTCTTGAGAATACCTTGGACAGCAAGGAGATCAAACCAGTCAATCCTAAAGATCAAGCCTGAATGCTCATTGGAAGGACTGTTGCTAAAGCTGAAGCTCCAGTACTTTGACCACCTGATGTGAAGAGCTGATTCTTTGGAAAAGACCCTGATGCTGGGAAAGATTGAGGGCAAGAGGAGAAGGGAGCGACAGAGGATGAGATGGTTGGATGGCATCACCAACTCAATGGACATGAGTTTGAGCAAACTCAGGGAGATGGTGAAGGACAGGGAAGCCTGGTGCGCTACAGTTCATGGAGTCACAGAGTTGGATACAGCTTAGTGACTTAACAACAACTCTTCAAATACTTTCTAGAGATCCTTGAAATAGTATTGTACCAGTGGTAAATTCTTCTTTGCCTTTGCTCCAGTACTGTTTTGCTGTTCTATTGTGTTATTCAAGGCATAGATTTTTATCAGAAGATAGCATTCTGGTTCATATGAAAATAAAAGCAACATGTCAAAGTATTTTCAAGATGGTGCAGAGAGCTCTGCTGGGCGATGCTGAGCCAGAGTGTTCAGTCAGACAGAGAGACACAAGCCCAGCTCACTGCAGTGAAATGGAACAGATATTTTATTACCAACCGAGGGTGTCATCGGATCAAAATCCCACGCACAGAATGTGTATGTGTGGCTGAGTCTCTTCACTGTTCATCTGAAACTGTCACGACATTGTTCATCGGCTATATCCCAATACAAAATAAAAAGTAAAAAAAAAAAAAAAAAAAAGATATTTTCAAAATGAGTGTAGAGAATGAAGATATATGGAATTACCTACCTGGTGACTCTTTGACCTTGAGAATTTCCTCTCTGATGAATATAAGATCTCAACCAAATTTCACTCCTTTTCAAGCAGAAACGAGCACTATTAACCTAATTAGAAAGGTTGTGTTTTAGTCCTTCTAATGACTCTAGAATTGTTAATTTGTGAATTGTAGATATATGGCAGAATGTAAATGCTTGACATACTATAAAGCGTAATCCCCTTCACCGAACTGAAGTGACTTGAGTAAATAGCCTGTGGTTTGCATGGGATATATTAATTTTCATTCAGTTGATAGTGCTTTGGTAGGCATAGTCAGCAGGTTTGGGGGTTGCAAATTATAATCAGCTCTATTACTCAGAGCTACTTAGACTATCCATGATCGAGGGCATTGCTTTTTCTTTCTGTCTTGCTCACTATAGGGCTAGTTTTTTCCTTCTTTCCTACCCTTGAAAGAGAGCTACTCCCAGTTTAGGAGTAGGTATTACTACCATTTAGAGATGACCAGGCTCATCTTATCACCAGAGATTAAAAATCACTGTAATTGTATGTGAGGGTAGTAGAATGTTTGTTGAATTGGTGAATTTTAGGATGAAGAAAAGTAATGAGAAATTTTCTCTGGAAAGACAGATATGCCTTGAGGTGTGATTTAAAATAAGAAATATGGAGCTCATTGACTTGCTTGTAGATTACTGGTATTTCATAAAGGGCAATAAAAAAACCATCAGAAAATTGTAAACATTAGCAGGTACTCACTTTTTAAACTGCTAATGTTCTCGAAATAGTTACTTTAGTTATCAGCCTTAGTAACAGTGGAGGAAAGTGTGGCAAATAGAAACAAAAGGAAATTTGAGATTTTCCTGTGGATTCTAGCTGGCCCCGCCGGTCTGTTTCCTATTACCTTGAATAATTGAAGACGTGGCTGTGAGAAGGTGCCTTTGTCTCCCCCTGGCAGCACCGTGGAAGCTGGCTGAGGGCTGCAGAGCTGCCCCTGTGCAGTGCTGACACGTAGTGGGGACTCAGGTAATTTACAATCCGCTGACCTCATCCCTGTAGCTTCTAAAGGGCCATCCCTTATGATGGAGCCACACAAACGCACAGAGCTCGTCTGGCAGAACTTCCCTGGTTTAGCAGCTCGTGTTACATGGGGATGGCTCAGGCATCTATGTTGTTCTGGACCCACGTTAGGTTTTCCCTGGTGACTCAGTGGTAAAGAACTCACCTGCTAAGGCAGGAGACACCAGTTCAATCCCTGGGTGGAGAAGACCCCTGGAAAAGGAAATGGCAACCCACTCTAGTATTCTTCCTGGGAAATCCCATGGACAGGGGAGCCTGGCAGGCTGCAGTCCAGGGTCGCAAAAGTGTTAGACATGATTCAGCTACTAAACAACAACAAACCCAAATTCACAAGCATGAGACCCAGTAGAAGGAACATAGATAGTACTTGTATTTGAATATTGAGATAGATTTAAGAATGGACTTTTGGATTGTGTAAAGGTTAATTCTCTTTGCACAGTGAGTCATAGTATAGCCGTTTCTGCCTTGAGCCATCTGTCCTTGGGGGAAAACAATTCAAATCCTTTTTGTATCCGAAGGTCAAAAGTAGTTTTGAAAGTAAATTGTGTATTCATGATGTCCTATTTTCTTCCTAAGTAAACCATGATTTGATACCTCTGATAGAGTACACAGTAGGTTGGGCCAGAAGTAAGAATGGATTCATGCCTTTTCTTTATTGTTACTTTTATCAAGGCACTTTCTCATTCTTTTCTGCATTATTTAATAAGATTTCCACCTTTTCACCCTAAAGTTTAGCTTTGTTTCCTCAATGCAACTGCTTAATTTAGTAATAGGGTGCTTGGGAAAGGTCTTTCAGGCTTGGATTATCATTTGCTGAATGACCGTTTTAGAATCCAGGTGGCCAAGGAATTGATTTATGCCTGGTTAAGGTTCTGTTTCATGGCAACAGTGGGACAAGTATAACTTAATATGTTTGGAACTTTCAATTTCATGTGAATAATAAGGATTTTGATAGACTACTCTAAGCGTCTAATAAAAGGATAAACACATTTCTCAAAACTAGTCTACTGAGTATGTAAAATTACTTCAGAGCACTCTCAAATTTACCGGTAGCTGTCCTAGAGATAATGGGTTGGCCAGAAAGTTGGTGGGGGTTTTCCATCCATAAGATTATGGAAAAACCCCAAAGACCCTTTTGGACTAACCTGTAGATTTGAGTATTTTGTGTGTATGTGTGTGTGCATGCTCAGTAGTGGTGTCTTGACTCAGTTGTTCATTGGATATGCCCATTGAAGAAAGAGCTTTGAACAGTGCGGGGTGAAGATAGGGGACTGGGGCTGTTTTCAACTGTCTTAAGAGTCTGGTCAAACTGACTGCCATTTAGTGAATAATTAAAGGATGCCCCTGAGGGCTGATGAATTCATACACTTTTGTTCATTGTTTTGCTGTAAGTAAAACAGAAGAGGCCAGTGTGATCATATTTATATGATATGAAGGGCAAAACAGTTCTCTAGCTCTCCACCTACAGTTCTGGAGCAGGGAGACAATCCACCTATAGTTCTGGGAGCGGGAAGAGGATCCACCTACAGTTCTGGGAGCGGGAAGAGGATCCACCTACAGTTTGGGGAGTGGGAAGAGGATCTACCTACAGTTCTGGGAGCAGGAAGATGATCCAACATGAGTGGTCACTGAACAGAGCACAGAGATCTAGTTCAGAACATCCCAAAGAACTAGGACGTGAAACGGTTCTCACCTGCTCCAGCTGCTGCTCAGTGAGGTCTGGAACCCGATCACCTGCTCCCAGAGCGCTCGAGACCCTCTTGTTGAGATCTCCATAGCACGCCCCCTTGAAGCATAGCTGATCCCAACAAGAAAATAGGTCTATGTGACAGTCAGGGACACAGCGTTGATACCTTTAAGAGTCTGAGCCTTCTGGAGCAGAACTGAGGCAGAATGAAAATGACCTCTTTGTTCAAGAGATCATCCTGCGTGCTTTGAGACCCTCTTAGCAGTTCCAGTCGGTGAGACCACTTAGAGTAAGATGGGAATGACAATATAGGAGCAAGGCTCTGAAAGAATGAAGTCAGGAAATGACAGACCATGGAAGGGACAAAGCTTGTCTTTTTACTACCTCCAAGGTATGTAATTTTGGAAGCCTTTTTCAGAATTGAAAGAAATAGAGTTAACATCAAAAAGTTAAAACAGCAGACCAGACATTTGAATTCCATTCGAGGTTTAAATTTCATGATATGTTAAGAGAAGCACCATGAGATCTAGGCTCTTCCTGGCTTTTCATTCTCCTTGGCTGGCCCCTGTCTTATCTTTAGCTTTCTACTGAAATCCCCAGTTGTATGCCAAGATAATGTGTCTCGAAATGATTGCTGAAATGTGGGCGTGGAACTGGGTAATACTAGGGCTAGAAAAATGTAAGGTGAGTCCGGGACAGTTGGACTCAAAGCAACCAGAATTTATCGATACAGTAATTGCTGGTATATACTGAAGGCATCTAGCAAACATTTCATCTTGGACAACTAAAATGTCTGGGACACGTCACAACATTGTAAATCAGCTATAGTCCAATAAAAATTGATATAAAAATAATAAAAGGAAATAAAATCTGGGACACAGATGGTTTTCTGTGCAGATTGATTAAAAAGTTGCTCTAGGGGCATCCTTGGCGCCTCAGTGATAAAGAATTCTGCCTGCCAGCGCAGGAAACAGGTTTGATCCCTGATCCTGGAAGATCCCACATGCCTCAGAGCCACTAAGCCCATGCACCACAACCATTGAACCTGTGCTCTAAAGCCCGGGAGCTGCAACTGCTGAGCCCACGCACCCTGGAGCCTGTGTTTTGCAGTAAGAGAAGCCAGAGCAGCGAGAAGCCTGCACACCACACTTGGAGAGTAGCCCCTGCTCACCGTAACTAGAGAAAAGCTCATGCAGCAATGCAGACTGAACACAGCCAGCAGTAAATAAATAAAGTTATTATTTTTTTTTTTTAGAAAAAAGAAACTGCCGTTGCTATAGGGACTTCCCTGGTGGTCCAGTGGTTAAGACTTCCAGTGTGAGGGATGCGAGTTTCATGCTGGTCGGGGAGCTGAGAACCCACTGGCCTTGAGGCCAAAAAACCCAAAACCTAAAACAGAAGCAATATTGTAACAAATTCAATAGAAATTTAAAAAATAAGTCCACATTTAAAAAAAATCTTTAAAATAAATAAAATTGGTGATACTTAAAAAGAAGAAAATGTTTTAGGATGATGATAGGGCAGGACCAGATTTTTTTTTAATTTTTAAAACTTTTTGTTTTGGGGTATAGCTGATTAACACTGTGGTGATAGTTTCAGGTGAACAGCAAAGGGACACAGCCATATCAACATGTATCGATTCTCCCCCAAACTTCCCTCCCATCCAGGCTGCCACATAACATTGAGTAGAGTTCCCTGTGCTATAGAGTAGGTCCTTTTTGGTTATCCATTTTAAATATAGCACTGTGTACATACCCATCCCAAACTCCCTAACTCTCCCTTCCCCCAGTTCTTCCCCTGGCAGCCACAAGTTTATTTCCTAAGTCTGTGAGTCTCTTTCTGTTTTGTAAATAATTTCATGCATATCATTTCTTCTTAGGTTCCACATATAGGGGACGTCACCCAGTATTTCTCCTTCTCTGCCTGACTTGCTTCACCTAGTCTGACAGTCTGTAGGGAGGGTAGGACCACGTGTTAATGGCTTTTGGCCATACTCCTCAGTGTCCTTATTGGGGATCTCTTGGCAGATGGAAAAGCTGCTTGATATTTAAGTTTAACTGATAACTTGGAAGAGTTTTGAAGAATAGTGTTAGTCTACAGTCTTTGACAGTAGTTTGAAGGCTAAGGATTGAGGGCGATCCCAGTGTCTTTGAATGGACCTGGTGCCAGTCTGTCACCCAGTAAATGTCTCTGTTCCTTTGTTCGTCCTCTGTCATGCTCTGACTTGCCTTAGTTTTCTCTGTGGCATCTCTGAGGCCGCCTAGCAGCCAAATGCGACCCTCCAGGCAGGTGCTCTCGTAACAGTGTAAAAGCAATCTTCGAACATCTGTAAGTGGTGTTTATGTTTTACATCCCTGATTTATCTGATCAAATGTTCCAGAAGAAAATTACATATTACGACTTGTTTAACAGCCTAAAACCAAAAGGAAAAAAAAAATATTGAAAGAGATGCTTAAAATATCATCCACGTGGTATCTTCTGCAGACATGACGGTAGGCAGGATCAAGGGAGAGATTCTAGATAATCTGCCCACTGCACTCCCGGTCTGGCTGACGGGTCACCACGTTAACCTCACCTCAACGTCGTATTTGGAGTGTTAATTTTATTTGGCTGCTACGTGTGTGAGACATCTTGTCTGAGAGATTTTAATTGTACCATCGAGTCAAACTAAAACCCTCAATAGTGATGCACTGAAATTACAGCCTAGGAACAAGGTTTAGTTTTATATGGTTTCTTGTTTAGAGTTATTAACTATATGGACGAATAAATGTCTTTTAAATATTTTAAAACATTACAAAACCCACAATGTAAAGTTGCCATGAGGCAGCCAAAAATAATACATATGGCATTCAGGAGAGCAGTTGCTAATTGGCTGCTGCCTGCGAAAATGGTACACTTGGCGTCTACTTAACACTGTGGGTTTGGCAGAAAGCCAGATTTGGGGTCAGGTTGTTGTGAATGAAGCTGCATGTGGTTAGGGAGGAGTTAAAGTGATTCATGTCTGAGAAGCCGGAGCCGGTCGGGTAGCGCCGGGCCCGTCCTCATCCGACTGCCTCCCACCAGCTCACCACGTGCTCATCCTTCCAGGAACATCCCATGCCACTTCTGCGATGCCTTATGTGTGTCCACACGGGAGTAAATCATTACTTTCGGAGCATTCTAGTAGATGCTTTCAAGTATATGCCTGAAATTTTCCTCTGTTGCAGAAGGAATCCGGAGAGGAGGTAGAAGTTGAGGAGTTCTACGTGAAATATAAAAACTTGTAAGTAGATTGTGACTTTTTTTTTGAATGGGGGAGTATATTTTCAAGGTACCAAATTAAAAAGTAATCTGGAATTTTTTTTTTTTAATTGGCAATGGGGAAATTTTGATATGATTTATTCAGTGCTGTGGAGGCCATTGCCTCCTAACTTTTGTATCTTGGATAGTTGATAAGTTTTATTTTTCTGTAAAATGTATAATTGGTTTAAAGGTTGACTAGCTTTTATGCATAACCAAGAAGTTCTTTTTAGAGGAGATGAAACTCATATAATAACAGAAAAAGTAATATCTGCTTGACCTCTGAAGATGAATTTTGCTCTGTGAGGCCAGGTATCCTGCCTTCATCTGTGCCCAAATGAGAACTCTGCTCCTGGGTGAAAGTGCTAGAAAAATCGTGACATCATCTCAAGTTTTGAAATGTAGCAAGCTACAGTTTTGATGATCTGTTTTTATTTCTGATTTGTGTTTAGTGAATTTGAATTGCTTAACTTTTAAAAAACTGACTCACAAACCACTGTGAGTTGTTGTTCTGATTCTAAGAGATGGAGGCAGGATGCTAGGACCAAGCACACTCTGATGGGACAGCCTAATTTGAAGCATCAATATGCATCCTACCAAAGAAAGACCGCAGCCATTCTCTAACGCAAATAACAATCACAGAATAAAGACAAAATATTTATTGATAACATAAACATTAAATGTACTTTAAACTTTTTAAGGCCAGGAACTCAAGTGTCATATTACTGAATTCTGGGGTTTCAAGAGAGGCTTCAGGGAGCTGTCGAGACAGCCTAAGAAAATCTACCCTACCCTCAAAAAAGCATCAGGCCCCATGGTTTCTGTTATCACCCCCTGTCGCATTTGGCACTGTGTTAATGGATGGATATCTTTCTGACGTTTGTGAGCAGAACCTTCCACCAGTTAAAAAGATGAAGGAGTCTCTTATCAGTGTTACTGTAAAAGTTCAGCGAAATGAAAAATGCTCAGTAAACATCAGATGCAGTCATCATTTTATACGCAGAGCATGAAAAGCTTACACACAGGCCAGGTCTGCACATGACATGGTTTCATATAGTCTTATCAGGTGGATGGAAAGACTAGATAAGGAGGAGACAACCAAGTAAGCCAGAGAGAAGGCTCTCTGGTGGATTTATCAAATTGCACTCCAAGTCAAGAAGTTTAAGTATCTTTTGCCAAGAAACAACTCCACTAGATAGACACCCATCCCCGTCAGTGTGGAGTGCTGAGGCCCGTGGTGTTTGGTTCTCAGAAATCCTCTCAACCGGCCTGTGACCAACCCTAGCCCCTGGGGTACCTCACCAGGTGCCGCCGTGGCCGCCAGCCGGGGAGATGAGTCATCAGTCATGTGAGATGAAGCAGCGTGGTGCTAAAAAATAGCTTTCCTCTCTGATGTTATAGTGCTCTAAAGAAGTTAAAATTTCCATAAAGTGAAAAGTTTTTGTTAACCTTTCATTTTGACATAATTTTGAAACAGATTTACAGAAAAATTGCAACAGCAGTACAAAGAATTCCTGTGTGGAGTCTTATGTTACTCAGGGGGTCATAGTCCCTTACTGTCATGGCATTCCTTCCTTTGCTCACTTGATCCCAGATCTGTCCAGTGGAAGCCCATCAGGCTGTCTCCTCCCTCGCTTACCTTGTCCCTGTCCTTCTTCGAGCACTTCCTTAGTTTCTGGCACCAGAAGATGTTCCTGACGCATCTCAAAACTTCCTGTTCAAGTCCTGGAATTGGTCCTTTCTCTTTGGAGCCTTGGTTGTTTTTACTGGAGAAGAGCATTTAGAAACCAAGGTTTAACTAGGTGTGTTCACTGTCACTGGGGAGTCATTGCTTCTGGGCTTAGGAAGAGCATCCACGTGCCTGTGTGTATGGTAATGCGTGTATGTATGACATATACACATACATGTTACACGCACACATAAATGTTCATTATATATACCCACACATTTCTGTCTACCTGCCAACCTGCCAACAAGGAAGAACAATGTCTTTATAGTGATAGTTCCAATTTTATTTCAATGCCATGGGATTCATTCTATTCTTTCCCCTTCTAATATTAATAACTCTTTGTTTTCTACTGTGAGAAACCTGTCATAGTAGACATATGATCCATAATATATTTTCTGTGATCCATAATATATTTTCTTACTTGTTAATCCTGGAATATATAAGAAATGGATTCAGAATTACTAGACCATATTTATGTGAAAAAGAAGCCTGCTAGCTTCATTTAGTATTTGTTAGCATTTTTTGTTGTCTAAGTGCTTTTTCTAAGTGCTTTTTGGTCAGATTAGTCCTTCTCCTTCCTGCCCTGCTTCAGTGGGATGTTATTTATTTGATACTCAGTTTGTCTTACTATGGTCTTCCCTGGTAGCTCAGACGATAAAGAATCTGCCTGCAATGCAGGAGACACAGGTTCGATCCCTGGGTCGGGAAGATCTTCTGGAGGAGGGGATGGTAACCCACTCCAGTATTCTTGCTTGGGGAACCCCCTGGGCAGAGGAACCAGGCGGGCTACAGTCCATGAGGTCACAAAGAGTTGGACACACCTGAGTGACTAACACTACTTTTGGCTCGTTAGTTTCTGTTTGTATTTGTAATGCATTTTAGGCCCCACCCCGTCTGTGGGGTCGCACAGAGTCGGACACGACTGAAGTGGTGTAGCAGCAGCCATCCTTTGCTTTTTTTTTTTTTTTGCCTTTTTTTTCAAGTTCATGAAATACTAACACACTTCAGTAGTCAGAATTATATATAAGACGATACCCAAAGAAATGCCATCCTCCCTTCCTTTCCACCCCATTCCTACTTACCTTCTCATTTATCTCAGATTTATCCTTCCTGTAATTTTTGGCATGAATATGGAGATAGGTGAATCGATAGGTTGGTTTATTTTATATGTTATTTCCCTTTCTTTCTTAAGCATGAAGGAATAGCATCAGTACACATTGGCACTTTGCTTTTTTCACGATACTATGAGTACTACGTTACTCAACATCAGTTCATAGGGTCTTCCTTATTCTTTGTTACAGCTGCCTAGTACTCCACTGCACATCTGCGTGATAACTTACCCAGCCAATCTCCCATGTGTGCTGGCTTGTAAATGGCTTCTGATATGTTATAGTTACAGATAATGCTGCAATATATATTTTCATGCCTACATATTTTCAAATTGTTGGAGGCATAGCTTCAGGGTGAATTTTTAGAACTGGGATTGCTAGATCAAAAGGCAAACGTAAATGCAGTTCTCCTAGGGAATTTTGCAATGTCTAATAGTTCTGTTTGCATTCCTACCAATACTGTGTGAGATCACGCATTTCTGCACAACATTTCCAAGGTTGTGTGTGTGTGTGTGTGTGTGTTTGTGTATGTTTGTGTGTGTATGTGTGTGTTTGTGTGTGTGTATGTGTGTATGTATGTGTGTTTGTGTGTGTATGTGTGTGTTTGTGTGTGTGTATGTTTGTGTGTGTTTACTTTTTGTGGGAAATTGTATTTCAGTGTGATTTTAAGTAGCATTTTCCTTCATTGTGAGTGATTTAGAACATCTTTTCGTAAGTTTAATGACCATTTTTGTACTTTGTCCTGTCAGGTATGTGTTCAGATCTTTTGCCCAGTTTTCTGTTGTGCTTCCTTCCATTTTTAACAGTTCTTTATATGTATGTGGTATTAGTCCTTAATCTATATTATATATTGCAGCTATCTTTTCCCAGTTTTAGTTGTCATTTGACTTTATTTATTGTTGTGTATAGCATTGTATTTTTTAAAGTTTTTTATATTCCTATTTGTTCATCTTTCCTTTTATTAGTTCTTACTTTTGAATCAGTTGGAAATCCTTCCCCTACCCCTGGCTAAAGAGGAATTTTCTGCGTTTTTCTGTAATATTTGCATGTTTTTAATCTTCTCTGTTTCGGTTCTTGATTCACTTGGTACATGGTATAAAGCATAACTCTAATTTTATTCTTTTCCAGATATTGTTGTTTCAGCATCATTATTAAAAAGTCCATCTGTGCCCTGGTGATTTGAGATGCAACCTTTATCATGAACTAAAGATACATATTTATTGGGTCCATGTCTGTCTTTAATCCTTTGATCTGTCTCTTCACAAGTTATAGCATACTATTTTACTTATAGAGGCTTTATAGTATTTTGTTATCTGGTTTATTGGAGTTTCCCCTAAGACAGTTCCTTTTTAAGGTTTTTCTGGATGTTTAGCATGTTCATTTTTATATGTAAATGCAGCATTCATTTGTCTAGCTAAAATAGTTAAAATAGTTGTTTATATTTTTATTTACATTGTGTTAAATTACAAATTTATGACTTAGGATATTGAGTCTTGCTATCTGAAAACAAAGATGTCTTTCTTGTCTCAACTTGCTTTCTGTGTCTTTTAGGAGGATCTTAAATGCTTCCTTATACAAGTTTCACATGTTCCTTATTAAATTTATTACTAAGTATTTTTTCTCTGTTGATACTATAAAAGAGGTTTTCACTATCATTATTTCTTCTGTTTTATTTGTGTAAATGGGGACATTTGACTTCTGTCTGTTAATTTTATATTCTGCTATATAACTGAATTATTTTATTTTATTATTTGAATTAGTTTCCTAATTGATCCTCTAGGGTTTTCCAGTTATGCAGTCATATTGTCTGCAAATAGAGTTCTTATTTTCCAATTACACTCCTCTTATTTTCTCTCATCTAACAGCACTGGCCAATGCCTAGAATATGATATTGAACAGTGGAGGACATATAGGCATCCTTGCCTTGTTTCTGATCCTAGTGGAGAAGGCTATGGTTTTTCTCCATTTAGTTGGAGCTGATTTCACTGCCCAAAATTTCAGCCTAGTTTGCCGGAGGGAGAACAGGGCTGGACCAGCTGTTGACGGGCCTGCATCTCCCTCCTGGCCGGCCTGGCAGCACTTTGAAAGGCATGTGCACCTCAGCCAAGACAAAGGTGCTGAGTGCTCACATACCTTTTTCTATCCAATAATTAGGAAACTAGACTAGGTGATGTTTATAATATTTGGTTTTGGTTATAACAGTATTGCATGTTATTTATTGAAAATTTGGAAAATACAAGTCAAAAGTAAAAAATATTTACAATCTTACCACCCAGAATGATCATTGCTAGCATTTTGATGCGTTTTCATTGAGTCTTTTCTCTTGAGTGTGTATGTGTGTGTGTGTGTGTGCGCGCGCACATACAGGGCGTCTATCAATTCATATCTATACAAGGCATATGTATTTAAAATCCTTATCTCCCTCAGTCCACTGTAGGACTAAATCTATCCTACCTATGAAAATGCATATTAGATGTTATATGAATAAAAATGATATGATATTTAATGTCATCAGCCTTTTCCCTATCATTAATCATTTTTTGAAAGATTTTTGTAGTGGCCACATAATTTCTAAGAGTAGTAATATCTTGATTTTGAAAGCACCTCATTTTTTAAAATGTTATCACTAAAAAGAGAAATAAGAGACAGGCAAGGTTATAGGGGTGTGGGGTAGGGAGAGGATGATGGTACTAAAGGATATTGAAATAACTAAATGAAAGAATGTCAAAGGTACTATACACCATTAACTGTATACCTGTGAGTCTTGGGGATGAAAAGGGAAAGGTGGGGTGGGGAGTATTCAAGTTCAGGTTAGAGAAGACACAGCACCTGCTCAGAGCAGGCTGGTGGTGAGTCTCAACAGGAAGAGACTAACCAGTGAGAGAAGAGAGTAGGCACTGGAGAGTGAAGAGTTCGCAAGGGACCCCGGGGGCATCATCTCAGAGCTCCTGGCAGAAGAGCTAACAAGGAGAGGGCTGGGGGTGCTGATGTTCTAGAGCTGGGTGGGGGTCCTTTTCTCCCCAGTTGTTTTAGAAGGAGGAAATGAGGTTTACCTTTGCTATTTTAAATTTGAATTCTTTAAACTTGACAGAAACCTTTTATTTCTCAATTAATGATAAAAAGCTCAAAACAAATCCATAATTAAAGCCATCTTGTAGTGCTAATTGTTTTGTATTGGAGTAAAATCCATTCACTTATGAAAACAGCCTGTTATTAGGTCTTTTTCCTTCTTTCTTTCTTTTTAATGGGAAATGGGTAAGAGAACTGCAGACCCAGCACAGAAGGCAAATTTTAGTATCTGTTATTGATTATTTTCTCTTATTCTTAACCATTAGTAGTTATATTGAAATGTGGCTCAGCAGCCTCTATGAGTAAGTAATTAAACAGGTTATTCTGTTAGTCATCTGTGTAGTTGATTTTGTGGGGAGAGTGATAATGAACATGTATCATAAAGATCAATTATTTTCTGTTTCAAGTATATCATTTTATTTTTTTAGCTCTTATCTTCATTGTCAATGGGCGTCTGTAGAAGATCTGGAAAAAGATAAGAGAATTCAGCAAAAGATTAAGCGATTTAAGGCAAAGCAAGGCCAGAACAAATTCCTGTCAGAGGTATGAAAAACCTGGTTAATTTTCTAAAGTATTTACATTTTTAAAGTGTTCTAAATTTTGAAGTTCATGTCAGCATATTATTAAGAGAAACTAGTTTGCCTCATTTGGTGCTGTTACTTGCATATTGGTAACTGGTTATTGCTAAAATAATTTGTAAACAGGAAATTTCTCATTTTTCCTGTTGCTTAGTCTAGAAGATACTGGTCCTTCTGAGATTATGTGGAAATATGGTGGTATGATTCAGTCTTGTAATGGAAGTACACTTAGTAGACAGTGAAAAACTAAGTGGACACAAGGCAGGTGAGGGACTTTCTTAGAGGTCCAGTTAAGGCTTTGCTTTCTGCTGCAGGAGGTACAGGTTCGATCCCTGGTCAGGGAGTTAAGATCCCACCTGCCTTGTGTGAAACAACCAGAACATAAACAACAGAATCAATATGGTAAAAAATTTCAGTAAAGACTTTAAAAATGGTCTATATCCAAAAAAAAAGCTTTAAAAAAAAAAAAAAAAGGTTTAGCAGAGTAAAAACTCAAAACCTCTACAGTTAGTATTAAGTTCTAGGATGTAAACGTTTATTTCGATTGGGGAAGGTGTGTGACATTTCTCTTGTTAAAGTCAGAGTTTGCTGACCTTCTTTTCACAGATGATATGCTGTGGTACAGGAGTTGATATAATATCTAATATCTTTATCTCCCTCCCCTTTATCCTAGTTTATCAATTAAGATAACGAGGTACCCATACTTAGAGCTTCCCAGGTGACTCAGACAGTAAAGAATCTGCCCCAATGTGGGAGACCCGGGTTCAATCCCTGGGTCAGGAGGATCCCCTGGAGAATAGAACGGCAACCCACTCCAGTATTCTTGCCTGGAAAATCCCATGGACAGAGGAGCCTGGCGGCTACAGCCCATGAAATTGCAGAGTCGGTCGTGGCCGAGGAGCGAACACTGGCTGACTGACTACTCTCTAGGGCAGGAAAGGATGCCTGCATAGTTTAGGAAGAGCCTCGGTTCTCTTCCAGCATAGTCAGCTACGTAAACAAGGCTCTCGCGGGCTGCCTCCAGGCGTCCCTAGACCCCTTTGCTTTCATTTACAGCCTCAAGCAGATAAAAAGAGAAACCTTCACATTGAAAGACTAACCTGGCTGACTCATTCATTTTCCTCTCCATGAAGGAGTTTAACAGAATGTAAACTGTTAAAAAAAAGTGTGAAATTGGATGGAAAATCATACCTGTTTCATGGCCAACTTCACAACCCGACCCCTTGTTGGAGATGGGGGAGGGGGTCACAGACAGACGAGTGTGCAGTACTTTTATGTCATAGAGTCCAGACTTAGCCTCTCAGGTAACAAATCTGGGGTCTCCTGGAATCTGAACTCCATGCCCCCAAAGGCGTAGTGTAAACTTGGCCACCTGATGCAAAGAGCTGACCCACTGGAAAAGACCCTGATGCTGGGAAAGATAGAGGGCAAGAGGAGAACGGGACAGCAGAGAATGAGATGGTTGGATGGCATCACTGACTCAATGGACATGAGTTTGAGCAAACTCCAAGAGACAGTGAAGGACAGGGGAGCCTGGTGTGCTACAGTCCACAGGGTTGCACATAATCAGACATGATTTAGCGACCGAACAACAATTACAAGGTTGAAATACATTATCTTCCTAGTAACTTCGTAACAGTAAATCTTAAGCTTTGTCCTGAATAGGAGCATAAGCTTGTGTCTGAAAAGAGGATCTGAGGGTTAACAGAGAAGGATATCAATTCTTGATCCTTTACACACACACACACATGCAGGTGTGCTCACACACATACCTGTCCTTTGTCGTGTCCTATAAATGGTCCTGGCTTCAGGCACCCCCCAGTTCTGCTACTTTGAGATTTTTAGTCATGACCACTATTGCCTTCTCTGATTCACCTAGCTGCTGCTGCTGCTGCTAAGTCACTTAAGTCATGTCCGACTCTGTGCAACCCCATAGACAGCAGCCCACCAGGCTCCTCCATCCGTGGGATTACTTAGGCTTCCTTTTAAGTCACTGCAACTAAAACTCTCTATTCAGAAAAATTATTGAGACTGGAAATAACAGGTGTGCTGGCATAGATTACTTGCTTGAAGGATAAACATGTTTAGGAGTAAAGTTAAGGATTTTAATTCAGATTTAATAAAGGATTCTGTTTTAAGAACAAGTTGCCTTAGAGCTTTTATCATAAAATCCTAGTTTGTGGAAAGGTTTAGTGTTTATGCTCTACATGCATAATACATAGATACTGGGCACCTAAATCTAGAAGCTTTGACAAGCCAATGCATTTAATATATTAACACTTCAAATTAACAGAGTGTTTCAAAGGTTTCTGTTGCCTTAGTCATGAACTCCAGGTAAATACCTGAGGCAGTTGAAACACACTCTTGGTGTTTCTGTGTTTTTTCTTCGTGATTCACAGTTCACAGCATCCAAACTGGGTGCATTAAGTGGGCACAGACCCCAGAGGATGTTTGTTATCCTGAAGTTGACTGTAACCAGGTGGCTCTTCAACCTGCAACTTTGGGGACGTGGACAGTATCTAATGTTTTTGCAAAGCATTTTAATGAAGTTATGTTGCTGATAAATTAATCTCTGGGAACACATAGTAATGTGTCTTTTTTTTTTCTAACTTATCTGACTCTGACTTCTTTAAAGTATGGCTTAATCTGTAACTTCCCTTTGAGCCAAATTCTCTTCTTTTACGTGAGATCAGTTTGCAGACAAGCAGCGTTACTTGACTTCTGTAAAGATTGTTAATGTCTCAGCTAGAGAACCCAATGTTTAAAGCCTCATTTTATCCTCAATACTTTAAGCCAAATGTTCTGTGTTCAATACAAATAAATCATGTGAGAACACTTTGATGTATGCCAAGATTGTATTCAGATAAGGTACTAATAGTGACTAGCAAAGGTGACCAAACAATATAAACTCCGTTCACGCTTAAGTGTGGAATTCACTGGTCTCAGTGTTTTTAGCTTTTGAATAACATTCTGCAAATGATGCTATAAGGCATCAGACAGTTACAAGACTCTGGTAGCACTTACTGTGCACAGTTCTGATCTTTTTTGCAAACTACAGTCTCAAGAATGCTAAATGCATTGCGTGCCATAAGCCTTTTGGATTGCTCATTAGTGAATTGTAATTTCACACTTGATTTAAAATATTCTTAAACATTCTCTCACAGTAAAAAGGTTTCACACAGTAATTAAAAGACCCAGTTAACAAAGTCTGAGAACTCTTGATTTCCTCATGGGGAGTGATTTTGCTAAATTATAGCATTTCAATTAATATAACAGACCTTTGCCAAATATAAATTTTGTATTGCTGTGACCCCAAATAGTACTGCCTGATGAAAAGTGAAATAGTGTTTATTCTCAGGAGTTAAATAAACATTTTAACTTTCTTTTTCTCCCCTTTGGTGTAGATTGAAGATGAGCTTTTTAATCCAGATTATGTGGAGGTTGACCGAATAATGGACTTTGCACGTAGCACAGATGACCGGGGAGAGGTAACAGAAGACCATTTGTCTTAGGGGGCAGTGGCTCAGACCGCTTACGTGTGTTTATGGAGAACCATCATGAACTCTCAGGATCTGGTCCTGCTCACAGCCTTGTATTATGACACACTTGGTCGAAACCAAACTGAAATGTACTAACTTACTATTAGTTTGGGGACTTAATAATCACAGTAAAAATGTTGTTTGTTTTAGTCTGAGAGCTTTTTAAAAGAAATCAGTTTTCAATGTGAAGCAAAGAGCACTGACACTTTGCACAGTTCCAGATATGATCAATAAGGAATTTACTATATTTTGGTGTAAATCTGTTACGTAGCACGAATTCTGCTTATAAGAGTGCCCTTGTAGCAAAAACGCAGTTCAATGTTAAGTAACAGAAGACATCGCTAATGAAGTTGATGGACCTCATTTAACATGGTACATGGAGGATGCTATAGAATCTTTCTTTTTGTGAGATCTGAGTCTCAGCATGCCTGTTTTGCTTTGAAGAACCCAAAGAGGTTGTAAAGGGCAGTTGGTAGGGCACCCTACTCATCGTGTAAGAATAAACACGTGTCTAGTGACTTCTGAGCATTGTGTCTTAGTAAGGATATGCCTACTCACCGTGAGGTCTATCACTTAGCTTCTTCTTGTAAATTAAACTGCATAAAGTGTTTGGATGTTTGAATCTTGCTTGTCTAGTGAGAGTCTGCAGTGAAGTCCCATTTTTAATCCAAATTCTGTATCACAAGGTCCATGATGTTTCAAAGACCATATCTGTTCTGTAATATGGTGTTTATCTTTCTAGTTTTGCTTAGTTGTACTTAAAAAAAATTTTTTTCCCCTATATTTTATTTATATAATACAGCAAATGTTTGTAATATCACAGCCAGGTCAGAGCCTTGGTTTAAATTTAGCTGAGATTTATCGATTTACTATTAGTTTTAGGGCTTAATAATTGGTACCTTTGTCCTAAAATGAGGATCCAAAAACCCAAATGTTTTCTGGAAGAAAGGCAAAGGAGATCTTCTTGGTCTGCATTACCCAAGGTATTTTGCTCTCCAGTTTTCTAGAGCTCAAACACATTACTTTAAAGCAATTGCATGCAGACAGTATCCCTTTAAGAAAAAAGAAATTCTAATGAGTTCAAACCTGTTTCTCATTGTTTAAGAAAGTAGCCAGTTAAGTAAATATGTAAACACACCAAGATAAGTTACCCTGTGAGTCTGAATCAGTTGCCTGATGATCACACAGATAAGAGTAAGGTTCAGATTCAGTTTTGTTATTTACAGGCTATTTCTATATACTTTTTGGCTTTTGAACATGACTTAACCAGTGGCTTAGATAAAAATCAATTTGTTCTGACAGTATTTAATATTACAGAAAGTCCCCTACATACGAACCTTCAAGTTGCAAATTTTCAAAGGTGTGAACGTGTGTTTGCATGTCCAGTCACATAGGTTAGTTCATGTGTCTGGCATATGTTGTCATGTGTGTGCATCCTCGACAAATGGTTGACCTTTTGTGTACTTTACTACTGTACAGTACTGTTACAGAGTACAGTAGCTTTATTTCAAACCCAGGATGTTTGGAAGCAAGTGTAAAAGCAGAGGTATATATAGCTTATTGTATTAGTTGGCTACGTCCCAGGTGGCGCAGTGGTAAAGAATCCACCTGCCAATGCAGTAGATGCGCGCGCACACACACACACACACACAAGTTGGGTACTTAGGCTAACTTTGTTGGACTTACGAATGCACTCTTGGAATAGAGCTTGTTCATATGTGGGGACTTAACTGTATTTTCAGTTCCTTTAGACACTAACCAAGGGCTCCTCATTCGGCAGTCACAGTTTTAAAATGTCTCCCAGCTCTGTCTCACTGTTACTGGGGTAGTGTCTGTCAGTAACTGAAGTAGAGTGCATGTTTTTCATACATCATTCTGCTGTGTTTAAACCCGGCCCAGCCTGTGACTCACTATCTGGTGAAGTGGTGCTCACTGCCTTATGAAGACAGCACGTGGGAGCTGAGGCAGGACATAGACCAAGCCAAGATCGAAGAGTTTGAGAAGCTCTTGTCCCGGGAGCCAGAGACAGAGCGTGTGGTGAGGACTGGCGGGTGGTGGAGGGTCGCATTTGCACACAGCCGGGTGGTGTGGTCTTTGAGAAACCACTAACTGGATTTCCTGTATTTGAAACAGGAGCGACCCCCTGCTGATGACTGGAAGAAATCGGAGAGTTCCAGGGAGTATAAAAACAATAACAAACTCAGGGAATACCAGTTGGAGGGAGTAAACTGGCTACTTTTCAATTGGTACAACATGTATGTAAAATGCATTTTTCTTCACCTTTTAAAGAAAGCCTATAATAGCTCTTCTGCAGTTATTGAGAGTATTGATCAAATATAGCAACATTTTAACTCGCTAATAAAAATTATTTAAAAAAGCAAACACTGGCAGTATGCTTAATATTTGTCTAATTAGCATGTACTAATGTAGAGACTGATTGAAGTATGTAGAAGTAATTTTCTGTGTCTCCGAACATTTTGTTTGAAAATGTATCTCATTGTATTTAAAGAAGCATTTAAGGCATGCATTTATGAGTTTAATGGATATATACACTTACCTTGTGACAAGAAAGTGCTGTCTCGTTATGTGTACTCATGAAAGTTTCCTTGTTTTATTTCCCTCCCAAAGGCGAAACTGCATTTTAGCAGATGAAATGGGTTTGGGAAAAACTATCCAGTCCATTACATTTCTCTATGAGATATATCTGAAAGGAATCCATGGCCCTTTTTTAGTAATTGCCCCATTGTCCACAATCCCCAACTGGGAAAGGGAATTCCGGACCTGGACAGAATTGAACGTGGTTGTGTACCATGGGAGTCAAGCTAGTCGTCGGACCATTCAGTTGTATGAAATGTACTTCAAAGATCCCCAGGTAAAGTGTTTTAGGTGGACAGTCCTTACACGTAGGGGTGCTTTAACATGTTGAATGTTCAAATGGTTTTCAGACCTTTTGGGGGAATGTCTAGATTTTGCAGAACTAAAGAAATTTTGTTTAGATTTCTTACCCAATTTATGTTTGGATTATAATTCCTTATTTTATGATGACAGGTCTTTCTTTTTATAGCCTTGGTCTTTCTAATTATTAGAACACGTGAAATTATTTTTACCTTGGATGACTGCTGAAAATCATTCAATGCATTGATAGCCTAATTTGGTTTATTTTTTAAACCCTAAAAGAAAGTGAAACCAAAAAAGAGTTATTAAATGGAAGTGGGAAGAATATTGTGTTCTTTATTGTTTCGAGAAGTGAAAAATATTAGGCACCTAACATTAACTGGTGTATTGAATATACCCAGAGGGAATAATTTATACTTTGGCTCTTAGTAGCAGTTGCTATGACTTTTAACTAATTCTAGTTATCTGTATGAAATTATCTTTGATGTTGACCCTGAAGCATTATAAGTGACAGAGAAAGAAGAATAAATAGTATGTGCTATAATAAAATAGTTTTAAGCAATAGGTGAAATGCAAGTCCTATAACTGGAAATAGGACAGAGTTTTGTGTTCTATATTTATTTGCTTTGAGTGTAAAATCTGACCTACAATTACTTAAAGGAGAAGAATATTAAAATGTGTTTTGGTGTTGATCTTTACATTTGGAAAGTTGTTGAAAGTCTGTCCTGAGCTGAATGCTTTTTTCATGTTAGCACATTAAAAGTGAAAACTAAGTTACAAAATGAAAAAAAAAGGTTTAAAAAGTAAAAACATTTTTAAAACGTTGCCTTAGTACATAGTCCCTCTGGCCTTTCGCCTTTTGGGGTCTGTAGGATGTAACTAGAATAGGCACACTTACTGCATCTTATCTATAGAAAAACTGGATTGGAAATTTTACCAACAAATTGCAAAACTTCCTTAAAAAAGGAAAGATTTTAAAACTCTGTTGTACCGTAAGAGCTTAAAACCTCCAAAAATACCTTGAAAACAAAGTATAAATAAAGGTGTTCCCAAAAGGATAAACATATATGTATATCTCTTATGCTATTTATTCATCCTTAAAGTTACTAATGTAATCTTCAATGCTAAACAGTAACGCAGAGTCCTTATTATAGGGTCGAGTGATAAAGGGGTCATATAAGTTCCACGCCATCATCACTACATTTGAGATGATTCTGACCGATTGTCCTGAGCTGCGGAATATTCCCTGGCGATGTGTAGTCATCGATGAAGCCCACAGGCTGAAGAACAGGAACTGCAAGCTCTTGGAGGGACTCAAGATGATGGACTTGGTCAGTGGTCATATTGGTGCTTCCCTTGAACCTGGATAAAATTGTTAACCGACTCAGTATTCCTGATGCTCTGAGTCCAGCCGATCCCTTTGAAGGGTGTTTGCACAGCCTGTCAAATCCTGTGACATGTTTGCTCTGAGTTTACTTAAAAGTTGCTGCTGTCTTCCTGATTCTTCTGTTGTTGGCTGGGGTCTTTGTACACTTGTTATCACAGCAGAGTGTGTTCATGATACTTCCGCTGAGTTTCAAGTGTCTACTTTTCCCTTTTGTTTGTAAGTACTGCCACATTGTAAGCCGTTGGGCCAAACTTTAGCTCCATGATGATGATCCAGTTATATTCCAGGGTTTGTAGGTTTTTGCCTCCAAGGGCTTGTAGGTGTAGTTTTTCTCTCAAAGTTGAGTGGATATTTGAAATTGGCCCAATTTGTCCAGACATTTAGAAGTTTAGTGCATGATAAGGCCTTGAATTTGATCTGGAGTTTTAGACCAGGTCTATTACATACTCTTCCCAAGAGATGGTCAGGACTTCGTGAGTAGATTGTTTTAGATTTTTTTTTTTCCCCCAGTAGGAGTATCTTGGGATAACATACTGTGGCAGTGGTTGGAGTTTGGTTGGCTTTGGTTGGCTTTCCTCTCCACACTGCTGCATGGTCTTCTAGCAGACATTATCACGTGACTCTGTCACCCTCAGGCCTCTGTTCACTCTGTAGTTTACAAGATGGGTTTTGATCACTTGTTTTAAGCAAAGATATTGTTATTCAGCATGTCTTGGATGTTTAGATGAGTTTTTCAAAGGTACAAAAAGATTTTTTAAATCCTTTAATGTTGACTTCTATAGATTAATTTGATCTCTTGTTAATTGAGAGTTTGCGATGGAAAAGAATATTCTATATGTTCATGGCTGTAAATTTTTTTTACTGAAGACTGGTACCACCAAAAAGAACACTTAAAAGCTTTCTGTTGCAGCTGGTTCATTGAATTGGCTTCTTTTATTCCTAAATTAAGGGGATTGGATTAGCCAGCTATTCTTTTAATTAAAAACAAACAAAATCTAGTTCTGTTTAAAGGGAAAAGTCTGACTGAATTATCCTATTTAGGGTGGAGTTTTCCATCCTAAGACCTTTCTCAGAGCAGTTTGTACTATTTTGGTGTTCAATCCACAAAACAAATTAGAACACTTTGAATAATCTTGAAAACATGAGGAAGAGAAACACTAGGGCTGTAACTAGTCTCTCCAGATGATAGTTTTAGTGTTACGCTGAAGAAATGGTTCGGATGATAAAGAATCTGCCTGCAATGCAGTAGACCCGGGTTCAATCCCTGGGTCAGAAGGATCCCCTGGAGAAAGAGAATGGCAACCCACTCTAGTATTCTTGCCTGGAGAATTCCATGGGTAGAGGAGCCTGCTGGGCTACAGTCCATGAGGTCATAGAGTGGGCCTGACTGCATGACTAATACACCTTCAGAAACCCATTCAGGTTTGCTGCTGCTGCTGCTAAGTCGCTTCAGTCGTGTCCGACTCTGTGCGACCCCTTAGACAGCAGCCCACCAGGCTCCCCCGTCCCTGGGATTCTCCAGGCAGGAACACTTAGGTGAACATTAATTTTCTTACAAAACCTAACTGCCTTCTGAGTAGGGGCCCATCTCCACAGGGGTCCATATAAGAGCATTTATGACACTGGTTCCTGAAGGCGTAGTTATCTGCGTTCATCTGAGTTGTCTGTTATTAGTTTCTGTGCTCCCAGATAGCGGATTCTTACTACAAAATAGCCCTTCATTGGTGAATACAGTTTGTTTAACGGTCAACATCCAATAATCTAATTGTCGCTAGGAGATTCCAAAGGATTTTCTGTTGTTTATAGTAACACTTCATTAATGGGTTAGAATCTGTTATCCAGATAGTTTTTCTGTTCTATACAGTAGTGTTCCCTAACCATTTTCACACAGTGACACATATAGAAAATGATAATATTTGTGTATCATACTGCGGTAAGCCAAGAGGGCTGGCACTGCCACAGGTGACCAGTCCTGGGATCCTGACTGTCTCAGCCTGTCAGCTGCCCCAAGGACCTGGCATACCTATAACTCATTCATGTCTCACCACGGAAAGCTCTGATTAGCAAATGAACAAAATAATTGTTTTTTCCAATTATCAAGAGTTGTTGATGGAATGCAATCTCATTGTTCAGAGTTAGAATATAATTACATTTGTCCACTTCTGAACTGCTTATTGGGGCTTCCCTGGTAGCTCAGCTGGTAAAGAATCCGCCTGCAATGCAGGAGACCCCTGTTAGTTTCTTGGGTTGGGTTGGAGAAGAGATGGGCTACCCACTCCAGTATTCTTGGGCTTCCCTGGTAGCGCAGACGATAAAGAATCCACCTGCAGTGCGGGAGACCTGGGTTCAATCCAGGTTGGAAGATCCCCTGGAGAAAGGAATGGCTACCCACTCCGGTATTCTGACCTGGAGAATTCCATGGACAGAGGAGCCTGGCAGGCTATAGTCCATGGGGTCTGCTCATTGCCTAGTCTTTAAATCCTTACTTCAAATATACATCATGAGAATGTATCCACTGACCAGTCTCTATTCATCTTTCCTAGAATAAGTCATGGTGAAATGGCAAATAATAATTCCACCTCACCACAGAGCAGGTCACAGAGAACGGCTGTTACCTGCACTGGATGCAGTTACGATGAAAGTGGTAGATTCTCAGAAGGCAAGGACCAGGCAGCGTCTTCAACTCTCTGGTCACCAAGGAGACGCTCGAGAAGCTGCTGGGCTGAGGGGCATTTGTATTCTCTGCCCCCTCCATGGGAGCGCAGGAGGCAGGGCCATCTCCTTGTCCGTTATGGACAGGAGAGGACCCTCTGAAGGTGGTGGAGGGTCTTCATGGATTCTGTTAGCTCATCATTCATTGTCAGGAGGCCTCACACAAATTAAAGACTCTGCTGAAATGAAATTAAGTGACTGTCACTCCATCAGAGCTAAAAGGAATGGTAACATTTTCAAGCTGAAATCTTAGCTGCTGGCAAACTTGAGCTTGGATGTGATAAGCCTGATAACCTGTCTCTTACTTGACATTTTGTGACACCTGTATATTATTTGTATTTATGTTAATAATGACTGTCAAAGGGAAACCTGGTTTAATTTCGCTACCTGTGCAACCTTACCAAAGGGTCCTCTGGGTAACTGATAGAACTGGCTTTAAAAAGAACTTGAAGGGAAGCAGCGTAAAAAAGTTCTTTTCTTGTTTTTCAAATAATTTTAAAATTAATAACTTAAAAGACTTTTGCTGAAGTATTTTGGTTAGCAGCTCAGTATTTCAGTTGATCATAAAGGATATTAAAAAAATACTGAGAGACGATCTCTAGTATTGATACAGCTCTTCCACTACAGTAACGGTTTTCCTGAATCTATGGCAATATTTTTTAAAAATTCTTGGGTAAAGTAATTCAGGACTTGAAGAAATCAGGGACTTGGCCCATGTTACCCACCAGTATGCTTATACGTTAGAAAATCTTGCATTTGGTTTGCAAGCTCCTTACTCTTTATGAATTTAATAAGAAGATGACAGTGATCTGTTTATCCTCCTGAATCAGAATCCTCTATTCAAAAGGAACCAAAGGGAGAATAAAAGCAAATCTAACTGCTTCACGTGGTTTCAAAGAGCTCCATTGACAGATAAGACTCAATAGATGTTGAAAAAATGAGCATGCCTTCAGGCGAATCACTATCCAGTATTTACTGAGCACGTACTCTGCTCAGCAACCAAGCCTTGTCAGACTTCCAGTAAAGTCAGAATATCTCTTTCGAACCTCCTTGAAGGTGTAGCCACTTTTGGAAATAGTTTTATTAACTGTGTGGTGTCCTAGAAGGCCAAAGTAGAATGTAATAAAGCCTTTAAGATCAATAAATTCATTGTCATTAAGACTGGTCACCATGTTGGATACGTGGAAATAAGAGGACAAGGGTATGGATCCATAAAGAAAGCTGAAGAAAAAGCTCGTTAACAGGAAGAAGTGCCTTAAAGAAAATACCTACCTAGGTTCAAGGAGACAAAGTAAGAAATAGCCTCTATTGGAAAAAAAAAAAAACATGATTGTGGTATTTGAAACCAAGCTGACCTCTTTGCTAGACTGAAATGTTTGCTGAACAAAATAGGTTCTCATGTGCTGTTGCCTGTAGAAAACCTTCTTTTGTCTCTTAAGTGAGTCATGCAGGAAGCAGATGGGGAGGGCACAGCCCTGTAGAGAGCAGAAAAGGAGCACGTGCGCTTCATCTGAGCTAGGGATCTGAGGCAAAACTTGAACTTTGGTGGGAAAAGATGCCATGAGATGCAGGAGACGTGCAGGGCCACACCACCAAAACATTGACCTAAACATCCCAGGAAAAACCAGAATAGCAGACCACACTTACATGGTCTTGGAATCTAAGACAGAGACCACATTTCTTGCATCTCTGCCTTCGGACCTTATTCCTGTGTTTTGTGCTGGGTGGATGCTGAATTTCAGCAACCAGGAGTGGAATTGGGGAAATGCTGATCCCAAGCAAGGCTTTGGCATGGCTATGGTTTTTGTTACGATTTGCTCAGTTATCTTCGCATCCCCATAGGAACACAAAGTGCTGCTGACGGGGACCCCGCTCCAGAACACAGTGGAAGAGCTCTTCAGCTTGCTTCACTTCTTAGAACCAACTCGCTTCCCTTCGGAAACCACCTTTATGCAAGAATTTGGTGATCTGAAAACCGAAGAGCAGGTACTTACCAAGGCTCCTTTTGTATTTCAGTCATTGAATTGAAGATTAACTCCCAAAGGGCCAAAGCGTTAAGATTTAACTATTTTTTAAAATGTAAATTATGTCAGTTTCCCCCCACCTAGTAGACAAGTGAGATTTACACATCCTTTCCTTGGATATCCTGAGTCTTCATTAAGGCGATGTTCTGGCTGGTTGGTTGGTCTCTCTGCCCTCCTGAAGGGCTGTTGAGATTTACAGAGTTTCCGTATCTGTCCATCTACTTTTCAGCTGCTGTCCTGTCAAGCTCGGTGGTTTTGCGTTGCGTGCTTTTGGGGGTAGTGTCAGGAGCGGCTGAAATTTCGCAAGCTGTGTCCATCCTGGAGATCCAAAGTTCTAGTCTTAGTTCCTGCTTGCTCCCATTGCTTACTCTTCTTGAGTCTACATATTTCATTTAGAAACATGGTTCCTAACTACCTTGCAGGATTTCTATGAGAAATAAATATGGTATCAGGTATGAAAAGTGGCCAGTTATCTTATACGTCGTGAGAGTTACGTAGGTGTTGGTTATTAAGCTCTATTTGAAACAAACATGATGCTTGAAATCTCGGTCTTCACGTGCCCCCTCCCCTAATTTACTGTCTAAAACCTCTTCTCTTAGTTCGAGGGAAGTCTATTTTGTTTTGCCCTTCGTAGAATAAATCAGAGCTGTCTGGTGTGCCGTGTCCTATTGCCAGTCAACAGAGATGAGAACAGAGAGGGACCAGAGAGCTCTTGGCTTACTCACACATTCTATCAGCTCTTGCTAGAAAGGAAGAGAACTGAAGCGAGTCATTCCTATGACTTTCTCCCTTCCTTCCTCATCATCCCGAAGGCTTAAGACAAACAGAAGGGAAAACTAACAGAATGAATAGGGTCCTTTTCTTCTGAGTTCCGTTCAAGCCTCCTGGCTGTTCAGGACTCTCTGGCCAGGTGAACTAGCCCATCAGAAACTGGACATTCAACCCTCACATGCTGCTGTTACGAGAGCTGTAAGATAATGCCCTCGTACCCTTCGACAAATGAAAGTGAAAGGTAGATGAATAAGAGACTCCTGATTTTTTTTATGGTAGACTATGTTTTACCATGCTAGCAAGTCCCAACACCAGTATTTACTTAAGATCCTTTTTTAGGTGCAAAAACTCCAGGCTATTCTAAAGCCAATGATGTTGAGACGTCTCAAGGAGGACGTGGAAAAGAACTTGGCCCCCAAAGAAGAAACTATCATTGAAGTGGAGCTAACAAACATTCAGAAGAAATATTACCGAGCCATCCTTGAGAAGAATTTCACGTTTCTTTCCAAAGGTGGTGGTCAAGCTAACGTACCCAACCTTTTAAACACTATGATGGAATTACGGAAGTGCTGCAATCACCCCTACCTTATCAACGGTAAGCCTGGCTCCTTGTTTCAGTCGTTGTCGAAGCCCCAGAAATCCTTGCCTCCCTCCACACGTGTTATTGTATGGTTTGTAGTTGCCCCAGTGTGAGTTTCATCATCTTCCTGTTCTTCACAAAGCCTCCTCCTGTGAAGCCATAGGTGCAACATCTTTGTCCCCAGTGGTCCCTGCAGCAGGACCTCACATCACCTGTCCTGCATTTGCATCTCACTCCTTGAAAGGAGGTGACGGTGCTCACTGGCTGGAAGTCATCACATGTGCTAACAATTAAAAGAAAAATTAGCTCCCAATGGGGTGTGTGTGTTTAGATCAGAGAAGTTAAAGAGCACCTTTGGGGTGAGAGGCAGCTATTGGATGCCTCAAAACTTTGATGGGAAAGAACTTCTCTTAGTCTGGAGGCCTCCAGCATCCATTCTCTAAGAGTGAGAGGTTATCTCGAGCATTGATAATCAAGATCATGGTTCATGATCTTCCTGTTTTCTTAACTAAATTGATAGTGTTATGTAACTGATAAGAGTAAGAACCTGTATTGTACTCTTCCAGAAATCATTAGAGGAATTCATGCCTGTGACATGTAAAATACTCCAGAGGCATAAGAGCAGGAAAGCCATTCAAAAGCGATGACAGTGAGACAGGCTTTTGCCCATCAGAGTTAAAAAAGGAAGGGGCATTTAGGCTGACGTAACCACAGGAGACAAGGGAAGGAGGCAGAACAAAGTGGAACCTGCCCAGGATATAAAGTACGTGTGCGAAACAATGGGACAGTGAACCATAGACAGAGTGGAACCTGGTTATCGGAAGCCTAGATGCCAGCTTGTGGAATTTTGGTGGAGCTAAGAAATGATTAGACATGGGATTTAGGATGATTGATCTGGAAACGTCATATGAATAAACAGATGGGAGTAGGGAAAGATATACAAACAGAAAGCCCCACTAGAAGGCTACTGCTGTCATCCAGGCGGGAGTTAATATGGGTTAAAGAAAAGTGATGGCGGTCTCAATCGGGGTGTTTGTGTACAATTATGATTGGCCAGCAATGCAGTTAGGGTGCTTTCCAGGGGAGAAGGAACCAAGCCAGGTTGTTTTTTTTTTTTGTCACTATCATAATCCGTGAGGTTCAAATGCAGCTGATGTCAGGAGTTCCCAGTCTCTCCCCATTTTGTAATCTATACTCCTTGGGCCAGCTCACCTCTGGAATCTGCAGTTACTAATGACAGAATGGTCCCTCCCTGGAGCCACCTCACCGTAGCACCTGAGGTCATGGCCGTGCTGTGACCTTGGTGCATTTCTGCTTCAGACTTTCTGCTTATAGCTTGGTCTTCCCAAGAGAGACTCACACGCGACCGTTGTGTGTTCAGTGCTGCCGCTTGCTCATCCTCGTGTGTAAGAGCCCGTGAGGCCGGTCCTAAGCTAGGGAGATGGAGCTGGGCCGAAGGTGGTCGATGTTATGAGTAAAGGTGTGTGGGTAGGTGGGTGTGTATGTGTGTGTGTGTGTAATCTGAGAGACACACACACAAACACACAGTATTTTTCATTTGATGTCTGAAAAGAGGAACAGTAGCCTCCAAGAGACTCCATTCCAGTGTTCTTGGAGAATCTCATGGACAGAGGAGCCTGGCAGACTGTGGTCTTTGGGGGTTGAAGAGTCAGATGTGGCTGAAGCAGCTGAGCACGCGTGCGCATGTGAAAATGAAAATGCTGTTGAAGACGTGGTGGGGTCTCCGATGGCTGGGGTTGACTTACGAGTCCTCCTTGTTGTTGGGGAGAAGGGGTGTGGAGAACAGTGAGCAGAAAAAAGATGAGGCTGAGCTTGTGATGGAATGAATTTCAGAGAGCAAAAGGGTAATCTTCACAAGAAATAATTTCTTACTTGTTTGCGGCTAGTATAACTAGAGAACATTGCAGCTCCTGCCCTCACAGTGACCATCTGTTTAAGGGAACAGACTTCCACACTTCCTTAAAGTTGTCTCTGCTACATACACACACACGTGTGCAAAGACACACTTTTAAATACAAATGCAGGACTTTAATTTAGGGCAGTGCCATTGGAGTATTTTTTGGACTCCCCTGGCAGCTCAGTCGGTAGAGAGTCTGCCTGCAGTGCAGGAGACCCAGGTTCGATCCCTGGATCGGGAAGATCCCTTGGAGAAGGAAATGGCAACCCACTCCAGTATTCTTGCCTGGGAAATCCTATGGACAGAGGAGCCTGGTGGGCTGCAGTCCATCGGGTCACAAAAGAGTCGCACACACCTGAGTGACTAACACTATTGGAGTATTTGGGCTTTTTATAGCCTATTTCCAATTTTTAATTTTCTGATTGATGTTTACAGATCTAGCATCAAGGTAAATCTTTACTTGATATCCTTGAGAATCATCACTTCATGGGAAATAGATGGGGAAACAGTGGAAACAGTGTCAGACTTTATCTTTTGGGGCTCCAAAATCACTGCAGATGGTGACTGCAGCCATGAAATTAAAAGATGCTTACTCCTTGGAAGAAAAGTTATGACCAACCTAGATAGTATATTCAAAAGCAGAAACATTACTTTGCCGACTAAGGTCCATCTAGTCAAGGCTATGGTTTTTCCAGTAGTCATGTATGAATGTGAGAGTTGGACTGTGAAGAAGGCTGAGCACCGAAGAATTGATGCGTTTGAACTGTGGTGTTGGAGAAGACTCTTGAGAGTCCCTTGGACTGCAGGGAGATCCAGCCAGTCCATTCGGAAGGAGATCAGCCCTGGGATTTCTTTGGAAGGAATAATGCTAAAGCTGAAGCTCCAGTACTTTGTCCACCTCATGCGAAGAGTTGAGTCATTGGAGAAGACTCTGATGCTGGGAGGGATTGGGGGCAGGAGGAGAAGGGGACGACCGAGGATGAGATGGCTGGATGGCATCACGGACTTGATGGACGTGAGTCTGAGTGAACTCTGGGAGATGGTGATGGACAGGGAGGCCTGGCGTGCTGCGATTCATGGGGTCGCAAAGAGTCGGACACGACTGAGCGACTGAACTGAACTGAACTGCACTGAATGGCTTAGAGGTCAGTTTGGTTTTCCTCCTGGACATCTTCCCTGCCCTTCTTTCTTCAGCTTTTCTGGAAAATATGTGCTTAGTCACTTCAGTCACACTCTTTGTGACCCCATGGACTGTAGCCCGCCAGGCTCCTCTGTCCATGGTATTTTCCAGACAAGAATACTGCAGTGAGTAGCCATTCCCTCCTCCAGGGGATCTTCCCAACCCAGGAATAGAACCTGCATGTCCTATATGATTTGCATTGCTGGCAGATTCTTGACTGCTGAGCAACTGGGGAAGCCCAGACAGAGTATAATTATAGCTGAAAGCATCACATAGGAAATATGTTTGCTGATATATTTAAAGGAAGCATTATTAGTGACAACTGGCTGCCACTTTAAGAGCCTGTATTCACAGCAAAGAGCTGAATTAATTCAGTAAGAACTTTTGTCAGATAAGAAAGGACATATTTTAATTCTGACAGTTTTTGATGATGTATTATTGGTAGAATTGAAAAAGCAGGAAAGTTACTTTTCTCATCTAAATAAATTTAAAATGAAAAAGATTTCTCTACTGATTTGACTGAATTTATATTTTCAAATTTTTTGTTAAAATAGTTCAAACACATTAATTTTGTCATGATTATTTCATTTTTGAAAACTATTCACTAAAATATCTAAAATAGTATATTTTGATTATGGATTGATATTAATATCTTAATTTTAACAGAAAATAACTATCCAACAAGAAGAAACGTTTTAAAAAAACCTAATGTAATATGTGGATATGATCAGTTCTCCCTGTCTCCTGAGGACCTTCTTGTCCTAAATCTAGAACCTAGATTTCTAAATTTTCTGTTTTAGAAAACATTATTTGACTTTATACAGGGACATTTGGTGAAGAACTTGCTTGCCAACACAGGAGATATAACAAATACAGGTTTGATCCCTGGGTCAGGAAGATCCCCTGGAGAAGGAAATGGCTACCCACTCCAGTGTTCTTGCCTGGAGAACCCCATGGACAGAGGAGCCTGATGGGCTACAGTCCATGGGGGTCACAAAAAGTTGGACATGACTGAAGCGACTTAGCAAGCATGTAGGCTGCAAGAACATTTATTCAAGAGGGTGCTTCATTCAAGGATATTCGTGCTGATACTCTTCAATAGCAGTTTGGTTTTTACCTTTTCTTAGAGAAACCTTTGCCTTTCATTCCCTTCAGATTGAAATCCTGAATACTAGCCTTTTATTCACGTGGGAGAGAGAGGGAGTGAGAAGCGGCAGTTCCCACCCCGCTGGCATTTTCTTCCTGGCCCTTCCTGAGAAACAGCAGTGGCTTGCTCTGCACAGACCTCTGGGCCCAGGCATTAGTGACTGTAATCTGGTCTCAGGAAGATTCTTTGTTGATTAATAACAAACAGGCTGTATTTCTGCATATGATCAGGTCATGACTTCATTTCCACAGGTGCTCTGAAAAGGGAAGTTGGGGCACTGCTGTCCCGCCTGTGGCTGCATGCCCCCCTTCTGTCCTGGCAGCTCTGGTGGCCCAGGTGACCTGGCCCTTAAACCCTGGAAGGGTCTCGTATCTCCATCAGTACAGTGCCTTCGTGTTTAAAAACCAGTGGTTAAGAAGTCAGGTTCCTGGTGTGGTTTAAGGCTGGGAAGTAATCCCATCAGATGGATTTGTCTGTCTGTATTTCCCAAAGGAGAAGTGACTACCCTGCATCCCCAGGGCAAGGGTGGAGCACAGTGGCCGGGCCCTGATTAACCCCCTCACCCTACCCTGGACCCTGCTGTCTGATTCTAGTTAAGCCACCTAAGCAGCTGCAGGAAGCTTAGCCGGCTACTCCTGGACAAGTGTGTCTGGGGTCAGGGGCAGAGGTGGGAAGAGTTTCGGTCCCTAGGAAGGTGACAGTCTCTCTGATGCACCCTCAGCAAGCGCAAGTCTCTGTGGGGCTATTAGAAGAGAGGGTTAGGTATCAATGTCTTTCATTAAACAGAGGTTGGTTGTTTAAAGCTTTGGATAACTCAAGATAGAACTTTTGTACTTTAGGAAATTATCAGATGAGAATGAATGTAGAGGGAGATGGAGAGATTGCAGTGAAGATGTGTGCTCAGATCTCCTGAAAAAATCTCTAAATATTATCCCCGAAGCAGGACTCCCTTTTGCTGCAGCCCTTTTGGCCATATTAACAGGCAGTTTAGATACACAGACGACTGCCCTGTACAGCAATTGTTAGAACTCTGTTCCCTTGCCTCTTAGTTTCAGAACAGATTTTGTTATGTGTGTTTATGTTCCGCGAGTAAACAGCTCTTCATTTCTTTAGCATTTTAGGTTCCAAATTTTCTGTAGGTATCCGGCCCTTGGCTTGTTTCTGCCACTTCTAGCTTTGACAGTCTGTTGTTGAAATTCAGTTTCTACAGACAGCAAACATTTGTTTGTTGGAAAATGTGGGGGTTCCCCCCCAAACGCTTGAAAATGTGTCGTGCTTAAAACTCTGATCCCTCTTCTACCTCCCTGGTTTCCTGCAGACCCCACTCTGAGCTGGTGGATGGATGTATGTTCGTGAGCACGAATGCGTTGTTCTGGGCCCTGCTGTTTGCAGTGGGTGTTGAAAGCAGGTTTGTTGTTTTCAGTAATACAAGAAAAAAACCTTTTACAGTATTCCTGTTATGCTGTCCAATCTCCGCAGGTGCTGAAGAGAAAATTTTGGAAGAGTTTAAAGAAACACACAATGCCGACTCTCCAGATTTTCAGCTCCAGGCGATGATCCAGGCTGCTGGCAAGCTAGTGCTGATTGACAAGCTGCTGCCGAAGCTGAAGGCCGGTGGCCATAGGGTGCTCATTTTCTCCCAGATGGTGCGCTGCCTGGACATCCTGGAAGACTACCTCATTCAGAGACGGTGAGGGCCAAGCCCCGGGGGTGGGGGGTTGGGGAATGTGGGACTGGGCTCCGCGTGCTTCACCTCCAAGTGGCCTGTATGATAAAGGGGATGGGGGGGGGGCTTGTGTCTTAGCTCTTCTTGAAAGCTGTGGATGGGCATGACCGTTGTCCCATAGGACGCGTGCTTTTGCAGGTAGTTCTACTTTTCCACTTCTTTCTCTGGGCTAGGGGAGGACAGCTTTTTCTTGATGTTGAAATAGTATCTGACATTTTTGTGACTCCCATGGACTAGAGCCCACCAGACTCCTCTGTCCCTGGGATTTCTCCAGCAAGAATACTGGAGTGGGTTGCCATTTTCCTCCCCAGAGGATCTTCCGGACCCAGGGATGGAACCTAAGTCTCTTGTGTCTCCTGCATTGCAGGCAGATTCTTTACCACTGTGCCATCAGGGAAGCCCGATCCTGTTAATTTATATCCCATGTTGTAGTACATTCTTAAAAGCACCAGGAAAGGAACACATGTCCTGTGGCCATCTGCCAGGCCTCCTTGTTGACACTGACATCTTCCAGGTACCCGTATGAGAGGATTGACGGCCGGGTCAGAGGCAACCTCCGTCAGGCAGCTATCGACAGGTTCTCCAAGCCTGACTCCGATAGGTTTGTGTTCCTCCTGTGTACAAGGGCAGGAGGCCTAGGCATTAATCTCACTGCTGCTGATACCTGCATCATCTTTGATTCTGACTGGAATCCCCAAAATGATCTCCAGGTAAACATGCAAGAAAACCTTTCTGGTACACCCCTCCCCCACCTTGGAAAGTCGTTCCGCTACATAAGACCAATAAATTGAAATCCTGCCGTTGCTCAGGCAGTGTCCCATGATCGGGGCAAATGAACCAACCGGTAATCCATTGATTGATAATGTGAAAGTCATTTCTTGGCATGTTAACCCTCCACTGTTGAACGGTACCCCTGTTTATCAGAACAGATGCTCTTGTAACTGGCAGTAGGGTGTTCTCTTTCTCTGATGGCCATGCATTTCCTTTTTCTTTCAGGCTCAGGCTAGATGTCACAGAATAGGACAAAGCAAATCTGTGAAGATATACAGGCTGATTACCAGGAATTCTTATGAAAGGGAAATGTTTGACAAGGCCAGCCTGAAGCTGGGTCTGGACAAGGCAGTCCTGCAGTCCATGAGCGGACGGGAGAATGCTCCCAATGGGGTAAGCCTTGCTGTCCTCACCCTGCGTGCTTCACTCCTGCTCCTTTCTTCATTTAGCTCCCAGTGAGAAATCATCCTTATCTGGTTATTTTTTGGCCTCAATACTTTAAGCATGTTTGGTCACATTTACTTCATCATAATTGAGGTTTACTGTCTTGGAGAAGAAAGTAAGCATTTGTTCAGTCTCCAGACATTTCAGTTCTTTGTTATTGTTCAGTAGCTCAGTTGTGTCTGACTCTTTGCAACTCATGAACTGCAGCACACTAGCCTTCTCTGTCCTTCACTATCTCTCAGAGTTTGCAAGTCAGTGATGCCATCCAACCATTTCATCCTCTGTCATCCCCTTCTCCTGCCTCAGTCTTCCCCAGCATCAGGGTCTTTTCCAGTGAGTCAGCTTTTTGCATCAGGTGGCCAAAGTATTGGAGCTTCAACTTCAGCATCAGTCCTTCCAATGAATATTCAGAGTTGATTTCCTTTATCTAAATGACTTTAAATACTTCTCTAACACAGGTACAACAGCTTTCCAAGAAAGAAATAGAGGATCTTCTCCGGAAGGGGGCTTACGGTGCGCTTATGGATGAGGAGGACGAGGGCTCCAAGTTCTGTGAAGAAGACATCGACCAAATCCTGCTCCGGCGGACCCACACCATCACCATCGAGTCCGAGGGCAAGGGCTCCACGTTTGCTAAGGTGCGGACCCACCCAGGAGGCAGGTCTTCTGGGGAAGTGGAACAGAGGCTGTGTAATGCGCTCGTGAGAAGCACACGTAACAGCTGCTTTATGTTGCACGTTAAGAAATTAGTGATTTAATCCCAGTGGGACCCCCGACGCACAAAATGTGCTTTATGTTCTGTGTGTGTGGCATCAGGGTGACCCTCACCTTGTCCCATCCCTGCTTCCAGGCTCCCCAGGCTCGTCCTCTCTCTGTGTCCTGGCCCCCCTCCCTTCCACTTCTTGAGCCTCTGCTTTGTCATCACCTTCCTCCTTTCCTGGGATCTTGATTCCTGATGAAGCCTTGAGAACAATCAGCTCACTCCTATCTTGAAAAAGTCCCCCATCTGCTTTCCTCTCTGGCTGCAACCCCATAACTCCTTTTGTAGCTAAAAACCACACCAGCAACCCACACAGCGTTATTGACTCTGCTGCTCCACTGCCTTACTCTCTACTCATTTCCCAACATCCAGCTTCTACCCTTCCCCGCTCACCCCAGCTCCCCCCCTCCGCCCCTTCTGAGGCTTCATCCACCCACCTCCAAGCCCGGTGCCACACTTTCCACTTTCATTTTGAGCAACTTTATGGAAATGTAGTTTACTTACCATAAAAACCACCTATTTTAAGTGTACCATCCAGCACCTTTACCATATATAGACATGTACAAGTATCCCAATATCTAAGTCTAGAACATTTCCATCACCCTTTAACAGTCCTCCCCCCACCCTCCTCCCCATTTAAGTCCCAGCAACCACTTCTCTGCTTCTGTCTCTCTAGGTTTGCCTACTCTGGACAGTTCATATAAATGGAATCATACAACATGTGGCCTTTTGTGTCTGGCCTCACTCCCTTAGCCTGTTTTGGAGGCGCATCCATGTTGTAGCATGTTATGACTAATTTCTTTCTTTTTATTGCTGAACCACATCCCCTTCTATGGCTCCACCTTATTTACCACTTGAATATGGACCTTGATTGTTGCCCAGTTCACTAGCTGGTGCTGAAATTTGGATTGTTTCCATTTTTTGGTTATTATGAATGATGTTACAAACACTTATGTACAAGTTTTTGTGTGGACATATGTTTTCATCTCGCTTGCTTATATTACCAGGAATAGAATTGCTGGGTCTTCTGTAACTCTGCATTTAACCCTTTGAGGAACTGCCAGACTCTTCTCTAAAGTGACTGTACCATTTCCCCTTCCCACCAGCAGTGGTTAGGGTTTTCACTTGTCCACATTGTTGTCTGTCTTTTTTAATCACCATCCTATTACTGAGTGTGACATGATAGCCCACTCTGGTTTGATCTGCCTTTCTCTGATACTATTTAGCATCTGTTTGTGTGCTTGTTGGCCAAGTATTGATATATATCATCTTTGGGGAGGTGTCTCTTCAGATCTTCTGAACAGCTTTGAACCTTGTTTAGTTATGTTTTTTTTTTTAATTGAGTTTTAAGTGTTCCAAATAAAAGTTTCTTATTAGGTAATTTGCAAATATTTCTCTTAGCCCTTTCTTAATGGTGTTTAATTTTAAGAAGCCCGGGTTACCCATGTTTTTCTTTTATCATGTGTGCTTCTGATCCACTGTTTAACCTGTGATTACAAAGGTTTGCTCCTGTGCATTCTTCTAAGAGTTTGATAGTTTTCACTCTTACCTTTTATGTCTCTGATCCATTTTTGAGTGCATTTTTGTGTGTGATATGAGAAGGTGCAGCTCCCTTCTTTTGCATCTGGATATCCAGCTATCCCAGCTACTGCACTTGTCCCACCTGCTCCACTTGTTGGAACTACTCCACTTGTCTCAGCTGCTCCACTTCACACAGCTACTCCAGTCTTGAAAGGTTCTCCTTGTCTGGGCTCAGTCACCCAACACCTTCTCCCTCACATCTTTCGGCCTCTTTTCAGGTTCTTCCCTCTGTCCCCACAGATACTTCAGATTCATTCGGTACCAAAACAGGTTCATTATCTCTGTCCCTCCACGTCTGTATGCATGTGTGCACGTGCACACACCCCTGTTTTCTTCACCTGAGTCACACCTCCAGATGCCAGAATTGAATGCTGGGCTTTTCATGGCTTCCTCCTCCTTCAGGCTTTACATGTCCTCACATTCTAACCCCTTTAATTTTACCTTCTAAAGACCACCTTCTAGTCTGTCTCCTTTTCTTCATTTCTGCAGATCTTCCCCATTTCCTCCCTAAACCCTGGCTGCAGCTTGTCCTGTTCTGTTCTGCATTCCTCCCATCCCACCCCCTGCTCCAGGACACTGGTGTGGTCCCTCTGACAGGTGACTTTGCATATGGTCTCATCCCTCTCGAGATTATTCCCATTTTCAAAGAGTTTCCTGCTGCCTGAGGATGGGTTTTGGACTCTGCTAACAGGACATGCGAGGCCCTGCTGGCCCCAGCTTCTGCCTGCCTCACCAGCTTGACCTTGGGCAACACCCCTGACCACCCAAATCCCTGGCAACATGACACAATCACCTTTCTTGGCCCGTGCGCCTTTGCACATGCTCCATCCTGAACATTCCCACTTGCTCTCTTGTTCTGTGGCCTTTTTAAAAAGTTAATTAATTGATTTTTGGCTCTGCTGGGTCTTCATTGCTGTACCTGAGCTTTCTGTGGTTGCAGCAAGCAGGGCCCACTCTCTGGTCGCCGTGCTCGGGCTCCTCACTGTGGCGGCTTCTCTCGTGTGGAGCACGGGCTCTAGGCACACAGGCTTCAGCAGCTGTGAGTCAGAGTCTCGGCAGTTGCAGCGCCCAGGCTCCAGAGCACAGGCTCCGTAGTTGTGGTGCAAAGGGCTCGTTGCCCCCTCGGCATGTGGAATCTCTGTGGACCAAGGATCAAACCAATATCCCCTGTGTTGCAAGGTGGATTCTTAACCACTGGACCACCAGGGGAGCCCTGTTCTGTGGGATTTTAACAGGCTGGTTTGGGCACTGTGTTCTGGAGGGCATATTCTCTCTTCCCAGCAGGAGCCTCCCCCCCCCCCCACCTAAGCCTGGCTAGGGCTCCCCTCTGTATATGGGCTGCACCTGTACATACCTCTGTCCACCTGTCATTTATTAGGCTGTACAGGTCATTTCCTGACCTGTCTCAACCCCTGGACAGTGAGCTGCCCAAAGGACAGTCCTTCGTCCCAGTCCCACTGACCATAACACCTGGCACGCACACAGTGGATGGATGCCTGTGTATTCAAGTGAATGAATGAGTGGAGCTGCTTTGCATTTCACCTCTGAGAAAACCATTGCAAAGTAATGAATATCTTTTTCCCCCTTTAGGCCAGTTTTGTTGCATCTGGAAATAGGACAGATATTTCCTTGGATGATCCAAATTTCTGGCAAAAGTGGGCGAAGAAGGCAGAATTGGATATCGATGCCTTAAACGGGAGGGTGAGTGAGCGGTCATATTGACTCCCTGTCTGACCTCTCCCAGGGCTTCCTTTTCAGAAGTTTCAAAGTATCTGCTGTCTTTCAGAACAACCTGGTTATTGACACTCCGAGAGTGAGGAAGCAAACCAGGCTGTATAGCGCGGTGAAGGAGGACGAGCTGATGGAATTTTCAGACCTGGAGAGCGACTCAGAGGAGAAGCCCTGCACAAAGCCGCGGCGGCCACCAGACAGGTCCCAGGGCTATGCCAGGAGCGAGTGCTTCCGAGTTGAGAAGAACCTGCTCGTCTATGGGTGAGTCAAGCTCACGTGAGAAATGGAATTTCATTCAAAAAATGGTTAGAATTCCAAGTGGTGTAGGAAAAACTCTAATTTCTGTTTGGGTTTCTGTGACTGCCCAGGACACAAATGCTTTTGGCGCAACCCAGGTGGTTAAAGAACTCAAAGCTGTGCAGATCCTCAGAGATTTGAAGGGGGTTTGTCCTTTAAGGAATCATGTCAGACTCAGATTAACTTGCTGATCACTAATAACTCAGAATGGAAGTCTCAGAATTACATCTTTTTCTAGTGTTCTTTCACATAAAATTACCACTCTCTCATCATTTTTGGTACTCTTTCATCATTTTTCTGTTATAAAAATTTGTTAAAGGCAGTGGTCTCATTTGTAAAGCTCTTCCTGCCTATCTGAAATGTGGAGGTCATTTCAACCATCTGAATGGGTTGTATTTCTCCTGCTCAACTGCAGGATCCACATTGAATCCATCTCTGAAACTCCATGGCACAGGGCTTCCAAAGGCAGGGTGCTCCGCACAAATCAGAATTCCTAAACGAGCATGTTCTCGTACCTGGTGGGACTGTAAGCAAATATTGCTCAAATGAAAAACCTGCCACAAAAACAGTGTTTCTATAGATCTGATGACTTCTGCTCTGTGATGTCTTTCTTCCAATAGGTCAGCATTAGTTTGAGAAGAAACACAGACATGCTGCTAACGTGGCCGACAGGGATCTTACCTGGCCCTTGTCTGTCCTGTGGGTCCTTCCCACGGCACTCAGGGCTGCTCTTAGGACAGACCCTTCACCTTCTGCCGTGTGCTGTTTCCACAAGCAGCCCTGCCCCCACTCCCCCAGCCCACACGTGATTTGCCTACCACCTCCCGCACTTGACCTCCTAGTGGGCATCAGCTCAGCATCCTGCCCTGCCTCCCGCCCCTAAGGGTCTCCTGCACGTGCTGTCACACTCAGCTTGTCGCGTGATGGCTCTTAACGGTCACATCCTGCTGGAGCCCCAGTGAAGGACTCCTTGAGGCCTAGGGCCCCTCCTTTGTCTTTGGGGGGGAGTGTGATGCCAGCAGGCACAGTGCGCGCTGTGTCAGTGGTTGCTCACAGTAAAGGCAGATGCACTGTGGCCCGTCCCATGTCTTGGCAGCTGGGTCCCCTCTCCGCGTCATCCCCACACGCCGGCGGTTCTCTCCTGGCCGTCTTTACTTGGCGGAGACCCTCCACCTGAGCCTTTTGCTACTTCACCTGTTTCCATGATTCAATCTTAGCCGTCAAAGTTGAGAATTTTGCTGCTGACTTTAGCAACAGAGCATATTAATCGCTGCCGAAGCTGGAAGGTATGCTTCTCTGTCTTTCTGTAGAGCCCTTCCCTCCTCGACCGTGAGCAGGATGGTCATGGCACCCCCACCCCCACCCCAGAAAGACAGGTCCTCTCTCCTTTAACAGGCAGCTCAGGTGCTGTTTCCTACTTCTAAGTGGGGGAATCAAAGAAGGCATTCCACAGAGGCGGCATGAACAAACATCTTGAATTAGCTGGAGTAGGAGTGAGGGTGGGGTGTCGGACAGGGAGAAGAAAGTTTTCGGCAAGAAGAGCTGTGGGTCCGAAGGCCCAAAGGCTAGGGCCAACCTTGTGGTTTGAGGAACTGGGAGAACAAATATGGAAGCTGGAGGACCAGGTGGGGCAGAGGCAAAGCCACTGGTGAGGCTGTGCCCCTCGCCCGGGGGCTGATTTCTGCCCTGAGCACCTGGAGCCTGGGGAAGGTGTGCTCACATAGCACCCGCCTGTGGGAGCCTGTCCACGGCCCTTTCTCTCTCCGTTTCACAGGAGGACACATCAGTGCTTATATTTGGGAGTTGTTTCAGAGGGAGACCTTTCGTGGCTTTCCATTAATTATCGAGGTGTCCTTATAATTTCCTTCTAACACATTACACAGCACCTTACCAAAATGAAAATCACATATAACTTTTTTCTTCAAGTTGATGAATGATGCTTCTAATGAATGATGCTTCTAATAACTTCCTGTGTGGTTGGTCGTTAATCTTCCTCACTCCGGGCCGAGGGTCCGATGTGAGCCCCAGACCACCTCACATCTGGGTATCGGGAGACGCTCAGCTGCTTCTGCGGCCACACCCTCAGCCACGAGCTTCCTGATGTGGGGGTGGGCACACCTGCCACTTGTCACCTTCCATCTCAGATGACAGGTCAGCATCAGAACGTGGGAACCCCGCCCTTGAGGAGTGGAGCAGAGGGTTTTCAGGTCCCTGCTGGAAATGCGGGTGTCAGCTCCCACCCTGCGGCGGTGTGTGTGTGTGTGTTTCGCTTCTCCACCTGGACTGCTTTCCCATTGCCTGATGTTGATGTTGCTAGTTTTGACCCGAGCCCTCCTAAAGCTGCCACCTGCCTCTGAAACCAGAGCCCCAGGTCTCAGGTCGGAGGCACCGTCCACATGTGGAGATTTGCTTTGCAGCTGGGGGCGGTGGACGGACATCCTCTCCCATGGCCGCTACAAGCGCCCACTCAGTGAGCAGGACGTGGAGACCATCTGCAGGACCATCCTTGTGTACTGCCTCAACCACTACCGGGGGGACGAGAACATCAAGAGCTTCATCTGGGATCTCATCACGCCAACGGCTGATGGCCAGACGCGGGCCCTGGTCAACCATTCCGGTGGGTCTGCACCTCCCGCTCGGGGTCCCGGGAGCCTCTGAGGAGCTTGAGAGGCGCCCCAGACCCTGCGTGTCCCTGACTCCTGACCCTGACACGGTCACTGGGGTTGTGGACAGTGTCTATTGTTATTATCATCATGACTACTCCGGTTCTAGGTTTGTCAGCCCCGGTGCCCAGGGGGAGGAAGGGCAAGAAGGTGAAAGCCCAGAGCTCACACCCAGTGGTACAGGATGCCGACTGGCTGGCTGGCTGCAATCCAGATGCCTTGTTCCAGGAGGATAGTTACAAGAAGCACCTGAAGCACCATTGCAATAAGTACGTCAGGGACGGTGGGTGCGGGGAGCGGGCAGCCCTTCTGGTTCTTAAATGTACGTGTACTCAAGTATGCGTATACATTGCATATCCATCAGTAAGACTAGTGCACTCTCGTGGCACAGCTTTATTGTTTTTTTTTTCTTGAAACATGATGTCAAGTCACGTGAAAGCCTGACTTTAGAGGACTGATTTTTTGGGGGGAGGGGGGCAGTAGTAAAGATGCATAAACACAGTTTTACTACTTTAACTGTTTGTAAGTATACAGTTCATTGGGAATAATTATATTCAGATAGCTGTGTGCCCATCACCACTGTCTAGACCCCAAACTTTTTCGTGGACCTTAATATAACCTCTGCTCCTATTAAATGATTTATCACCCTTCCTGCCCTCAGCGCTTGACAACACCGTCCCACCATCTGTCTCTAAGAACTGGCTTATTCTACGTATCTTGTTATAGTATTTCATCCATGTTGTAGCTTCTATCAGAAGCTCGTTCCCTTTTATGGCTGTGTAATACTCCATTGTGTGTATAGACCACATTTTATTCATCCATCCATCGATGGGCACTTGGGTTAACGGATGTCTTTGGCCATTGTGAATGATGGTGCTGTGGACATGTGGATAACTGAGTTTTAGCTAATATGTTTAGAGAATGTGGTTCAGTCAATTCAGTCGCTCAATCGTGCCCGACTCTTTGCGACCCCATGAATTGCAGCACACCAGGCCTCCCTGTCCATCACCATCTCCCAGAGTTCACTCAGACTCATGTCCATTGAGTCAGTGATGCCATCCAGCCATCTCATCCTCGGTTGTCCCCTTCTCCTCCTGCCCTCAATCTCTCCCAGCATCAGAGTCTTTTCCAATGAGTCAACTCTCCGCAAGAGGTGGCCAAAGTACTGGAGTTTCAGCTTTAGCATCATTCCTTCCAAAGAAATCCCAGGGCTGATCTCCTTCCGAATGGACTGGTTGGATCTCCTTGCAGTCCAAGGGACTCTCAAGAGTCTCCTCCAACACCACAGTTCAAAAGCATCAATTCTTCGGCGCTCAGCCTTCTTCACAGTCCAACTCTCACATTCATACATGACTACTGGAAAAACCATAGCCTTGACTAGACGGACCTCTGTTGGCAAAGTAATGTCTCTGCTTTTTAATATGCTGTCTAGGTTGGTCATAACTTTTCTTCCAAGAAGTAAGCGTCTTTTAATTTCATGGCTGCAGTCACCATTTGCAGTGATTTTGGAGCCCAAAAAGATAAAGTCTGACACTGTTTCCACTGTTTCCCCATCTATTTCCCATGAAGTGATGGGACCAGATGTCATGATCTTCGTTTTCTGAATGTTGAGCTTTAAGCCAACTTTTTCACTCTCCTCTTTCACTTTCATCAAGAGGCTTTTTAGTTCCTCTTCACTTTCTGCCATAAGGGTGGTATCATCTGCGTATCTGAGGTTGTTGATATTTCTCCTGGCAATCTTGATTCCAGCTTGTGTTTCTTCCAGTCCAGAGTTTCTCATGATGTACTCTGCATATAAGTTAAATAAGCAGGGTGACAATATACAGCCTTGATGTACTCCTTTTCCTATTTGGAACCAGTCTATTGTTCCATGTCCAGTTCTAACTGTTGCTTCCTGACCTGCATACAGATTCCTCAAGAGGCAGGTCAGGTGGTCTGGTATTCCCATCTCTTTCAGAATTTTCCACAGTTCATTGTGATTCACACAGTCAAAGGCTTTGGCATAGTCAATAAAGCAGAAATAGATGTTTTTCTGGAACTCTCTTGCTTTTTCGATGATCCAGCGGATGTTGGCAATTTGATCTCTGGTTCCTCTGCCTTTTCTAAAACCAGCTTGAACATCAGGGAGTTCATGGTTCACGTATTGCTGAAGCCTGGCTTGGAGAATTTTGACCATTACTTTACTAGCATGTGAGATGAGTGCAATTGTGCAGTAGTTTGAGCATTCTTTGGCATTGCCTTTCTTTGGGATTGGAATGAAAATGGACCTTTTCCAGTCCTGTGGCCACTGCTGAGTTTTCCAAATTTGCTGGCATATTGAGTGCAGCACTTTCACAGCATCATCTTTCAGGATTTGAAATAGCTCAACTGGAATGCCATCACCTCCACTAGCTTTGTTCGTAGTGATGCTTCCTAAGGCCCACTTGACTTCACATTCCAGGATGTCTGGCTCTAGGTGAGTGATCACACCATTGTGATTATCCGGGTCGTGAAGAATTGTGGTTAGCTTTATATAATCCTGCCTTCAACTGACTGCTTCCCATGAAAGGGCTGGGGAGTTTAGATGATATTTTTTGCTTTGTGACGCCATGAACAGAGGCGCCTGGTGGACTACAGTCCCTAGATTCGTGAAGAGTCGGACACGACTGAAGTGACTTAGCACATGTGCATGTGTGCACACACACATACGCATGACTCCTTGGTTGTTGGGTCCATTTTTTCTTACCTGTGAGCTTTAGAATCCTATTCCTCACCTTTATTTTCAGAACCTGATTATATATAACTGAAGGGAACTGAGCCTGAATTAACTTCATTGCTCAGAGCTCTGGGAGCTGCTGAGCACCTCCACCTGTGGATGCTTCCCCTCCTCTGAGCGTGTGTTTCAGTATCTGGGGTTCAGCAGCATAGCCAGTGCACATCTTGCACCCTTCCTGATTGGGGCGACCTGGGGCAAGCTTATCATCCTCTCAGACTCGCTTTCCTTACTTGTCAAATAGAGCTTCAATAAATGTCTGTCTCTATAGCGCAGCAACAGAAGTCTGAGTACCTATTACTGGCAGCACGCCAAGCGCTTCCTATGGATTTTCTGTTTGAATTGTCTAAGACGAGTCATCTTGCTCTTTTATCCCCCTTTACCAGACAAGGAAACCAAGTCTTGGATACTCAGGGTCCCTCAGCTAGTTGAGGGACGCTGCCCTTGCTCTCGACCACCGCCCCCCTACTCACCGCCCATGTCTGAAGCCTGTATTCCCTCAGGGTTGTCGAAAGCCTCAGTGAAATAATTTCCTAGAGAACACCTGCTTCTCCTGGGTTGCCCTGACTCATGGTTTTCGTCCCTTTTTAAATGTAATGGTGCTTTCAGGGACCACCTTTGATCACGATTCTTAAATTTTGACTGACAAAAATTTTCCTTTCTGAGTCTTCAAAACCATTACCTCAAACCATCTTGGCACCTCAGAAACCAGTGTTACTGTCATAGCATAGTGGTTCTCCTTAAAGTCCCACTCCTCTCATAGCTATTAGAAGACTTCTATTTCTTTGCAGTTTCTGTGAAATTAGGGTCCATAACCTTACGAGTTCTGGATTCAGACAAACCGTAACTGAAGGGGTTTAGTGTGGGGGCAGGCTTCTGTTCCCAGGCCTCACTGAGACAGTGGTTTTTAATTTCCCGCTTTGACGTCAATCACAGACTTCCATAGGGCACCCTCCCTGGTTAGTACGTGAGCTGTAACTCGTGCTCTTTACATGTTACTGGGTCTCAAGAGAATTGGCCATGTCTCCACCTCCTCTCTGGGATGAGCAGTTAGAAAAACGAGACCCAAATTGTGAGATCTCCTGGAAAATATCTGACCAGTCCTCTTCAAAAGTTTCAAGAGACAAAGACAGTAACTGTCTTGGGTTGAAGGAGATGGAAGGGGTGGGACAGTTCAGTGCACCTGTAGTCCTGACCTGGATGCTCATCCAGAAAACAGACCCTAGTGGGACCAGCCACCAGAATGAAGATTAACACTGGGAACTCGAGAGGCATCCTGACTCACCACATGCAAACCCCTCAGAGTCCAAGGCCACCTTTCGTCACCTCGTTATCCTGCCAGGACCCACCATGTATTCCTTAGGGGCACTCAGCTTGCCTGGACATGAGTTTGAATTTTTTCCTCTAGAAGAAAGACGACATTCACAGTAACAATCGTTCATTAAAGCCTCCATCCACAAAACTAAAACTCCTCATCAGGTAGAAAACCTTGTCTTCTCCTGAAGGGAGAGAAACTGCTAGGGTTACTGCTGGGGTTACTGCTGCTGCACTGAGGTTTGGTGCATGGAAGAAGATCCAGGTTAAGGTGGAGGGTGAGTCCTGGCTGAGCATCCTCTGTGAGGAGACCTAGGCTGCAGACTCTGCTCGTGCCAGGCATGGCTGCCCACGCTGTCACTTCACTTCTGCAGGTTCAGTGTGGCACAGCCAATTTTTTAATCTTATCCAGAGAAAGAAATCTTAATAAAAAACCAGTTTTCCAAAAAGATGTCTTACTTTGGAGCACATTCAGGTCTTTACAGCTTTGAGTTTTGCCTGTTGAGAACCCAGGCTGGCCAGGAGCAGCCCCCATGCTGGACAGGCAGGCAGGTGATACAGGGGGTGTCTATGTGTGATCCGGGGTGGGTGGTACATGGGTTGTCTCTGTGTGATCACGGGCAGGTGGTACATGGGGTGTCTGTGTGTGATCCGAGGTGGGTGGTACATGGGTTGTCTCTCTGGGATCAGGGGTAGGTGGTACATGGGGTGTCTGTGTGTGATCCAGGGTGAGTGATACAGGGAGTATCTGTGTGTGATCCAGGGCAGGTGGTACACCAGGTGTCTGTATGTGATCGGGGCGGGTGGTAGAGGGGGTGTCTGTGTGATCGGGGGTGGGTGATACAGGGGGTGTCTGTGTGCGATCTAGGGCAGGTGGTACACAGGATGTCTGTGTGTGATCAGGAGTGGTCTGTCGTGGTGAAGCCACCCCTACTTGCCATTTTGATATGTTCAAGGTCCACATCCCTAGAGACAGTACAAAGTGGTGGAGTCAGACGGCCTAATTCTGAGTGATCCATGCTTAAAGTGACTCTGTGACTTTGAAGTCTGTCACTTGTGTTCTGTTAGCTTAGGAAATGGAAATCGTAACTTGTCCCACTTTGCCCTAGAGTTACTGTGAGGATCAAATGAACTAGTCGTAGTACACGTGACACACGGATTGAGAAGTGTTCTCCAAGAGTGTGATGGGAATTGCACTTGGTTTTGTCTGCTCATGGACAAGGCGGTGGTCTTCAGGTGTCTGTCCTGAATGCACACCAGGGCCAGTCCAGGAGATGCTAGACTTGAGAGTTCTTAGAGTGTTTACCAGGTGGGCTTTATCCAAAGAATTAGTTTTACGCCATTGAGGAAATCCACGTGAGATTGAAAATTTGGTTCCTAGAATGCCATGAGTTTTTAAAAACCATTTCCTTGAAAATGACTAAGAACTTCAGCAAACCGGACACAGTTTAATCTCCTTTGTGATGTTGTATTATTATTTGGTAAGTGACAATTTGGGCTTCCAGGTTATGTAAGCTAAAGGAATAAAACATGGGTACTGCCCCTTAAGGGTGGCCCGGCGAGGATCCGCCCTCACCACCATCTTCCTTCCTCGGAAGCAAAGTTGTATAATCTGGAAAACCTGACATTCTGTATTGAGGGTTTATTGTCAGGTAGTAAAACCAGATTTTATATCTCGTTTATTCCTACAACTTCTGATGTGCTTCCAAAAATGGTATTAAGGCAGCAGCTGAGGAAATTTTATGAGATAATGAAGCAGAACAGTTACTGAAAGCCATCTGCTCAGTTGTTTACAAACTTGCTTCAATACTTCAGAGGCAGTGGTGGGCTACGTGTCTAAACTTCACAAGCTGCGCTAGGTAGGACTAAATGAAGTGCGCCCGGGCCGGGCTGAGCGCCGGCCCTCCCGTGCAGGGGGCGCGGTTGCCAGGCAGGCCGGTTGGAAGCCAGCAGAAAGCACACGCAGAGGTGATTATGTGGCACCATCTGTCACGCTTCAAGCCTACCATACAGCATGGCTAATCAGCCTTGGCAGGATGATGGATGAACAGCAGCAGCTGCCAAAAGCCACTGTTGGCAAACAGTCCCGAAGTTAAGAACTTCCCCCCCCTCCCCCGTCTCCCTCTCCAGGGTCCTGCTGCGTGTCCGCATGCTCTACTACCTGAGACAAGAAGTGATAGGAGACCAGGCAGAGAAGATCCTGGAGGGCGCCGACTCCAGGTGGGTACGCGCCTGTGTTCCTCCTCGCCGTGACCAGCCAGGCGGTCGGAGTCCACATCATGGGTGGGGGGCGCGCTTCAAACCTCCTACGTCCTCAGTGCATCTCTCTTTCTGCATCTCAAATGCAATGTTTGTCCTACCAGCCTGGGGACATGAGGAGAATTGGGAGAAGCCTGTTTATAGGTCTGTGTGGACGTACAGAAAGGTGTGAACTAAATGACTCGTGTTCTGAGGTGACCTTTAAAACAGGGTCCTGTGTGATAAAGTTCACTTCTGGTCCCGGTGGAAGGCGGCCAACTTCTGCCCTTTCCTGCAACCTTGGCTCGCACCGCCCCAGCCTCCCCACCCCACTGCACGATGCTCAGGTGCTTGTTGTGGGAAGGGGGCGAGTATCATGCTCCTCACTTAGCATTCTTTTCCAACAGTGGGGTCTATTGTAAATATCACATCAGTGGTTGTCTTTACAGTGAAGCTGACGTGTGGATACCTGAACCTTTCCACGCAGAAGTCCCCACAGACTGGTGGGATAAGGAAGCAGACAAGTCCCTCCTCATTGGAGTGTTCAAGCATGGTAAGGGGCGTCTGCATCAGACCCCATCTTGACCATGTGTCTTTGTCTTTATTTAGAGCTCTCTGCACACTCTCTCCAAAGTCATAATATTAATGAGGCTAGTTCCAAAGGACTCTTGGCGTCTACTGTTTCCCCGCACGAAAAATCTAATATGAACTGTAAATATCAGATGCTGTTTTTGAATGTTTGTTGAGTATTTGAGAAGAAAACATTTCTTCCTTGGCTGTAAATAGAACCCAAACCATATTTGTTTTAATAATAGCCAAGTTGTCCTATAGCTCTTCGGAAACTTTACTTCCAGCACGGCTCCTCTCCTGTGCTCTGCCAGCCCATGTCAAAGTGGACGGTGGGCTTAACCTCTGCTATTAATCTGTACAAGTGCCTCCTGGGCTTTGTTCCAAGCAATATTTCACAAATGTCAGTGCCGAGAACCCGCGCGGCTCCCCTGAGTGGGACGCAGCCTTGTTAACTTTGAAAGGCCGGGGATGCAGAACTGGCATGATATATACAGTGAACGATTCCTGATTATAATCCCGAGTCTCTGGAGGTCGCTGAGGTATTCTCGACAGCCCAGCCTGACTAAGGGGGAGAATGATGGCTTATAAAACCTTTCATGATTACAGTTTGGCTGGCGGCTCTACAGCAGTTAGGAGCCGGGGTGGTGTTGTACACACCCTAATTGAATTGTGCCGTTCTGCTTGTGTACTGCAGCCGTGTTTTGTGAACTCAGCCTCAAAAGCCATCTTCCCGCAGTGCACTGTTGGGATCTGCCATTTCCCATCTAGTCAACCTGGGCAGTCAAAAAGCAAATTGCTGTTTGAAAACCATAGAGGGAACAGTGTTATCTTACTGACACGCGTCATCTTAAACCTGATCAGACAGGTTCGTTGGCCTGACGTAGACAGGGATGTATCAGCTAGCGGTGGACTTTCTGCAGGACCGAAGCCGCTCACAGGGAGGGTGGGCTGGACCACTGCAGAGGTCATAGAAGAACATTACGCTGCCTTTTAAATGCCAAGCAAAATTAGATCTTGGGGACAACAGGGTCAGACCTCTTCCCGGGCATCTTGCAGTTACCCTGAACCTGTTTTTTCATTAGTATGTACTAAGGTCATTCTGATAACATCCGTGAAAATGTAATCTGCCTCCCCGCCCCCCACAAATCTGCCCCAGGAAGAGCGTTCCAAGAATGGGCTACTACAGCCTGGTTAGTTTAAATAGGGCATAAACCATCATCTTATAAAGAGACGAACTTGCTGTGAGGCAGCCATGCTGTGGTTATGTGAGTGACAGGCCTTCGTTGTCTCTGTGTGTGTCCTCTCCGGGCTGGGGGGACGGTGCAGGGTATGAGAAGTACAACTCCATGCGAGCTGACCCCGCGCTGTGCTTCCTGGAACGAGTTGGTATGCCCGATGCCAAGGCCATCGCTGCCGAGCAGAGAGGAACAGACATGCTAGCAGATGGCGGTGACGGGTAAGAAGGACACTTTAAAATTTTAATAAACTTTATGTCAGTGTGAGAGTGTCAGAGCCACTGGCAGGGTTCAGTCCTTACACAGCACCGCGCACTGGGCTGCATCTGATTTGGACTTGAGCGGTGTTTACCAGTATAGTCTGTTTATGTGTCATGATGACTATTTAAACACAATATAGGATCTAGATAATCTGCAACTTGTCTTTTTCAAATGATCATGACCCCCACCACCACCACACCCCACTGCGTGCACACACACCCTCCGCCCCTCACGGCAGCGCATTTTAAATACCGGCAGAGTCGCTTTGGATGTCAGGCTCAGAATTCAAAGCAGCATTTTTCTCAGGCTCCTTCCCTCTCTTGCTAATCAGTGTGATTTAAACATTTTTTAAAAACATTTCATACAGGGGAGAATTTGATAGAGAAGATGAAGACCCAGAATATAAACCAACCAGAACGCCGTTCAAGGATGAAATAGATGTAAGAACGCAAGTACATTCAGTTTTATGGCCCCAGTAAAATATTATATGCCCACATAAGACTTATTAAACTTTATAGATAACGGCCTTTCCTTTAAAAGACAAAGCAAAATAGAACCCCAAATTAAAATAATTTGTCTTTCTTGCTTTGCTTTTGAGGAATTTGCAAATTCTCCTCCGGAAGATAAGGAAGAGCCCATGGAAATACGCGCCCCAGGTACAATTCTGAAAGCTGGGGGGAGCAGAGCTGAGGAGTGGGACTCAGGCCAGGCCCCACAGCCAGGTTGCAGCTTCTCCACCAGGGTGGTGTCTCCAAATGCCACTTCATCCACTGCTGTCTGTTGTGAACAATTCTAACTCCTGCTGATTCTTGGTTAATCATTATGTTCAATCTCTTTGATAAACTGTTTTTCTGGACAAAGACAACTTATATATTTATGATTTATGCCAGTTAATGAAAACTCTTAAGCATTTAAAGAAACATAGCTCAGGGAAGCAGGAAATTTGTTAAATATCTGAAATAACTGCCAGTTTATTGAGACTATTACCCTACTTTTCCCCTGATATAAAATCATTAGGTAACAATTACATGATTGGTTCTTATGTTCAAGATTATTGTATTGCATTATCACCATGTAGTTTGTGGCACAAAGTATGTTTTTTTATGTGATTGATATATGAACTTGGCTTTTTTTCCCCCCTAAGGAGTTGAGAAAGAATGGTGTATAAGTTCCGTACTAATATGAAACTTCCATACTTCCTCAGTAGTAGTGTTAGTCACTCGGTTTTGTCTGACTCTTTGGGCACCATGTACTGGACTGTAGCCCACCAGGCTCCTCTGTCCATGGAATTCTTCAGGCAAGAATACTGGAGTGGGTTGCCGTTCCCTTTTCCAGGGGATCTTCCTGACCCAGGGATCGAACCCAGGTCTCCTGCATTGCAGGCAGATTCTTTACCATCTGGGCTACAGGGAAGTATTAAGAGAGCACCACCATGATTTTCCCCAGGCTATCATTTGAATGTTAGCAAGTCATCCTGTTTGGATGGGAAACCCTACCTATGGCAAAAATCATAGCTACACATTCAGAAATGTTCTCTCATTCAGGAATGTTCTCCCCGCCTCCCCAGGCAAGCACAGCGAGGGCAGCGCAGAGCTAGGCCAGCTGTACTGGCCCAGCACCTCCACGCTGACCACCCGGCTACGCAGGCTCATCACTGCCTACCAGCGCAGCTACAAGCGGCAGCAGATGCGGCAGGAGGCGCTGATGAAGACAGACCGGCGGAGGCGGCGGCCCCGCGAGGAAGTGCGGGCCCTGGAGGCCGAAAGGGAGGCCATCATATCGGAGAAGCGGCAGAAGTGAGTGTCTTAGGGTTTCCTCAGCCCCTGGTACCTTCCTCTCTCCTCCGCTCTCTTCCTGGCCTGTAGAGGCAAGAATCACATCCAAGAGGATGGCCATCAGACACAGCCCCCTCACCAAACCCCCTCGCCCCCCCAAAAAAACAAAGGAAAAAAAGCACTATGGATTCAGTTTAAAGGAGAGCAGCAGTAACCTTTAAGCCTTTTTACTTGGGTACCAGTCCACAGCTAAGATCTCCTCTCTGACAGGTGGACGAGGCGGGAGGAGGCGGACTTTTACCGCGTGGTGTCCACATTTGGGGTCATTTTTGACCCTGCGAGGCAGCAGTTCGACTGGAACCAGTTCCGAGCCTTTGCCAGGCTTGACAAGAAGTCCGATGAGAGTCTGGAGAAGTACTTCAGCTGCTTTGTGGCCATGTGCCGGCGGGTGTGTCGCATGCCCGCCAAGCCGGATGATGGTAAGTCCCCAGGCATGCGGAGAGGCGGGAGGACCGGGCATAGGTTCCCCAGGGCTGCCTGTGGTGTGGGGAAGGGAGCGTGGTGGGGACCGGAAGGGGCAGAAGGTTCCCGAGGGATGCAGGCCGTGCTGGACAGCCTGGGATGGGAGAGGCTGGGCAGGTTTGGGGACCTCCCACTGCACCTCTCGGTGACACGTGGTTCCCCCCCAACCCCATCCCCGCGCAGAGCCACCGGACCTGTCGTCGGCCATCGAGCCCATAACGGAGGAGCGCGCCTCCCGCACGCTGTACCGCATTGAGCTGCTGCGCAGGATCCGTGAGCAGGTGCTGCACCACCCGCAGCTAGCTGAGCGGCTCAAGCTCTGCCAGCCCAGCCTGGACCTGCCCGAGTGGTGGGAGTGCGGCCGGCACGACCGGGACCTGCTGGTGGGCGCCGCCAAGCACGGCGTGAGCCGCACGGACTACCACATCCTCAATGACCCCGAGCTCTCCTTCCTGGACGCGCACAAGAGCTTCGCCCAGGCCCGGGGGGCCGGCGGCGCCCCCGCCCTGAACCCTCTGGCCCTGGGCTTTGGCCAGACCCCCGCCACCACCGCAGCTGCCCCGGGTCAGGAGGATAAGGCGGGGGCAGCGGAGGCCAAGGCCAGAGAGGCCTCCGAGAAGCCCGAGGGGAAGGAGGAGGAGGAGGCCGAGGGCGGCGGGAAGGACCAGAGGCGGGACCGCGAGGCGGAGCCGGGGGCTGGGAAGAGCGAGCCCAGAGGGGTGGAGGTCGGTGTGGACTCCGGGCCCAAGTCCATTTCTGAGAAGGGTTCTGAAGAGGACGAAGAGGAAAAGCTGGAAGATGATGACAAGTCAGAAGAGTCTTCCCAGCCTGAAGGTAAGACCTGACTGACCCTCAGGCCTCTCTTGGCCCCACCCCAGCAGCTGTCTTCATGTCATGTGATCCGTGTCCTCTTTGGGTTTTTAAAGGGTAATGAGGGTACGTTTTCATTAGGATGGTATCGGGTAATGCTTAGATGTGTGTTTTACCCTGCTATGACCTGTGAACGCACTGCTTCCAGCTTCTTCTCAGAAGGTTTTACAGGCAATAACAATTTTAAGGCAGATGATGCTTAATTTAATTTCCGTTCAGAAATAAAGAGTGAGGGTAGAATCTAGGAAGAACCAGTTGTCTTTCTAAGTCCCAGGTAGGTTGCCGTACCTGCCACGAAACAAAAATAAAAATAAAACACATGCTACACTTTTCTACCTGAGCTTCAGCTCGGAATCGTGGCCAACACATTAGTCCTCTTTCTGATGGAGGAGCAGAGGGTCCTGCGGATCAGAGGCTTGACTGTCACCACCCTCCCCCGAGACCTGTCCACAGCAGGATGCCCACTGACTAGCGACATAGCCCCCCAAGCCTCCACTTCCTCATCTGTTAAACAGGAGTAACACCAGCTACGTGCAAGGGCCCTTGCAAGCTTTGAGTGACAGGATTTGCAAAATGCCTGATACCATTCTAGCCATAGTAGGTACGAGATACAGAGGAGCTCGTCAGCATTCAGACATTAAATCCTTTCCCCTCTACACTTCCTTTTCAGAAAGATTCTGGTTGTGGGTGATGCACAGTAACTCATTTCTCAGCAGGGGCTGTCTCTAGAGGGAAGAATTTTGATGAAGAGAGCAATGCTTCCATGAGCACTGCTAGGGATGAGACCCGGGATGGATTCTACATGGAGGATGGTGACCCATCTGTAGCTCAGCTCCTTCATGAAAGGACATTTGCCTTCTCATTTTGGCCTAAGGTTGGTGGGATTTTGTTGTTGTTTGGTGACCAAAATAGTAAATGGGGTGAAGAAAATCATTCTAGCTTGATTTTTCAAATAATTTTCAGGTAAACTTTGACATAGTATATGAAGATTGTATACTAGATTTTTTTTTTCTTATAAAAGAATGATCTGGAAAAGCGCAAAGAAAAAAATTCTGTAGAATGCTTTCATATAGGATAGGAAAGGTGACAAGAAGCAGAGAAAATAAGAAAAAAGAACTATTTATAGGGCTCTTTGGTTCCTTGAGGTTTTTTAGGTTATTTGTCTAGTACAGTCTATGGATTATTGCTTCAGAAGACTCACCCATTGATAAATTGAAATGTGTGGATTTTTTGAAAAAAATTTTATTGTGGTAAAAAACACACCATGAAATTTACAGTCTTCACCATTCTTTAAATGTGCAATTGGGTAGTATTAAATATATTCATATATTCACATCATATATATATATATATATATTTTTTTTTTCATGCTGTAAAAGGATCTCCAGGATTTTTGTATCTTACAGGACTGAGGCTCTATACCCGTTATCCCACTGCCCTCCCTCTCTGCCCCTGGATAACCACTATACTGCTCTCCGTTTCTGTGAACTTGACATACTCACAGAGGTAGAATCATACAGTACTTGTTCTTTTGTGACTGGCTTATTTCACTTAGTATAATGTCCTCAAGGTCCATCTTTGGGAACGCATGTAAGAGAATTTCCTTCCTCTTTAAGGCTGAATAATAGTCCATTGTGTGTCTCTACCATATTTTCCTTATCCATCTGTCCGCCGTTGGGACATTTGGCCTCCTTCCTTCTCTTGGCTTATCATGGTGCTGCTGTAAATGGGAATTACTGATATCTCATTGAGACCCTGCTTGCATTTTTTTTTTTTTGGTACATACATACAAGTAGTATTGCTGGATCACAGGGTAGTTCTGTTTTTAATTTTTGAGGAACCTCTGTCCTGTTTTTCACAGCAGTTGTACCATTTTGCAATCCCAACAACAGTGCACAAGGGAAATGTGTGGACTTTAAAAACTGTGTTTTGTTTTGTTTTGTTTTGTTTTTAATATCCTGAAGCAGAACTTTCAGATCTAAGACAGCTTGCTATATATTTGGAACCCTGTAATCTTCTGAACTGGGGAGAGCATGGGCTGCTGACCCATTTGCTCAAATACATTATGAGATAATCGCAAATGTAGTTATCTGTAACCAAAAGCAAAGTGGAAATTACTCTTTTGGCTAACTAATATAATTTTATAATAAATCTCTGTGTAATTTGGGTCTGTTTTTCAGGGTGGGGAAATAATCTTCCTAATCACCATAACAGGGCTGTCTGGTTTAAGACAGACAGCACAAAAAAAAGGTCTCTATGGCGCAGGCTGGTCTCACATAGTGTCCGTTGGAAAGAAACAATGTGAAATTTTTAACTGAAGACTGTACTATCAGAGACGTTGCCCCCTGCCCCTGGCCCCACTCCCCTTATCTCCCTTGTTTTGCTCATCTCCCTTACTGAGTTTAGAAGGGAGCTTCCCAGATCAGCCCAGAGGCCCCTAGTAGCAGGCCCTTTTAATCTGTGGAAACTGGGTCTAAGAGCTGTAATTAGAAATTTTTAACGTCCACGCTTCAATGAAACTTGAAGTGATAATAGGTAGAGGATGCAAATCGACACTCATTAGGTGTTCCTAGGTTGGTGCCCATTTATAATGCTGAACTTTATTAATAGTGACGCTAATGATGTCCCACTTCCTGGGAGAGGCTGCGGTCCAGCACATGGCGAAGTCTGAGTGCAGGCTTCCATCCATGGTCACCTAACGACACACACCAACAATCTGTAGCCCGAACAGCAGTGACTTGTAAAACACGGGGATGTCTTAGAGGCAGTGGTTATGTAATCCCTCTCATTTATGCGCCTCAGTGTTCATAACTGAGAAATACTGAGTGGTCTGTGTTGTGGCCACCTTCGGACCTCACAGCGGACTAAAGCGGTTCTGGTGGGTTTGCCTTTTCCGCTCTTTGGCATCTCTGTGGATGTATCCATCTCGTCATTTTCAGCAGGTCTTTGTTACGGTTTTGTGTGACTTTTCTTCTCTCTCTCTAGGACCGAGTAATGATAAACCGATTAGACAACATCTGTGAAGCAGTGTTGAAAGGCAAATGGCCGGTAAATAGGCGCCAGATGTTTGATTTCCAAGGCCTCATCCCCGGCTACACGCCCCCCACCGCTGACAGTCCCCTGCAGAAGAGGACCCTGGCCGAGCTCTCGGCTGTGGGCCAGGCCAGCATCAGTGGGAGCGAGGAACTCACCGCCTCCCCTCAGCTGTCCAAGGTCAGTAAGAGCGCCCTCCCCGGGGAGCCTAGAGATAAGCTCTCCTGACTCAGTTTGGAAGCTCGTGTTGGCCGGTCCCATTTGAAATAAGAAGGCTGCTCTGGCCTCAGAGGTTTAATTCCAAACTTCTCATCCCTGGTTTCCACTGTGCAGCAGGTGCAGGCTGGGCTCACTGTTTCTGTGGGGATTTTTTCAACAGGAAGATGCCCTTAACCTCTCCGTGCCTCGCCAGCGGAGGAGAAGGAGGAGGAAGATCGAAATCGAGGCCGAGAGAGCTGCCAAGCGGCGAAACCTCATGGAGATGGTGGCGCAGCTGCGGGGGTCTCAGGTGGTCTCGGAGAACGGACAAGAGAAAGTGGTCGATTTATCAAAGGCCTCGAGAGAGGCAGCAAGCTCTACCTCAAACTTTTCATCTCTCACTTCAAAGTTGATCTTGCCCAACGTCTCCACGCCGGTGTCTGATGCCTTTAAGACTCAGATGGAACTGCTCCAGGCCGGCCTGTCCCGCACGCCCACCAGACATCTGCTCAATGGCTCCCTCGTGGACGGAGAGCCCCCCATGAAGCGGAGGCGGGGAAGGAGGAAAAACGTGGAGGGCCTCGACCTGCTGTTTATGAGCCACAAACGAACATCACTGAGTGCAGTAAGTCCAGGGGCTGGTGCCCCACCCACCCACCCACGTGTCCACACTGGCAGCCGAGTCCTGGCTCTGCTACCCAGGCCGGGGCATGTGCCCCTCCATGGTCTGGTCTGAAAGCTGCTCCTCCCACCAAAGGAGCCACAGTGGACAGAGCCGTGGTTCTGAGCCGGGATGTTGTGCTGAGCGTTGGTACAGACTCAGCCTGAACCACGTGTAGCTTGAGGATTTACTCTTCCTGAGGTCCTAATGTATTGATTACTCTCGGCAGACTAGCCCCAAACAGACACGTGTTCTTCTGAGCCTATAATCTGTGAACGTCGAGATGGAAACACTTCTGCTCTTAGAAGTATCAATATGTTTGGGGCCCAGTATTTATTAGATTTGTTCAGCTTCAGACAAGATTTGTGTTCATATGCAAAGCTAGTGATTGCAAATTCTCCCACTTCTGTAAATGGGTATTTTAAAAATCTCAACTGAATTGAAGTCTGTGCTAGTTTAGGTTTGCAGGAAATATATGTGTCATTGGATTTTGACATTTACTTCTTCAATTCAGAGGAAATGAGTGCAATGTAATCAGAATATCTCTGTGCCCTGATCTGTCTCAATTGCTCACCTAAAACTGTGCCACCCCATTAAGAATGAGAGAGTTTCTCCCAGGAACCAGATTACACAAAGGTCCCCTCTAAAGCACTGAGACTGGTACAAAGCACCAAAATAGCAACCTGCTCCAATATTCTTGTCTGGGAAGTCCCATGGACAGAGGAGCCTACCGGGATACAGCCCATAGCGTCACATAAGAGTCAGACACTACTTAGAGATTAAACAACAACAACACAGTGAGCCTGTGGATTCGAAACCCGAATCAGCACAGGTGCCTGATAAGCTGGCATACGGGTGATGGACCCATCCCCTGGGCGGTAGACACAGTTTAAGAAACGCCAAGGGGAGAAGTTTGTTTAAATATGTTTTTCCTTATTTCATCCCTATTATTATTTCCGCCTTTTTGAGTTCTTGAATTTAAGGGAAGCTTAATAACCTTAAAGAGTAGGGATACATGGTGGAATTAAGGTCTAGAAGTGACAAACAAGCTTCCATGGAAACTTGTCCCTTAGTCGGGTCTGATTCTGGAGCAGGAAATGGCAACTCACTCCAGTATTCTTGCCTGGGAAATCCTATGGTCAGAAGAGCTTGGCGGGCTGCAGTCCATAGGGTCACAAAGAGTAGACACAACTGAAGTGGGCTAGCCATGGGTCTGAGTTTCAGAAGCATCCAGGTGGTTAAAAGGAAATTTATTTCAAAAATTCCCTGGTAGCTCAGACGATAAAGCGTCTGCCCACAATGTGGGAGACCCAGGTTTGATCCCTGGGTTGGGAAGATCCCCTGGAGAAGGAAATGGCAACCCACTCCAGTACTCTTGCCTAGAAAATTCCATGGATGGAAGAGCCTGGTGGGCTATAATCCTTGGGGTCACAAAGAGTCGGACACTACTGAGCGACTTCACGACGATTACGAATATACCAGTCATAGTAATGGTCATTTTTGTGGATCATGTGATTTAATTTTAGAATCTTGTAAAAATACACCGTACAGTGTATCAATCTGACTAATTGTTCCCCAAGTTAAAGAAACGCCATTGCTAGGTGTGTGGTCCCCTGCTGGGAACCACCCTAATGCTTTCATAGGTTTTATTCACTGAAAATCCTTTCTCCGGGAACATCAACAAATCATCTTTCCATTTGAATTTCATTTTGTGGACCCAGCATCAGGAATTAGCAATTACAATTTCCTATTGTAATTATAAACCCCATATTAGACTTACGACTGACTTTATTCATTCACATATTTTAAGCTATCTCTAAGAGTTTATTAGTTTTTTTTCCCCTAAAGTCCTATTAGCAACCTAGCTCAAAACTCTTAACAGATATTAGAGAATGTATGTTTATTTTAATTGTTTTTTTTTTTTTTATTTTTAAATGTTGGAATTTCGCAGTTCCTCATTTGGTGTTATAGAGGGTTTTGTGTGAGCACATAAAACAGAAGGAGAATGGATCTATAAATAACTGAGTAGTGAAGAGCAGTAGAGGTCAGCAAGGTTACTTGTGTGGAGTGAGACAAATCCTAAAATCTCATGTTGGCATCATGCTGGAGATCACTGTGCGGCTGTGAAAAGGAAGGATGCAGCCGTTCTGCATTCAGCAGCATTGTGGGAGCCAGCCATGCCCTGTGCCAGGTACTGGGATGCAGAGAATAAAAGCCTGACAGGTGCTTACATACAGAGAATGCAGTGTTTAAGATGGGCGACAAATAAATAACAACCTGTCATTGTTGTGAGGCGCCCCTGGGGTATTTTGAGAACCCAAAGGAAGAATGGGAATGGAAGGAGGAGAGTGTGGGCAGAAACAGGTGGGAAAGTTTCCCTATAGGTGGTCATACCTCAGTTAAATTTTGCAGGTTGTATGGGAGTAAGTCATTTGAAAAGGGGGAGCTGGGAGAGCATGTGCAAAGGGACCATGGCCAGGGAGAACCCATTGTGTCCGATGAACTGAAAGTTACTGGCCAGGGAGTTTGATGAGGAGGCAGCTTCAGCAGAGAGGAGCTTGGGCATAAGGTGAGATGTAAACCACAGAGGGCTTTGGTAGCCGAGCTAAAGAACTTGGATTTTATCCTGAAGGTGATGGGAATTCAATTACAAAGTTAGCTTAACTAGGGGAAGTGATATAACATAATCTTTGAACTAGGAAGGGTGCATTTCAACAGATTACCTCCTGTCTAACAGATTGAAGACTGGATTAAACAGGGCAGAGGTAGAATCAGAGGGGCCGTTTAGGAGTACTGCAGTGATGCAGGGGGCCAGTGATGGAGACCTGAACCAAAGCGGTAGCAGCATGGCTGGGCGGATGGGCTTTGTGAATGACGTCTGCAGGTTGCAATGCAGAGTTTGAGGACCAGTGGCTAGGCGATGGTCAGGTCTCGGCTTCAACTAATTCATCCTTCCAGTGTTGCTACACATGCCTGATATGAAATATTGTACTACCAACAAAACTCTACTGAGCGCAGAAAGCCAAAAATATACACGTGAACTGGCTTTTGGAACATTCCGTGAATTATAATTTCTGTAATTTCTTTTGTTTTTTGCTGTACTGTGCCATATGAATTTGAGCCTGTGCACCCTGCCTTGGAAGTCTTAACCCCTGGACCTGCAGGGAAGTCCCCTAATTTTCGTTTTTTTTTTTAATGACACTCTCCAGGGATTCTCAAGAAAGACTGAGAGGCTACCCACCCCTTCAGGCACACCAGGCTCAGACTCCACTGCCTGTGTCCTGTTCCTAGTGGGTCTCAAACATGGAGCAGAGATGGACTGTGAATTTTCTACCTTATTACTAATTGTACAGTGTGAAGAATAAGTTACATCTTCTGACTTAATCGCTGTTCCGAAACTGCCACTATTTCAAGTAGCCTTTTTCTCTTTTGAAGAGACCCACCCTGCTAGGCTTCTGCTTTCTTGGACCAGGACATAGTCAGGACCGCTCTCTCCACTCAAGAATTGAGACCATTGTCTTCTTTCTGCAGGAGGATGCTGAAGTGACCAAAGCTTTTGAAGAGGATATAGAGACCCCACCTACAAGAAACATTCCTTCTCCTGGACACCTGGACCCAGACACACGGATCCCTGTTATAAATCTCGAAGATGGGACGAGGCTGGTGGGGGAGGAGGCGCCTAAAAATAAGGATTTAGTTGAATGGCTGAAGCTGCATCCCACTTACACTGTTGATATGCCAAGTTATGTACCAGTGAGTATCACTGAGCAGAGACTTGTTGCAGGGGACTCTTGCCCGGTCAGTCCTTTCCCTTCTCCTGTACAACATGGAAATCTCTGGTCCCTCAGTCTGTCTTGTCAGTGTGAACGTTTTCCAGCTTTCATCACTCTGTATTCTACATTAGGCGTTTTCCTGGTGGCCCAAGTGGTAAAGAATCCGCCTGCCAACTCGGGGGACGTGGGTTCGATCCACTGGAGAAGGGAATGGCAACCCACTCCAGCATTCTTGCCTGGGAAATCCCATGGACAGAGGAGCCTGGCGGGTTGTACTCCATGAGGTCACAAAAGAGTCGGACACAGCTTAGTGACTAAACAAAAACATCAAAAATTCTACGTTAGAGAAACTAACTTCAGGTCTGTCCAGTGTGAAGGGCAGCCTTGTAACTATTTGAAGACGGCTAGTATGCATTTCCTTGTTTTTTCCTTCTCCCACCAAATAGATGTGATTTTTTTTTCCATTACTCTTCACATGGTATGGTTTCCAGGTGGTCCCGTTAATAGAAAAACACACACCCCTCCCCCAACCAACACACTTTAATTGGTCTCTGGACTGGATCTGCCCAGCACAGATTAGGAAGCTGTTCCCGAAGAGATCTGAGCAGCTAATGCAGCCTGAGGCTTTATTGGCGTCTTTCTTAAACAACTAACACTCATGCCATTTATTAAACATCAGACAGGAACCCTAGATGATTTGTCACTTAAACTGCTTGCTAGCTTTAAACAGTGCACGTTTTATGTCTTATACTTACGTGATTGAATTTTTTCAAACTTAAATGTGGGAGTTTGCATTTTATCTTGGTGAGTTCCTGCCACTCAGAATGCACTCTCCTGCATAGACTCTGTATCCCTTGGGCTGTTTTTTCTCGTGCACAGTCTCACGGCGTAGACATGAGATCATCTCTGTATCCATTCACGTCACTGAGTAGAGATTAGTAAAGGAGCAAGAGAGTTTCCTTTTAAAATACCATGACTCAGTGAAACATTTGAAGTCAAGACTTGAAGCAGGTTATTGAGAGATGAGAAAAAAAGCATATTCTCAGCTTTCAAGTTTGTTCTTTAAGTATAGGAGAAGGAGAATAGTTTTTCCTTTCAAAGAAAACTGGGGTTTCTGATCCTTAAAATGATCCTTGAAATTTCCATAGTAGTTAAAAATGGCCTGACTGTTCTGCTTGTCATCCATATGGGAAAGAATAAGTATTAACTATAGTTTTACTAAATATGATTCTTGTATTTTTGTGTTTTTTTGCAGAAGAATGCAGATGTGCTGTTTTCCTCATTTCAGAAACCGAAACAGAAACGACACAGATGTCGAAACCCTAATAAATTGGATATAAACACTTTGACAGGAGAAGAAAGGGTGCCTGTCGTGAACAAACGAAATGGGAAGAAGGTAAAACCCTGGGAAAGAGAATTGATCTCTCTGGGATGTCTTTTCCCAGAAAGAAATGTTTTATTCCAACCTCTTTATAAGTTCATATTTCTTCCAGAATACATGTGATGTGTGTATATATCTGTGTAGACACACAAATGGGGAGGGGGGGAGAGGGAAGAGCTTGTCAGTTTCTAAGTCTTTTTCCAAATGCCTCTCCCCAGATGGGTGGAGCTATGGCGCCTCCGATGAAGGATCTGCCCCGGTGGCTGGAAGAAAACCCCGAGTTTGCAGTGGCCCCAGACTGGACGGACATAGTCAAGCAGTCTGTAAGTACAGATTCTGCCTCTCTGTCCAGGAAGGTATCTGTACAAAATAGTTTTCCTGAATTTTTCTTTATTTTCTGCTGGTCATTAATTATTCAATGATAATTTATTCTTGGCTTAAAAGAATTGACACAGTACATCATTTCCATAGATCATCAATATATCATCATTCCTTGTATCCATATGTCATTAATCCAAAGTGGATTAATTTGACAGCTATGATTTAAAGGACTGTATAGAAATACACACTCACGGTATTAGAGGCAGACTTACTCTAGGGAGAAAGCCCCCAGGTAAACCTAGTTAACAGCATCGGTGGAATGGAATTTATGGTGGTTGAGATCCTTAAGATTAACTGTGATTTCTGGTTTTAAGATAAACAAATGAAAGATACAGCAATTCTGCCTAGACATTTATTTCACTATTTCTTTTTGCAATTAATTTGTTAATAAAGTCTTGATTCTTTTTATTTGTACAAAGTATATAGTAAAAGTGCTTATTTTTCTTTTGGTGAACAGTTGTATTCATCTTCACACGTGGATAGTTTCTTGAACAGCCGCCATAATCAGAAGAATATAGACAGTTGCATCACTGACCCAAATTCCCTTGTATTGTTCTCTGTCTCCACCTCCAGCCCAGGGCACTCATTCCTTGATCTGTTCTCCATTCCTAGAGTTTTGTCTTTTTGAGAATGTCATGTATAAAAAAGTGTAAATTACATAACCTTTTTGAGACAGCTTCCTTCACTCATCATACAGAAATTCATCCAAGTGGTTATATGTGTCCGAAGTTTGATGGCTGATACACTACTGTGCTTGGATATAACCCTGGGTGTGGTTTCCTATCACCCATGGAAGTACTCTGGGCTGTTTTCAGACTGTGACAGTTACAAGCAGAATTGCTGTAAAACACTTGTGTACACATTTTGGTGTGAAGATGAGTTTTTGTTTCTCCAGGATAAATACTAAAATGTTACTTGAAAGTGAAAAGTGTTAGTCACTCAGTCGTGTCCAACTCTTTGTGACCCCATAGACTGTAGCCCACCTGGCTTCTCTTTCCATGGGATTTCCCAGGCAAGAATACTGGAGTAGGTAGCCATTTCCTTTTCCCAACCAAGGGGTCGAACTCACGTCTCCTGCATTGGCAGGTGGATTTTTTACAACTGAGCCACCAGGGAAACCCCCATTGATAGAGTACCCTTTCACATTTTTTTTCCCCCTGAAATTCAGCATAATCTGATGAGCTGTATGCTAAAAGAGAGAAGCTTTGCTTTCATAGGTTCTATCCTTGAGCTTTTTGAATGGGAATAATTTGCTTGTGTATTTCCATTCTGAACCATCAGTGTTCAGTTCATCACAAAGGTCTAGGTGGAAATGAGGTTTTGTCCCGCAACTTTGACAGCCCGTGTTTGCCTCTCCCTTCCCTTCAGGGCTTCGTTCCCGAGTCAATGTTTGACCGGCTTCTCACTGGACCCGTGGTGCGGGGAGAAGGGGCGAGCCGGCGCGGCCGGAGGCCCAAGAGTGAAATCGCCCGGGCTGCCGCGGCAGCCGCAGCAGTGGCCTCCACGTCAGGGATCAACCCGCTGCTGGTGAACAGCCTGTTCGCGGGGATGGACCTGACGAGCCTGCAGAACCTCCAAAGCCTCCAGTCGCTCCAGCTGGCGGGCCTCATGGGCTTCCCTCCGGGACTGGCCACGGCCGCAGCGGCCGGAGGCGACGCCAAGAACCCGGCGGCCGTGCTGCCCTTGATGCTGCCGGGCGTGGCTGGGCTGCCCAGCATGTTTGGGCTCGGGGGGCTGCTCAACGCCCCACTGTCCGCTGCCGCCGGGAGCCCCGCGGCCACGGCCGGTCCCACGGATCCCGAGGACGGTGCGTCCAGGGCGGAGGAGAAGGGTGGCGAGCACGAGGACGAGAGCAAGGACCCGGAGAAAAGCACAGACGCCGCCCCGGGCCCAGACTCCGCGAACGGATCAGTGGGTGCTGCTACCGGCCCGGCCGGCCTGCCCTCCAACCCGCTGGCCTTCAACCCCTTCCTGCTGTCCACCATGGCCCCCGGCCTCTTCTACCCGTCCATGTTTCTACCTCCAGGACTGGGGGGATTGACGCTGCCCGGCTTCCCCGCGCTCGCGGGGCTCCAGGGTGCCGTGGGCGCCGGCGAAGACAAGGCCCCCGACAAAGCCGAGGGGGCCGCCTTTCAGGAAGAGGAGCCCCTCGAGGGCAGCGACGCCGAGGAGAGCCTGGACAAGACGGCCGAGTCCTCCGTCCTGGAAGACGAGATCGCCCAGGGCGAAGAGCTGGACTCCCTCGACGGCGGGGACGAAATAGAAAACAATGAAAATGACGAATAACCAGTACCAGTTTCCAGTTAAAGTGTTTAAAAACTTTTGACAAGTGGTAGTCCTACTGTTTACACTCACAGTTAATGTTCATACCTAGTTTTATAAGCTGTTCTGTAACATAGTGTAGCAAAAGAAAGAAAAAAAGTCCCAAGTCATGTTATACAGGTGTGTCAAAAGGTATCTTGGTCATTAAGTATTGTGCAGTGCATTATTTATTATCCCTAGGAGAGATGAAATTTGAGAGGTGATCCTGTCTTTTTAAGGAAACTTACATAATGCTCTGCTTCTTTTTTTTTTTTTTTCTTCCCTTGTTCTCTACTTTTTCTTTTGGTACCATTGGTATTATAATAAAGAGCAATTTGTAACCGAGTGGCACTCATGGAAGGAAGTGCTGCTCAAAGGAAGTATGAAGTTATATATTTAATTTTTTAATTTTAATTTTTTTTTTTTTGCTGTGAAGGTCAAGATGAAATTTACCATACATATCATACTTGCTCATTTGTTTCCCTTTATGACTGTACGGGGGGGGTGGGTCCCACACTCATGCATCACACACATCCATACACTCTGACAATCTCCACCTTAGTGTGAACGTCTCTGTCCCGAGGCGCAGCAATAATAAGGCAGCTGTTGAATGTGAAGGGTCCCTTTGGAAATTAACCTGGGCGGGTTCTTGCCAGACAGAACTGCAGTTCCATTGTCTCGTGGTCTTGTAATGCACTGGTATAAACAAAATAAATAGAAGAAATTAATAAAGAGTGAAAGAAGAGAGAATCAGGTACCTTTTTTAAATTAAAGGACTTTGTTACTTTAGCCACAAAGCTAAAACAGCGTTACCTCAGCTCTAAACTAGCCTTGAAGTTTACAAACATGACTTTGTAAATGTATTGTTTTTCTTTGTTGTGATGTCCTTTTATTTTTTTCCTTTGAAAACTGCTATCATGTAAGATAAAATGTAAATTGCTGCCAACTGTAGTAATGATGCTTTTAATAAAAGTGGCCCACGATATGCAGAGATGTAATTATAGAATGTAGTAGGGTAGGGGAACTGGTCACTCTATTTTTTGTATTCGCAATAGATGCAAATACAGCATTCTGGCCTTTGTACAGTTTCTTGATATATCCTCCTATACCAGATTAACTCTTGGTAATTGTCTTCAGACTAGACAGGAAGAAAAACCTTCAATTGCCTTTACATAATTCCACTCTGGATATCTCAATAGAACCGCACGCAAAAACCTCCCATTATGTCCTCAAAAGGGCATCCAAGACTGAGAACACTTAAACACGTGTGCAGCATCTGATAATGTGGTACACCGAGGAACAAAAGGGCAAAAGAAAAACGAGGCTTTTAATAGGCACGTATCTGGGTCATTTATCCCCAGTTAATGGGTGGAAAAACACAAGGTGTGGGATCAGCAAGGGACTCAGAAGCAGGCTCCCCAGTGTCCTGTGGACCCAGGCTGTGAGCCAGGGCGGCGGAGAGCCACGTGGAATGAACATGGACGTGTTTAAGCAAGTGCGTGCGAGCGTGCGCAGGTATGTTGACAGGTACATGGACGCATGCCTCTTCTCACGCATGCACGGGTGCACGCGTGGGGCCTGGGAGCTGCTGATCGGTGCACCTCTGTACGACCTTTAATATTTCAGGTAAACCGAAGTTTGAGATCCACTGTTTTCATCTTGTTATGTCACTTGAGCAAACACAAAGCACCTTGTCCTTGCCATTAAAAAGCAGAGGAAGAGCCAGTGGGGTTGGTGAGCGGGTGGGGTTGGTCTGCGGGTAGCTTCTCTCCCCGCGCACACAGGCCATCCTCCGCCCCAGGTGGCACAGGACAGACTGTCCCAGTTCTTTTTAGACAATGAAGTTCTGTGAGTTCCCATCCCAAGGTGAAAATATTCCCGTGATGATTCTGGAAAAAGAGACTTGTGAAGCCTCCACCTTAGAGACCCCGTAGTGGTTTCATCCATCACTGGGACTTTCCTGTTTTTTGAAAGTGCCTGCCTTGTGCGCAGGAGGACAATCAATGCCTGTAAGAGGATGGCTCCTGGAACGGAGTTCTTAAATCATGGATACTAAGACTAGAACGGCACGAAGTACAGAGAACTTAAATATGTAAGTAACTGGAAGATTTTTTAAGCTTTAACATAGGCCCTTAGATAAGGAGAAAATGTTTCATAGAATGAGTCCCAAAGAGTCTTCTTCGGAAATTCATTATAGCAGTCTAAGTTTTCCTATGACCTCCGGTAAACAGAGCACACGATGTGACTCTGTCCCTGTTGCAGGAAGATGCTGAGAGCAGTGATGATCTTCAAAGCAGAGGCATGAATTGCTTGTGGCCAGAAGAAACGCTGCCGTGATAGGTAGGTCAGCGGCTGGCTCTGAGTCATCTGCGATTGATCTGTGAAGGTGACCTTAAAGTTATGCAAGGTTCCATGTTGGGAAAAAAAGCATTTCTTTCTCTTTTTTTCTCTCTTTAATGGAATAAATTCTTGATAGGAGATCTCGAATTTATCTAAGTAAGAAATGTTTTAAATTTGGTCTGATCCTTCGTGACTCCTGTTGGTTGGGTGCTCTGTATAAATTAAGAACTAAGGTGCTAAGTGTTTTCCATGGCATTGCTGAAGGCAGTCCTGTTCTTCCATGAGGGAACTGAGACCTGGAGACTCTTTAAGTAACAGGCCAACAGTAAATACAGGAAGCTGGGTTTGAATCCAGGCAGTCTGATTGTAGAGCCTCCTTAATAGTTTCTTGAAATACCACATTCGGGTTTCTGAAAATCATTATTTAGTGATGATTTGAAGTGTTTAGGGCTTTGTATTTTTACATCCCCTCTCACCCCTCCATGAGTGCAAGTACTGGTCCGTCAGTTGTGTCTGACTCTGTGTGTGACCCCATGGACTGTAGCCCACTAGGCTCCTCTGTCTGTGAGATTCTCCAGGCAAGAATACTGGAGTGGGTAGCCATTCCCTTCAGAGAATCTTCCTGACCCAGGGATCGAATCGGCATCTCCTGAATTTCAGGCGGATTCTTTACTGGATGAGCCGTCTGGGAAGCCCTGCCCTTCCATAAGGGACCTTAAATCTCAGACTGGGATTTAAGAGACAGTCTGTATGAAGCAGATCCTGGAAGACTGAGCTCTGACTAGGGAAACTTGAATCTCAGTTACCTCTCTTAAATTTGGATTTATTTTGCCCCATGAATATTTCTATTTTATAAAGAAATCAAGTCTTTAGAAAAGACCAAGCATCAAAGCTAGTAAATTGCAAACCTGGTATTTCAACTCAAGTTGACCTAACTCCAGAGCCCAAGCACTTAACCTGTGTGCTGAGGTAATTAACTCATCCACAAACATTTACTGGGTGTTGTGTGTTAGATACTGTTTTAGTGGCAAGAATATAATGAAAAACAGTAAGAATAGAGGCATGTTGTCATTGCGCTTATATGCAAAAAGAAAGATGATAAACAGATACAATTTTTGTAGGTGGAGTTGTTCAGTCGCAAAGTCAAGTCTGACTCTTTGCAACCCCATGGACTGCAGCACTCCAGGCTTTTTTGTCCTTTTTTGTCTTCCAGGTTTCCTCAAATTCGTTGATGCCATCCAAGCATCTCATCCTCTGCTACCCCATTCTCCTTTTGCCTTCAGTCTTTCCTAGCATCAGGGTCTTTTCCAGTGAACCAATTCTTCACATCTGGAGGCCAAAGTATTGGAGTTTCAGCTTCAGCATCAGTCCTTCCAATGAGTATTCAGGGTTGATTTCCTTTAGGAGTGACTGGTTTGATCTTGTAGAGGGAGGCGTACTGTTAAATAGGAGATAGGCAGGCAGGAGCTCATTGTGGAGGGGATGACTCTGATTACAGCTGGGTAATGAGAAGCAGTGGCCAGGCAAAGCTGGTTGGAGATTGTTCCAGGCAAATGCAAGAGTCACTGCAAAGGTCCACAGTTGACAGATTGGAAGAAGCAGGGTCAAGGAGCTGTCTGCCTGGAAGTTATGGGAGAGAGCGACCAAACCAATCATCATGGAGGATTTGGATTTCCTAAGTGCTGTAGAAAGTTCCTGGAAGGTTTTATGCAGAGATGTGATATCATATTCATGTTTTGTTTTGTTGTTTTTATCACTGTGACTGCAATGTGGGGAAAAAAATGGCTTGCAAAGAACAATCAGGAACTCCATCTGGGATACTACTAGAGCAGCCTTGGGTTAAGGCAGTCAGTAACAACGAAGATGCTGTTATTTAGTTGTTAAGTCATGTCTGACTCTTTGTGACCCCATGGACTGTAGCCTGTCAGGCTCCTCTGTCCATGGGATTCTCCAGGCAAGAATACTGGAGTGAGTTGCCATTTCCTTCTATCTTTCCAACCCAGAGATTGAACCCGTGTCTTCTGCTGGGCAGGCAGATTCTTTACCACTGAGCCACCTGACAAGCCCAGCAATGGGAATGGAAAGCAGTAAATGGATTTAGGATATGTTTTAAAGAAATAGAGCTTCCAATCTGTATTACATGAATAACTCAAATTAACTTTTCAGGATTGCTCCTACTGGATTATACCCAAAGGTTAAACCAACAGATGAAGAATGTACACAGTGCTTTTTTTTTTTTTTTGATTCCAGGATTAGTGTTAATAGAGAAGATCCAAAGAACAGAAACCCTTCCATCCATGTTCTTAGAAAGTTATCTTTTCAGTTAAGTGAAAATTATTTGTTAATCATCTTTGAGAAAAGTTTTTAGAAATGATTTCTAACAAATAGTGGAGGTATGGACGTGTGTATTGTTGCCAAGTGATGTGTGTGTGCAGTGAACATGAGTGTGTCTCCAGAGCTACCAATAAATTAAAATTAAGAAGCAAAACAATGTAAATGACCTCAACTAACAAGCACTTAAAAGGTAGAAATATATCTTATTCATTCACTTTGGCTCTCTAATGCGCAATTTTATGTATCTTCTTAGCACAGGTAAAATTTACTATGGTTTTATAGACATTTTATGGTAAAGTAAACTACATTTGACAAAATAGATGGATAAATTACCATTTGGAATATTTAATGTAAGACTTCTTTCTGTGGGAGTATTTCATTGTTGAATTTTTTTGTTGGGAGAGTTACCTAATTGGAGATTTTTTCTTGTGGGAGTTAGAATGGTGATTTTCAAAGTATTTGGGGCTCTACCAGTTATTTCTGGGGGCTTCCCTGTTAGCTCAGTTGATAAAGATCCACCTGCAATGCAGGAGACCCCAGTTCCATCCCTGGGTTGGGAAGATCCCCTGGAGAAGGGAAAGGCTACCTCTCCAGTATTCTGGCCTGGAGAATTCCATGGACTGTATGGTCCATGGGATAGCAAACAGTTGTACACGACTGTCATTTCTATGTTTAAGGTTTCTGTTGAACTTTCCTAATACTCCCATTCTTGAGTCTCTAAGCCAAAACTAAAACACTGTGTGTATGCCTTGGCAATGTAACTCCACCCTCCTTATGGGCTTGTTGGTCTGTAGATCTTATTCTGAGTCTACCAATGTAGGGTTGAATTTTAATTTGCATCTTCTTAATGAATGTTTACTATGTCATTTAAATGGAATTGAAGAATAGCGTAACAACAATTAAAATTTCAAGCAGTGTTTCATCTGACATCTTTCTCTCCAGAACAATTGACTCCTGTCATTTGTGTAGCTCTAAAACCAGTTGAAATGTTCATCAGTTGAACAGAGATGGCAAAACCCATCTCCAAAGGCACTACAGACATGTTACTTAAGTATAGTGGCATCTCCTGGTAGGTTTCTTCCTGTGAACCTTTCTCCCTCACTCTTTACTGGGCTCTGAGAGAAATATGTCATGGTGAATTTGAGTTATAGATGAAGGACGGCATAATAGGTTTCTAAGGTATAATAAAGAGAAACACTAACTCAAAATATTGTTTGGGAATCACTTAATACTCCACTTCTGGTGGCTTCTTTCATCGTCCCTGGCCCTCCTCTGCATTTTGATCTGAAAGCTCAAAATTAACCAATGAGAGAAACTTGATTCTTTTCTGTGACTCAAGCCAGATACTGCAGCAGCTTCACAGCCTTTGCAGCCCCAAACCATCTCCTAATTGTCTGCTGCAGTTAAAGAGACTTCCACTTAGATATAGGAAAATGACTGAAACCTAAGCTGGCTGTGAATGTAACAGTTTGGGGGAGTACACATCACACTTGAGAATGGAAAATTCATCTGGTTTAACATGTTTCACCATGTTTCTTTGGGAATCAGGAAGCGCTTACCATTTTAGAATTCAGCATTTTGTTTGTTAATAGGCACTTGTGAGTTAATCCACACCACACCCTGGTTAGTTCCAAGTTCTTGCCACCACCTGTTTACTGGGTGAGATAGGATCAGTTGCTCAAGTCCTAGAGCTGAAACAAGTGTGGTGACAAGAATTAGTATTCAGACATCTCCAGTGTTAGCTGTGTCCAGCAGTGGGCTGTCCATCTTATGTATAAACCTGATGTTCACATTAATTCACATCTACGATCTTAAACAAAATCCCCCAACCTAAGGGAGAATAAGCTACACACTCTTAGTAACAACTGATGTTATGATCTGAAGAACAAGCAGAAGTTACTAGAATCTCGTGCTATAAGACAAAAGTACCCCAGGACAGGACTGAAAGATGTTTAAGTTTAAAAAAGTGTGCAATTCCAAGCTTGCTTTATTTATATTCTTGCTGATTGGATAATATAACCTAGGCAGCTGATAGTCTACGTATCTTTGCACATTCTTGAAGCTTCTTCTCTAGATTTTGGATCGTGAGTGGTGTATCTGAATGGCCCAGAACTGACTGCCCCAGCTGAGTCTAGGACTTGAAGACCCTGTGAGGGCGGATGTGACCCCAGCAGCTTGGTCGGGCCCCAGTCCCCACTCACAGGACTTTTCTGGGCAATTGTGGCTCTCAAGATGGATTTGCATAAATGTAGCTGCCAGCTCCTGCTCTCTCACGAGGCTGGAAGCCCTTTGAGATACTTCCAGGATCCTTTCCATCTGATTGTAAGAGTCCCTGGAAAAATGAGAGAGGCCTCTGTGTCTGACTGCAGAGGCATTGTTCTTGCCTGGACAGAGCTGGCCTGCTTCACAGCCTCTGGGTGTCTGCTGCCTCAGCCTGGGGAGCTGCTGGGTGACTCAGGAGCCCAAAGGGTTACATAAAACCATTGAAAATTCTCCCTTTCCCTCTTACTCTCCAAAATGCAGGGCTACAGGCCAACTCCAAACCCTCTTTTCTTTTGAGCCTCATTCTGTGCAGCACCTGTGTGTTCTTCAAGAAAACAGAGAGTAGAATAGCAGTGGCAACTCAAGGACAAGGTGCTGGGCTCTGCCCCTGGGCCTCTCACTGGCTCTTGCGAAAAAATACCATTGGCATCACGGCAGCTGGATGCAGTTAAAGCGGAAAGTGTCCCTTTACCATTCACCTGGAAAGCTGCCTAGTGCTAGGAGATGCTCAGGTGTTACTTGTTTATTACCATTAAAATCTTCCTACTGGGGACAGTCACTGCAAAACCCCGAATACCATTTGTGATGTCAGGGAAGTAAAGCTTTCTGTGTTTATGTTGTTTCTTTAATGTGGTTTGGGAGCAGGCCAACCGAGCACAACAGCTCTGACCTGTGAAAGGTGAGAGGGCACTGGGAAACCAAGGTGTGAAACAGACAAACAGACTCAGGAGGGAAAGCAGTTTGCAATTCATTTGGTGTTTCTCCTTATACTGTGCTATTGTGTGGTCGGTTGTGTCTGACTCTTGGCTCCTCTGTCCATGGAAGTTTCCAGGCAAGAATACTGGAGTGGGTTGCCATGTCCTTCTCCAGTTTCTCCTTGTATTTGGAACTCAAATGACTAAATGGCCAAAAACTCATCTCCCCGTTGACATGTTCTCAACATCCTCAAACTTATTTCTCTACGTATGTTTGCGTACATTGGAAAGCGCGCAATTTTATTTTGTAGATGTTGTAGCACTGAGGCACGAGGGAGCAGGGTGCATGGTAGGGGGGTGGGCTGCTGATTGCCCTGCTCCCACCAGCTAAAATGCTGCTGCTGAGGCCCATGGGTTACGGGAGCCCAACGTCTCTCCCTGACCTCAAGGAGACACGGGAATCCTCTGTATGTTGAGGGTTTGGACAGACTTACAGTTGCTTTTTAAAATTTTTATTTGTTTATTTTTGACTGTGCTGGGTCTTTGTTGCTGCTTTCGGGCTTCCTCCAGTTTCAGCTGCTGGGGGCTACTCTCTAGTTGTGGTGTGCAGGCTTCTTGTGGTGGTGGCTTCTCTTATTGAGGACCATGGGCTTTAGGGTATGTGGGCTTAGTTGCCCTGTGGAATGTGGAATCTTCCTGGACCAAGGATGGAACGTGTGTCCCTTGCATTGGCAGGCGGATTCTTAACCACTGGACCACCAGGGAAGTCCTAGACTTAGAGCTTTACTAGCTGTTCCAGGTCAAAATATCCTAGCTGGTTGATTGACAGCTGTAAATGTGTTGACTCTTAAGTGTACTGAATATTTAAGGAGAGCCTAAGCCCACAGACCTTGGAGTAGGGCAGGTGACAAGGTGGGTTGTCCTCAGCTCCAGGTAGTTTTAGCTCCCTGCACCTGACGACCTCATTTCCAGAGTACGAGCAGCTTAAACTGATCTTGATTAACTCGAAGGCAAGGCCATCTAGACTTGTGAATTATTATTGTTCAGTCACTCAGTCACGTCCAGCTCTTTGCAACCCCATGTGCTACAGCACGCCAGGCTTCCCCATCCTTCATGATCTCCTGGAGTTTGCTCAAACTCATGTCCATTGAGTCAATAATGCCATTCAACCATCTCATCCTCTGTTGCCTTGCTCTCCTCCTGCTTTAAATTTTTCTAAGCATCAGGTGCCCCCTCCCATATCAGCCCCTCCTTCGCGAACAGTCATCATGTTACTCCTCTTGTTGGCACACTGGCAGTGATCTGAAAGTAATGGCAATCAAGGCTGAGAACAACATTCCTGCTGCCTGTGTCCATAGCCGACTTCTTGGACCTGGACACCCTTGTTCAATGGATTCAGGCAGCCATTCTGTGCTTGGGCTTCCTATATGAAGCCTCCTCTCTCTCTCAAGGACAAATGTCATGGAGTCCTTTTGTGTATGAAGGTCAGACACTTATGTAAAGCTTGCTAGAGAAAGGAAATAATAGGCATCACTCTTGTTCTTAAGTAGCCGTCAGTTACGGTTAGAGAAGAAAATGGCCACCCACTCCAGTATTCTTGCCTGGGAAATCCCATGAACAGAAAAGTCTTGCGGGCTACAGTCCATGGGGTTGCAAAGAGTCAGACGTGACTTACCGACGGAGCATGAGCCATCAGTTGGCAAATATTTAATGTGCAGCTGGAGGGTATGCCTGCTAGAGGTCGGGACGAGGGACAAAGAGTGTAGTCAGGGTCTTTGCTGTCTGGACCCTTAGCGTGTTGCTGATGCAGTTTGTGTAAATAACACATATCTGCTTGCAGCTTACAGATTTTAAAGCCTGTGTGTAGGCATTATCTTAACTGAGACAACTTTGAACCTGCTAATTAGATATGACTTTAGAGATGGGAAGAGACCCTGATACTGGGAAAGACTGAAGGCAGGAGGAGAAGGGGATGACAGAGGATGAGATGATTGGATGGCATCACCAACTCAATGGACATGAGTTTGAGCAAGCTCCGGGAGATGGTGATGGACAGGGAAGCCTGGCATGCTGCAGTCCATGGGGTCGCAAAGAGTTGGACTCGACTGAGCAGCTGAACTGAACTGAAATGAAGGCTCAGCCATCCCAAGAGGTAGGAGGTGGCTTAGTTGGGTCTTACAGGCAAGTGTTTGGACTGTAAACCCAGAGACCTTTCTACCACATTATGACAGCCAACAGGCAACTCCACTCTGTACTGTGTGGCTGCCCTGCTCAGCCAGAGCTCGGCTCCCCTCTGAGCCTTACCGCCCTCATGTGTAAACCTGGAATAAAAATAATAACAACAAGAGTCATGCCTTCCTTGTACTGCTGTGTGAAGATTAGAAATGGTGACTGTGCAGAGTCTTTTGAGCCTGGCACTGAATTGACACTCACTAAAGGATGCCTTTAAGACCACCCTCAGAAATGTTAGTGGGGCAGCATAGGAGGCGCAGTTGAAACGAACTGAGACGGCTTCCCTGGGGGCTCAGTGGTGAAGACTCTGCCTGCCAGTACGGGAGACGTAGGTTCAGTCCCTGAGCAGCGAAGCCCGTGCTAAGCTAAGCCGTAGCTATTGAGCCTTTTGTGCTCTCGAGTCCAGCTGCCGCAGCTGCGGAGCCCTTGTACTGCAACTACTGACGCCCTGGGGCCCGGGAGCCGCGGCAGAAGCCACTGCCGCGAGAAGCCTGTGCACTGGCCGAGAGGGTAGGCCTGCTCGCAGCAGCTAGAGGGGACAGCAAGGAAGACAGCACAGCCAAAAATAAATAAATTAAAAAAAATTTTTTTAATGAAAAGAAAAGCACTGAGGAAGTGGCTGGGGTGACTGGTCTGTAAGGAAAGTCCCACAGAAACGAGGCTGATGCCTGTCCTGAAAACACTGGTCAGTTCTCATCCAGCAAGAATAATACAGAGCCTGGAGGAGGCAGTCCAGGCAGGGGGTGAGGCTTCCAGGCTGCTGGCTCTGAGACATGAGACAGAAATACGGCTGGCACACTGGGACCTGAACAGATCCACAATCGGATGAGAATTTTTCCCCAAGCTTCACACTGTTAAACATATCTTTCCTCTAATCCACTCTTCTCTGTTGTATTCTGTTTCATTAAAAATGATCACGGCCCTCTAAACTGATTTTAGAATTCAATAATGATGGTGGCCTGCTTTGGGGAAAACTGAGCTTTAAAACAAGGGTTTTTAACTTGGGCCTGTGGCTGGGCGTTGGGTCTTGGAGTGAAGGTGGCCTCCTAGTTCCTGGAGTCGAATGCACAATGTGTGTGTGTCTTTCTGGAAAGGAGGTCCCTAAGTGTCATCTGTTCCTCAAAGCACGTGACTCCCTCTCTGAGAGGGTAGTGAGAAAGAGAGCCAAAAATTCGGATTGAGTTGATCGGGAATTGCTTTTAATGCCACTTAAAATTGGAAAACTGACCCAAGACTGCTCCCTGAAGAGCAGAACCCAGTTCACAGCTAAACTGAGTATCCCCCACATATGTCCGGGACAGAAGGCGCCTCTCCCCATTGTGTAACGACCAGTGGTCATGACTGCCTCCCTCTTCTCCCACACCAACTCGGACGCAAAGAGCACCTACCATATAGGCCTGTTTTGAAGGCTGGATGAGATAATGCATAGAGAACCACAAACAGAAAAGGCACAAGATAAACACATTCACAATGGCCACCATTGTACATCCTGACCGTGCGTGGCAGTGGTGGTACCACAGGGAAGGTTGGCCCCATTGTATCTGCTCCGTTCTGATATGAGTGTGTGTGTTTGTTTTTAGTGGGATGAATTATTTCCCTTATTCACTAGGATGGAGGCCCATAGATAGAAATTCAGGGTCATGAAATACACCTCTGGGCGTCTCCCCACTGTCCTGATACAGAGCTCGAGGATAGCAGTGAGTCCTTTCCTCCCTCTCTGGCTTCTGGACGGTGGCCCCCAGGCCTGAATGGCACACCTGCCAGGCTACCCCAGGTTCCACCTGGCAGATAACACCCACAGTAACCACCCCTTCCACCCCAGGGCATCTAGGACCTGAACTCGGGTCCATACTCGCCCTTCAGTATAAAACCAAAACAGAAGAGGGGCTTTCCTTGGTAGCTCAGGGGTAAAGAATCCACCTGCCAATGCAGGAGACATGGGTTTGATCCCTGATTTGGAAAGATCTTACATGTCATGGAGCAGCCAAATCCAGGTGCCACAACTGTTGAGCCTGTGCTCTAGAGCTCAGGAGCCGTAACTACTGAGTCCCCATGCCCCAACTCCTGAAAGCCCGTGCGCCCTAGAACCCATGCCCCGCAACAAGAGAAGCCGCCTCAATGAGAAACCCATGCCCCACAACTGGAGAGTAGCCCCTGCTCATCGCAAGTAGAGAGAAGCCTGCACAGCAACGAAGACCCAGCATAGCTAAAAATAAATAAAATTATTTTTTAAAAACATCAGAACAAAACTAAATAGGCCCAAAAGAGTTGCCGTCCACTTTCCATTTTTATGAAGAATAATGTGAGTTGAGGAGGGGAAAAAAAGGCCTCTTTGTGTGAGTTGCTTGCCTTTTGGGGAGCGTGGATTTCCACCTTGGTTCCTGCGAAGTCTACCACGTAATTTGCTGCCACGCTGCTCAGTCCAGGCACTGGGCTCCAATAGCAGTAGTGCCTCTGGACACAGTGGTGGCCAATGCCGCAGCTCCGGGTCCGCTGGATACACATGGACTGTGGGGTCAGGTGCTGCTCCCAGGAGGGGCTGAAATGCAAGCAAACAAGTCATCTGCCAGAAACAGTTCTTTTCCAGAGCCTGGTTTCAAAGGATACGCTGACGAAGGTTTGCTGATTTTAACAACTCACACCCAATAAAGGATGACGTTGTATATACCCACAGGAATTAGACCTATTTGTTTTAAATCAGGTATTTCGAGAGATAATTTAAGGGAAAACAAGGTTATATGGGAGGGCCCTAATCCAGTGTGGCTGGTTCCTTATAGAAAAGGGAGATTGGGACACAGACCAAGGGAAGACCAGGTGAAGACCCAGAGAGAAAATGGCCACCAACAAGCCAAGGAAAGAGGCCTCCTAAGGAACCAACCCTGCAGACACCTTGATCTTGGTCTCCTGGCCTTTAGAATCATGAGAGCATTAATTTGTTTTTTCAGCTGCCCAACCTGTGGTACTGTGTTACAGCAGCCCGAGCAAACTAACACCCTGTGTACTTTATGAATTCATTAAGTAACAGTTTACAAGTCTGGCCAGCCACATCAGAAAAGGAAAAAATAAGAAATCATCATGGGGAAGTAAAAAGCATAAAAAGCAGTGGTTTGGGGTTGGAGTGAGTCTGCTGGTGTCCTGCTTGACTGTTTACAAGTCCATGCCCAGGGCAAGCTGCTCCACCTCGATGGGCCTGTTTGCTTAGATATGATGGTGGTGATGTTGATGGTGAAGGTGTTGGTGGTGATGGTGGTGATGATGATGGTAATGTTGGTTATGATGATGGTAGCCTGCTGGGAGCAGTGGGTTAGCATGTGTGCAGCACTTAGCCCTGAACATATACCTGGGAGTACTAGCTGAGTGATTATTTTGTTGCTATCACACACCTGGCAGTCAGCTCCAAATCTGGAAGCTCCTCCTTCCCAGACGTGTGACCTTGAGGAGATCAACACCCTCTGGAACTATTTCATCTACATAGTGAAGACCCAGTGACACTTCAGGACCCTTTCAGCACTAACATTTTATTATTCTAATAAATTTTGATATGAACCGTTCTACAGGAGCAGTGGAACATTTTGGTGAGTTGTGAAAAGCATAACAATTTGGGGGGTTTCTATACTCTATTTGTTCATGGTTGACAAACCCGAGTAAATGGGGTACCTTTAAAGAGATGACCTTCCAAACGATTCCCTTTTAAAAAAAAATCTGTACCCTTGGATTCTGTAGGCATTAACATGGAAAGGAGGGGGAAAATAGCAAAGTTCTACTTTTAAGCAGTGCAAAGTGACTGCAGTAAATCTGTTTAGGTATCATCGTGTTTGACTTTAAGAAAATGGCTGAGCTATGGGCAAGGTAATTCAAGAAGATATAAATGGCTGCATTATAATAAGCAGACACCTATTTTAAGCATGATCTATGTTTTTGAGAAAATTCATTACAATGAGTCTTACAATACCAACCTCTTCAATGAATTTTTCATGTCTGCATACCAAGATATATATAAAACGATCGTAATCATATACCTTTGGGGCAATGCTGAGCGCCAGCTGTTTTGGAATGATTTATAGGTTGCCATGCTCAAGGTTAATAATCAGGAGAAACAGGTTACAGTGTGCAATGTATTTATGTCAGGTTAGAAGTTCAGTTAGTGAAGATAGCACGTTGTAAGGAGGCACACACTTTTAATTATTTTCTAACCACCCTCCCCCACCCCATTTCTTTGCAATAAACTAAAAAAAAAAAATGTTTTACATAGGGCATCCTCTCTGCCAAGTGCATTTTCTAGTTACTGTGGCTTTATTTAAAGGGAACCAGCCACTAGGAGTTAGTAGCTATACATATGAAAACACAGCTTGAAGGTACTTAAACATCTGGGCAATGGGCCCATGTAAAGGGTATGATGGAGTTTTGTGAGCATCAAGGTAGTTATGCCCTCTTGAAATGACAGCATTTTGCTGCTGTCAGGATTTCTAGCAGGATTTTCAGAGATGTGATGCATAACAGCCACAAGTCCATCTCCAAAAGCATTAACATAGGACTTGTCTCCCTTTGGAGACAAAATTATTGCATCAAAAGTATTTCTGAGAATCCGAATACCTGTTTTGAATTGAGACAAAAATGTATTTTGTCCTAGGAAAATTTTTTTATAATAAATAATGAGGAAAAAAAATTTTTCTGCAGAGGGTTGAGTTCATTGTGTTCCTCATTCATCTTCACTGGTCTCTAAAAGTCTCTCTCTTCTTTCATTGCTTTTTAAAATTCTCTTCTATACCAGTATTGGTCTCTAAGCTCCCACTTACCTAGGAGATGCTTTCTAATATGTTTATCACAGATATGTATGTTTATTTTTACAAAATGTTGTTTTGTGTGCACACATATATTTAGTTATGTAAATGATAGTCATGTATCTCATTCTGCTTTTAAAATTTTGTGAGTGTATCTTTTAGTTAACAGCTTTATTGAGATATCATTGGCAAATATTGTAACAGACATGTTTAAATAACTTTGGACACCTATGAAGCCATCACCAAAATCAAGATAATGACACATTTATTATTCCCCAAGTTTCCTCTGGTTTCTTGTAACCACTGCTCCTGCCCCTTCCCACCCCGTCATCTCCAGGCAACTACTGATCTGCTTTCTGTCACTATAGATTAGTTTATGTTTTCTAGAATTTTACATAAATGGAATTTTATTTTATTCTATATACTCTTTTTTTTTTTGCCTACCTTCTTTTATAAAGCATAACAGTTATGAGATTCCTTCCTTTTGCATGTATCAATAGTTCATTCCCTTCTGTGGTAGAGTACTATAGTATTCCATTGTATGGATATATCAATTTATGTACCTAGATACCTGCTGATGGACACTTTGATTTTTTCCAGTTTCCAGCTATTACAAACAAAGCTGCTTTGAGATTTTTGGTGTTTTTTTAAATGGAGATACACTTTTGTTGTGTTGTGCTGTTCTGTGCTTAGTCACGTCTGATTTTTTTGCAGTCCCGTGGACTGTAGCCCATCAAGCTCCTCTGTCCATGGGATTTCCCAGGGAAGAATACTACAGCAGGTTGCCATTTCCTTCTCCAGGGGATCTTTTCGACCCAGGGATCAAATGTGTGTTTCTTTCATATCCTGCATTGGCAGATGGATTACTTTTGGAAAAATGCATAGAAATTGAAGTCTGGAAGTGGTAGGTATAAGTTTAACTTCTTATTAAGCTGCCAAACTTCATTCCAAAGCACTTGCAGTGTTTTTTGTTTTCCTGCCAAAAGTGTTCCAGTTTCTCCACACACTTGCCAACACTTGGTGTAGACAGTCCTCTTAATTTTAGACATTCTAGTAGGCAGGTAAAGGTGTAGTCATTATGGTTTTAATCTGGATTTCCCTAGTGACTAAGGAAGTTAAGGACATTTTATGTGCTTATTTGCCATGTATCTATCTCCTTTGGTATGGTGTCTGTTCAAATCTGCTCACTCGTGAAGGAGGGTGTTTGTTTTCTTATTATTGAATTCTGAAAGCTATTTTTATAATTTGGATACAAGAGCTTTATCACTTACTATATACTTCATATGTTCTCCTGGTCTACAGCTTTCTTTCATTCTCTTCATAGAGCCTTTGGAAGAGCAGAAGTTTTTAGTTTGGATGAAGTTCAGTTTATCCATTTGTTTTCATATGGGTCATACTTTTGGGGTTGTTTGTGATCTCTATATTCTGTCCCATTAATCTACTTTTCTTTCTTCATGCCAAAACTAGACTGTCTTGATTACTATAGCTCTATAATAAGTCCTGAATCAAGTAATCTAAGTCCTCCAACTTTATTCTTCTTTTTCAAAGTTGTTTTAGCTATTCTAGTTCTCTTGTCAGTTCAGTTCAGTTCAGTTACTCAGTCATGTCCAAGTCTACAAGTTCCCTTGTAGTTGCATATAAACTTTAGTATATGGAACTTGTATATAACTTTAGTATAACTTGTCAAATTTTACATAAAAAGCCTCTGGGAATTTGATTAGGGTTGTATTAAGTCTACAAAACAACTTGAACAAAAAGATATCTTAACAACATTGAATCTTACAGTCAACAAACATATTTTTAAAAACTCTTTTCTTTTAACATTGAACATTTTAAGCTTAATTTACATTGATGTGTGTATATTTACTACATTGCTTCTAACTCTTGCATAATTTCAGCACATTTTAGTTTTCCTATTAGAGCTGTAAGTTCATTTCAGTCCAATTCAGTTGCTCAGTTGTGTCCAGCTCTTTGCGACCCCATGAGCCTGCAGCACACGAAGCCTCCCTGTCCAACATCAACTCCCAGAACCTACCCAAACTCATGTCCATTGAATCACTAATGCCATCCAACCATCTCATCCTCTGCCGTCCCCTTCTCCTCCTGCCCTCAATCTTTCCCAGCATCAGGGCCTTTTCCAATGAGTCAGCTCTTTGCATCAGGTGGCCAAAGTATTGGAGTTTCAGCTTCAACATCAGACCTTCCAATGAACACCCAGGACTGATCTCCTTTAGGATGGACTGGTTGGATCTCCTTGCAGTCCAAGGGACTCTCAAGAGTCTTCTCCAACACCACAGTTACACACATCTAAAAGGTGACAGAAGAGAATACACAAATGTATTCTCTTATGATTCTGGAGGTCAGAAGCCTGAAATCATTTTTACTGGGCCAAAGTCAAGGTGTTGACCAGACTGGTTCCTTCCGGAAGCTCCAGGGGAGAACCTGCTTCCTGTCTTTTTTTCAGATTTAATGATTTCTTATCTTCTTTCGCTGTGGTCCTTCCTCTGTCTTCACAGCACATCCCTCTAGCCTCTTCTTTTGTCCTCACATCTCTTTCTATCACTTTGACCCTCCTGCCTGCCTCTTTTTTTTTTTTTTTTTAATTTCCATTGCTCTAAGAGACAGATCCAAAAAGATATTGCTGTGATTTTTTTTTTTTACAAAATTTATTTTTATTTGGAGGATATTATACAGTGTTGTGTTGGTTTCTGCCATATGTCAACGTGAAAATGTTAGTCACTTAGTCGTGTCCAACTCTTTGCAACCCCATGGACTGTAGCCCACCAGGCTCCTCTGTCCATGGTATTCTCCAGGACAGGTATCACACTGGAATGAGTTGCTATTCCCTTCCCCAGGGGATCTCCCTGACCTAGGGATCTAACCTGCATCTCTTGCATCTCCTGCATTGGCAGGCAGATTCTTTACCACTGAGCTACCTGGGAAGCCAGTGTCACCATGATCATATATTAACTGTATGTGTGTATGTGTAATATTCCATTAACATCTTTGTTCTTCTACTCGTCTCATATTTTTTCTTACTGTGGCTTACAATACACTTTATTATTTAGTGTGAAAAATCCTCTCTACTATTTTCAACATGGATCTAGATGTTTTATTCTTCCATATACATGTTAATATAAGTTCCTCAAAAATGCAGTTTCTAATCATGATTATGATTCCACTGCACTTATAGGTTAATTTAAAGACTGACACAAACTGTTAAGTCATCTATCTGAGAACATGGACTATGTCTCTTTTTTTTTTCAAGTCATCTTCTATGTTCCACCTCAAATTTTGTTTTGTTCACAAAGCACTCCGGGATTCTTCAGGATTCTAAGACACTTTACAGCTTTTGTTGCTATTGTGAGTGAAGGCTTTTATTCATTATTAAAATTTCTAGTTGGTTATTTTCTGCCATTTAGTAGGTTGATCACATTGATGACCTGGCTAAACTCTTGATGAGTTCTAATGGTTTGTTATCGATTGGTTCCCCACCCCCTCCCAGGTGAATGATTCTATCATCTGCAAACAATGCCAATTTTTCGCTTTAGGAAACATTTCCCCCCAGGATCCTATGCAAGCTTTATGGCCTAAATTAGGGAGTCCTGTGCAAGACTTCTTCCTAAAAAACATTTGAAATATGCTTAATGACACTCTCTTATTGTCGTCTCACTATACCTCTGAACAAGACGAGAATGAAAGAGCTGCAATTTACAAAGATGTAATTACCCCAAATTGTGAAATATACCCTCCTCGCTGGGCTTTTCTCTTTAGAATTTTTTGTTTAGTCAACACTTTTAAAATTTAGTTAAGAAATATAATGAGAGGAATAAAATTCAGAAAACTTCCAAAATTAAAGCTGAAACATTTACAGTAATGACATCATGTCCCCATTAATTATCCCTCTTTCAGCATTCTGGGGATGACTAAATCTTTTCCTTTCTCTTCAAGTTATTTGTTAATATAGTCAGTAAACTACTCAAATCTAACATGTTCTATAAAGGCTGGGTCATTTTTTCTGAGTCAATTTCACATTCTATTTTTTACAGGGAACAAATAACTTGGAACTTTTTTTTCTTTTTTTGCACTCCACACACCTAGGAAGTGTGTGGTATCCTAGTTTATGCTTGTAAGGCTGTCCCAATATTGTTCCAAGTATTTGCTATGGCTTAGCTCATATGACGGAGAAGGCAATGGCAACCTACTCCAGTACTCTTGCCTGGAATATCCCATGGACGGAGGAGCCTGGTAGGCTGCAGTCCATGGGGTCACGAAGAGTAGGACACTTATTGAGCAACTTCACTTTCACTTTTCACTTTCATGCATTGGAGAAGGAAATGGCAACCCACTCCAGTGTTCTTGCCTGAAGAATCCCAGGGATGGTGGAGCCTGGTGGACTGCCATCTGTAGGGTCGCACAGAGTCGGACACGACTGAAGCAACTTAGCAGCAGCAGCAGCTCATATAAAAATTCTGATTTCTTTGACTGAAATATTTGAGGGGAACTGTCATTAGGTCTGCTGCTAGGATAAACTGGAACATGAATAAATTTCTATTTTATGCAACACCTATCTAACATTCCATTGCAGAACATATCTGAGAGATAGGAGGTCTAAGAAAATGCAGCTTGTAGCTCTTCCCCTTATATCTGAGCTTGTTGGAGAAGACCAAGCCTCGCAAGTTACTGATGAGGAAATTGAGTGTCTCCAGCCCACACAAGTATTAATACTCAGATCCACTAACTCTCACCCCAGGACTTCTTCCAGCAGCACAGGAAATGGCCTGCCTTCCACCTCTATGTAGGCATTCACTAAGGATGACCCAGAGGGAAAAGGAAAGGGCAGATATAGCCCAAATAATAACTAACACTGTGTAATTTTAGATAATTTTCTTTAAGACTCACATCAATAATAGATGTAGGTAACGATAGCTAAACGGCTGTGTGAGAAGGCCTTACAAATAGCTGTGAAAAGAAGAGAAGCAAAAAGCAAAGGAGTAAAGGAAAGATAATAAGCATCTGAATGCAGAGTTCCAAAGAATAACAAGGAGAGATAAGAAAGCCTTCCTCAGCGATCAGTGCAAAGAAATAGTGGAAACAACAGAATGGGAAAGACTAGAGATCTCTTTAAGAAAATTAGAGATACCAAGGGAACATTTCATGCAAAGATGAGCTCAATAAAGGACAGAAATGGTATGGACCTAACAGAAGCAGAAGACATTAAGAAGAAGTGGCAAGAATATACAGAAGAACTGTACAAAAAAGATCTTCATGACTAAGATAATCACGATGGTGTGATCACTCACCTAGAACCAGACATCCTGGAATGTGAAGTCAAGTGGGCCTTAGAAAGCATCACTATGAACAAAGCTAGTGGAGGTGATAGAATTCCAGCTGAGCTATTTCAAATCCTGAAAGATGATGCTGTGAAAGTGCTGCACTCAATATGCCAGCAAATTTGGAAAACTCAGCAGTGGCCACAGGACTGGAAAAGGTCAGTTTTCATTCCAATCCCAAAGAAAGGCAATGCCAAAGAATGCTCAAACTACCGCACAATTGCACTCATCTCACACGCTAGTAAAGTAATGCTCAAAATTCTCCAACCCAGGCTTTAGCAATACATGAACCATGAACTTCCAGATGTTCAAGCTGGTTTTAGAAAAGTCAGAGGAACCAGAGATCAAATTGCCAACATCTGCTGGATCATCGAAAAAGCAAGAGAGTTCCAGAAAAATATCTATTTCTGCTTTATTGACTATGCCAAAGCCTTTGACTGTGTGGATCACAAGAAACTGTGGAAAATTCTGAAAGAAATGGGAATACCAGACCACCTGACCTGCCTCTTGAGAAACCTGTATGCAGGTCAGGAAGCCACAGTTAGAACTGGACATGGAACAACAGACTGGTTCTAAATAGGAAAAGGAGTATGTCAAGGCTGTATATTGTCACCTTGCTTATTTAACTTCTATGCAGAGTACATCATGAGAAAGGCTGGGCTGGAAGAAACACAAGCTGGAATCAAGATTGCCGGGAGAAATATCAACAACCTCAGATATGCAGATGATACCACCTTTATGGCAGAAAGTGAAGAGGAACTAAAAAGCTTCTTGATGAAAGTGAAAGAGGAGAGTGAAGAAGTTGGCTTAAAGCTCAACATTCAGAAAACGAAGATCATGGCATCTGGTCCCATCACTTTATGGGAAATAGATGGGGAAACAGTGAAAACAATGTCAGACTTTATTTTTGGGGGCTCCAAAATCACTGCAGATGGTGACCGCAGCCATGAAATTAAAAGACGCTTACTCCTTGGAAGGAAAGTTATGACCAACCTAGACAGCATATTGAAAAGCAGAGACATTACTTTGCCAACAAAGGTCCGTCTAGTCAAGGCTATGGTTTTTCCAGTAGTCATGTATGGATGTGAGAGTTGGACTGTGAAGAAAGCTGAGCGCCGAAGAATTGGTGCTTTTGAATTGTGGTGTTGGAGAAGACTCTTGAGAGTACGTCCCTTGGACTGCAAGGAGATCCAACCAGTCCATCCTAAAGGAGACCAGTCCTGGGTGTTCTTTGGAAGGAATGATGCTAAAGCTGAAACTCCAGTACTTTGGCCACCTCATGCGAAGAGTTGACTCATTGGAAAAGACTGATGCTGGGAGGGATTGGGGGCAGGAGGAGAAGGGGACGACAGAGGATGAGATGGTTGGATGGCATCACCGACTCGATGGACGTGAGTTTGAGTGAACTCTGGGAGTTGGTGATGGACAGGGAGGCCTGGTGAGCTGCAATCCATGGGGTCGTAAAGAGTCAGACACGACTGAGCGACTGAACTGAACTGAATGATAGCTAACATCGTGAATCCTTGCTTATACATTTTGTACAGATTATCTCATTTAATTCCTACAAAAGCCCTATGATATGGGTGCTTTGATTGTCATTTCTATTTTATAGATGAGAAAACAGGTCAGTAACATAAAAAATGTGCTGAAGAGGCCACAGCTGGAAAGTGACAGAGCAAGGACTTGAATTAAAAAGTCATGAGGCTGTGTCCCTAACCAGTGCCTTACAGTGGACAATCTTCTTACCTCCATTTCACAATTATGAACCTGAGGTCTGGCCCGATGTGGCAGAGTTCTTCTTCGTTACAATTTCTAACAACTAATTCTGTCTCATTTAAGTAGAAAGAGAAAACTTATCAAAACTCACATCTCCAGGTTCCAAGAACATTGCATCCTTTGAGGTTCCCCAGGGAGCTTCTTGGAACCCACCTGTGGGTCACTCTCTCCTGGGTAGAGCAATAACTCCATCTCCTCTTTCTAAGCAGATTAATTACTCCAGCCCAAATCCATAACACCCCCACCACCAAATACACACACACTATTTTTTTTTTGGCCTTTTCACCCAGTGGAAGAGGGTCATAATCCAGGTTAAGTCTCAGCTTTGAGTAGAGTGGAACCACTTCTGCCTCATCTAGAGGAAGTGTACTCATCTTGTTAAGGCCTCTAAGCAAAGCCCAGTACTATGGAATCAGAAAACAGAATGGTTTCCAGTGATCAGGTCATCGCATTCGCATGTCCACCCTTCACAGGTGGGGGCAGCATGTGTTGATTGCTGACTCAGCACATTCCATACACCATAACTCATTAGGTTGAATGTTATGAATTCACCATATTTGTAGGTCAAAAATGGTTGCTTACTGGCAAGGTCATTTGATTCAACTTAAGAGCAAGATTTCTTTTTTCTACTTGTCCTGTTACTAGAACTAAGTCTTCAGTAGATTCTTCTGTGAGGGCAGCTGCTCCTGAGAAGCGGGCGACATGGTAAAATTGGTAAGGCTCGTGGCTCAGATGGTAAAGAATCTGCCTACAATGTAGGAGACCAGGGTTCGATTCCTGTGTCCAGAAGATCCTCTGGAGAAGGGAATGGCAATCCACTCCAGTATTCTTGCCTGGAAAATTCCATGACAGAGGAACCTGGTGGGCTCTATGGGGTCGCAGAGTCAGACACAGCTGAGCGACTAACACTTTCCCTTTCACTTTCATGGACACTAGCTCATTGTCTTGTCATCTGCTCAAACGTGCATGCTTTGGTGAGAAGTAATTGTATGTGACTGTGAGAGACCATCATGATTAACAAGGCATCCATAAGACTGTGTGGGTGTTGGAGGAAGAAGTGTGAAAGGAACAAGAGCATTTGCAATCCAAATCCACAGTAAGTGTTTATTCCAGTAAGGATGAATTGCTACCTCTTTGATTATGGAAAAGATCCAATGTAATTAACCAGCTACCAGGAGGCTGGCTGCTCCTCCTGGGAATGGCACTGTATTCACACTCAGGGTTAATCAGTACTGCTGACAGGCTGGTTACTCAGCCAGGTGAGGATATGCCCTATGTTTCTGAGCTCATGCTTAGCTTCCTGTGCACCCTTCATGGCCACTTACTTCATGAACCTGTTGAGTGAGCATAGCTGTTGACTTATCCAGAAAATAGGTCATCACATCCATCTTAGTAAAGAATGTTTCGTCCATCATGAGGGACTTCCAGCGAGCACTTATATGGTACTCTTTGTGCCTGTTCTTCCAATCCATAGTCTTTCCTTTATTTGGTCACCAACTCTTAAATTTTTACTCTTTTCCATTTCTTTAAAACTGTTAGTTGATCAGTTGTGTCCAGCACTTTGTGACCCCATGGACTGTAGCCTGCCAGGCTCTTCTATCCATGGGATTCTCCAGGCAAGAATACTGGAGGGGGTTGCCATGCCCTCCTCCAGGGGATCTTCCTGACCCAGGTCAAACTCAGGTCTCCCACATTGCAGGCAGATTCTTTACTGTCTGAGCCACCAGGGAAGCCCATTTCTTACCCTATAGCTAAACCATAGGGCCAAACAATGAACCACTGCCTGTAGAGACTGACCTCAGCTTCTGTCTCCTTCCAGGAGAAGTAGAGAATGGAAAGAGTCAAAGTTACAGCAACTGGGAAGATTTCTTAGCCATCCTTCTGGGCCAGCCCAGAGTCAGGTGTAACTCTTCGGTGGTCTCTTTCTGGCTGACACCAGCATGTTGTCAGGAGAATGCTTGCAAGGCCCAGGTTTAGGTTGAAGGAAGGGTTGTAATATTGGAGGAGGGTTCAGACTGGGAGCATGAGCCATCTGCTCACACAATTTTCTGGTGCCTCCAGGATCCGTTCAACCTGAATTATGGGTGCATCTGGGAATACCTGATTTTATGGCCTGGAGAATGAGATGAAACCCACTTCATGATATGCCATTCAGGTTTACCTGGTGTCTTAGGCTGAGATTTTTTAACACCCATAAGAGTCCAGAAGCAATGCCTCTTTCTCAGAAGAAAAACCATTCCTGCCAAACGACTGTGGCTCTGCTTCTCACACCCGGAGGCCTCTGCTGTGATGCTCTGCGGAGCCTGGCTGAGATCTCCCGCAGTATCCCTACCTACTTTAGACACGCTGGGACCCCTGTGTCTGCCGTCACAAGGCTCCCTGGGCAGGGCTCTGTCTGCCGCCGGTCCAGGCGGAGAATGGGTGAGCCCTGCTTACTGCTAGTGGCCTTTCAAGTGACGTGGTCCATGAGGGGAACCACACTACCAGATGTTACCTCTAGACTCCAGAGAAGTTCCCGAGGTGTTGTGCTGCTTTCTCAGGGGCTACAGGGGACAACAATCAGTTCTCCACTTTGAGAAGATAGGCTGCATTCCTCCCAGACCACTAGAAACTGTCCTGATATGGCCTTCATTTTCATGGGATGTATCCGATAACTTTGGCTTATATAACTTACCCAGGTATCTTGGCACCTGCTCTTTACTGCTCTCCAAGTCGTGTTACTGAGGTATTCTCAAAGGAGTAGACAAGTGGGAATGAATGATGATTGATGACCCTTTGGCATGGAGGCTTGTAGCAAGGTAATGAAATGTATTGCTGGCCCACCAAGTTTCAGATGTCTCTACTGATTGAAGTAAAGAAAAAGCATTATTTTTTAGATTATTACCTGCATAGAAAGTACCAGAGGCTCTGTTGACTTATTTCTGTAAGGGGGGAACCACTTCTCCCTCTACAGAGTAACAACCACTTTATTAACCTTGTGATAATCCACCATAGGTCATTCTCCAAAAGCCATCTATCCTCAGCATCACCCTGAAGTCTGTTGCTTGTAACCACTTTCTGTGCAACTCCTTTACCCATGAGCATCCTTCGTCAGAAGCAACAGACACTGGCTCTGGCTGATGTATGTACTTGACAACCTCTCTAATCTCTGGTCAAAGAACTTATCTCTCCACTTCTCCCAAAGATAAGGCACAGTTTGGGATTTACTGTTTGCCAGTGGCAGTCAGTAGGAGCCTGGCAGGCTACAATCCATGGGGTTGCAAAAGCGTCGGACACGACTGAGGGACTAAAGAGCAACAACTACAACATGGGCCCATCACTATGTTTCAGGGATTTCCATCCAGTTCATTGACCCAGTAGCCTTTGCTCCTTTCCTACGGATGAGCCAAAGTGAGGAGTCTGGGAATTGTGGAGATGACACACTTAATAAAAGGGAGGGATGGAGGCTGGGAAGGATGAGGTTTTACTGAGTCTCCTGGGAGAGGATTTTGGTCAGAACTCTTATTTCCTACTTCAGTCTCCGAAATCTCCCTCTCTGACTTCTGCAGGGGTCCCCAAGCTCCAGGGTCTAAGGCCTGATGACTTGAGGTAGAACTGATGTAATTATAATAGAAATAAAGTGCACAATAAATGCAGTGTGCTTGAATCATCCCCCAAAACATCCTCCGACTCCCTGGTCCGTGGAATAATTGTCTTCCACTAAACTGCTCCCTGGTGCCAAAACAGTTGGGCACTGCTGGACTAAAGTGATGTTCCAGGTCTCGGGGAGTGGGTGCTTTCTAGAACCACCATCACCCCAGCCTACAGAAAATGGCAACCTGGTGCCATACAGGTACATGCTAGTCCAGTACATGCGTTCGTAGTCGTGTCTGACTGTTGCGACCCTATGGACTGTAGCCCACCAGGCTCCTCTGTTCATGGGATTTCCCAGGCAAGAATACTCGAGTAGGTTGCCATTTCCTTCTCCAGGGGATCTTCCCGACCTAGGAATTGAACCCATGTCTCCTGCATTGGCAGGCGGGTTCTTGACCACTGTGCCATCTGGGAAGCCCACAAATACTGTTGGCCCTCACTTAACCCATGCATTTCTCAGTGCTTTGACGAAGGGACACTTTTCTTGAGGCCTTCTTTGGTACATCTGAGGAAATACATTTCACTTATGATAAATCTGCTTGTATTAATAATAGTCCTCTTCCTCCAAACTTGAATCCTCTGGATCTATTCCTTCAACTATATCCACCAAATCTGAATATCAAAATCTCATTCAGCAGGTACTGTTAGTTAGTACACACTTCAGTTGATTAAATAAATAAATAACTGACACTGTTCCCAGCTGCCTGAGTTAAGTCAGTGAACCCAGACTCTCCTGTGTCAACTAAATTTAGTTCGGCCTACAGATATGTATTAATACTCCTCTCCCTGGTGTGGATCTTTGTGGAAGGTTCAGGGGGAGCCAGAGGATCCTAGTGGATCCTCCCCAGGTCCCCATTTCAACCCCTAGGCATTTACTCTTTGCTGATCAATGCTCTAAATTCTGCAAAAAATACCTACTAAAAAAGCAGAGACATTACTTTGCTGACTAAGGTCCATCTAGTCAAGGCTATGAGTAGTCATGTATGGATTTGAGAGTTGGACTGTGAAGAAGGCTGAGTGCCGAAGAGTTGATGCTTTTGAACTGTGGTGTTGGAGAAGACTCTTGAGAGTCCCTTGGACTGCAAGGAGATCCAACCAGTCCATTCTGAAGGAGATCAGCCCTGGGATTTCTTTGGAAGGAATGATGCTAAAGCTGAAACTCCAGTACTTTGGCCACCTCATTCGAAGAGTTGACTCACTGGAAAAGACTCTGATGCTGGGAGGGATTGGGGGCAGGAGGAGAAGGGGACGACAGAGGATGAGATGGCTGGATGGCATCACTGACTCGATGGACATGAATCTGAGTGAACTCCAGGAGTTGGTGATGGATAGGGAGGCCTGGCGTGCTGCGATTCATGGGGTCGCAAAGAGTCGGACACGACTGAGCGACTGAACTGAACAGAAAGCTGTGAATTCACTGTAGTTCTTTAGCATTCAGGATCCAACTTTGAATCTGGCTGTTGGTTGGCTTCTTTAGACTTATCTGCAAGTAATAAGAGTTTATTAACAGTCAGACAAGTCCCATGTTTTTCTGACTCTGCTTTGGGCAAGAATGTACATATGTGAGCCCTACCCTTAGATCTGTAGTTCCTTGTGGCCTTCCTACCACTGTTTGGCAGGAGTCACATGGCCCCCAGAAGTCTGTCGTGAATGGATGTGTCATTTGGAGGGCCACAGGTCATATGAAGCACTTTGCCACCACACGTTAGACCAGACAGAGTCCCATTCTTACCTGCACTGTTTCTGCTTTTGCCACAACTCAGCCTGATAACCAAACCCAGATTTCCCTCATTACCTTGAGCTCTGTTTCCTATAACCACCTCTGGTTCCAATTTCTCCATCTGTGCACAGTCTTAATGGTAAGCAGCAAAAACTTACTGGGGTTGATTTAAGCAGAAAAGAAACTGATTAAGAAAAGATATTGAGGGGGTTTCCCTGGTGGCTCAGTGGTAAAGAATCCGCCTGCCAATTCAGGAGACATGGGTTTGGGTCTGGGAAGATCCCCCATGCCATAGAGCAACTAAGCCTGAGTGCCGCAACTACTGAGCCTGTGCTCTACAGCCCGAGGGCCAACAGCTGCTGAGTGCACGATCCGCAACTGCTGAAGCCCATGGGCCGAGAGCCAGTGCTCTGCAACAAGACAAGCCAGTGTGACGAGAAACCTGCATACTGCAACAGGAGAGTAGCCTCCACTCATGGCAACTAGAGAAAAGCAGCGAAGACCCAGCACAGCCAATAAATAAGTTATATATATATGGGCTTCCCTGGGGGGTCAGACAGTATAGAATCTGTCTTCAGTGTAGGAGACCCAGGTTGGATCCCTGGGTGTGGAAGATCCTTTGGAGAAGGGAAAGGCTACCCACTCCAGTATTCTTGCCTGGAGAATTCCATGGACAGAGGAGCCTGTGAGCTACAGTCCATAGTGTCCATGGGGTCACAAAGAGTCAGACACGACTAACATATATATATATTTTTAAAAAATATATTGGGAATCCCAGAGAATCTAGAGGGATGAAAGAAGGAATAATACCACCAGATTACCTTACGGATCTATCCGATGAAGACCCCAAAGTCCTCATCTCCTAACACCATCTTTTGCAGCTCCCACCCCTGACTCTACCGGCTGCAGATGTAAGAATCAGCAGCATTGGATCTGCATTCTCTTGAGCTCCACTTGCTGCAGTTGCCCCTGTGCCAGAGAACACATGTCTACCTCCTGATATGAGGCACCACGGAGGATACGTTACCTCTGAAGATTCCTTCCCAAAGATGCAGGACCTCATTCTAATCATGAGGAAACATCAGACAGAGCCAGCTGAGCACGGTTCTACAAGATAACTGACCAGCACTCTTCAAAATTGTCAAGATCATGAAGGGCAAGGAAAGATTTGAGAAACTGTCACCGACTGGAGGAGATAAGGAGATGTGACAACTAAATGCAGCATGACATGCTGGGACTGAGACCCCGGACAGAAAAAGGACATCAGGGAAATCCAAATGAAATCTTCAATTTAGCTAGTAGAATTATGTTGTTGTTGTTTAGTCACTAAGTCGTGTCTGGGTATTTGGCGACACTGTGGACTGTAGACACCAGGCTCCTCTGTCCGTGGGATTTCCCAGGCAACAGTATTGGAGTGGGTTGCCAGGCCCTCCTCCAGGGGATCTTCCAACTCAGGGATCAAACCCATGTCTCCTACACTGCCAGGCGGATGGATTCTTTACTGCTGAGCCACCAGGGAAGCCCTCAGTAGAATTATACTAATGTTAATTTCTCAGATTTGATCATTGCAGTATGGTTCTGTAAGATGAGGAAGCTGTATGAAGAGCATATAGGAACTCTCTTATTTTAGCAACTTATCTGTAGTCCATCTAAAATCATCTCAAAGTCATCAACAAACGTTAAAACCAAAAGATAATATTATGCTGTATAACCAATGGCACATTTGAATGGAGGGAAACATGCTCTATTTTCTCCTCTTAGCTGCTGACTCCTTGAGTTAATATGTCAGGGTTACTAGATACCAGGGATCAGCAGACAGAGGAGGAAGCAAGCATTGGGGGAGGGAGAGGGAAGTGGGAGAGAGTGGGTGGGGGAACCCCATGACAAACTCATGGGGAAGGTATTTTTAAGCAGGCATTTGAGATGCTTTACATTCTGCCCCCCCCCCAGAATGACTGTTTGCTTATGGAACTGGCTTTGGAGATCTTGATTTATTACTCTGGGATGAGGAAGAATACTCCTTAGAGTAGTAGCCAGTCTTGGGCATCTGAGCTAGTCTCTTATTTAGAAGCTTTGCTTCTAATGACAGCACTGGTCCAGTAGAAATTTCTGTGATGGTGGGAATGTTCTGTATCTGTGCCGCCCTGTTCTGACTGCTGCCACTAGCCATGTACAGCCATGGAGCACTTGAAATATGGCTCATGAACTGGAGGAACACGTTTCCATGTAGACAGCCACCCACAGTGACTAACGGCTCCCGTGTTGGACAGGGCATCTCCAGTAACTAACCAGCTTGTCCTTTTTCCTGTTGACCATGACATGAGAGATCTGTAACGAGAGAGGTGTAATTTTAGAGATGGGTATGTGTGTGTGTAATCAACTACCCGAACCGCAAAGGCATAGTGAAATAAGAACTAGCGAATGGATCGTTTTACAGTTGGTTAAGCTGGTAAGTCACAGAATTTCACAGCTAGAAGAGAACTTAGAACTTGTCCTTTCCAACAGCTTCATCCAGGATCAAGAGTGAGATAAGAACAAAGGCAGGATTAGAACCAGGTTTCCCCAGACCTGTTCTGGGGCTGTGCATCCTTGCATGTGGCTTCACCTATATAGAACTAAAGATGACACTTGCAACCTCATTCACACTAAACTTGCATCCATACTGCTGAGCTAGGGTGCCCCACTCCACGCTTCCCTCCCCACCTCGACCCTCCCCAACCCCCACTGTTGAGCCTCATGAAATGCACCAAATGGGATGCTCGATGAACAATTTATTTTTAACAAAAAGTGACAAAGCCACTGTCTTTCAGCCACACGGTCAGTCTTCTGGCCCCAAGGGAAGAGGAGAACTGAATAATAAATCCTCTAGAGGACCCAGAATCAGGGACCCGAGAGATCTCTCATAAATTGCCTCTCCATTACAGTTTGAATATATACACAGTGGAGAACTCTAAATAAAATGAGGGAGAGCCTAATTCATTTTATAAACATTACTTTAAATCTCTTTGTATACCTGAGCCATGAAATTAATTATGACTATGATGAAATATAGTCATCTTAAAACAGCTGAAGTTATTTGGGGGCTTCCCTCGTAGCTCACATGCTAAAGAATCTGCCTGCAATTCAGGAGGCTCAGGTTCGATCTCTGGGTCAGGAAGATCCCCTGGAGAAGGAAATGGCAACCCACTCCAGTATTCTTGCTTGGAGAATCCTATGGATGCAGGAGCCTGGCAGGCTACAGTCCGTGAGGTCACAAGAGTTGGACACAATTGAGTGGCTAACACTTTCACTTTCATGATGAAATATGATGGTGGTGGTTTAGTCACTAAGTCGTGTCAAATTCTATGAAATATAGTCATCGCCAAATAGCTGGGGTAATATGGGGGCCTCCCTTGTAGCTCACATGCTAAAGAATCTGCCTGCAACGCAGGAGACCAGGTTTGATCCCTGAGTTGGGAAGATCCCCTGGAGAAGGAAATGGCAATCCACTCCAGTTTTCTTGCCTGGAGAATCCCATGGACTGAGGAGCCTGGGGGGCTACAGTTCATAAGGTTGAAAAAATTGGACATGACTGAATTGACTTAGCACACACCCACGCATGATGAAATAGATGGAAAAAAGGAGTTGTTTAAAACTGTAATGAATATGACCTGAGCTACCTCCTTCAGCAGTTTACTTTCCAAAGATGAGTACAGCAGAAAATTCCATAAATGTCAAGCCTTATGAAAAGGCAGGAGATGGCAAACCACAGTAAACTGGGTAATTCAGCAGAAAATGTCTGTGAGAGTCTCACTGTCAAGGATGCCTCTTTGTTCTAAAACAACCAACACAGTTTAAGTCCTTGAGTGGTACAAAGATTGGGAAAACCCACCCTCAAATGGAACTATGAAATTGCAAAGATCAGTAATGACTTCTCAACAAGATTGTGTGTGATGGAGTCTGGTGTGGAGATATTCTAGACATTGTTTTTTTCTGGTGTGAATTTGGGGTTTTTGAAAAGGCCCATTTCTTACAGCTTTTCTCCTGAAATGTAAAGAGCAAAGCTTCCACCTGATTACCGAGGGAGACCATTCTAAGAAGTTTCACTTTTGCTGTGATTTCATTTGAGTAAGAGCGTACTCTGGGGAAGTTCCAGATTCACTTATTGACATTGAACGTTCCTTTCTTTTGTTCAGGGTCTTTTCTGAGCAGGACCTGAAGCCTATGGCAACTGACACATCTAGCCTGTGAATTAATTTCTGCTGACTGTAAACACACGAAATCAAAGTGACATCCCAAGCTCCTCTCCAGCCTCAGGATGCCTGAGGAGGATGGCGCTTTGTCAATAATCTATACACACGTCAGTTATCACGGCCCCTGCATGAATAGTTAAAGATCTGGGGAGAGCAGCAACTAATATTTACCAAATGTTTTTCTATCTGACGGGCATTTTTCAACCATTATCTCTTACAATCCTTTGAGATAGATGGTATTATTACCATTTTCATTGATGAAGAAGTTGAGGCAAAAAGAAATAACTTGCTCCAGGGCATGAAGCAACCAGGTGATGGTCAATATTTGCATCCAGATGATCTGGCTCAGGGGCTTCCCAGGTGGCGCAGTGGTAAAGAACCTTCCTGCTCATGTAGGAGATGCAAGAGACATGGGTTCCATCCCTGGGTCGGGAAGATTCCCCTGGAAAAGGGCATGACCACCCCATCCAGTATTCTTGCCTGGAGAATCCCATGGACAGAGGAGCCTAGCGGGCTAAGGTCCCTAGGGTTGCGAAGAGTCAGACACAACTTAGTGACTAAGCATACAGCACCTTTGTGGCTCAGACCCTGAACTCTTAACACTTCTTTTAGTCTGCTGTCTTTTGAAGGAAAGAGGAGTAGAGAGAGACCCAGACCAATCGGAGTCCCCTGCTTTGTGATAGATGATTTCTGATCTGGGCTCCACGCCCTAATCTCCCAGGTGACAAATGTGTCTGCGGGAAGTTGATGGGCATATTTGCCTTCAAGAGTTTTCACTCCTTATTTCACCTCCTCCCTGTCACCCCCATCTTCATCCCTGACCCCTACTCTGTGGTCTCAGTTCTTCCTGGCCCTTCTGTGCTGTGCTTTACTTAGTTACTCAGTCGTGTCCAACTCTTTGGAACCCCATGGACTGTGGCCCGGCAGGCTCCTGTGTCCATGGGATTCTCCAGGAAAGAATACTGGAGTGAGTTGCCATACCCTCCCTTCAGGGGACCTTCTCAACCCAGAGATTGAACCGAGGTTCTCCCACATTGCAGGCAGATTCTTTACCAGCTGAGCCACCAGGGAAGCCCCGGGTTCAGTGTATAAAGTGAGTGCTAACTGACTCAAGTTTTCTCTTTTAAGGTTACTGTAGGTCCTCTGAGGCCAGGATACCTTTACTCCCCCTCCCCACCCTGTGTGTCTTGGTTGCGGGGGTGGCGTTTTGTTTGCTGCAATGCTTTCCCCTGGCCTGGACTCCCACAAAAGTGCTCATCCTGTGAGGTCAGGCCAGGGAGGTGGTGAGACATGGGCAGCTCTGGTCATCCATGATTAAAGTTTCCTTGGGAAAGCCAAACCTTTGCGTTACTATACTTTTACTCTTTGAAGTATCCAAGAATGACATTATTTTATTTTTCTTCCAGTTTCATTGAGATGTGATTGACATGGTGCTGTGTGTAAGTTTAGTGAACACCCCTTCATCTCAAATAGACACAACATGAAAGAAACAAAAAAATATATTTTTTTTCCCTTGAAATGAAAACTCTTCAGGTTTTCTCTCTTGGCCACTCTCCCACGTAACACATACAGTAGTGTTGGTTGTCTTTATAACGCTGCACATTAACATCTCTGGAATTTATACCTGGGAGCTTGTGCCTCTTGACTCCCTTCATCCAGGTTCCCATCCTCCACCCCTACCTCTGGTAACCACAGATCTGATCTTTTTTCCTATGAGTTTGTGTGTTTTTGAAGCATAATTGACCTGCCACGCTGCATTAGCCCTGGATACGCAATAGAGCGATCTGATATTTCTCTGCATTTCAGAATGAGCCCCCTGGTAAGTCTAGGTGTTGTGTCATCATACAAAGATATGATGCCATTGTTGACTGTAACCCCACACTGTACAGTTCATACTCATGACTCATTTGCTTTCTAACTGAAAGTCTGTACCTCCTAATATCTCTTACCTGTTTCTCTCATATACTCACCCCTCTCCCTCTGGCAATCGCCTGTTTGTTCTCTGTATGGATACCTCTGTTTCTGTTCAGTCATGTTTGTTCATTTGTTTTCTTTTTAGATTCCACATTTAAGTGCAAAAATACAATATTTATTTTTCTCTGTCTGCCTTATTACACTTAGCATAATACCCTCAAAGTCTATCGCTGTTGTCACAAATGGCAACAGTTCATTTTTTTATGGCTGAGTAATATTCCGCTATATGTGTGCGTGCTCAGTCGTGTGCAACTCTTTGCAACCCCAGGGACTGTAGCCCGCCAAGCTCCTCTGTCCGTGGGATTTCCCAGGCAAGAATACTGGAGTGGGTTGCCATTTCCTTCTCCAGGGGATCTTCCCAACCCAGGGATCCAACCTGGGTCTCTTGCAGTGCAGGCAAATTCTTTACTATCTGAGCCATTAGAGGACTTCATTCCATTATGTATGCATGTATAAATACACGAGTACATACACACATATATGTATGCCAGTTATCTGTTGATGGGCATTTAGGTTGCTTCTATATCGTGGCTGTTGTGAATGATACTGCAGTGAACATACAGTTGTAGATATCTTTTCCAGTGAGTGTTCTCCTTTTCTTTGGATAAATACCCAGGGTTGGAATTATTGGATCATACGATAGTTCTGTTTTTAATTGTTTGAGGTATCCTCATACAGTTTTTCAAGAGCTATCTTAGAATTACCACAAAATTTGCTTTCCAAATATGCCCTCTTCAGCTTTAGTCATGTGTTGGGGAAAAGGTAATCCAAATGTCAAAGCATTTTCCAGCTAGACGGACCTGGCATTTCACATCTGGGTGCTGATCCACGTAGTATGTGATTTGATGGTGATCACTTAGCCGGGAACAGACTGTAATATTGTACTGTAATTGCCACGTGCATACGTGCCTTCGTGAATTTGACAATAAAGGTCAAAAAGGAAAAAAAAAGGTGGTGTGAGGGAGTGCAGAATATCAGTATGACACTGCAAGCAGTGTTGTCTGTCCACTCAGTGAGGCTGAAATGGGTAGCAGCAGTCTGTCCTCTCGGGGGTCTCAGCTGCCACATGCCTTGGTGATCTGACCTCTGTCACTCTGGCATTTAAACAGAGGGACTCCCCACAAGTGCTCACAGGCGAATGCTGAGGAAGCAGAGAGCTGCCCAGAGTCGAGGAGAATCTGGCGCACGGGGCCTGGGAGAAGCACCTTTCAGTGTGGCAGCTTCCTAAAGGGCTTTTGAGGGTCCTTCTGAAAACCTATGACTTTGCCCTGAGAGTTAGAGAGGGGACTCCACTGGAGATAAGGGCCGCGTCACGTCCTGGGAATAATAACTATCGCCTGCTAAGAAGCCACTGCATCCCCAGCTGCTTTCTTTCAACAAGCATGGCGTCAGGTTCACACAGTGCGCACTAGACAGGACGCAGGCTGGTCCTTCCTAGCAGAGCCCAGCTATGCCGTTGTTCCTGGAAGCAGGTGCCAAGCCATCACGCCCCATCTGTGGCAGAGAGCGGTGGGCCTCACTTCTGTGGCCCAGGCTTCCCTACCACTGACGCCTTGGCTGATTTCACATCAGGACCGACTTTCTCCATAGGGTGGCTCCTGGCAAGGTTGACTTCACAACTGCAGCAAAGAGAACTCTTTGCAGTTTTAGTATTGCTTCTGGGAGCCAGTGCATTGGCCTCACTGACCTGGTTTGACTCGCAGGCCCATCCTCACACTGGTCCCTGCAGCGAGGAGAATGGGATGCTCTGATTGGCCAGTCCTGCAGTTGCAGAACCACAGGATGGGGGTGAGGAAAGTGCTTCAGGGGTGATCATACGTGAAGAAAGGACAGGGAATGATCACTGCAGACACAGCCCCGGTCCCCCTCTCCTCGTCCCCAGTTGCTTTCATCTCTCCTGTCACTGCCATCTGGTCTCCCCTCCCATCCTCCCCGCGCCCTCCCAGATTCTAGTACCTCATGGCTTTGCTGCCTCCCAACTTCCACACAGGAGATGAGAATGGTTAGACAGCATCACTGACTCAATGGGCATGAATTTGAGCAGACTCTGGAAGATGGTGGAAAACAGAGGTGCCTGGCGTGATGCAGTCCATGGGGTCGCAGAGTCAGATATGACTTAGTGACTGAACAGCAAACTTCCACGCCTTCACGCCTTCTGTTTACTTCCTTCTCCAGCTTTCTGTCCATGCCTTCTCACTCCACTGTTTGTTGTTCAGTTGCTCAGTCAAGTCTGACTCTTTGTGACCCCGTGGAGTACAGCATGCTAGGCTTCTCTGTCCTTTCCCAGTTCCTGGAGCTTGCTCAAACTCATGTCCATCAGTCGGTGATGCCATCCAACCATCTCATCCTCTGTCGTCCCCTTCTCCTGCCCTCAATCTTTCCCAGCATCAGGGTCTTTTCTAATGAGTCAGCTCTTCGCATCAGGTGCCCAAAGTATTGGAGCTTCAAATTCAGCATCAGTCCTTCCAATGAATATTCAGGTTGATTTCCTTTAGAATTGACTGGTTTGATCTGTAGTTAGGTCTTAAAAAAAAAAACAAAACAGCTCACACTGTGGTTCCCTGAAAGTTACCTGTTTGGGCTTGTTAACATTTCATCCAGTGGGTCTGTACAAAGCAGTGTTGTCATATCAGGACACCCCATAGCCATCAAGCAGCCCCCACAGCTCATTTCCTTCAGGTCAGATCCCTTTCCCTGGAATCTTCAGCCAAGATAACAGAGCTGTGCTGTGTTACAGATCAAGGGGCCTCTGTAGAAGGCACAATCTTTGACTTTTTTTGCTCAGCACAGTGATCAGAGCTTTGTGGCTAAAGATTACATTCAGTATTTCCCTGTACTATGGTTTCTAGTATACACTGTATAAACCTAAAACAGTATCGGCTGTAAAGAGTGGGTTTTTTTTTTTTCTTGACATCCTAGGTGATAGCAATGTTGGGTATAAGTGTCTAAATGGAAACTAGAAACCTACCATCTCAATGACGAAAGGAAAATGGGTTTGATAAGAAAAGGTGAAAAGGGTTTAGAGGGGCTGAAGGGTGACCGCATGATGTTTTTAGGAAAATGAAGGTTAAAAAAGACATTGCTCAGCTATTCCATATGTACAGGGAGTGCAGAACTTGGTGGTTGGGTTTCCATAGCGGCAAGAAGCAACCTTATCAAACCACAGATTGCAGTCCTGGGAGAAGCTTCTAAAAGCTTCTAAGAGCATGTTCTTAGATGAGGGGGTGGAGTCAGGGGGTTCAAATTTAGAGTTTTATAGCTTGAAATCTAAAATATAATAAAAGTGGGAAGCCCAATGCTTCTAAAGGAAATCAACCCTGAATATCCTATTGGAAGGACTGATGCTGAAGCTGAAGCTCCAATACTTTGGCCACCTGATGCAAAGAGGTGACTCATTAGAAAAGACCCTGATGCTGGGAAAGATCGAAGGCAAAAGAAGCAGGGACCAGAAGAAAATGAGATGGTTGGATGGCATCAGTGACTCAACGGACATGAATTTGAGCAAGCTCTGGGAGATAGTGAAGGACAGGGAAGCCTGGCGTGCTGCAGTTCTTGGGGTCGCAAAGAGTCAGACACGATTTAGCGACTGAACAGCAACCATATTTCCCTGATTTTATTTGAGTGGAAGAGACTTCATGGTATGTGTTGATAGCATTCCTCCCACCCCACGGTGATTGCTAGTGGCCAGAATCAGAGACACAAGCCCTGAATTTAAGGAAGCCCTCCTTCTCCCTCTCAAGTGCCAGCCCTGCACTTGCTTCACAGCAAGTACGTCCTTAAATTTTGTGTCCTGGGCTCCTCTTGCCTGTCTTACGGGCATCCTGGCCCTCTTCATTGAAGAATGGTGGTTTCATTTTCCTAAAAGCAAAACTTTTTGGTAATTCAGATGAGATCAATCACTTTATCCTGCTTTTTATGATGCAGGTGAGTGGACTTGAACTAAACAGTGAGTTTTGTCTGTAAGTGTGTGAGATAAGAGAGGATCAAAATGCAGATTTTTCTACATGTAAAAAGAAAATCTTGATTTTATGTTGTCTTACCTTTTGTTAAGTCCCTGCGGACTATCAAAACACCTCCTGTCCTGGCTAGATCCATCCCCAGGGCTGCCAGGTGGCTGCTCCGAGCATTTTCACATCGGCGATCTGTTTCCTGTGGCCCAAGCCCTTCTCCAGACATCTCATGTTCACCTGTCTTATTAATAATTGGCTGCAACCTTTTCAATTTTCCCCTCTAATAGGCTCTCAGAGTTGCGTTACTTATCACTTTATGAGTTCAGTTCATCTAGATTTTTATATGAGTCCTCTAATGCCTTCAGGTAAATTAAAGAATCACCTGAGTAAGTTGATGCTGATGAGGGAGGCTTGGAGGCCAGCACCGACCTACAGATGGGGCCAGGGTGTTCTCTGGACACCTGACTTCACTGTCTCTAGGCTGCTTGGCAGAATTGCAACATATGTGGCTTTTCCCCAGCAGTAAAAAAAAAAAAAGTCCTGTGAACAACTCAGCGTCTCCCCCACAAAGCAATGAGATCACATTACCGCTCATTTTCTCATTGTCTGCGTGGCACCATATTCATTCATTGATTCACCCTTCTACTTCCTAAGATGCCTTTTTCTGAGTTCAGTGTACCTCATAATTTTAAGCATGGAATTTCTTCTCATCTTTTAGGAAAATATTCCAGGCTTCTTACCCCGATAGAAATAGTTACCTATATTCAGAAAATTTTTATTCATACCTTTATTCTTGGAGGGAAAATCCCTAGGAACTCTGACTTTGGGGTGTCTGTTTTCCAGATTATTGAAAAATAACTGCTTTTTGATTAGCAGTTATGAATCAATGTGAAAAGTATCAAACGTCAGGGTCACAGCTGTGGGCTGAGGTGTTGGGAAGAGAAAGGTACTTTCCCTCCCTGGGGTTCTGCCTCAGTTAGAGAGATGCTGGACAAATCATCTGGGGGCTAGTTGGCTAGGTGGTTGGATTCCCAGGGGCAGTACCCTGATGGGTCCCCAGTCTGGTCCCAAGCTTCTCAGAGCAAGAAATGATTAGTTAGTTAGGTCACCTGGAAGAGTGGGCTTAGAACTGCCTCTTAAAAAAATTATTTATTTTTGGCTGTGCTGAGTCTTTGTTGCTCTGCATGGGCATTCTCTAGCTGTGGTGCGCAGGCTTCTCATTGCAGTGGCTTCTCTTGTTGTGGAGCACAGGCTCAAGGGCGTGCCGGCTTCAGTAGTTGCAGCATGTGGGCTCAGAAGTTGGGGCCCATGGGCTTAGTTGCTTCAAGCCATGTGGAATCTTCCCGGATTGGGGATCAAACCTATGTTTCCTGTACTGGAAGGCAGATGGGAAGCCCTAGAACTGCCTCTTGCTTAATCGAAACCCACATGAAACTGACCTGTCAACCCAGAGTTCAGCTAATTCATATTTAATGCACAGCATGCCAACCACATGGTCAAGAATATGTACAACACGAGGCTCCGACGTCTGTCCTTCCTGCTTTGATCCCCAGTGTTAGGGCATCGATCCCTGAGCGCATATTACTCATCGGTCAAGTCATTTTCTTCCCACTTTCTCCCAACAATACTAAGGAGACAGTGACAATTTCTGGATCTAGAAGTCCCCGTGATGATCTTTTCAACTTGGTAGAGACTTCCTTGAGATTGGTCTTCTTCAGTGACTTGATGTTACCTTCCTGAGAAGTGGGCTTGTCACTTCGAGGGACTGGGCCTGTCAACCTTCTGTAAGCCGCACATACACTGGCCACCCCGGAGAGCCTGATCATTTCTATAGACAGCTGATGGCACCTTGAGAACTGAGGTTCCCTGTGTCACAGGGGGCCTTCCTGAAGGACTGAGCTGGTCTCGATGTTGCCTGCATGTACAGGCAATTTTTACAACCGCCACACCAAAGAGAAGAAATCATATCCACATGTATATGTATGGCTGAGTCCCTTCACCGTCCACCTGAAACTATCACAACTTTGTTAATCGGATATACCCCAATACAAAATAAAAAGTTAAAAAAAAGAAACCAGAGCAAACTGAAGGTTCACCTTGCCTACCTTTGCTGAATTTCAGAATCATTTAAGTATAACAGCAAATGCACGTTGCACAGAAGCTCAAGATTCACAAACACCACCCTCAACACACACATACGCACACACACGCTTCAACATATGAAAGACGAAGTGAACCAGTGAAAACAAAATTGTGTACTTAAAAACACTGACAGTGCATACAATCTCTCTCCCCTATGATTTCACAGTCAAGTTTGGATTCTTGATGACAAAGTTCGCTAAAAAATCTCAATTTAGTCTGAATATTTCTATTAAAAACCCCTCTGATAGAAAGATGACATCTCACTTTAGGCTCTAAGTAACATGGCAACATGCATATCAATGCCAGTATGTGTGGGTAGACTTTTCTTGTTAAAACTCTCACAACAGGCAGAGATGATTGATAATAAGATCAACTCTAGATTGTTTCTCTGCAGCTCACCTTCTCATCCCCTCCCCCTGCAAGCACAGGTTGGCTTTCTTTCACAAACACAAAGACTCAAGAGTTAAAAAAACAAAAAACAAAAAACAGCATTGGTTAGTCAGAACACTCCCCCCACTGGAAAACCACCACTGGAGGGGCCAGGAAATGACAATTTTCAGCCCCCTGTGGTACGTGAGTTATAAACCATACACAGCGTCATGTGAAACCAGGGAAATTCATACATTGCAGGAAAATCTCCCCCTCCCCCTGGACTTGTCGTGTTTTGTTCCCTGTGAATCGGATTCCTGTCTTTTCCTACGGAGCATCTATGGTTCCCGCCGGAAGGAAACAGAAAACTTCAATTCTCTGAAGGGAAGTACCACACGTGCAGGGTACAGGGCTTGGCTGAAACCCGGGTGCGCTTCCTCAGGGGGATCTGCAGGGTTTTCTCAGCTGTGAAAGCAACAAAAAGATAAGACCCAGGACATCTTCCTCGTTCCAAAAAAGCCAGTTCCTTACTGTCTGCAGAAACAGTGAATCCTTAATATTGAAGGGACTCCAGCAATTTTAGAATGAAGCAGCCCCTCCTCTTTTTGAATTTCACTTCTCTCTTGGGTGAGGGCTTCTGATGATTTCTTCAAAAACTTTAAAGTATGCTAAGTCCCTTACATACGACCACATTGCGTTCCAGGAGCATGTTTGTAAGTCCAGTTTGTTTTTAAGTTCAACAAAGTTAGCCTAGATACCCAATTAACACAATCAGCTATACAGTACTGTACTGTAATAGGTTTATAATATTTTTCATGCAAACAATACATAAAAAATAAACATTGTTTTTCGTCTTACAGTACACTGCCTTGAAAAGTACAGTAGTACAGTACAACAGCTGGCATACAGGGGAACATTCACATCTTTGAAAGTTCATATGCAGGGGCTTACTGTACAGGTCCCTTGGTATCTGTCTGGGCTGGTCTCAGGGTGTCTAAGGATGTTCAAGTCCTTTATATAAAACAGCACACACACACATGCACATCCTCCTTTAAACTTCTCTAGAGTAGTTATAGGGCTTCCCTGATGGCTCAGATGGTGAAACATCCGCCTGCAATGTGGGAGACCTGGGTTCAATCCCCGGGTTGGGAAGATTCCCTGGAGAAGGGCATGGCAATCCACTCCAGTATTGTTGCCTGGAGAATCCCCATGGACAGAGGAGACTGGTGGGCTATAGTTCACGGGGTCACAAAGAGTCGGACACGACAAGCAACGAAAACACGGCAGAGTAGTTATAATACCTAATACAATGTAAATACTATGTCAATAGCCGCCTACGTGGAACAAATTCAAGTTTTGCTTTTTGAAACTTTCTGGAATTCCTTTTTCCCCTGAATATTTTTGATTTGAGGTTGGTGGAATCTGAGGACCCAGAACCCGTGCACTAGAAGAATAGGTCACTGGGTTTGTGGCTCCATTTGTCTTCTACTATTGTGAAATAAAACCACATTCTGCTCGTTTCCGTAGGTAAGAGCAGAAATGACTGGATGGAATGCCCGTCAGCCCATGCGATTTGAAGAGACATAGTCTGAATCCTCAAATACTTTGAACACTAAAAAAAAAAAAAGAATAGCAGGAAACACCGCATCAGAAGCCACAGAACATTTTAATATTAACCTGTGTGGCTGGTGTTGGTGTGCAAGGTGACGGCTTCATCTCTAATGTATTTGGAGATAGTGCCCTTCCGTAAATTTAAACAGCTCTGAGTCCCTCTTCTATAAAATCCAGTTTGGTCTTAACAGTTCCTCATGGTCAAGTGTGTTCGTCATTTTGTTTTTCGGTTTCAATTGAAGTTCGTAAACTGAAACAGCCATTGCCCCATTTCAGCTATAGGACTTTTGGGAAGTTATTCACACCCTGCACCTCTTCATGTATTAAGTGAGGGTAATAATAGTATCTTCCTGTGAGGGTGCTTCTCTACTGATTAATTTAACGAATAACACTGCGCATCCCGGATGTGTCAGAATGGGTCTGAGAGCAACATGGAACTTGTGTCCCATCCATCCTGCTGGGTTTTGTTGCTCAGGGAGAAAAATGAATAAGTAAGCAAGCAAACAAAAAAGCAATTGATGTTAAGAGTGATGAAGGAAAACAGGGTGATTTGTTTGAAAAAAGGTCTCTGTGAGGCAGGGACATTTGAAGAGTGAAAAAAATTTTGCTAGGCAAAGGCTAGATATTCCAGGTGGAGGGAGGAGCATGTGCAAAGGCCCTGGGGTACAGACGCTTTTGAAGGTTGGAGAAACTGAACACCGCCCTCTGGGTTGGAGGACCGTGCTGGGGGCCATGGGAAGCACTCAGAGCTCAGTTCTGGAGCACTCTGGGAGACTCCTGGAGGACTTTACTCAAGAGCCACACTTGATCTCATTCACATTTTAAAAAGCCCTGGAGGAGGAAATGGCAACCCACTCCAGTATTCTTGCCTAGGAAATCCCATGGACAGAGGAGCCTGGCAGGCTACAGTCCATGGGATTGCAGAGTTGGACACAACTGAGTGACTGAGCATGCATGAGCACATTTTAAAAGGAGCTCTCTGGCTACTGCTGTGTGAAGACTGGGCAAGGGGTAGAGCTAGAGTTTCCTTTGTAAGCATTAAATGAGATAATGAATGTTTGGCATTTGGTGCAATACTTGACACAAAGTAACTGTCCAGTTGATGTGACTGATTGCTATTAGCAATTATTACCAGTGTTAATAGCAATAATGCTTCAGTTTGACATTATAGTCTGATGCTATACATTCAAATGTACACCTAAAATTAAATGTCCTCTCTGATTTTAGTCACTACCATGCCAAAAAGAATTGTCAGGAGTTGGGCCATGAGTTTATCCACCTAGCTGAGTCTCAAAGCCAACACTGATTCCTAAACTGTTTATGATTGTCCATATAATTAGCTGCATGTGTTGAAGGTCAACTTTTTAAGAAGAAAGTTCATGAAACATTTTTCACTAATTAAATTACTATACCAACCTATAAAAGAAGCCACTTCTTGAAAACACTATTTTTCAGAAATGCAAACTGACTCCTGTGAGGTCTGCTTCTGACCTGAGGGCTTCCCTTGTGGTAAAGAATCCCAGCTGGTAAAGAATCTGCGTGCAATGCATAAGACCCCAGTTCGATCCCTGGGTTGGGAAGATCCCCGGAGAAGGGAAAGGCTACCCACTCCAGTATTCTGGCCTGGAGAATTCCATGGACTGTATAGTTCATGGGATCGAAAAGAGTGAGTGACTGACTTTCACTTTCACTTTCTGACCTGAAGGAGGATATGAGTGGGGAGAATATGTGTTTGGAAAACCAGCCTCTCCGTGCTACATCTCCAGCTTCAGGAAAGGACCTGTGTTGGCTGCAGAAAATCAGGATGTGTGTTCTCCATTCAACTTGCTCTCTGGTGGGCTTCTAGTGCTCGTGGCCATCTCCTCTCCTCGGGGCTTCCCAGGTGGTTCACTGGTAAAGAATTCGCCTGCCAATGTAGGAGACGCGGGTTTGATCCCTGGATCAGGAAGATTCCCTGGACAAAGAAATGGCAATCCACTCCAGTACTCTTGCCTGGAAATCCCATGGACAGAGGAGCCTGGTGGGCTATAATACTTGGGGGTCCCAAAGAGTGGTACAAACCTGAGCATGAATAATGATGGCTATCTTCTCACCTTCCAGGCATGGGCAGGACTGGTGAGCTAGGAGTAACCCTGTGGACCCTCGCAGGCCTCTCTAAGGCTCAGTCTTATATCTATCAAATGGTGTGGTAAGTGTCTTCCTTTTAAGGCTGTGAAGACTTAGAGAATTCATCAAAGTGCTTCCATAGCGTCTGACACATAAAAAGAGCTCAACAACTAACCGTGGAGGCAATTATTGTTATTTGAAGGCCAAAGTCCCCTTCCCCTTATCCCACCGGTTTAATTCCAGATAAAAAGGATGGTTCTAGTTTTTAAAGTAGCATTGCTTTGGCGATTAGAAAAATTTTCGTGATGACATTTTATCTCTGACCCTAGTTTGACCTCTGAGCTAAGAGGATACCTGGAACAGAGCCTCCGGGAAACTGGTTCCAAGCTATCGAATCTAGAGTCACAGACTCACAGCCTTGTGGGAGGCGGCCTCCAAACCTGGCTGGAAATCGCACTTGTAACCTGGGAGTTTGATAAGCCAAGGGGCCGGGGGTTTCAGTTACCGGCTCCTCCGTTTTTCTAACCGACAGTAATTACCTCCGCAGTGCTCCGATGCTAAACAAAGATGCTGCTCGAGCGCGATTTTCTCAGGCACAGGTGCCAGCTGGTACCTCGCCGGGCAGCTGACCGCCCGGGCGCTCCCAGGCGCGTTCCGGTTCCCGGGGCCCAGCCCCTGCCCACCAGAGCCAAACAAAGACAGCCCGGCCTCCCCGTCCACCCCGCCCTTCCCCCCGCGGCCTGGAGGAGCCCCGTCCCTCCTTCCAGCCCTCCCTCCTCCCCCGCCCCTCCGTAGCCCTTCCCCTGCTGCCCTCCCTCCCTCCCACTGGTGGTTTCTTCCTGCAGCAGAAATCCAGGAAGCCGCCCCCTACGTTTCCTCTGCCCGCAATTTTCTCCAGGGCCTAACTCACACCCGACTCGGCTTGATCTGGGGTTCCCTTTTCTCTGCCCCAGGAGAACACCAACTCTGGGAGTGGGAGCTTACTAGAGAAGGTGGCTTATTTTTGAGTCTCATAATTGACCTTTCATCAGCATCATTTAAAAAAAAAGCATATTTGAAGACAAATTACAGAAGAACAACTGTGACGCTTGTGTGTGTCTCTGTGTCGTACACACACACACACAAAGCCCCTTTACATGTTAGTCAATAGAGCTACAGAATGAGTGGGTTTTCGGTAACTTTAATCTCCTAATTCATTGTGTCTGCGGTGCGGGTTGCAGAGCTGAAAGGGTGTAACAGCAGGCTGGTCTGGCACACAAACACATTTAAATGTGACCGGGTGGGGGTTGCCCACCTTACGAGGAGTGGTTGAAATGCTGCCAAGAAAACAAAACAAAAACAAAACAATAGGTGGGGTGGTTGAGGGCTGGGGGGGTCGGAGTTGCAGTTTCTCCGCAGGGCGGAGGCTCCTTTAATCCCGCCGGCTCCGAGGCGGCCGGGGGTCACGGCCCAGCTGCTCGGCAGGAAGGACAAAGGGCAAGGTGGGCGCCCGGGGCTGGCGGCGGGGCGCTGGGCGGGCGCGACCGAGGCCCGGGTCTGGGCGCCCACCGCGCGCCGCCGCCGCTGACCTTGACTTGTCCCTCCCGCCGCGGACGCGGGAGGGGACCCGGGCCAGATGGGCGTCCCGCGCGTGACGCCTGCCTCCGCCCCCGCGCCCTCGCGCAGCTGTCGCCGGCCGCTCGGGGGCCCCCCGCGCCGCCCCCGCACCTGCCTGCCCCGCGCACCCCTGCGGTCCCCAGGCCCGGCCCACGTTCGGGAATCCCCGCCAACAAAGGCGATCGGGGCTCGGCCGGCTCGGGGTCGCCGTCCTGTGGGTCCCGGGGGGCCCTGGACTCGTCGCCCCGCGGGGGCCTCAGTGGCCCCTGCCAACCGCATGCCCGGACCACTGAGGACACCCGCGCCCTGCGAGTCCCTGGAGGCGCCCCGCACAGGGCCTGGCCGGAGGCGGCTTGGGGAGATCCATAATTTATGATGTTGTTCTTACCAGTCCGGTTTGGGATTTCACAAGCCTGGCCTGTGTTTTTTTCCCATTTGTTGCTTCCGTCTGTGCTTTCGGAGACGACGCGGCTTCCCCTCCCCAAGACAGTAGTTACCTTGTAGAATTCTTGTGATAAGAAAGGAAAAAGTGAGTTTCCACCTGAGGCCTTGCTCAGGGGGGTAAGAGGAGCCCAGGTAAGGGGGCGGGGCTGGAGGAGCTGGCGGGGTCCCTTGCGGACCTTCCCCTAGCGTCACCCAACTAGGTAGGATAAAACCCTCTTTTTGCAGAGTTGGGGTGGGAGGTTCCCGTTGAGAAGCCGTGAGAACAGATCCTTCGCTGCTCTCACTATTAATACCAGTCCTTTTCCTCATTTGTAACTAAACCTCTGGGCCCTGAGTGGTTTTTTAGCACTGCAAGGTCGCAGAAATGTTGATGGTAAGCAAGAAAGAAAGGGGTTAATTGCTCCCCCTTGCACCCCGACCTGGCACTGACCCCAGCAGTGCAGCCAGGCAGTCTCAGGTGCTCCTAACTCAGGATGCATTGGGGGGACCCTTTGGCAAAGGCTGCTTCTGTTCTGAAAATTCTTTAAATTGCTGTCATGATTGGGGAAAGATTTATGGATTTTCTCACGTCTTAGTGCAATAAGTGAGTAAATGATAGGGACAACAAAGGACCCCACAGTAAGTTGGGGGAAGTCCTTTTCCTTGTTCCCTTTCCTTTAAAAAAAAATCTTGAAACTTATTCTAGGCCCCTTGTGTTGCTAAATGGATATGGGACCAGAGAGGGCCTGTTGCCAATGCTTTTTCTGAGACTGGAGCCTGCAAAGACCTGGCCGAGAGGGGCTCTGAGGAGGTTGGATCCCTGAGGCCCCAAGCCTGGGGCCTGGGAAGAGCCTCGAGCTCCAGAGCCTGCCTGTAGCTGGGTCATTTCGTGGTTCACAAACAACAATGCAAGTTGAAGCCACAGTCGCTGTGGTTCTAGGCAACCATAATTAGTCACACAGTCAGTGACCCAGTTACGGCACACCCACTTTTAAAAGGACATTTGTCCACATCTTGCTACCTTGAACGCAGAAATGGTTCATGGATACGAGGAGGATGAAGACTGCAAGGGACAGGGAATTGAAACCCAGGTTGTAGGATCATATAGGCCAGGAGCTAGGTTTTCTGAAAAGGAGAAGCTCTGGGGTATGACTTTTAGGACAAGTTGAATTGCACTGAGCTTTGACGAGAGAGTGTTTTCCAACTCAGGTATGGTCTCTGAAGGAAAGGGAGGCAGGGAAAGAAAGGGTCACCTCCTGAGCATTGGCTTGGCCTATAGATTCATGGTCATCTGTCATGAAGGTGGGGACACAGGAAGAGGAAGAAAAGCCCTACATATGGAGGCTTGTGTGGGTTTTTGCTTTTAAAAATAGCATTTCTTTTTAACCGCAGAGGCGTAGGAACTTGTAAACATGAATCCCCAACAATAGTAAACAAATTCTAGGTTCTTTCATCTGAAAAGTAAGTAGAGCAAGTGTCTCTCTGGTCTCTCTCTCTTCTCTTTTTACAAAGGGAAAATGCAAAACAAAAATCCCCCATCCTCTTAAAGGCTTCTTTGCTGGTGAGTGTTTGTCCAGGAACAAGCAGTCTTTTATTCGAATGGTCTCCAAAAGTTCATAAGCAAAAAAAAAAGTGTCCGATGTCTGGTTACCCACAATACAGTCTCTGGCTACATAGTGGAGCTTTTCTGTCCTGAATTTGTGATCTGCTATCAGAGTCCTTTAATTTCTCTGAACAGAAGGCTCTTTGGGAGAAGAAAGCTTGGGGGTGGGGGAGCCACATCGCAATCAGTCTTTTCTTTTTTTTTTCTCCCCGTTTGCTGTTTTCTTCCAGTCAGTGAGGAGTGCTGGAATTCTTCTGATCTTTCCCAGCATCTTAGTGAACTGAGGGCCATGGAAGGGTTAAGCCAGGCTGCGGGCAGGTTTCCCTGCTGGCCTATTTTCCTGGGGTGGAGCTGCTGGCCAGGCATCACCTAGGAACTCTTCATGAAAAGGAGCCGCACTGCTCCTGACTGAGGCCCTTTATCTCCTCCAGAGCTCTTCCTTTTACTGCTCCTTTTATACTATCTTCAGTGAGAACCATCTTTTTAAAGTCATAGGTTCCCTTTAACCAAGGGAAGTTTACAGATGTCCCTGACATCACTAATGTAGTATCTGGTGAGATGAAAGAGGCAGATGATGAGGGAGAAGACGGACAGTCATTTTGAGAGATCAGCAGAAATAATTACTGTAGCTGAATTACAACTGCTTAGAAACAAATCATTGGTTGCATTTGACCACTTGTTGTGGGTCAAAGCTTCAATGCAAATAAATTCAGCTTGATATCCTTTGATTGAGCAGCTCTGACCCCAACTGGGTGCTTTCCTTGGTGCCCAAGGATACAGAGAGGCAATGTACACCAAGATTGCGCTCTCACCGAGCTTACATTCTGTGGGGGAGAGACAGCTAAAAGGTACACTTTTAAATGACTTCTGGATAGGGATGAGATCTTTGAAAATAGTAACATCGGACAGAGGGAAAGACCTCTCTGTGTTGCTGATATATTTGAGCAGAGATCAAGACCAGGCAATGCATGAGACGTGGGTTTGATCCCTGGGTCGGGAAGATCCCCAGGAGAAGGGAATGGCTATGCACTCTAGTATTCTTGCCTGGAGAATTCCATGGACAGAGGAGGCTGACGGGTCCATGGGGTCACAAAGAGTCGGACACAACTGAGCAACTAACATACAAACACGCAGTGGTGCAAAGAGGGAGGAGAAATTTCAGGTATGCTAAAACTAGTAACACTAAATATATTATTATTTTGTTCTCTGGCCTCATCTCCCACCTTCAGGATTTGTATCAGATCCTTAAAAGTTTTAAGTTTTAACAATGAGTAGAAGAGCTGGTTCACTGAACTGTCTTTATAATATGTTGTAAGAACCTAGCCCATTCATTCCTCCAGTCCTTCCTAAGCATGTGCAGTGGGCTCAGCGTTAGGGATGTGCCTACATGGAGCTTACAGTCAAGCAGGGAAGACAGATCATACAAACGGAATGACCAAGAAGGTTGGTTAGGTGCCCTGGGTGGTCAGAAGGTCACAGGACCACACACTGGGGTTCCTTAATCTTGTGTCTTGAGAGTAGGAGCCAGCAAGTAGAGGAAGAGTTCCATGCAGAAGGAAACAGAATTCACGGAAGTCCCTCAGGCGGAGAAGCATGATATTTTTGAGGAAGCGAAAGAGGTTCAGCCTGGGCAGAGCGTGCGTGGGATGCTGAAAGGCAGGACAGGAGAGGATGCATGGCCAGGCCATCGCAGGCTGTGCTCTGGAGTTTTGATTTTACCCTAAAAGGCAAAGGAATGCCACTAGAGGGTTTTACATGCCTCTGTGGGTGTGTGTGTGTTGTACCCGCAACAACTGGGACTTGAGCTTTAGAAGGGAATGGCTATAGGAGGTTGCTGCAGCTATCAGATTCCAGGAGATGGAGCCTGGACTAGGGCAGAGTAGCGGAGGGGCAGAGAAATGGGTGGATCTGATCCATATATTATGAGAGGACTTGTAATAGGTTGAATGTGGGAGACAAGCTTCTGACTTGAATACCTGGGAGGGTGTTAACTTGTTGAGTCTGGGAACACCTGGGGAAATGCAGATGAGGAGTGGACAGGTCTGCTTGTATGCATGCCGGGTTTGAGCATCCTGAGAGATATCCACAAGGACCTGAGCTTGGAGACACTGGTCATCACTGGTGAATTGAGACAATCACTCTGATAATTTGTGTGTTTATAATCTGTTGTGGTCTGAGACCTTTTGGTCATAAGGAAAGGGACTCAGTTAAGCTTGCTCAAATAGAATGTGGAACTCTTGGCACACAGAGGGCTTCCTGGGGCGTGTTGCTCACGGGACAGCTGTGGGGATGGGCACAGCTCTGCCAGACGGCAGGGGGTGATGCGGCCACTGTTGCCTTCATTTCTTCCTTGCTTCCCCTGTGGACCAGCCTTCTCTGCTCATGGAGAGGCCTCCGTCCGCCAAGTCCTTGCTCTCGATAGAGCTGGCTCCTGCTCTTGCCCCCAGCAGACCAGCATCTGAGCTGAAAAGCTTATGATCATTATATGTCACCATAATTTATACACCTCTGTATTCAGATTCTTGAGAAGAGAGGATCTGATTGGCATTTAGAAGTTAAGAGTATAGTGGCTTTGGGTCAGGTGACCATCCTTGGTCCAAGCAGTGACAGCAATGTGTGTGTGTGCGCGTATGTATGTCTGTGTCTGTGTGTATATGTATCTATATGCGCATGTATATGTGTATATGTGATGTGCGTGTATATATGTTCTTACATCTCTCTGTATATATGCGTGCATGTATGTGTATATATGTGTGCGCCTGTGTACATATATCTGTATATGTGTAATGTATGTATACGTACATGCATGTCTCTCTGTGTGTATGCGTGTATGTACATGTGTGCATATGTGTATCTGCTGAGGGGGTGATTCTATGTGAGAGGAGTGGTCAGGCCAGTTGCCCTGTCAAGTGGAAGACAGGCTGGACAGATGTGGGTACACTGTTTACTTGTCAGCTGTCGAATGTTGATTCTGCTGCTCTTCTGTGTCCCAGGCAGCCAGACCAGGACAGCACGTTTCCTCTCCCATGAGGCCTTGGGTGGTGTGGAGCCTCTGAGAGAGCCCCAGTTCCTGCTCTGTAAATTCAGTGATCCTGCCTGCCCTGCAGGAGAGGGGACGGAATGAAGTGACACTGTGGATGGCTGGCAGTGGGGGGAGACACCCAGTGGCTGTCCTCCCTCTATGCTTGTTCAAATCACCCTTTTCCCAGAAAACAGGAACAGTACTTCCATCACGTTTTTGTAGTAATTCCTCTGTGTAAGTGTGAACAAATGTTTATAGAATGATAATATATTTTACACCATTAAAAAGTAGTTGTAACTACTCCATAACATTTTGCAAAATAGAACCAGAAAAAAATCATTCACCCACAATCTAAATAAAAACACATAAACCCCTTGATTTATTTCTTTTCAGCTTTTGTTCTAGGCATCTTTTTTTGTTGTTGTTACATACACGGAATCGTAATTTACATACACTAAAATGTAGTGTTTTATGGTGTTTAAACATGAATTATTTGCATGATGAAAGACATATACTTTAAAACTGTTTAATTTTCGTAAATCTAGAATCCGTATTGGCATCTTACTCTAATTTCCTCTGTTTGGTCCAGAACATCTCGCACATGGGACATTGTTGAGTTAGAACTGTATTTATTTCTACCAAATTACAAATATATTCCAAGCAAGAGCTATGTCCCTTCAACTGTACTTGGAGATGTTAGATTTAATGCAGGGCTAATGAGGCCAAGCCAGAGGTCTCATGCTCACAGGAGTCAATTAGCCTTACGCACTACTGTGGCCACAAGTTTCACCCCAATCTTGGTTTCCTACCTTACAAATGAATGGCAGGAGTCACCAGGGAGACTGAGAGAACGCAGAATGTTCAATGCAAATCTATTACCATTACTAGGCAGCCAACCTAAAGACTTCTTTTTTCAACCATTAGGTGAACTTGGGGGCTTCCCAGGTGGTGCTAATGGTAAAGAACCTGCCTGCCGATGCAGGAGATACGGGTTTGATCCCTGGGCCAAGAAGATCCCCTGGAGGAGAGCACTGCAAAGCACTCCAGTATTGCTGCCTGGAGAATCCCATGGACAGAGGATCCTGGCAAGCTACAGTCTATGGGGTCACAAGGAGTCAGACACAAGGAGTTAGCCTGCCTGCATGCAGGTGAACTTGGGCAGAAGAATGCCGAGTAGGTACAATTAGAATATTTCATGTTGGATAGTTGTTGGATTCTAGTATGAAAATCACAAATCCTGCTAGAACAAAACCAGTCCAGACCCATCTCTTTTCAAGGATGGTACCTGAAAAAATCTCTCTAGCCTCACAGAAATAGGGGTTGGCCGCTTCAAACAGTGATGGAAACCAGAGAATTCTTGTAGCACGTTCTCTTTCTTTAAATTAGTTGGAGTTAGTAATTCTGAGAGAAATCTAGATACTGGTTGGAGAGATTTGAAAAAATGCCTTCACTTGTTTTACTTGAGGTTATCTTAGAGCAGACACAGAATTTCAAAAATTCCATTTGAGAAAGCTGCATCAATGTGATTGGGGAATTTTCCACAGTGATGCTAAATGTATGTCTCTGGACATCTGCATGGAGTTTTACGAGTCTTACCTCTACAGTGATGCACTTTCTGTGCACTCATGTGCTTTCTTTTCAAAATGACTTGTACACATACCCTCACTGTTTGCAACTCCATAGAGAAGATGCAGGCTGTTGAGACATTCATGTGTGGGCCCTGGTGACCTCTTCCACCTTGGCAACAGGGGTTTGTGCTGCATTGTTTTAATTGTGAAGTCTGAAGAGGGCAGGGATCCTAGCTCTTCTGTGTGATGGCTGTTCATCAACAGTTACACGTCTGTCACGTGGGTTTAGTCTCACATGAAAATGGAACATTTCAACCACCAAAGCTCTCAGGCTGCTTTTTGTAGCTTCTGAATTTTTTACTCCAAAATCTCCTTTCTCCCCTTTGCAAGACCAGCCTCATGGTTCGGGCTCAGAGCTTGCCTTGGAGGCTGTTTGATATCATGCTTGCTTGTTACCACATCGCTGGCATCAAATGTCCTTATTGATTTGTTCCTGATTGGTCCAACCTGGAACAAGATGGGCTTCATAGACGGGACATCTTGCGGTCTGAAATAGGAGATTTGTTTCAACAAGCTACTCTTAACCATTATTTGCCCCAGCAAACTAAGCAAAGCGAATTTATGAATTTCTTCTTGGTGTTCTCGCTGGGGACTGTTCTCTCTCCTTCTAATGTCCACCTTCTAGTGTCCTCTTGCCTCTTTCTCCCACTGCTTACAAACAAAAGCCCCCAAACAATACTCACTGAACTCTCAAATCATTCCCTGGGCCCTTGAATCAGACAGAACTGTGTCATTCTGGCTGTTGATTGATCGAGTGTAGGATATTGGGGAAAAAAGTACTATTGTGTAAGTTAAGGAAAAGGTAAGAGAACCGAAAAGACAGCAGCTGTTTGGGTTGGGATTCTCCTTTTCAGCTATAAAAAAGCATAAATGAAGGATCACAAACTTGAAGATGTGGCACATGAGCAGAATACGAGGGTTTTGTTTTTTAAGTGACATTTCGCTTTTCCCAGGAATCCCAACATGAAGGTTTACATATTTTTCATGTCAGCTCTACTCCCAGGCACTTTTGTTTTCCAGCCTGCCTGCGTGCCTCCCCTTAACAGCTGGACACATCACCATCCCATTTTGCTACTGGTTGTGACTGAAGTAGCTTGAGGTCAATTATTTCCCCAGCAATTGACAAAGAGTCTTGACGAAGAGGAAAGTGACATTGTCCCTTGAACAACACTGCCCCCTCCTCCTCCCCCTGCCCTCCTGGTTGAGAGGCAGGCAGACTCTTTTTGCTAGGAGCCCAGCGGGGCAGTGGCGGTGGGGTCTGTGGAAGTGCGTGGGTGACATATGGCAAGTGGAGAAAATATTTATATTCATGGGGACAGAGCAGGAGATCCAAAGAAGGTCATACCACAGAGATTTCAAGCAGGAGACAGACGCACAGACTTGATACTCTGTCTTTGGTTGGACATGACAGAGAATTTAAAGGAAGAGTTTCGTTGCTTTCACTGTCATCTTTGCACTTCTAAACAATCTGAATTGTGGACTGTTTGAAAAAGGGACTATCCTTTGTGCCTAGGCTCCAAGAAAGGATCACAGGGGACCTTCTCGGCCCGTTGCCACCGCCCTCCCCTCCTCTGCCTAGGCTCCTGAGAACAGAATTCAAAGCCATTTTCTCTGGTTCTTGTGCCTTGGGCCCGTAGGAGTTTCTTCCCGGGTTTTGACTGGAAGGCCAGTTCAAAGCGGGCATTTGGGCAAATGGTTCTTGGGGGGAGGTATAAATAATTAACGGGTGTTAGATTACTCTCTGATGAGACAATAGAAACCTCCAGTGTCTTCTCCAGGGCTTTCCAGCAGGCATTTTGCGCCACAGCTTCCTAAGAAAGCTAAAGCCGCTCTGTTGTCCAAGCGCCCGTGGGGCCCCGCGCAGACGCTCCACGGCTCCCGCGACCCTCAGTCACGTGGACTGACGGACACACGTGCGCCTCTCTCCACGCTCGCCTTCCCGCTCTCGTTAAGCGCAGCTGACTTGAGTCAGGATGGCGAGGGGGTCGGTTCCCAGATCGCTGTCACAAGGGAAGTGTGAACCTGGAGGACAACTCCCACCCCCACCCTCAACACACCCCACAAGCGGACACTTAACTCTAGTTTGGTTCCAAGCATCTTTCTCTCCACTCCTCCCCCACCCCCCATTTCCAGTTCCAGGCGGGGCATGGTGGTGATGGTAAGAGGGGGTACAGGTGCGTCTGAGTCCGTCTGAGTCCTGGCTGGGGAGGGGTCCCCCCCGGGGTCCCCTGGTGAAGCTGCCCGTAAACAGTGTGCCACGCTTAATGGATTCTTGCAGATAAAAGAGCCCGGCTACCTCATTTTCCCATAATGGCCCCTGAGGCTAAGGTCTTCAAGAGGAAACCCTGGGATTGTTTTACAGCGCATGGGGGTGGGGTGGGGGGGGTGCGGCTGGTAGGGAGGGGGAGGTGGCCGCTGCTTGTTAACCCTTCCCCTCCTGGGGCCACTCAAGCCTGCCCGCCTGGCTCGGGCTCCCAAAAGCAGAAACCCGAGGGAAGAGAAAGCGATGTTGGAAGAGGCCTTACTCCCTTCTCGGTCTTCTTTCCAAAGAACTTCCGAAAGAGGGAACGGAGGTCAAGGGGCTGCAGTTTTGTGAGTCAGGTCAGGGGGACATTTCCCGGGAGCCCCGGGCTGACCCCTAGGATCCACGCGTGACAGCGCCTCTGGGTCCCAGACCCCTGAAGGGGGACCCCAGGAAGGCCTCTCCTCGTCAGCATCTCGCCCCCGGCGGTGGGAGGGCAGTTCCTGGAGCACTTTGGAGACCCAGTTCTTCAGGTTATGAGCACGGTGTACCCCGCCGCCTGGGCGCTTCTTACCGGAAGTTTACATTTGCAAACTGCAGCGGGAGAGGGAGGGAGAGCAGGGTAGGCAGTCGCATCTGCTTCCTGGCTTTTTGTTCTGGCTCCAGGAAAAGATCAAAACAATAGTTAAATAGCAATTGAAGACAAGCCTTGTAAGAAATAAACAACGCAACAACAAAAATGCCGGTAGCTATTTTTTTAAAAAAAGCCTTTATCATGGAAATTATTGGGAGAGAAGATAGTATAATGCTTTGGGTCTCAGATTAGAGCAGGTTTCAGAATTAGGAAGCTGCAGCCTCTGAAGTTTTGATGGAAACTCCAAAGGCTGGGCCCATCCCTCAGAGGTTTTTATTTCGTAGATCTGGGCTCTCTTGCCACAGCCTGAGAATTTTCAGATTTCCACCCGATGCTGCTGCTGGTCTTGAAGGTCTCTTTGAGATCTCTATCGTTGTTTAGTTGCTCAGTTGCGGCCGACTCTTTGCAACCCCATGGACGGTAGCCTGCCAGGCTCCTCAGTCCATAGGAGTCTCCAAGCAAGAATACTGGAGAGGGTTGCCATGCCCTTCTCCAGAGGATCTTCCTTACCCAGAGATGGAGCCTGGTTCTGCATTGGCAGGCAGATTCTGTACCACTGAACCACCTGGGAAGCCCTGCTGCCGCTGCTGCTGCTAAGTCGCTTCGGTTGTGTCCAACTCTGTGCGACCCCATAGGCGGCAGCCCACCAGGCTCCCCCGTCCCTGGGATTCTCCAGGCAAGAACACTGGAGTGGGTTGCCATTTCCTTCTCCAATGCATGAAAGTGAAAAGTGAAAGTGAAGTCGCTCAGTTGTGTCTGACTCTTAGTGACCCCATGGACTGTAGCCCACCAGGCTCCTCCCTCCATCCTTGGGATTTTCCAGGCAAGAGTACTGGAGTAGGTTGCCATTGCCTTCTCCAGGGAAGTTCTAGTGGTATCATAAACTCCCTTGTAACCCTCACCAGCTTCAATATGTAAACTGTACAACATTTTGCCTATCAGGTTTCTGTTTTAAAACTTTTTATTTTGTATTGTAGTACAGCCAATTAACAATGTTGTGATAGTTTCAGGTGGACAGCAAAGGGCCTCAGTCGTACATCCACATGTATCTATTCTCCCCCAAATTCCCCTCCCATCCAGGGTGCCACTTAACATTGAGCAGAGTTCTTTGTGCTGTACAGTATGTCCTTGCTGGTTATTCACTTTAAATATAGCCGTGTGTACGTGTCCATCCCAAACTCCCTAACTATCCCTTCCTCCCTTCAGGTTTCTTCGATCCCTTCTCCCGTCTTTCAGTTTGCTGTAGACTTTTTTTTTAACTGGTGGAAATTTGCTTTACAACATTGTGTTGGTTTCTACCATACAACAATGTGAATCAGTCATAATTATATATATATATCCCTGCTGGAGACTTTTTAAAGCAAATTCCAGACATCATATCATTTCACCCATATGGATGATTTTTAACTCAGGAGTGACTCAAGCCAAGAGGAGTAAACGCTCTGAGAGGTACTGGAAAAGCCTTTACATGTATCCAGGAAATTCAACCTCCCTTCTGGTCATTTCGTCCTGGGGCCTAGTTCAGAGGCTCTCTCTGTAGAAGCCATGCCTGAGTCTTGGGTCTGAGACCATCTCTCAGGAGTTCCTTGCCACCAAAGCTTGTCAGGTTCCTGAGACACAGCCAGATTTCCCCCAGAAATCTGGCCTGTTCTGGGGTGTCACCCAGTCCCCATCTCTCAGTGTGAGTTCATGATCCCATCTGTCATCATGTACTCCCATGACCACCATTTACCCTCAAGTGTCTTCCTAACAAGGCGCCCGCCCCCAGGACTGAGCTTTGAACCTCAGGGGTTGGGGTGGTACCCACAACACTGCAAGTCCACAGTGATATTTTGAATTGGTTGCCTCATTCTTTAAGAATCTTGGACTCATCCCCCAAGCGAAACCACTTACATCTGCCCCTTCTTAAAATCACTGGAGTTGAAAAAGGGAGATTCTCGCCCACAGCTCTGGAAATGGCCATCACGGAAGCCCAGTTTCACTTCCCTTCATTGGCAGGTCTTGTATAGTCTGGCTCTGCAGGTTGGTTTTGTTCAGAGGTGCTGAGCTCCCTGTTCCACTCGGCTCATCCTTAATGTGAAGCTTCTACTCAGGCTTCTCAACACCCCTTAGGCCACTCCAGGAGCACCCCGGCCCCCAATTTAGGATCCCGCCTCCCCCACCACAACTTTCTTACTCCAACCTCCGGCAGGCCTACGTGACCCTAGCTGGGACAGCTTCCTTAGGCTGCTGCAAAGTTCACTCTCTTATATGTTGGCTGTTTTTCTTTTTCTCTTCTCCTGACTCTCCAGAAAGCTGTTTGAATCTTCCCTTTCTCCATCTGCTGCTAAGGAAGCCCCAGGGACCGAGGTGGCTTCTCCCCCCAAGCTCTGTGTCTATTTTCATTTCGCCTCCTCTTCCTATATTTTTCTTCTTCTGCCCGCCTGGAATCAGCTGTCACTTTTCTGTTGTCTCATGGGTCCTTCAACTTGCCTTTGCTTTTCTAGCCTTTCTCAAAGAAAATGTGAACAGCATGTGTTTGCTCTCCTTTGGGTCCTATTGTGCGTAATTTTGTCTGGCTGTCCGTCTCCCAGGCTGCAGCTGGGTATAGCGGTTTTATTCCTTCTCCCAGGAAGGGAGGCTGCATGGTGCTGGGGCAAGATTTGATATCAGTATTTGAGATCCATTACTGCTTCTGCCTTTTCACTAAATTAAAAGATGCTTGCTCCTTGGAAGAGATGCTATGACAAATCTAGATGTATTAAAAAGCAGAGACATCAGTTTGCCAACAGAGGTCCAGATAGTCAAAGCTATGGCTTTTCCAGTAGTCATGAATGGATGTGAGAGTTGGACCGTAAAGAAGGTTGAGCATGGAAGAGAATTGATGCTTTCAAACTGTGGTCCTGGAGAAGACTCTTGAGAGTCCCTTGGATGGCAAGGAGATCAAATCAGTCACTCTTAAAGGAAATCAACTCTGAATGTTCAGTGGAAGGACTGATGCTCAATCTCCAGTACTTTGGTCACTGGCTGAGAAGAGTCAACTCATTGGAAAAGACCCTGATGCTGGGAAAGATTGAGGGCAGGAGGAGGAGAACAGAGCAATAGAGGATGAGATGGTTGGATGGCATCATCAACTCCATGGACATGAATTTGAGCAAACTGTGGGAGATAGTGAGGGACAGGGAAGCCTGGCATGCTGCGGTCCATGGGGTCACAAAGAGTCAGACATAGACATACTTAGCAACTGAACAACTGCTGGATTCAACCTTAGGACTTCAGTTGCCTTATTCATTCATTCATTCAACAAATATGATGAGCCCACACTGTGTGCTGAGTGCTGGGGATAGAGCTGTGAACAAAACAGACATAATCTTGCCTTCCTGGAGCTTTTATGCTTTTTCTTTTTTTCAGTTCTACCAGTTTATTGCTACCAACCCATCTCCTTTCACTCTCTTGCGTGCGTGCTCAGTCATGTAACCCTGTGGACTGCAACCCGTCAGGCTCCTCTGTCCATGGACTTTTCCAGGCAAGAATACTGGAGTGCGTTATAACATGTGATTATATAGAAATTATATATTTGAGTTGGGAAAACAGACATTAAATAGGAGAAGTAAGTAAAATAGCATCTTAAGAGAGTGGAAAAGTCCTATGGTGAAAAAGCAAAGCAGGAGAGGTACCAGAATTGTTCCAACCGGGGTTGCCGCTGATGTTTTAGGGAACGTGTCCAGGAAAGGCTGCACTGAGAAGCTGGCATCAAGTGAAGGCCTGAAGGAAGACTCATCTGCCAAATGGGGGTCTGAATATTTCACAAAGCTGTGAGAAGCAGGTGGGGCAACGTGTGTGGAAGGCGTGCCCACAGGGACTGGGCAGTGCCTTCTTCTAAAATCGCCATCCTTAAAACTTACTCTGAACAAGTCCAAGGCTAGAGTCTTTCTGACGGCTTTGGAGACCATCTCCCCTGTTACCTGCTTCCGGAGGGCAGCGCTGGCCCAGAGGGCGTCTCTATGGGAAGCCTAGCTAGTCCCTTCCTCAATTTCCTGCCTCCCCACCCCCTCCCCTTTCCCCCAAGAGATGACAGTCCCCGGGGAGGCTGGAGGGAACACCCCAGGGCAGGCCCGCACGAGTGTCACTTTTCCCTTAGTTTCCGTGGCCTCAGTGACAATGCAAAGGAAGTGATAATGCAGAGGCGGCTCGTTAATGAGAGGAGGTGACAGTGGTCATGGGAGAGTTCCCCATGAGAAAGAAGAGGAACTGTCTGGTGGAGGCACAAGCTGAAACTGGCTTGTAACCGCAGCCTCAGAGCTGATGCTCGTTCAAGTTGCTGTGCCTTTTAGCAATTGTCTTGGTACTGTTCCCGGTCGTTTGAGGGACCAGACATCCTCAGGAATGTCCAGGCTCCACCGTCTTTTGTGCCTAGTAGGTGCTTTTCTGCACTTAAATGTCTAACACCCACTCGAGCTTCCTACCCCCTGAGTTCATCTGGATGCTGGGCTCAGCTGTTTTCAGAAACCCATATAGTTTGCTGCAGAGATAACCATGTTCCTTGTGACCTTCACTGTCTCTTTAGAATGTTGCAGGAATGAGGAAAGGGTGGACTGTTTACCTTTTTGACTCCTGGTGGTTCCTGGTTATACTGATTCAGAATTGCAGGGCCTGCTCCCCTGAAGAAAAACAGCCCAACCCTGTGTTCCCTTGGTTGTTGTTGTTTAAAAGCTGTACCGGTCACAACATAAACAGGTCTCTGTGTGACTGCCACCCCCACATCCAGGTCCAGACAGAAGCTGATGCTTTCTGTCCCAAAGCAAACATCCCAGCCCAAAGCCAGGAAGCTGGTCCCACAGCCCAAAGGGGCTGCTCTCCCCGCAGCTGACGAGTCACTGGAGGCTTGATCGGGTGAGAGTTGCGGAGACAAGCCATCCAAGGATCTGATCCTTGAAAACGACTTCCTGCTTGTAGCCACTCTGAAGGTACTGCACACACGCCGGTTGCAGGGGCTGTCATCCATTTCCCTGTCAGCAAAGTGGCTGGACTGGTAACCAGCCCTTCTTGGAAAGGATTGGAGAGGCAGGCAGGGTGGAGGAAGTCTCCAACTTCACCCCTGTCCTGGGCTCACTCTCAAGGCCCCTCTGTGAGTGAAGCTGGCTGGCAGGAAGGGGGAAGGAGCTGGGGGACCAGATGTGGTTACTCTGCAAGACCCTGTTCTGCTACGGGATCAAAAAAATGATTGTAAAACACACTCGTGTTATAGTGTAACAGACCTGTAGCTATGAAAGTTGTGTGTGTGTGTGTGTGTAGGTGTTTTCCTGGGTATTATTATGTGGGCCCTGTGGTCAATGACCACTTAGTGTGATCAGTAGTTTATCAAGAAAGAGAGTCATATCTCAGTTGTACTTCTTTGTTAGGGCTACCAGAACAAATTATTACAGACTCAGGGGTTTGATGGACTTTGGTGCTAGAAAAGATTCTTGAGAGTCCCTTGGACAGCAAAGAGATCAAACCAGTCAATCCTAAAGGAAATCAACCCTGAATATTCATTGGAAGGACTGATGCTGAAGCTGAAGCTCCAGTACTTTGGCCACCTGATTCAAAGAGCCAACTCATTGGAAAAGACCCTGATGCTGGGAAAGATTGAAGGCAGGAGAAGCGGGCGACAGAGGATGAGATGGTTGGATGGCATCACTGACTCAATGGGCATGAGTGTGAGCAAACTCTAGGAGATGGTGAAGGACAGGGAAGCCTGGCGTTCTGCAGTTCATGGGGTTGCAAAGAGTCAGACACAACTGAGTGACTGAACAAGCATAGGGGCCTAAACAACAGATATTTATTTTCTCACAGTTCTGGAGGCTGAAAGTCTGAGGTCACTGTTGGTTCCCTCTGAAGCCTCCCCTCTTTGCAGATGGCCATCTTCTCCCCCATCTTCGCTCAGTCTTTCCTCTGTGTGTGTCCAAATTTCCTCTTCTTATAAAGACACCTGCCATATATACCCACTCCAGTACTCTTGCCTGGAAAATCCCATGGATGGAGGAGCCTGGTAAGCTATAGTTCATGGGATCGCAAAGAGCTGGACACGACTGAGCGACTTCACTTTATTTCTTTCTTTAATGACCTCTTTCAAAAATTTTCTAGGGACTTCCTTGTGATCCAGTGGTTAAGACTTTGACTTTCAATGTAGGCGGTGCAAGCTTGATCCCTGGTCAGGGCGCTAAGATCCTACATGCCTTGCAGCCAAACAAAATAAAAAACAAAAAAAAAAAAACCAGTACATAAACAACAGAAGCAGTATTGTAACAAATTCAACAAATACTTTAAAAATGGTCTACATAAAAAAAAATCTTTAAAAAGACTATCTGAAATATACTCAGTTTTCTAAGGTATTGAGAATTAGCACTTCAGTATATGAATTGTGGAGCATGAAATTCAGCCCAAAAGTCATCATGACAAGGTAGGGCCTTGCAGTTTAGAAAGTATAATGGCTTGACCATGAAAAAAAAAAAATCAAATGTATTAATAAAATTGTTTTCTGAAAGGAAAAAAAAAACAGCTAAAAAACATTTGGGGACTTTTCAGAACCAGTTACACTGCAAGATTTAAAACATTTAAACATAAAACTAAGTAACAATAATAGGATTATAGGTAATTAATTTTGTTTCCATGTCATAAATTTTATTGTTGTTATATTACCTTTATCATTAAAATTATAAGGGCAACATGAGTGGTGATATTGCACACATATTACCCTTCAGTTCAGTTCAGTTCAGTTCAATCGTCAGTCGTGTCCAACTCTTTGCGACCCCATGGACTGCAGCGTGCCAGGCCTCCCTGTCCATCGCCAACTCCTGGAGTTTACTATATTACCCTTACAAAGCACCTATTTCAGTGTTTTCTGTTTGGAGCAAGGAAGCGAACACCCGTGTGCCCCGCACCCAAGCCCGCGCGTGCGTGCAGGTAAACCTTGGCAGCCAGGTTGCAGGGCGGAAGTGGATCGGAGGTATTCAGTGAGGTCATCCTCTGATCCTGAGTTGGGACTTTTGCTACGTTTTCAGAGAATACTTTCCTTTGTTTGTTTTTCTGATCAATTTTGAAACCAGTGCAGACTCTTCCGCAGCCCCCAGGTTCCCCAGATGAGACAGGCCGGGTCTCATCTGCCTTTTCATCTCCGCCCACGACAGCCACACGCCACGGAGCAGAGACAGCGGCGTATTGGCGAGTACTAGACTCCTTCCTGAGTCTTCTCATCAAGGACTTGATTCCCTTCTCAGTAGAAACAGGCTGCCAGCAGCCCAGGGGGGTGCAGCAGCTCGGTTCCACAGGAGGCGGGCGCGCGTCCAGAGAGGCGGGGAGCGGGGCTCAGCCTCACTGCGGGGGCAGAGCCGCTCCGAGCCCGGGAAGCCTGCCTGCCGCCCGCCCACAGGAAGCACGTGTCACCGCGCATCGGTCAGGGCTGCGTCACACTCTGCGGTCCAGATCCTGGGGATCTGATGGGAGGAAAAGTCTTAGATCCTCCATGTCCCCTGAAGGCCGAGCAGTGACTTTATCCGTCCACCGCTTCCTTAGTGCAGTGAGTCTTAGGAGGCGTGGACGCTATTCACAGGTTCCAGGAAGGACACGGGATTATCTGATCTGTTTTGAAGGTGATTCCCCAGAGTCCTGAGGTGGCTGGTTTGTTTCTCAATGACATGTTATCCCTCGCCGTTCCTCGCTGTCGTGGCCACACTTGCCATCTGGTCTGAGATGCTCTGGGCGTGTGCCCGGGGTTGCCTGGCAGAACCCACATCCTCCGCTGTGCATCTTCCTCTCCCACACGCACCTCCCACCCCTCTCTCCCTCGCGGCTGCTCCTGACCCTCTCTGGGATCTTGATTCATCACTTCGCTCCAAACACAAGTCGCAAAAGTTTTCAGGTGCTGGATCTGGAGTAGCAGGATTAGTCACGGATACTTTTTTCTTCTTTTTCTGGCGACTTAAAAGAATGGTGTGGTAAAGTGTACACAACACAAAATTTACCATTTTAACCATTTTAAAGTGCACAGTTCAGGGGTATTAAGTACATTCAAAGTCGGGCAACCCTCCTCACAACCTGTCTCCAGGACTTCTCTATCATCCCAAGTAGAAGGTCTGTGCCCTTAAAAAGTGATTTGCCATTCTCTGTTCCTCCCAGCCCAGGCTAATCTCTAGTCTACCTTCTGGCTTTGTGAATTTGCATACTCTAGGTACCACATATAAATGGGATCATACAGTGCTTGGCTTATTTCATTCAGCATAGTGTCCATGATTCATCCATATCATAGCCAGTGTTGGACATCCAGTGTCCAAATGACACTCCTTTTTAAGGCTAAAAAAATTCCATTTTATATCAGCTGAGCCACCAGAGAAGCATATACACACACACGTGTGTATATACCACATGTTGTTCAAGCACTTCTCTGTTGATGGACATTTGACTTGTCTCCATCTTTTTGTCTATTGTGAATAATGCTGCTCTCATTAGGGTACAAAAAATCTGAGTCCCTACTTTCAATTCTTTGGAGTATATAATTAGCCAGGTCATATGGTCATTCTATGTTTAACTTTTTGAGGAACCATCGGCCCCCCAAATCACGGAGCATAGTGTCCTTGTGTGTTTATTCTTGAAAGCAGGACCACTACCCCTTAGGGACAGGACCTCAGAGGTCATTCCACTTATTTCCTTTGATCAGGGGGCTGAATGGCCCAGGGGTTCCTACTCCTGGGCCAACCAGGCAGAGTTAAATTCCAGTTCTGATACTTGATGGATCTGTAATCTTGGGTGAGTAACTTAAACACTGTAAGCGACAGTTTCTAATGAGGAATATGATATCTACTTTTGGGGGCTGTTGTGAGAAAATACATAAAACAAAGTGGTAAAATGCTTGGCATAGATCCAGTGCAGGCAACTTTTTAATGAATGGTAGCTGTTGTGGTTACTGTGAACATGTTTAGACTCAGAGGCCCAGGAAAGAAAAGAGTCCTCTGGTTGTTTCTTCCCATGGCTGGTTCTAAATTTCTCCATGCATAGCTCTTTTGATCAGAGAAGGCAATGGCACCCCATTCCAGTACTCTTGCCTGGAAAGTCCCATGGATGCAGGAGCCTGGTAGGCTGCAGTCCATGGGGTCGCTAAGAGTCGGACACGACTGAAGCGACTTAGCAGCAGCAGCAGCAGCTCTTTTGATATGTCCCTGTTATTGTTGTTATTCAGTAGCTAAGTCGTGTCCAACTCTTTGCAACCCCAAGGACTACAGCATGCCAGGCTCCTCTGTCCCTCACTATTTCCCACAGTTTGCTCAAATTCGTGCCCACTGAGTTGATAATGCCATCCAACCATCTCATCTGTCACCCCCTTCTCCTCCTGCCCTCAGTCTTTTCCAGTAACAAGGTCTTTTCCAGTGAGTTAGCTCTTCGCATCAAGTGGCCAAAGTATTGGCACTTCAGCTTCAGCATCAGTCCTTCCAGTGAATATTCAGGGTTGCTTTCCTTCAGGACTGACTGGTTTGATCTCCTTGCAGTCCATATAATGTATGATATGTCCATGCATTACAGTGCAGTGTAAATTGAAATTCTCCTGTGAACCTTGTTCATCTCCTCTGCACTCCTGGCTGTGGTTGGTTGATGATTCTGATCCAGCTCAGATATTCCAGGAAGCAGGGTGACTTGGCATCATCCCACACTGCTACTTGCTCACCAGGTGGCCTCAGGCAGTTTACTGAATTGAGTTCCATCATAATATGGGGCATCATATGGAGTGTATAGGACTGTGGTTAGAAAACATTTATGCAAAGTTCCAACACAGAGGCAGGCCCTCAATGAAGAACAATTTCCATAGTTCATCCAAACAAAGACACTGATTGCCAGGTGGGCAGTTTAACTACAACACAAAGCTAAGGTACCCCAGACTGTAGAATGTATCTCCATTTCCCAGATGTTGAATGTGAGGAAAATGTGCATCCTAGGACTGTTGAAATATGGGAACTGCCTTTCGGTGAGTCCCTATATAAAAGGTCATAAAGGAAAAAAAGAAAACACATAAAGCAGAAGCTCACAAGAAGCCTCACCTTTTGGAAAAGGAACAAAGTAATTGGAGCAGATCTGCCCTTCCTGTGATTAACTTGGGACCCACACCTGGGACCGCTCTCTTACCAACTCATGCCCAAAGAATTCAAGGAGAAAAACCAGTCGTTGGAAATGCAGGCTCTGCTTTGGCAAGACAGAGTGGGAGAGGAATGCTTTGGGGGAGGGAAGGGATGCTCTCTCTTTTTCTGTCGTATGAAATAGAAGCAGTGTCCTTGAATCTGTGGCTGCAGCTGGTGGCTGGTGGTCTGAGTGCGGAGAAGAGTCACCTTAGTGGCCCCGGGTTAACCAGGTCCCTCATCCTCCTGGGTGTCTTACACAATAGATTCATTTGGAGGTGCCAACTACAGGCGAGTGACTCACTTCCCAGCCTCTAAAACACAACTTGTTGGGTCTTGATGAAACTTCAGAGGTGACCTTAATAGTGGCCCTGCCTCCGAGTCGCTCAGATTCCCACAGCTGGGGGCAGCTCAGGACTTTTCCACCCGCCTCCTGCATGCACACTGGCTCTCAGTTTTACAGACAAGCCTGAGCGTCTGTTTGAGGTTGAGTGGGATCACTGACAATGCTCTGCAGCTCGCTTGGACCTGCAGCCCAGGGTTCACCACGGTTTTACTTGTTTGCTCGAAGTTCAACTTTAATAGCTGTGAACTCAAAGCAGTTCTGTGGTTAACAGCCTCTAATTCATTCCTCAAGCTCTTCACTCTCATGAAGCCAACCCCTGCTAAGCATTTGCTACGTTTTGGGTGCAATTCTAAGCACGGTTACCTTGAGGAAGGTCCCGTTTCATATATGGTGGTTAAGCCCTGGAGTCATGCATCCAGTATTGCACAGCAGGTTTGAACTCTGACTTTGGAGAGTGAATTCTCAACCTAGTGCTTTAGGAGCTCCCTTAATTGGCTTATTACCTTCTCCCCAGAGAAAGTGTTTGGTTTTGTTTAGTCACTAAGTTGTGTCTGACTCTTTGAGACCCCATGGACTGTAGCACACCAGTCTCCTTGTCCTTCTTTATTTCCTGGAGTTTGCTCAAACTCATGTCCATTGAGTTGGTGAACCATCTCATCCTCTGCCACCCCCTTCTCCTGCCTTTCCCAGCATCAGGGTCTTTTCCAGTGAGTCAGCTTTTCCATCAGGTGGCCAAAGTGTTGGAGCTTCAGCTTCAACATCAGTCCTTCCAATGAGTATTCAAGGTTGATTTCCCTTAGGACACTGTCCCCTGCTTAAAAGCCTTTAATAGCTCTCATTCATCTCAGGAGAAGACCCAAATTCCTTAATGGGCCAATCAGACCTGCTGTCTTCTGGCTTCCTCTCCTGTCCAGCTCCTCTCATTTCTGGCCTTGGTGCCATCTGTCCTTGTCACCTGGAGTCTCCCCACCCCTCAGTCCTTCCCTCTGCTATTAGCCTTGCTCATCTGTTGGGTCTCAGCATCCGTGCCACAAGCAGCCTTTCCCACTCAACTGTGCCCCCTCTGCAGCCTCCACGTACTTTCCCTATTCAAATCCTGGACTCCTGTGTCCACGCCATGCCATACACAGAGTGGGCATTTCTTGTTCCCTTTTCCTTGTTCTCCTCTGAACTGTAAGCTGTGAGAGGTTGCTTTCAACACCATGAGTCCTCAAATAGTTGTCAAGTGCATCAAATGATAGATGAAGACTTGGACCTCAGGCTACACTTAAAAATATTCCCACCTTCATCCATCGTGGCGGCGTCCAGCCTTCTCTCTTGATGTGCTCTGTTCCAGTCGGCAGACCATTTTAAATCGAAAGTCATATATTAACAGAGGCGCCTTTGTTTCAGGTCATATTTCTTTCCCGTTATGGCCAGTCCAGCTTCAAGACGTTTCCTCGCTGCTGACATACTCCAGTGAGATGAGCGCAAGGATGTCACCTATTTCCTCCTTCTGTGATGTTTGTCCTTTAGCTGTGTGATTGGAATTTTGTAAAAATAGCTGACCAACTGCAGTACATCTAGTTCCATCAACTCACTGGGAGTAAGCCCCTCTGTCCAGCCTCTGAGGGGCCCACACCTGCTCCTCGGACATTCCAGGAGACGCTGTCATACACAACACAAAGAGCATCTGTTCCCTGGGCCCACTCTGGAAGGACAGCTGAGGCTGTGCCCAGAGATGGCCAGGTCAGCCTGTTCCTAGGACCAGGGCTGGTGTTGCCCAACAAGCGACTGAGCTTGATTGGCAGGTGTGACGTGTGTCCTTGCTCACCAGCTCCCCTCACTTCTGCCTGTGTGGAGGAGGCAGACTCTCCTGGGAGCTCAGCATGTCATAGTGTGTGTGTGTGTGTGTGTGTGTGTGAGAGAGAGAGAGACAGAGACAGAGACAGAGAAAGAATGTGTGTATGTGTAAGAGAGAGAAAGAGTAGTAAGTAGAGGGAGAAAAAGAGAAAGGAAAAGCAAAACTGAGACAGAGAAAGGGATGGGGAGAGAGAAACTCCTAAGAGAAGAAGAAGGCTATCAGAGATGTCGACAGATGGAAATAAGGAAAAGGGAGAGTAGCGAGCTGAGCAGATAGAGGGCTTGTGCACACAAATGGGTGGTGTAGGATGTCAGCCCATCTGGAGGACCGTGTGTGAAGTCAGGGCAAAGTGAGCATCTGCGTGGTGGTTAGTTTGCTCCTAATGGGCTGGGCTGGACCCGGGGAGGGCGACAGCCTGGGTAGATCAGACCAGGAGATTTTCTTCATGACAGCGGGCTTCACTTTCAACCCCAGGGGGCTCTCTTCCATGTTTAGATGTGGTTCTAGCACACAGAGATCCCGGTGCCAAGCAAAGCTGTTTGAGACCATCCATCGGCTTTAGAACCCCATCAAGAGGGCGCCATCACTCTTGCTCTTCATATATGAACTAACTTAATCCCCGCAACACCCTCTAGGGATAGATGCTCTGGCTGCCCCTATTGTGTCGATGGAGATGGGGGCACATGCGAAACAACCACCTTGCCCAACACGGCACCCCTGGGAAGTAGTGAAGTGGGACTTTGAACCCAGGATTTCTCGTTCCAGAATCAGTGCCTTTAACCACTGTCATAGTCAATTCTTCTCTTTTTCTTCCTAGAGCACTTTCCAGAGACAAGAGCAGAGGCGTGTGTGCTTGCTTAGTCGTGTCCAACTCTTTGTGATCCCATGGACTGTAGCCTGCCAGGCTTCTCTCTCTATGGGACTCTCCAAACAAGAATACTGGTGTGGTTTGCCATGCCCTCCTCCAGGGGATCTTCCTGACCCAGGGATCGAACGTGTGTCTCTTGTGGTTCGGGCATTGCCGTCAGAGTCGTTACCGCTAGCACCATCTGGAATCCCACAGTGGAGAGAACTGGAACATTTATAGCTTTGAGATGAGATTTCCTGACAGTCTTTTAAGTTTCAGGTGGGGCCAGTGACTGAGTGCCTGGACTCTGGAGCCAGACCAACCCGGGGTTCACACCCCAGCACTGCCACTTCCCAGCTGGGTACCCTTGGTCCTTTAAGGAGCTGATCTAGGTCACAGGCTCATCTTCTGTAAAAATGAGAACAAAACCAGGACTGTCCCTTTGGGGTTGTGAGGGTTAAACAAAGTCATGTATTTCACATGCCTGGCCTGAAGTAAACCCTCAATAAATATTGCCCATTATTATCTTTCAAATGAAGCTCCTTTCTATTTTATATCTTTATTGCAAGGAGAAAATGAGATAATAAATGTGCAAGTGCTTTGGAAAAAATTTTTCACCATTCCAGTGTTAGATGTTATTATTGTTGTTAAATACTCAGCGAGTATAAAGTCCACGGAAGGCGAACACTTCACCAGATAGGCCAGGAAGGCATGGAGACCACCATGGAGGGGGCTGGAGGAAGGGGCCAGAGGAGAAGGATAGACAAGTGACTTTGATACCAGATGCAATATGGGAAGTCCTGTAAGAGAATTCCAGCATCAAACTCTGGGGTCCAGCAGAGAAAGGAATAGGAAAAGACTTAATTAAAACACCAATTTTTGAAAAGATATGAAATCCATTCACTCAATTCATATTGAGTCCTTCAGTTCAGTTCAGTTCATTTCAGTCTCTCAGTCGTGTCCAACTCTTTGCAACCCCATGAATCGCAGCACACCAGGCCTCCCTGTCCATCACCAACTCCAGGAGTTCACTCAAACTCATGTCCATCGAGTCAATGATGCCATCCAGCCATCTCATCCTCTGTCATCCCCTTTTCCTCCTGCCCCCAATCCCTCCCAGCATCAGAGTCTTTTCCAATGAGTCAGCTCTTCGTATGAGGTGGCCAAAGTACTGGAGTTTCAGCTTCAGCATCATTCCCTCCAAAGAAATCCCAAGGCTGATCTCCTTTAGAATTGAGTCCTTACCTTTTGCCAAGTCATTGGCTGCTAGGGATACAATGATGATTAAGACATAGTCTGGGTTCCAGGAAATGATCCTTGGCTTGAGTTTTCGACTGGAATTGGTTGGGAAGGTCATTGCAAGAGGAAGAAATAGGGTCAGCAAAGGCATAGAAGGCTTCCCTGGTGACTCAGCAGTAAAGAATCTATCTGCAATGCAGAAACTGTAGGAGGCACAGTGTTCGATCCCTGGCTGGGGAGGATTCCCTGGAGAAGGGCATGGCAACCCACTCCAATATTCTTACCTAGAGAATCCCAAGGACAGAGGAGCCTGGCGGCTACAGTCCATAGCCATAAAAAGAAGTCGCAAAGAGTCGGACATGACCGAAGTGACTTAGCATGCACACATGTATGTATGCAAAGGCATAGAGATAAAAATGTAAACAAGCTTTATGAAGCTGCCAGGAGTCATCTGTGACTAGTGTGGAGTTTATAGAGTAATGCAAAGTGAACCCAGAAAAGATGTTTGGGCCTTTATTTGGGCAGTTTTGATTTAATGACAGTTTGTAATTAACTTAGAAGGCAATGGAGAGCCATCTAAGGGCAATAATATGATTGAGTCACATAAAGACCACCCTCAAGTACCAGTTCACAGCAGTGCCACTTATTTTTGCTGGTTTAGAGATTATGCCCTAAATACAGAAGAAAGCCTATCCCATTAAAGACTTACCCAAAACGTTTTCAGGGTGTGAACATGTATATTCAGTCTTTGAGTGTGACACCAAGTCAACTTCAATAAACGCTCTGTACCTTGTACTGTTCTCAGATTTACTGTAGTGCACACTCACACACATTAGTAGACTACGTTGTAAAGTCAGCTCTGCATTTGGGGGTATTTACATGTGTCATTTTCTCTTTCAGCTCCAAAATGTAACGTGTCAATATGTAACAGTCAAGAATAAATGTATATGGCAGGGTAATTGTTCAAGAATTAAAATATATGCCAACAGAACACCAACAGATTTTATTTCGTGACATTTGGGGCTCCTTTCTTTGCAGTGTTTCCTTGTGGTAAAAGAGGTAGATTAAAGATCATTGCAAATCAAAGCGATGCTTTCAACTTTTGAAATGAACGCTCGCTTGTCTTTTTCCACTTTTCACACATTTGCATAGATGTCAACTGAATTCTGAATTCTTTTCAGAGTCATGTTTAATACAAAGTTATGAACACCCTCGTGCCACAAAATTGCTTTGCCCCTCTCTTCCTCACCTCACACCCCCACTGCCCTTTCCTTCACCCCCTCTAGAACACAGTTCTCCTGGAAGATTTCACAGGAGCTTAAAGAGAGGGAATCAGAGCCTTAAAAAGAAGCCAGTAGCCGCCAAACAGAACTTGCAAGGGGGAACTGACCCCTCCCTGCTGCTGACCCTCCCATGTGAGTTTCTGTGTTTGTAGTTCTGCAGGCAGTGGTAGAAACTGTCCTGCAGAAATGCCTTCAGTGTCTCCCGATGTGATCCGGCTGGTCAGGTGAGACTCTTCTAGGATAGATGATCTGCTGTTGGCTTGGTCATGCTCAGTTGCTCAGTTGTGTCTGACTCTTTTTGACCCCATGGACAGTAACCTCCCCACCGCCCCAGGCTCCTCTGTCCATGGGATTTCCTAGGCAAGAATACTGGAGTGGTTTGCCATTTCCTCCTACAGAAGTTTTTGCCGACACAGGGATCAAACCCCTGTCTCCTGCATTCTTTACTGCTGAGCCACCTGGGTGGCTTGGGCAGGGTTAAAAGGCCTTGAGAGTGTGGGAGGGTGGAAACCCCAGTTTTTCCTCCACTTGGTTTATGGGTAATCTTGATCTAGGGGGGCGTTTAATTCTGATTGGCTGCTAGCTGCCAGACTCCACTAGGTTTGCAGGCAGCTCTGCTTGCAGTGGGTTGCTAACCACAACTGTCGCGGACTTGAAAGGAAACAAAACCTCGGGCAGGGCAGGGTCTTGGTTGGGTCTATGTTTTGTTGTCTGTTATTTCTAATTCCAAATTAATAGCATAGATCAAGCCCAACAGTTAAATCACACATCTGCCTGGGGTTTGGGTAGCGATTCGCAATATGTTTTTGTTCATTATTGCTTTAATTATGGCTCAGACTTCTTTTGAATCGCTCCCAAGTAACAGGTGGTTTTCTGACCATGATAAATGCTAAATGCTGCTGTGGATAAGGCAGTTAGGCATTGTTTGCCTAGCTGTGGTTACACCTAGGCCCCAGGCAGCCTCTGAATTAGCAGCCTGCAACAGATTGGAATTCCTAGGGGACTTCACTTAACCCTTAGTTCTCCCAAACTTGTTTTCTGTTTGCTGTGGGGTAGGGGCTCCCTGTTACATCCAGCAGCTCGGCAGATGTATTTTTTGTATCCTGGGAGGTTGCAGGAGGGTTCAAGTAGGTCAAAAAGTTAATATGTCAGTGTTCTGAAGGTTGATGGGAGTAAGAACTTGGTGTGATATTAAAGATGATTTGAATTTAGATTTTTTTTTAGAATAAAAGCATTCTTTTATATATCTGCAATAGACTATAACAATTAAATAAGTCACACATGAATCAGAAATTAGAACAAGGGCAAAGACCTATTAGATCATCGAGCCAATCCCCAGCTGACACAGAATTATTCCCTGCGGTATTTTCAGGAGAGCTTTATACAGTCTTTTTTGCAAGACTTGAGCAATTGGGGCCTTCAATTATTTCCTTAGGGAGACACTTTCCCTTATAAAAGGCCACAGTGTTTTTCTCCTTAGCCTGATTCAAGCTAAAAAAAAAAAGTCTATGCTGCACACAAAATCATCTGCACAATGAGGCTGGTCAGAGGTAGAAATTATGCCGAGGTCTTTCAGAAAACTGTGCTTATACTTGGCATTCTTCTGTGTCTTCTCATTTCTGGGTTTTATGCTGGAATTTTTGTACCCCATGGAGGGGACAGCCCAGAAATAGCCATCAGAATATTTCCTGTTTCCTCTGTCACTATCACAAACCCATCAGAGGTGACGTGGAACCCCCTCCTTAGTGTGAAAAAAGGGGAAAAGATGTTTTTGAATAAAATCCGTTCAGATTATCCATTCCAGGGTAAAGAGTACTCAGCCATCCAGGAAATAGCAACTGCTTAGAATTCTTGTCTCTTTGGAACAAACTGGTATTGTCTTTCGGACTGCGTTGGAGAGGTACCGAGGGTGTTCATCCATGGCCTGGGGCTCCGGAGCCGGCCCCCTGCACCAGATTCTCTGTAATCCCAGAGATTAGGCTGGGAGCTTCTGACTCAGCAGCAGCAGAGTGGCACCCATAAAGCGGCCCCCTGAATGGCCGTAGTGTGTGTCCCAGTGCCCTTAAAGGGGGAGGGGCTTCACCGGTGGCTCAGTCATAAAGAATACGCCTGCGATGCAGGAGAGGAGATTTGATCCCTGGGTTGGGAAGGTCTCCTGGAGAAGGGAATGGCAACTCACTCTAGTATTCTTCCTTGGAGAATCCCATGGACAGAGGAACCTGGCAGGGTACAGTTCATGGGGTTGGACAGGAGTGAATTGACCTAGGACACCCACACTGGAAGTGACAGAGGCAGGAGGAGAATAAAGAGGTTGTCTCAGAGTTCATCAACTCCTGTGATTACTCAGAATGACTCACATTGAGGCAAAACAAATGCCTTCTGCAGACCGGCTACCCTGACCAGGGCTGAGTCAGCGGGGCCAGCAGTGGGCACACTGAGCCTACAGCTGTGGCCAGAGCAGACGCATAGCTCTGTGGTTGTGGCCTTCAAAGAGGCATGTGACACATGGGGAAGACGTGGGGAACTATCCCTGCTCAGAACTCGGGGGGGAGGAGAAAGACGAAGAGGCCACAGCAGCCTGAGAGGCAGGTGTATGTGTAGGTGTGCCGTCCTGTGCGGTGGTCCCGCTGCTGAAGCGGCCCTCCCAGACTCTTCCTCGTGCCTCCGCAGTCCTTTCTCACCCTGGATGCAGGAGTGTTTCTGTAGAATTGTTGAGGCTGTAAGAAGCAAGTGTGGCATCTTAGCCCTTCGCCTCTCCCAAAGATTTGTTATTTGTTGTTGTTCAGTCATGTCTGACTCTGCAACCTCATGGACGGTAGCCCGCCAGGCTCCTCTGTCCATGGGGTTCTCCAGGCAAGAATACTGGAGTGGGTTGTCATTTCCTTCTTCAGGGGATCTTGCCATCCCAGGGATTGAACCCATATCTCCTGCATTGCAGACAGATTCTTTACCACTGAGCCATCAGGGAAGTCCAGTTGCCCACCTGCAAATATCATGGGTTTCTGCTGCTCTGAGGTTGGGTTTGCTGCTTGCTGTGTGCTTTTTGTGACTTGGAGGGTATACGGTAGTGGTTTGAGCTCTTTTGGTCCAGATGTGGAGTCTTCCATTGGGAAGAACCACCGGTGGCTATATCTAAATTCTGGTGTCCCATACAGTCTTACTAGCAATAAAGCTGCCATGTTAAACAACTGGATCTACTTTGAATTGATTCTCAAAGATGGAGCAAAGAGCTGTGATGATCATTGCTATAACACTGTAAATTTAATACTAGCTTCTGAGACAGATAAGTGAGGACTAGGGTTGGAGATGGGGCAACTTGCTTACTGAAATATACATATTAGATACACATGTGAGATTCAGAACAAGTTCCGTTGTCTGACAGTAAAATTTTGGTTAAATAAATTACTGCATGCATGTGCGCTTAGTTGTTTCAGTCGTGTCCGACTCTTTGCGACACTACAGCCTGCCAGGCTCCTCTGTCCATGGGATTCTCCTGGCATGAGAGTGGGTTGCCATGCCCTCCTCCAGGGGATCTTCCTGACTCAGAGATTGAACCCGAGTCCCCCACGTCTCTGGCATTGCAGGTGGATTCTTTACCACTGAGCCACCGGGGAAGCCCCCCAAACTATGGCATTTTAGTGATGACACTAAAATGATTCTATGTATATTTAGGATTCATAAAATATTCACAGTCTATAAGAGGCCAAAGCAGATTATAAAAGAGTATTATTGCATTTTTGGTTAAAACGTGCGCACCTAAGAAAAAATCTGGAAAGGGGGTTCCCTGGTGGCTCAGTGGATAAGAATCCACCTGCCAATGCAGAATATGTGGGTTCAATCCCTGGTCTGGGAGGATCCCACCATACTGTGGAGTGACTAAGCCCAAGCGTCACAACTACTGAGCTTGCACTCTGGAGCACAGGAACGGCAACTATTGAACCCGTGTGCCACAGCTACTGAAGACTGTGGGCCTTAGAGCCTGTGCTCTGTGACAGGAGAAGCCGCTGCAGTGAGAAGCCCTCACACCACAACTAGAATAGCCCCTAATCCCTAGAGAAAAGCCTGTGCAGCAACAGAGGCCCAGCACACTGCTGCTGCTGCTGCTGTAAGTCGCTTCAGTTGTGACTGACTCTGTGCAACCCCATAGACGGCAGCCCACCAGGCTCCCCTGTCCCTGGGATTCTCCAGGCAAGAACACTGGAGTGGGTTGCCATTTCCTTCTCCAATGCATGAAAGTGAAAAGTGAAAGTGAAGTTGCTCAGTCGTGTCCGACTCTTAGCGACCCCTTGGGACTGTAGCCCACCAGGCTCCTCCATCCATGGGATTTTCCAGGCAAGAGTAATGAAGTGGGGTGCCATTGCCTTCTCCAAGATCCAGCATAGCCATAAATAAATAAATAAATAAAATTTAAAAGAAAAACAATCTGGAGAAATATAACTTAGGATATTAAAAAATCATCTCTGGGAGAGGGATTAACTGCAAGTTGTTTTTTTTTTTTTCCTTAACATACTGTTATGTTAATTTTTTCTTAAGATGAAGGCGGAGTTCTTGAGTAACTAAAGGAAATGGAAGATGGTAGGCATCTTGTCATACAAAAGAGAAGGGATGGCGGAAGGAAATAGCACTGCTTCTAGCACAGGAAAGAGCTGGTTTTGAATCCCCGCTTTGCTCCTACTCGCAAGGTGGGCTTGACACTTGAGTCTTTCATTTCTTCGTCTTAGCATTGTGGACTCACAGCAGTGCACAGAGAGACAGGCTATCATCTCATGGGTCCCTGAGGGTCCACAGGGGCTGATGTGTGAACAGAGCTTGGTCACTACAGCTTTGTGGGTTAAAAATCTTGATTTTATTATTGTCCAAGAGTATCTCAGAGATTGATTTCCACTAACCAGCTCCCTAAATAACTCACAAATACATTAGTCTCTACTTTTATTTGACTTGATAGAGGTAGAGTGAGATGGCAAGAGGCAGGAGTCTTTTTTTTTTTTTTGACTTGTGCTGGGTCTTCATTGTGGTACATGGGCTTTTCATTCAGCATGGGGGCTCTCTAGTGTGGGTCACAGGCTTAGTTGCCCCATGGTATATGGGAATCTTAGTTCCCCAACCAGGGATCAAACCCATGTCCCCTACATTGAAAGGTGGATTCTTTACCACTGGACTACCAGGGAAGTCCCAAGGTAGGAGTCGTGAGTTTTCTGTTTGATGCAGATTTTCCATGCAGCCAACTACCTAAGAAGCCAAACTATAATAAAAACCTTGCTGTGCTCAACAAACAATTTCTAATTACCTAAGATGCTCTAGACTTTGGGCTAGGTGCTGCAGGGGCAGTAGTAGCCACTTGGACAGTTTGTTTGTATGTATAATATTAGAATATTAATAACTGTATAGGTAAGTTTAGGAGCTTTGAAGTCAGCTGGTCCAACACTCTAATTCTTCTACTTGACGCATAACCTTGGGAAAGCCACTTACTCTTTCTGAACTTCATATTCTCTTCACTAAAGTGGAAAGAACACCCACCTCACTCATAGTCTCGTTTTGAACACTATACTAAATAACGTATATGAGGTGTGAAGCACAGTGTCTGGCACGTAGACATGCTTGATCAGTGGTACTATAGCAACTATTGATACACGGCTTTAGCTCGATGCTTAGTTTTGCAACAGGTCCTACCAGGTCTGCTAAACCTGGGCCTTTGTCAAGCTAACCTCACAAGTTAGTACTTGCTTGGAACATCTGGCTTTCATTTTCTTTTTTCACTTGAAACATTCACTGACCTTTCTGATTATTACCTTTTTTCTTTAGCTATGTTAATACTATCAATTAGACCAGGTTTGGTAGACACTTTCTGTAAAGAATCTGATAAATATTTTGGGCAAAAGGAAAAGGAACTAAAGCTACAGAAGAAGGTGGGGGCACATGTATCAGAGGGGGGTATGGGGGAACCCTTGTTGCTACAGAAGCATTCTTTCTCAGCCTCTTTCCTTGCACCTTCTCAGCCCCTACATTTTCATCTCTATTACAACCACTCAGCTCTGCCACGGTGGAACAAAAGATGTCACAGACTAGATGTAAATGAATGAGCATGGCTGTGTTCCAGTGAAATTGTATGGATATTGAAATTTGAGCTTAATGTTGTATTATTGTTGTTGTTATTCAGTATTAAGTTGTGTCCGACTCTGTGACCCCATGGATTGCAGCACACCAGGCTTCCGTGTCCTCCACTATCTTCCAGAGTTTGCTCAAACTCATGGCCTTTGAATGGGTGGTGCTCTCCCTCTGTCAGCCCCTTCTCCTTTTGCCTTCAGTCTTTTCCAGTGAGTTGGCTCTTTGCATCAGGTAACCAATGTATTGGAGCTTCAGCTTCAGCATTAGTCCTTCCAGTGAATATTTAGTGTTTATTTCCTTTAAGATTGACTGGTTGGATCTCCTTGCAGTCCAAGGGACTCTCAAGCATCTTCTCTAGCACCATTGGGAAGCATCACTTCTTCAGTGCTCAGCCATCTTTATGGTCCAGCTCTAACATCTGTACATGACTACTAGAAAAACTATAACTTTGACTATATGGACTTTTGTCAGCAAAATGATGTCTCTGCTTTTTAAAATGCTGTCTAGGTTTGTCATAGCTTTCTTTCTAAGGAAGCCTGATCTTACTTAGTGAAAATGAAGGTGGTACATTAACTTTTCATTTGAAAGGATCTTCCTCCTATCTTGAGAGGTAAATTCAGCTCCACAAAGCACTTTAGAGAAATGTATACTTTACTGAAGGTATTTTGGGAATACAGGGAGATGAATTCATGAGCCACCTCACACTGCAAAAACATAATAAAATACCAATTAGACATTCCTCTGACTCTCACAAAGTGTTGCTGATTTTGCCAGCTTTCTTATCTCCCTTTCTTCTCTTGCTTCAAAATCTTCTCTACTTTTCTGAGCAAGGCAGCTCAACATTTCATATACTATCAAGAGCATCTTTTAGGATCATTTTATTTTTCTAGATGTTAGTCTTTTAGATGATTTTTTGGTTAGAGTCTATTGATGGTAAAGTGTCTCAGATTTGTTTAGCCAATATTTTTATTTTATTATCATTTTTGATAGATAATATTTCTGAGAACACAGATCTAGATTGACAGCTATTTTCTTTCAGTCTCTGAAAATGTGGCTCCACTGACTTTTGGCTTTATTGTTTCTGTTGGAATCCCACTGTCACACCACAGTCATTCTGTTATATAATCTGTTTTTCCTTTCTTGTTACTTTCAAGATTTTCTCTCTGGCTTTGGGGTTCTACAGTTTCACAGAACGTGCTTGGTATGTGATATTATTTTGAAGATTTTACCCTGCCTGGATATATTATACTTCCTGTCTCTGCAGAGCCATGCCTTTCATTAGTTCTGACATTTTCTTAGCTATTAGTTCTTCAATCAGGGTCTCTCTCTCATTCTTTCTCTTCTCTCTTGTGTAACTCTGCATGTATATTAGAACTTCTCATTTATTCCTCCCTTTCTTTCTCTGTTTTCTATTTCTTTTTTTGTGTGATGCTTCATTCTGTTTTCTTCAGATCTATCTTCAGTTCACTAATCCTCTCTGCATCCATGTTTATTTTGCTGTTTCACCTATTCATTAATGTATATATACACATACATACCTACATGCACGTATGTATGAACGTATTGACCTCATGTGTACAAATAGTTCTATATTTACTTCCATAAGTTCTATTTGATTCTTTGTCAGATTTGTTTGGTCACTTTTGATATTCCCTTTTTAAGACTTGTTCATTTTTCCATCTTTCATTTCTTTTAACATTTCATGCATAGTTATTCTAAGTCCTACATCTCATAATCCTAATATGTGAAGTTCTTGAGGGCTTAAATCATGCTCGGTGTTTCTAGTGATTCTCACTTATGATGGTAGTTACCTTGTGGTTTGGTTCTCTTGTAAAAAAGTTCTATGTAATAACACTTACACTATGGGAATCCTCACGTGACTGAGTTAGGAAGGCTTTGCTCTAGAGAGGATCTACATTTATTCCTGCCAAGTGCTGAGGCCACTTTATTTTTTTTTTTAATTTGGGCTTTTTAAGATTAGATGGGTCTAAAATAAATTTGCATCTGAGGTTCATATGAAACAGATTCATAGTTATAAATTCCCAAGGGAGCCATCATTATTATTTACAATTTTTTATTATTATCACTATTATTAATTACATTTTCCACCTGGAGCTGTGGTGAAACAGAAGGATTTACCTCTAACTTGCTGTTACCAGCTAGTGTGTTTTTCTAGACCACCATTTTTCTGCAGAGAAAGCCCATTTGAAGGTTCAAGCTCCGATGACTCTCAGGTTCCTTTCCCACTTTGTATGGGTCCAAAGGCCCCATTTCCTTGCATGACCATTAAGGGTTTTCTTAAAGTATCAGAGCAAATATTTTAAGCTTGTAGGCCATATGATCTCCATTGCAACTACTCAGCTCTGCTGTTGTAGCACAAAAGCAGCCATGGATGATACATAAATGAATGAGCATGGCCATGTACCAATAAAACTTTATTTACAAAAACAGGTGGTTGGCCCACATGCTGTGATTTGCTAATCTCTACTCTAGAATCCTGACTTTGACATTTGTTTCTTGAGCAGCCTCGGGTTTTCAATTTTCTGACTTTTCTGCTCATGGCTTATTTTGTTTTGTTTTATTTTACTTTATGTTTCTGTGAATTTCCCTTATTCATCAACTCATTTAATATTTGCAATTTATCCAGCATCTCAGTGTTTCAAAATGAAAGAAGTTTTGAAATATCTAGTCTTCTGTATTTCTAATAGCGGAATTTAACAATATCTCTCTCTCTTTTAGCTTACATACCCTTTCAGCTAGGCAAAACCTGGTAAACTAGCTAAAGGATAACATTTATTTTTCCTTAAGCATCTCCTCCAGTCCTTCAGCATCTTATTGCACCAATTTATAGCTCCTCTTCCATCCGAGAGTTTGTAGTCACAGGTTAGCAAGATTTCAGAAGAAATCTCCTAAGATTCTGACCCATCTACTGTCATGTCAGAGGATAGAGTAGAAATTTTGGGTGTTCTATATGAGTGTGGCCTCCTGTAAGCTCTCCTAGCCTGTTTACTGGGCTTCTCTCTTTCACTGCTCTAGGGGCTGAGTTTATAGGTGGAGAGGAAAGAAAAACTCCTCTCTTGTACTTGGCATTTTAATGGGGATAATAGGAGAACAAATAAGTGAATAAAACTAGAAAATATCAGGAAATGAGAGTGTTATGTTGAAAATAAAAGAAGTTGTTTTACTAGCGAAAGACTGGGAGGTTGTTTTTGTTTATTTTTTTGATAGGATGGTAGTGGAGGAATGCTTGGTGAGGGGGCAACATTTAAATCTGACTTAAATAAGATAAAGAACCAAGTTGGGTAAAGATCTGAGGCAGGGGAGATTAGCATTAAAGATGGAGCAGAGCCTGTGCAGAGCCTGTACAATGGGAATTTTGGGGTATTTTTGGCAGTCAGAGAGAGGGCTAGTGTGACTAGCACTAGTGCTAGTGAGACAGATTAATCCAAAGTCAAAACAGAGAAGTCTCAGAAAGAAAAATGGGAATCTGAGAAACAGTGGAACAAACCCAGGAGTGTCCTGAAAAAGAACCCTGGATGACAGCTGTACAGCAGTGTTAGAAAACAATTGATCCAAATGAGTACAGGATGGCAGAGGGCCCAGGCAAGAGGCCTTTAATGAGAAAGGGAGTGACATTACACACATTGTAAGACTAAGAACCTAGATTTTCAAGATAAGACAGGTGCCTGTGTCTTCTGTTAATCAGAAAATGAGAATCCCTTGGACAACAAGAAGATCAAATGTGTATACATATAGCTGAGTCACTTCCTCGTAGATGCTGCAGTGGGTGATATTTATGTAGTAACAGTGATATTATTTTAAAACATTTCTTATTGGAGTATAATTGCTTTATAATGTTGTGTTAGTTTCTATTCTACAATGAAGTGAATCAGCTATATGTACACACATATCCTCTCTCTCCCCAACAACCCACCGGACACTATAAAACTCTTAGAGGAAGACATAGGAAAAACACTGTATGACATAAATCACAGCAAGGTCTTTTTTGCCGCACCTCCCAGAGTAATGAAAATAAAAACAAAAATACACAATGGAACCTAATTAAACTTAGAAGCTTCTGCATAGCAAAGGAAACCATAAACAAGATAAAAAGACAACCCTCAGAATGGAAGAAATTATTTGCAAATGAAGCAACGAACAAAGGGTTAAGCTCTGAAATACAAAACCAGCTCCTGTAGCTCAATATCAAACACCAAATAACCAGTCAAAAAATGGAGGGAAGACCCACATAGACATTTCTCCCAAGAAAGCATACAGATAGCCAGGAAGCACACGAAAAGATGCTCACCGTCTCTAATTATTAGAGTAATGCAAATCAAAACTACAATAAGGTATCACTTCACATCTGTCAGAATGGCTATTATCAAAATATCTACAAACAATAAATGTTGGAGGGAGTGTGGAGCAAAGGGAACCCGCTTGCACTGTTGGTGGGAAAGCAAATCGATACAGCTACTCTGGAAAATTCATAAGCAGAGTGCATTATGGAAATTTTGTGCTGGATGAAACACGGTGAACTGGAAGCAAGATTGCTGGGAGAAATATCAACAACCTCAGATATGCAGGTGATACCACTCTAATGGAAGGAAGTGAAGAGAAACCAAAGAGCCTCTTGATGAGGGTCAAAGAGGAGAGTGAAATAGCTGATTTAAAACTCAGTATCCAAAAGACTAAGATCATGGCAGCTGGTTCCATCACTTAATGGCAAATGGAAGAAAAAAAGTGGAAACAATGACAGATTTTATTTTCTTGGGCTCCCAAATCACTGTGGATGGTGACTGCAGTCATGAAATTAAACAACACTTGCTCCTTGAAAGGAGAGCTATGACAAACCTAGATAGCCTATTAAAAAGCAGAGATACCACTTTGCCAACAAAGATCTGTATAATCAAAGCTATGGTTTTTCCAGTCATGGAGAAGACTCTTGAGAGTCCCTTGGACTGCAAGGAGATCAAACCAGTCAATTCTAAAGGAGATCAGTCCTGAATATTCATTGGAAGGACTGGTGCTGAAGCTGAAAACTCCAATACTTTGGCCACCAGATGCGAAGAACTGACTCATTGGAAAAGACCCTGATGGTAGGAAAGGCTGAAAGCAAAAGGAGAAGTGGGCAGCAAAGGATGAGACAGTAATTAATAAATAGCATTACCGACATGACCATTCAATGGACATGAATTTGAGCAAACTCCAGGAGAGGGGAGCCTGGTGTGCTATAGTCAGTGGGGTTGCAAAGAGTCAGACATAACAACTGAACCAAAACAACTGCTATAGAAAACAGTATGGAGTTTCCTTAAAAACAACAACGAAAATTCCAGAACTACCATATGACCCAGCAACCCCACTCCTGGGCTTATACCCTGAGAAAAACCATAATTCAAAAAGACACATGTACCCTAATGTTCATTACAGCACTATTTACAATAACTAGAACATGGAAGCATGAAATTTAGAGTCAACCCGAAACAACTCAACCATAGTTAAGGACAGAAGATAAACAGAAACCTCAGTGCTGTAGGAGGGTTCATGGCAGCTAAGCAAGGCTGGGGGAGGCACTCACACTCGTTTCCTCATCTTACAAAGCACATTTGAGGGGTGAGGGTAGAGGGAGAATTTAAATTTTAAATTCTTTGGCATGCTTTAAAACTTTAAAAACTCCTGCCTGTGTTATTTTTATAACTTTCTTTCTACCAAGAATTATCCTTCGGTTGGACATGAACTTGGGCAAAGTCTGGGAGATGGTGAGGGACAGGGAAGCCTGGCATGCTGCAGTCTATGGAGTCATGAAGAGTTGGACACGACTTGGGGATTAAATAGCACAACATCCTTCGGCTCTTTTATTTCACAATATTTATGGAACATTGCCTACATTTCAGATGCCACGTGCTGTAGAAAACTGGAGAACAAGACCAAAAAATTGTCCTTGCCCTCATGTAGCTTCTATTCCAGTGGGGGAGAATGGGCTTTTCTACGAGTACCCAAAAGACCTAAGGTAAAGAAATGAAGTATCAGTAGTGTCTTGGCCACACTTGCCAGCCCCCCAATTTCAATTGCACATGTCAACAGCTCCTCACTGGCTATCTTCACAGCAGATCTTGGTCCTGAGCTTGAGACCTGTGTGTCTACCTGCCTAGCAAGCATCCCTGGGCCTGCTCTTCTCCACCTTCTGCAGTTTCATCAGAGGACTTCCCTTTTATTATCATCATTCATGGAGTCTGCTCGTGTGAGCCCAGGAATGGTCTGCTGGAGTTTTCCAGTGTGGAGCCCAAACTTGGTCCCACAAAAACCTCTGGTTCAGTGGAGAGCTCAGTACATAGTCAGGCTCTGTGAAAAAAAAAAAAAAAAGGAATGAGTGAGGGACTGCGATAGTTACTGTGACTTGACTTTGGAAAGAACTTTCTAACATTGAGACTCCTGAGGCCCTGGGCACAGCTGGAAATGTATTCTGCCCTTCTACAGTTTAGAAGAGCTTAAAAAATGTATTTCTTTGTTGATGTTTTTAAAAAATACGTGTTTTTAGCCATGTTTCTAAATTACAGATGATTAGGAGATGCCCCCAGATCCTGGGCCACCTCTCCTGGCTGATGGAGGTTTAGAGCAGGCTTGCAGAGACCATGTTCTCTGAGAACCCTGTGCCTCTCTGCCTGTGTGGGTGGGGGTGGGGTACTCTTTTAAGAGGCAGTGTTGTTCTGCAGGAGACATAAGAGATGTGGGTTCTATCCCTTGGTCAGGAAGATCCCCTGGAGGAGGGCATGCCAACCTGCTCCAGTAATCTTGCCTGGAGAATTCCATGGACAGAGGAGTCAGGTGAGCCACAGTTCATGGGGTCACAAAGAGTCACACACGACTGAAGCCACTTAGCACTCACCCACCTTCACTCAGCTCTTCCCACCACCCGCACACCTGTCGCAGGATCATCACCCAGTGCTCCTCCCTCGACGATGCTGCTCTGCCCTGAGCCTGATAGACCAGTGTCCCAGGGGGTGTGTGTGACACACGCTCAGGCGGTGATCTGGCTCCTTTAAGAGCTCGGATAGGCTCCGGGAGTCTGGTGGCTCCTACCCTCAGCAGAGGCAGCCAGCAGCAGAGCCCAGCTGTCACCGGCCTGCGGGGACCTCACCGTGTTTACATGGGTGGTCATGTGGTAGCCTCTCCCGGCTCACAGGCCGGCTGCACAGTTACCTCATCTGCAGTCCAGTGACCTCATGCACGTAAAATGTGGCAAGTGGGAGACAGGAACAGGACAGCCCTGCCTCTCCCTGAGCCCGGAGCCTGGGCAAAGCGCAGGAAACCAGCTGGAGAGCTGTCCTCTCAGTAATTACACCCAGCCAGGGGCCGATTCATATGTCAAATGGACATGACTTCCAGGGGGTGGGGCTGGGAGGTGCCTGTGCAGAAATGCCTGCATGTCATCTCAGGGGATTTGCGTGCCCAACCCACCCCCCAACACCCCCTCCCCCAGCCCCAAGGAAGGACCAGTGACCTCTGGCCAGGCAGAGCCACCATCATCTCCCCTCCCCCTGCCCCAGCCCTGAAGCGCTTTGAAGATGTTGACGCACAAACAGGATGAGAAATACACCACAAAAGCAGAGAAGGGCATGTGTTCTCGTGACTTGGTGCTGGGGGGCGGGGGTGCGTCGGAAGCATCACTCAATATTGTGGGTTTTTTTTTTTATTGTTTATCACTTTCTTTGAATTATATTTGCTCTCCCCCTCCAAAAAAATATTGCATGTGATGACTAGGAATATAAAATAAATTACCTTTGCCATAGGCTGCTGGGTTTATTAGCCCCTTTCAAGCTCTTCACAATGTAAAGGACAGGCTGACCTAGAGTGGTCCCCTTCCTCCAGTCAGCTCCCTCTCCTCTCGGTAACAGGAGCTCTGCTATTTGTGCACTTAACAGCTTAACCCTTTGGACTACCCAGAGCTCTGTGCTGTATTCTTTCTGAGCTTTCTTTTGGGAGAGTGTCCAGCTTTGGAATGGCACTCTAACGTTTAAGGCAGCTGATTTATATTACCTGTAATGTGGATATTAAAAAAAAGAGAAAAGTTTAGGAAGTATAAACTGAAGAAACAACATGAAGTTTAAATAGCTTCAGAGGTCAAGAATTTGTCTGGATGAGGTCTGCACAATGAAAGTCTTGTCAAGGGGGGTAGTTTCCTCATTTTGAGGAATAAATGTTAATAAACTTACAGAGACTCCCCCGCCCCCTGCTGCCAATTACATGGAGATCAATTAGCCAAACGGAAGCCATTGTGCTTTTCCTTTAAATGCCTGGACAAAACCCGTTGTTAAAGGTGAGATCTAAGTCTTCCAGGGAAGGAAGCAAGCACTTGGCTGTAATGGTCAGAAGAGCAGAGGTCATTGTTTCGATGGGGTGTTTTGCTATTTACTTGCAGTCACGCACTTGACATATTCTTCCTTATTTGCAAGCCCAGGGACGAGCTGGAGAGTGTGCAAATAATTTCCCCCAAATCTGGATTCCAGGACACTCCTCCTGCACACAGATGAGTGCCCTCTCCCTCAAACTGCAATCCTGCCCCCTCCAGCCTGCCCAGAGTCACCCAGGCTGCTAGCAAATGGTTTTGCAGGGCAAGGTAAGCATCACAGAAGACCTGAAGCTGTCTGTTTAAACAATTACGGCTGTGTGTGTGTGCGTGCGTGCTTCTGTGGCCCAGTCCAGGGCGCGATGGTGTCCTGTGTACATTTTCCATATCAATGGCCGAGGAGGCTGTTTCCAGATGGTCGTACCTATTTCAAAGCCACCTTTTTATGCAGAAGGAAGACTGTGTGACCTCCCTCCAAGTAAATGTGTTTTGTAAGCCCTGGGAATGAGTGCTTAAAAAATGGTCCCGGGCTATATTTCATGTCCAGTCCAACGTGCGGTGTGTGCACAGCTGTCCGCGGCTGGCATGTGGTAGCATATTAAAAGGAAGATTACCATTTCCCATCCCCCCCTTCTGAAGGCTGGATATGCATATATGAAACTTGTGAAAAAACTAGGCATAATGAGACGAGGAGCCCGGATCTCCAGACACTCAGGCTGCACATCTGGAGTTTGCAGCATTCTAGAGATAGTTACTTATTCCCAGGAGCCACCAGTGGGGTGGGTATGGGAGCCTGGTCTCCATGGCAGCTCCCCTATCTCACCGCACCAGGTGTGCGCTATGCTATTTCTTGGAAAGGCTGTCCTCTGAGGCAGCGGGGAAAGCCTGTCCTCAGAGAGGGGAGGAGGGGAAAACAGAAGGGAGGTAATTAGGCACCACCTTGCCCAGCGGAGCCGGCTCAGGCGGCTGAAATCAGGAGCGGGTATTGGGAGGGCGCTGGTAAAGTCAGATGATGCACAGCGCTGGCTCCCCACAGGCGCCTGCTCCAGGCTCGTTTCTATGGGGACCAGAGAGGCCTGGGGGTCAGAAGAGACACAGATAGCAACACCAAATAGGACGGGCCTGGGGAGGTCCTAGCCATTTGCCTCCAAGGCAGTGTGATACTGGTTTCGAACTGACATCCTGAATTCTTGCTGGTATTTTTCCCAGTTAAGAAATTGGAAGTGTTTTCAAACCTCTGTTGGCTGTTACGTAGAACGAGGCTTCCTGGGGTGGCCTTTTTCTGGGCAGCTGACTGGGTGATTTATTCCCATTTAATGGAGAGAGAAAGTGGGGAGTTGGGAACTGTAGGGACCGGCTTACAGTAAGAGGTCAATCAGGAACTAGTCTGGAAAGTTTTCCCAGGAAGAGAGTTTGGTCTAGTTTCAGAGCTTCATGATATTGGTGGATTTTTTTTTTTTTAAGCTGCAAGACTGTGAGGTTCCAGATGCCCCGTGTAAAACCATGCCCCCAAGGGAAGAGCCAGGCATGGGAAGTGTGAGGTCCAGCTTGAGGCCACCCTAAGACAGGGCTGTAAACAGCAGCTGCTTCTATTGTGCATGCCAAGTGCTGCCTGTTAGTGGAGGTCGCCAGCCTCCTTGTTTCTTTCTCTTAAACCAGATGTGACCAACAGGAGCTTTGTCTGTTCCTAGGTGGATCCCAGATGGTGGGGATCAGGGAAAGGAAGTGGAGGGGCGCATGCGGGGGTGCGGGGGGCCCAGGTGGGAGATGGCCGTCTGCCCTTTCTTGGGGCCTTGATCTCTCTCTGCCTCCACATCTGATCTGCAGTCCTGCCACCTAGCCCTCTAGGTGCCACCACTGAGGCCAAGTAGGGAAGTGACCAGGCACGTCTGATCCTGAAGCTCAAATGTGGGCACATGGAGGGTGCAGGGCACACTTGTGGAGGGTGGATGATGCCAAGGAGGACTTCAAGGGGCCATAAAGCAAAGAACTCCACGCCGCTAGGACCCTGGAGACCCTGGTGATGAAACATGAGGGTACAGGCAGGAAAAGACAGAGAGAGACTTGCTCAGCCACATCTAGCACAGGGGGCATCAATTCTCAGGCTAGGAGGAGCCCTCGACCTTGGAGCCCTCTTTATTGTGTGCGTTTACCCTTTTAAGAAACCATGGATTCAGATATTGTTCATTAATTCCTTCTTGCTTCTTTTTCCCTCTTGCTTTCCTTTCCCTGGCTAGAGAACCTTTTGGGATATGAATCTGTTAATTTTTTTTTTTTTTTTAAGTACAATGTGAAAATTGCAAGTTAAGTTTTATTTGGGGCAAAATGAGGACTGTAGTCCAGGAGACACACCTCAGATAGCTCTGAGAAACTGCTCCAAAGAGGCCGGGGGAGGGTCAGCATATATGGGATTTTGGTGAAGAGGAAATACATGCAAGCAGGCACCTATTTTTCCAGAATATTTCTACTAGTCCCATGAAGCTTACTAGTCATGAGAAACAGTCGTCACTATGAAAGATTTTAGTGCTTTTTCTAGGTATGGGGATATACAAGAACTGGGCTCATAAAATTGGCTCGTGAAAATATTGAACTATCTGAAGACCTGTCCTGCCAGTTTTTCTCCCTGAGCACAGAGTGTCTCATTTCTGCTCTACACACTGAACTCCTTTCAGGGGTTATTGAAGGTCAGCAGCTGCAGCAGCACATTATTTAATCCTTGTAGAGGTGGATGGCAAGTGCCCACGCCAAGCGCTCATTTATAGCTGACACATCAAAAGCAGGGTTTGAAATAAGTTGAACCCTAGCAAGCACAAGTGAGTTGGCCAGGGAAACTCAGGTCCCCCGGGGCTCATCCTTGTCCCTATATTAAAGGGTTGTGATCCAAGGAAATGACCCACCAGAGTAGCTGCTGTCTTCCTGTCCTCTACCTCTTGTGGAGATGCCAAGAGTCACGTGAGAATTACCTCCCTGGGTGCTCAGTTGTCCCAGTGTGCCTGACTGTACCTCCTGTGTCACACGGCAGCAGGTTCTCATCTACAGCTGGTGGAAGTGAGATGGGTGTAGCCATTCTGAAGAGCAATTCAGAAATTGTGTACTACATGTTTTACATGCTATGACATGGCAGTCCCAACACACATCTAACAAACATGTCTAAGGATGCTCCTCACAGCATCCCTTTGGATTCCAGGAGTTGGAGGCAACATAGGTATCCATTGTTAGGGGACTGGATAGATGCGGTGTGGTAGAAGTTTCTGGACGTAAAGACCATGCTGTAATGAAGCAATGGATAAACTTAGTTCTTTAGAAAGAATATTGACTGAAAAATGAAGACTTAGAACAAGATCTATAGCATGATATCATTTAAAAAATGTTTTTTATTGTGGTAAAGATCACATAATATAAAACATACTATTTTAACCTTATTTAACTGTACAGTTCAAAGCACCAAGTTACAGTCACATCACTGTATCATTTTAATAAAGTTAGGAAAAGCATACATACATGAACAATACTCTATCTTTAAGATATGTATGTTTCCAAGGGCAAATTAACACTTGGGTGTCTATTAGGTTGGGGGAGAGGAAGAAAACAAGTCATGAGGATTAATGATACAGGGGAAAAATTCAAATAAAATTAAAGGGAGAGGAGTTTATACTGACCAATTATAATAACGTTTCCAGGTGGAGCCATGGTAGAGTCCACCTGCTAAAGCAGGAGAGATGGGTTTGATCCCTGGGTTGGGAAGATCCCCTGGAGAAGAAAAATGGCAATCTGCTCCAGTATTCTTGCCTGGAAAATTCCATGGACAGAGGAGTCTGGTGGGCTTTTAGACCATGAGGTCATAAAGAGTCGGACATGACTGAACACGCATGCTAAAAACAAAGCAAAAGCAAGAAATAAAGAAACGATGGACTCAACTCTGTACCTGATTCCTATGTATACAAATTTATCTCTATCCATCCACCAACCTGAGTGATACCATAGTTTCTGTCATATACAGTACTGTAGACATTCATGCAAGCATATACAATCATCAACGATCAATCTTCAGGCACTCTTTAAACCCATGCTATATGTTGGGCATGGTGGGGCCTGCTGAAGCACATGGGGTTGACCTTGATCTCACCACACAACTTGGAAATAGCAGTGTGCAATTTAGAACAGTTTATAATTTAGGCCCAGATGGGGAGCAATATCCCACATGTGCTGTGTGAGACTAGAAAAAACCAGGAAAATATCATTGGTGAGGACAGTAGAAATCAGGAAAAATTACTGTGGAAAGAAGCTCTGTCCTGAGCCTTGAAGGATGGTGGGCTTGACTTGGAGGAGGGGAGGTGATCTTGTCCATGGAGCCATCAGGCTTCACAGATGGGCTGGTTTGAGATGTGGAGAGAGGCCTCCTGTTCATCCCCTAAGAACTGTGCCCCTCCATCCCCTAGCCCCATCCTCCGGGATCCCCAGGATGCCTGTCTGTGTAACTTCTTGGGAGCCTGTGCTGGGAGGGGGAGGGCACTGGAGAGTGAGATTTGGGATCTGGCCAGAAGGATGCATCTGCCACCCCTCTGCTCCCTTTCACTTTATTTTCCTCCTAAATTAGGGGCTGCCCCCCACAACTCCTGCGTCCCCCTCTCTTCTTCTGTAAAACAATGAGAAAGGGGCATGGCTTAAAGTGGCAATCCTATGCAAGCAATTACATAGAAAATTTCCCACTCTGCACACCTTCCCAAGATCATTTTTCAAGATCTTTTTAAACATCAAATCATACATGCATGAGTTTAAAGAGTCAACCAATACCATAAAGTTTGCTAGAAAAAATACAAAACAAAAAAAACCCCACACCCCTTGCCCCTCCATTTCTCCTTACTCAGGGGCCATCACATCGAGCTAGGTTGATGGAGTCCTTCTGTATCTATTTCTATGCTCCTATTTAATAGGATTATGTTGCTGCCTTTTCATTCTTCAGTTTCAGGCATTTAGGATTTAGTTTTCTTTCCTCTTCCTCCTTTGACACAATGAACATTTCCCATGCCCGCCTACCCAGTGGAATTCATATTATAATTTTGATTAAATGAATATTCAGAGTATGTTATTTAAAACCAAGCCATGGAGTAACTACAATGATTTTTTCCTTTTCCAAATAACTTTTTGATCTCTCAGGATTTTAACTGTCCAAGAGCTTCCCAGGTGGCACAGTGGTAAAAGAACCCACTTGCCAGTGCAGGAGACCCAGGAGACTCCTGTTGGATCCCTGGGTTGGGCAGATCCCCTGGAGAATGCCATGGCAACCCACTCCAGTATTCTTGCCTGGAGAATCCCATGGACAGAGGAGCCTGGCAGACTACAGTACATGGGGTCACAAAAGAGCTAGACACGACTGAGCATACACACATAACATATAACTTTCCAAAACAATAGCAACTAGCCACATGGAGCTTTTGAGTACTTAAAATGTGGCTATTGTGACCAAGAGATTACTTTTTAATATTAATTAATTAAATATTTATTTATGAATTCCTTTACATCTAAATTAAAACTTGATGGCTCTTGGGAAAAGCATTTAAGTTTTTGGTACGTGAATCACTTTTTCAACTGCGGATTTAATGAAAACTAAATACAGCTGAAATCAAGCATTTCTGAGAAATTTCAGTGTGCAAACTGAAATGAGCTATAAATGCAGAATACACACTGGACCTCAAAAGATTTAATACAAAAAATATAAAAATCTCAATAATTTTACATTGACTTTATGGTGAAATAATGTTTTGGATGTGTGTGTGTGTTAAGTTGCTTCAGTCGTGTCCGACTCTTTGAGACCCTATGAATTGTAACCCCCAGACTCCTATGTCCATGGGATTCTCCAGGCAAGGATACCTGAGTGGGTTGCCATGTCCATTGAATTAAGTAAAGTATACTATTGAAATGAATTTAGTTCTTTCCTTTTTAAATGTTTATTTATTTATTTATTTTTGGCTGTTCTGGGTCTTCGTTGCTGCATGCAGGATTTCTCTAGTTGCGGAAAGTGGGAGCCATCTCTGGTTGTGGTGTGCAGGTTCTCATTGTAGTGGTTTCTCTTGTTGTGGAGTACAAGCTCTAGGGCGATCCGGCTTCAGTAGTTACAGCGTGTGGGCTCAATTAGTTGAGGCTCTCGGGCTGTAGTCATTTGGGCTTCAGTAATTGTGACACCTGGGCTTAGTTGCTCCGTGGCATCTTCCTGGACCAGGGACTGAATTCACGTCTCCTGCACTGGTAGATGAATTCTTATCCGCTGGACCACAAGGGAAGTCCCAGCTCTTTCTGTTGTTAATATGATTGCTAAAAAATTTAAAATTACATTTGGGACTCTTGAGGCTGCTACTCTGAGTTATATTTGTTCTGTTTGTTTATTTATTTGGTTTTCCATGCATCTGTCAATCCCTGATTCTATGCCAGTGTTCCAGATGTCTCTTGAGATGAGCATTCACGTAAGACATCCCGTGTCTTCATCTTCTGGGGGTGTATGTCCAGGAGTCTCTGACAGTCTCTTGTGTTGACTGACCACTGTCATTCTGAGGTCCGCCTTCACTAATGGCCTGGGAAGTCCCTTTATCATTCTGCTGTGCTGAAGCCACATTCTCGAATCTCATCTTCTTTCTCCTTGGTTCATTCCTTCGGTTTACTTTGTTTTATACTCTCCCACAGCTTCCTAAGAAAAAGCGTGTTGGCGGTTAATTGTTCCTATGTCTGAAAATGTCTTCCTTCTACACATGCTCTTGACTCATAGTTTGTCTGGATAGATAAATCCAGTATGGAGATAATTTTTCCACATTTGGATGGCACTGCACCATTGCCTTTTAGCTCCCTGTGTTGCTGCTGAGAAATCCTGTCATTCCACTTCTTATCAAGTGTGCGTGAGTGTCTCTCAATCTCTCTTTCAGTCCCTCTCCTTCAGAATCTTGTTCTTACCACTGTGGTGAAGGTTCCTGGTAATGTGAGTTGGTGTGGGTCATGCCCTTCAATTCTGGGAAATCCCCTTGAATTAATTCATTGGTGATTTCCTCCTCTCCGTTTTCTCCATCTGTTCTCTCTGGAACTCTATTGTTTGGATAAACAGATGACTGTTGGTCTATTTCCATCCTCTAATTTTCATGTCTTTTACATTTTCCATCTCTGTCTTTTGCTCTCTTTTCCAAAACATTTCCTCAACTAATGTTCCAAAACCTCCGGTGAATTATTCATTTATTTAATTTCCAAAAGCTCTATTTTTGTTCTTTGACTAGTTTTTCTTTTTGATCGTATTCTGTTTTATGAGTGTGCTATCTTTTCCCCTGTTTCCTCTCCAAGGACAGTACTGATTGTTTTGCTTTTGCATTTTCTTTTCCTTGCATAGCCTCTGTCCCCTCTAAATGCGCTCTCCTTTGTGTGTTGTTCTCTCTCTTTCTTGGATTGTTTGCATGTTCGGTTGTTGTTCTTTGCTAACTCTTTGTGACCCCATGAACTGCAGTATACCAGGCTCCTCCATCCTCCACTATTTCCTAGAGTTGGCTCAAATTCATATCTGTTGAGTCGGTGATGCTATCTCACCACCTCATCCTCTGCCGCCTTCTCCTCCTTTTGTCTTCAGTCTTTCCCAGCATCAGGGTCTTTTCCAATGAGTCAGCTCTTTGCATCAGGTGACCAAAGTGTTGGAGCTTCAGCTTCAACATCAGTCCTTCCACTGGTTATCAGGAAGGAAACAGGAAATCAGGGTTGATTTCCTTTCAGATTGCATGTTTAGAGTGGGGGCTAAAATCTGATTGGAAGCTGTGTGTGCCTGTGGGCAGGCCCTGCTGAGAGGGACCTTCTCTGTAGGATGGCTCCAGAAAAGGCCTGCTTTAGGTCTTCCTCTTGAGCTGGTCAGATTTCTCAGAGGAAAATTTGTTTACCTCCTTCCTGGAGGGTTAATATCCTGGCTGTATGCATTCTGGGAGCTGAACTGGGAGAAAGGCCTTGGGATTTCAACATTCAGCAAGTTCACATTCACCAAACCTGCCTGTTTCTATAAGGCACTGAAGGCTATTGTCAGCTGCCCCTGCAATTATATCTTTTTTGTTTAACAAACTAATACCTCAAAACTTTGTGGTTTGGAATAACCATCTTATTTTGATACTTAGGGTGAGAAGTTTGGTTGCTGGGCTGGGTACTGTGTCTCTTATCACAAGGCCTCGGTTGGTGCAGTTTGGGTGGAGGGTCCCCTCACATTCTGGCTTCTACTCCCATGGCACAGTCAGAATGCCCCTCTCTCTCCACCCCTGACCCCACTTCGCCCATCCCCCACCCACCCCACCATGGTATCTCACTCTCCAGAGCCTTCTTGTAACTTGGGCTTTTCACAGTGTGGTGGTCTCAGGATGGTCAACCTTCCACATGGCTGCTTACTTCCAATTAACAGGAAACAAAAGCTGCCAGGCCAATCGGGAGTGATGCCAAACACTGGCCCAATGTCACTTCCAGCATATTCTATTGATCAGAGAGATCTTAGTCTCTCTGCTACCCATGCCCGGTTTGAAATATGTGAAGGAATAGACTCCTCCTCTTGATAAAAGAGGAAGGTCACACTGCAAATGAACGTGGGAGTTGGGAGATTTGCCATCGTTGGAAAATTTATAACTACCCGGGTTAAAGTTGATTAAAAAATAAAAATTCTAGTGAGCATGATTTTCACCAATAGGAATATCTATCACTTATTTCCTCTTTATAGCTATTCTCCATAATGTCCTTTCAACACTGTTGAAAATCTAAATGAAAGATTATGTTACATTTATCTCCTGTTTTGGACCTGTTATTTCATAGATAAACATTTGCTCTGAGTCTTCCAAAATGTCTTCTTTCTGTTTGTGTACTAAATCTTTTCATATGTTCTGTGATTTTTATTTCATTTTTTGATTTGTTTTCCCTTTGAAAGCAGCTCTCTATTCCATTTTGGAGATTTGAGATGGTTTTGTCAGCAACTGTTCGGGTTCCTTTTGTCTTAGTCCCAAAGGGGGAATTTTAAGTTTTTATTTATGTGGGGGTTTTATTTTCCTCGCTTAGGGGATCTATTCAGCTAGGAAAAATTGGTAGCAGAAAACTGAGAAGGCATTTTTTGCCTCAGAAATTCACTGCTTTCTCACTCCTTTGAAACCTCTGATAGCAGAGGGGCTAATGGAGAGGTCCCTCTCTCCCTAGGTGTTTCTGGGTGGCCAACAGTTCCGTGTCAGGCACTGGTAGTGTTACTAACTGCACTCATTTGCTGCCCACCAACTGCTCCACAGACCCATCTGCTTCTGGGTCAACTTTGAGAATTTCCTGGGTCTTCAGGGAGAATTTCACCCACTTGCTTCCTACACAGCTTTTCTTTGTCAGCGTTAAATAGTGGTTGTCAGTATTTGGTTCGTCATTTTCACCTGCACCAAATCATGCCAACTTCTTCAAGATTCTAGCCCCTTGATATCATCCTTCCTTATTTTATATCAATGTTCTAGACTTCTCTCCCTGCCCAGCACAACTCTGTGATCTTTCATGGGATTTGGGAAGGGAGGGGGCAATAAACATGTCCATTCAAATTGCCATCTGCAAGTGTTGTTGGTCTGTTTATTCTCGATTTTCGACAGCCAGATTATGAAGATGCACTTCAGAGATTGGATTATACTTCAGAGAGTGAATATCTTCTTTTCTATGGTTAAGAAGAGATGTTATCTGTCTCTTGATACATTGAGATGTTATTGTCAGTCCTGGCTACATATTAATGTTGTCTGGTGGGGAGTAGGATGACAAAATGCTAATGTCTATGTCACATTCCCAAAGTTATTTGATTGGCCTGGTATGGGGCCAGCCATCAGCTTTCATAAAGCCTCGCTGGGTAGTCTTGGTACTGAGAGTGCTGACAACGATGGCTCTTAAGATGATGGCTGTGTGTCCTAAACTGTGAGGCCTTTGAAATAACAAGAGGGGAAGGAAATCAGAGGTGGCTCAGAAGGCAAAGCATCTGCCTGTAGTGCAGGAGACCTGAGTTCGATCCCTGGGTCGGGAAGATCCCCTGGAGAAGTGAATGGCAACCCACTGCAGTATTCTTGCCTGGAGAATTTCATGGACAGAGGAGCCTGGCGGGCTATAATCCAAGGGGTCTCAAAGAGTTGGACACGATTGAGCGACGAATACTTTCACTTTTCAGGAGGAGAAAGGAAGACATCATAGAATTGGGGAAAAAGAGTGAGATTTAGTGTGTTCAGAGTTGTCAGCTTCACAACTGAATGTCTCTGTAACCTCTTGTTACCTTTCAGGGGGCCTCATTTTATTCTTTATAAAATAGTGATAATGACACCTACCTAGTGGCATTGATGCAAGAAGAAATTGCATGTCTGTGAAAGCAATTTGCTATTATTTTCAAAAAAAGGAAAGAGAAAATGTAATGTTAGAAAAGGGAGAGAAATGACATGAAAGAAAATAAAAATCATAAGATTGAGAACAATGGTATCTCTTTTCTTGGCGAACTGACCTTGGCATTAATCTAAATCATTTATTTTTTTTAATTTTTATTTTTCTGGCCTCATGGCATATGGGATCTTAGTTCCCTGACCAGGGATCGAACCTGCACACCCTGCAGAGGAAGCATGGAGTCCCAATCTCTGGACCACCAGGGAAGTCCCTAATCACTTATTTTTTACTGGTGAGAAACTTCATGGGACATTCCAGGAAGGGGATCCCAAGGGGCCTCAGTTTAGGTCCCAAGTCTCTGGTGCTTCCTTATCTGTAGGGACAGCGACCATTCCCATGCTCAGCTCACAGATTTCACCCTCATTAAATGTGATTCATATTTCCTGCCCGTCCTCCCAGAATAACATCTGCAACATATACTCAGGATTGGTGGACAAATGGTACAACTCTTGAAAAAAATCTGGCAATCTTTTTAATAAAGTTTGTATGATGACCTTACGTGTCACCAAAAGCAATAGAGGTCTCTAGCAAGAAGTACCCATCAATCTCTGGACTCTGCCTGCTTAGGTTGATTCCATAGATAACACATTCACAGATTTAATTAAGATGTGCTCAGTTCTGTTAGATTTTGTAAGAAAGCAAGGATCCTGCTGCTTCTTTCCTTCCCCCTTTGTAGTGAGTTAAATTTTGTACCCCACAAGTATACATCCAAATCCTAACCCTAGTGGGACGTTTTCTCTAACACCAGCCAATTCTCTGATTCTTAAACACGCAAGCTGGGTGTTCAACAATTCAGTTCAACCCTGACATTAATTACCCAAAATTAGTACAGACCCCAAAATCTTGGGGCTCAGTTCCACAAGGCTGCCCCCACTTAATTTTTCTTTCTGGTTGCACTGTGTGGCATGTGGGATCTTAGTTCCCTGTCCAGGATTGAACTTGCACCCTCTGCATTGGAAGGATAGAGTCTGAACTACTGGATCACCAGGGGTGTCCCTACCCCCACATTAGATGCCAGTCACAAGTCTGCTTCTGACTGCAGCATGCCAGGCTGCATATCCTTCACTATCTCCTGGAGTTTGCTCAAACTCATGTGCATTGAGTGAGTGATGCCATCCAACCATCTCATTCTTTGTTAGCCCTTTCTCCTCCTGCCCTCTATCTTTCCCAGCATCAGGGTTTTTTTCAGTGAGTCAGCTCTTTGCATCAGGTGGCCAAAGTACTGGAGCTTCAGTCCTTACATTACATAGTCAGGGTTGATTTCCTTTAGCATTGACAGGTTTGATCTCCTTACTGTCCAAGGGACTCTCAAGAGTCTTCTCCAGCACCATAGTTTGAAAGCATCAATTCTTTGGCACTCAGCTTTCTTTATGGTCCAACTCTCACATCTGTACAAGATTACTAGAAAAACCATAGCTTTGACTAGATGGACGTTTATTGGCAAAATGATGTCTGTGCTTTTTAATATACTGTCTAGGTTTGTCATAGCTTTTCTTCCAAGGAGCAAGCGTCTTTTAATTTTGTGGCTGCTGCTTTGACAGGCAAAGGGGGTTACAGTGGGCTAATGGCTTTGAGGGCCATTGTGTCTCCACTTGGGGAAGACAGTGAGAAGTTTTACATTAATGATCCAAAGAGGACTTAGTAAGCTTGTGGCTGTTCTTCTGATGGGTTGATGGTAAGGTTAGTAGGAGTCAGCATCATCAACCTTCAAGTCCCACCGGTCTGGGGTCTACATACTTGTGGGCAGCCTGCCATTGTTAATCATTAGCTTCTCCAACCTGGAGGGGGTTTCAGTATCTACAAACCCATCAAAGATATTGTTGTGTGTATCCATTGATGGGGAAACAGAACCTTGTCCCAAGGCTGCTTTCGATGGTTTGTTTCTCCCTGGTGTCCCTGATTAACAACTGCTTGACTCTACCCACTGGAACTTGGGGAAGGTCATGGAGGCTGAATGAAGGCTGTTTCCTTTAATCAAAGAAATGGAGGACACGAAAGCCCTGTGCCCAGGAGCCCCACAGGGCCCTGTGCAGTATCAGAAGTGACCTTGCAAAATGAGTTAGTGTAATAGCAACGGCACCTGCTGCAACACTAACGCAGCCTGTCTGTGCAGTTTCTAAATTATCCTCAAAGGCAGCACGCCCCGTGTGGCCTTGAGGCTGTGAGTCAGGTGTGTTAGAGATGTTCAAGGTCAAGTAAGTGGGTATTTTGGGGGGTCCTCTGTGTCCCAGCCCATGTGTTCAAAGCTTCACACAGGAAGTGAAGCGTGAGCCCACGTGGTGCATCCAGCCTAGTTGACCAAACCGGAACTGGGAAGGTCAGGTCTTATGAATGAAGAGACATGGCTGGGGGCAGGGAGCCTGAGAAGGGCATCAGGCTGCTGCTGCTGGAGCAGCCAGGCACCATGTTCAGAAGAGACGGCTGTCTTTCCTTTTAGAAATAAACTGGGGGCTGCCGCACCTCACTGCAGGAATTTTGTTCCCCTCAGTAGCCTAAACATCTCAAGTCCAAGTGAACACTTACTTCCTCTTGTTCTATTGATTTGAAAAACACACAGTCCCTGCCCTTTTTCACTTCTGGTCAGTGGCCCAAGTTCCTCATTCAATACTTTGCGAAGCACACAAATACAGCCCTCCCCCAGCCAGGGCAGGATGCGGGGTGGGGAGGGAAAAGCAGAACTGCCGACCTGGGCCCCGTGAGGTCTCAGAGCCCAAGAACCACACGTGCTCCAGCAGCCAGGTTTACAATGCTGGTGCTGTCTTCCTCAGGAGGTGAAGAAACAGGCCTGTTTCCTCTCCTGGGCCAGGGTAGAAGCTTCATTTTTTAAGGATCTTAATCTGTCTTTAACCATCATGTTAACTCTTACCTAATCCCTGGAGAAGGAAAAGGCAACCCACGCCAGTATTCTTGCCTGGGAAATCCCATGGACAGAGGAGCCTGGTGGGCTACAGTCCACGGGGTCACAAAAGAGTCAGCATGCCTGAGTGACTAAACAATGACAAGAGATTATTTCAGTGGGCTTTGCATGAACATCTATTTTAACTTGCTCTCAATTTTGTCCCATTTTTGAAATCATTTTATGTCCCTTCCTCAAAGACAGAATTGTACGGTCAGTAAAGAATTAAGCATGGGGAGTCAGCTGAGTTGTGGCCCCTAGAATGCATGCACGCATGCTGTCACTTCAATTGAGTCTGACTCTTGGACGCCCTGGACTGTAGCCTGCCAGGTTCCTCTGTCCATGGGATTCTCCAGGCAAGAATACTAGAGTGGGTTGTCATGCCCTCCTCCAGGAGATCTTTGCCACCAGGAATCAAACCCGACTCTCTTATGTCTCCTGCATTGGCAGGCAGGTTCTTTACCACTAGACCACCTGGGAAGCCTAAAATATCAGGACCTGATCCCTGGAACCTGTAAATGTTACCTTATTTGAAAAAAGAGCCTGTGAAGATGTGATTAGGTTAAAGATCTAGAGACGGGAATATTTTCCAAGATTATCCTAAATGCCATAAAAAATGTCCTTATAAGAGAGAGGCAGGACTTCCCTGGTGATCCAATGGTTAGGAGTCCACCTGCCAAAACAGGAGACACCGGTTCAATCCCTGGTCCAAGAAGACCTCATATGCTGCCGAACACCTAAGTCCATGTGCCACAGCTACTGAAGCCTGTGCTCTAGAGCCCGTGTTCCACAACAAGACAAACCACCACAATGAGAGACCCACACACCACAACTAGAGAATAGCCCCAGCTCACTGCAACTAGAGAGAGCCTGCAAGCAGCAGTGAAGACCTAGTGCAGCCATAAATAAACAAATAAAGTAAAATAAATAGTAATTTTTAAAAAAGATCTTGAGATGGGAAGATTTTCCAGAATTATCCAGTTAGACCCTAAATCAGGAGTCCCAAACCTCTGGGATCTAATGTAGGAATCTGAGGTGGAGCTGATGCAATAATATTAATAATAGAAATAAACTGCCCAATAAATGTAACACACTTGAATCATTTCGAAACCATCTTCTGTCCCACCCCTCAGTCCATGGAAAAGTTGTCTTCCATGAAACTGATCCCCGGTGCCATAAAGGTAGGGGACTGCTGCCCTAACTGCCATCAGAAGTGTTCTTCTAAGAGGGAGGCAGCGGGAGATAACACACAGAAGAGGAGCGAGCCATGTGAAGATGGGGACAGAGATGGGAGTGAGGGGCCACAAGCACAAGAGTCCTGGCAGCCACTAGAAGCGGCAAAGATTCTCGTCTAGAGCCTCTGCAGGGAGAACAGCCCCAGGACTCCTTGATTTCTGCCCCATGAGACTGACGTTGAATTTGATATTGATCTATGAGAGAATAAATTTCTATTGTTTAAGCCACCCAAGTTGTGATGATTTGTTACAGTAGCCACTGGAAGCTATCACAGGGACAGGGAAAAAAAAATAGTTTAGGCTTCCATTGTTAGAGCAGTCTGGCAAAGCCTCTGGATCTCTCCTCAGAAGAATGGTTTCAGAGCATAAGATAAAATACACAAGATCATGCAGAAAGCCAAGTATACTGATATACAGTTTTTGTTCAGTCACTAAGTCATGTCCGATTTTTTGTGGCCCCATGGACTGAAGCACTCCAGGCTTCCCCATCCGTCACTATCTCCCCTAGTTTGCTCAGACTTCTGTCCATTGAGTTGGTGGTGCCATCTGACCATCTCCTCCTCTGTCGCCCCCTTCTCCTCCTGCCCTCAGTCTTTCCCAGCATCAAGGTCTTTTCCAGTGAGTCAGCTCTTTGCATCAGGTGACCAAAGTATTGGAGCTTCAGCTTCAGCATCACTCCATCCAATGAATATTCAGGGTTGATTTCCTTAAAGGATTGACTGAAGAGTCTTCTCCAGCACCACAGTTTGAAAGCATCAGTTCTTCAGTGCTCAGCCTTCTTTGTGGCCCAAGTCTCACATCCATTCATGACTACTGGAAAAACCATAGCTTTGACCATATGGGCCTTGGTCGACAAAGTGATGTCTCTGCTTTTTAACATGCTGTCTAGGTTTGTCATAGCTTTCCTTCCAAGGAGCGAGTGTCTTTATTTCATGGTTGTGGTTGCTAGAACATAAGAAAATACCTTTCTATAGCTTTGAGCACATTCATCAAGAGAACACATTTCAAATACATGCAAGTTAGAGCTGATCTCATTTCTGAAAAATGCCAATGCAAAGGCCACTGTGGTCCAGCTTGAGTTGCACACAGCATCGTGGACTGGCCTTCAGGGTAGAAAGGTTGAGTTCATGAGTGGTCTACTGCAGGATTTAATACCCACTGCTGTTTTGAAGAGGTGGCTTCCCTGCATAGCTCAGAAGTTAAAGCGTCTGCCTGAAATGAGGGAGACCCAGGTTCAATCCCTGGCTTGGGAAGATCCCCTGGAGAAGGAAATGGCAACCCACTCCAGTACTCTTGCCTGGAGAATCCCATGGACGGAGGAGCCTGGTGGACTACAGTCCACGGGGTCGCAAAGAGTCGGACACGACTGAGCGACTTCGCCTTCGCTGTTTTGAAGAGGTGAGGAAAGTAAAGTGTTCCAAGATGTGTGCAGGCTCAGTCACTTCAGTCATGTCTGACTCTTTTCGATCCTATGGACTGCATCCCACCAGGCTCCTCTGTCCACGGGATTGGATCCTCCAGGCAAGAATATTGGAGTGGGTTGCCATGTCCTCCTCCAGGGGATTTTCTAGACCCAGGGATTGAACCAGTGTCTCCTGCATTGTAGGCAGATTCTTTACTGCTGACCCGCCAGAGAAGCCCTTCCAAGATATGGTCAGTAACTGCGATGCAATCTGGTGTGCTCTGGTGATCCAGGCCCAGGGCTGCTACGTACTGTAGCTTGTTGCTGACTTTTGCCATCAGGGGAAAGACTGAACTTCAGAGAGTAGAGCTCAGGTTCAGACAGAGAGGAGGAAGGAGCTGTGGCTTGACTGGCCCCAGGAAGTGTGGAGTTGGGGCCTGGGGAGGCCAAGGAGGGCTGGCCAGGCCTTCTGTGGGGGTGGCAGCCAGAGTCGGAGCTGAATCCCCAGCTTGCTGGCCCAGAAAGGCAGCAGCTCACGGGAGTTGGTGATAAAGCAGGCCCAGCAAATTGGACAAGGTGTCAGGTTGACTATGAAATATGATGGATTAACAGCCGAGGCTGGTGGTGTGACCTGCTTTCAGACACTTCATTTAGAAGTTATCATACTGCTGGATGCTTCCTATAATTTGTGATGATGCTGATTGTGATAAATCGTGAGTTTCTGGCACACTCCCCCAGCCCGCTCCAATGGCTGAGCAGAGAAAATGTGCAGTTCTGTGGGAACATTCATGCCACGAATGAGAGCGAGGATCTGGCCGTAACCACAGAATGCCCAGTCAGTGAACAAAGTAATTAAATTAAGCTAATTAAATCACAATAAAAATAATTTTAATTTAATTAATTTCTCTGCGCTGATTGAACATTATGTTGCAACCAGGAGATTCTCTGAGCACTAATAGAATTTAGGAGCTGGAGCAGCGAAGTGGTGGTCACTGGTGTGATACGTGGGTTATTGTTGAGGGAATGAAATTAAATATGTCTAATGAGATGCCGAAATGTTGACGGAGCCACAAATACAAAATGCTTTTGGAATGAAGATAATGGGATCTTTTCCTCTCTCGGCTTTCTGTGCTAACTGGGGCAATAAACGTCAAAATTGGTAATAATTTTAAAGGTCTAGATAAATTAGATGGTGCACAATTGCGTCACTTGTTGGAGTCGGTGGGAAACCTCAGTAGTGAGAAGTGCTGGGGACAATTCCCTGTGTCGCCCCCTACCCCCAAGTCCCTGGTATTTAAGAAAGGGTCTAGAAGCATTTGAACTGGAATCCCATGGGGTCCTGAGTTAAGGACTAAACAAGTGGCAATGGGTTTTTAACAGCAGCATGAAAGACTGAGGGAGGTGTGTGTGCGTGCGCTCTGCGTCTGACTCTTCGCAGCCCCATGGACTGTAGCCCACCAAGCTTCTCTGTCCATGGGATTCACCGGGCAAGTACACTGGAGTGGGTTGTCATTTCCTTCTCCAGGAGATCTTCCACACCCAGGGACTGAACCCGTGTCACTTGTGTCTCTTGTATTGGCAGGCAGATTCTTAACCACTGGCGCCGCCTGGGAAGTCCTAGGGAGGCATAGAGAAGGAGTTTCTATCTGCTAATAACCAGTTACTTCTTGAAAAATGAGAGCCATGTGTCCCTCCCCCCACACCCCACCTTATCCCCAGGCTAAGCAGAGAGCCTTACACTAGCTGGTACTACAATATTTATTATGAAATTATATTATTGAGTCCTCAAGGAATTTCTTCCTTTAGAACTTGAAAAATCAGGATGGATACTCTTATTCTGGGCTTGCTCAGACATGGTTCAGTTCCTAAGCAGGGGGATACTCACACAAGGTGACCTCTCAACGTCACCTCCCTGAGACTTATTTTGTCCTGTAAGCAGACCTGGAATCCTGAGAGTGTGTTAGCAGGCGCTCAAGTAATTACAAAACTGTCACTTTCTAGGAGTCCTCTGCTTCTGATCACAATATTATTTATCATGCACGGTATTTTAATTAATATTTTGTGTGCGTGCCAGCATTTGAACTGGACCTCCTTGTGACTGTTTGGGGCGCCGCGTTGTTTGTTGAGTGGAACTGCCTTCAGGATGCAGCTGGTTTCCCTCCCCAGCAGCCAGGAGGGCCAAGAGACCAAGCGGCAGGCATTTGCAAAAGCCTCTGTTAGCCTAGCCCGCTCGAGCTCCGTCCTAGATGCTTATCAGCTCATCAGCGAGGAGGAGCCCTTTCTTCATCCAGAGGGGAGGGATGGAGAGTCCCCCGGGAGGGCCCTGGATCCTGAATGAGGTACCACCAGGAGAGGGATGCAGAGATCAGCGGTGCTTGCGTGCTGCACGGCTGCCTCTGGAACCAGGGGTGTTCATGCGCCTTTGGAGAGTGAACTGGCACCTTTTCTGTTGTCTGTTGTCTCGTAATTGTGCAAACAGCGTGAAATCTAGGCTAGCGCAATGCTGCTGGTGCTGAGCTCCAGCTGGCCGTTCAGCTCGGCTCGCACGATAACCGAAGACGCCCCTGCTCCCCAAAACGTCCACCCGCAGGAGGTGTGGGCAGGTGGCTCTTCTTCCCGGCAGAGTTGCCCCTGAGGTTAGCACATAGCACTTTCCAGGAGGTGTCTGCTGTTCTGAAAAGAGAACTTCCCTGCTTGACCTGAGACCGTGCCAATCCTTTCCCCACCTCCGTGGGGACCCCTCCCCCGCCCAGTACTTCCTGAGTACCTCCCTCCCTTACAGGTTCACAGGTGCAGAAGGACATCCTCACCTACCAGAAGGGACAGACGGTATGGATGGTACAAGTGGACTCCTCCATTTTTCTAGAACATTTTCCCCTTTCCAGAACCTGATTTTAGAAAGAGGCTACCCACCAACATGAAGCTTCATATCTGGGTCTTGCTAGTGAGAATTAAAACCCTAAAATCGGGAGTTTCCTGGTGGTTCAGTGGTTAAGACTCCTCCTTCCAGTGCAGGGGTGGGAGGAGTTCAATTCCTGGTCAGGGAGCTAAGATCCTACATGCCTCTCTGCCAAAAAACCAAAAATATAAAAAAGAAAACCAGAAGCAAATTGTAACAAACTCAATAAAGACTTAAAAAAAAAAAAAACCCTAAAATTGGCTTGAGCCCCTTTCCCTCACTGTTATAGATTCCTAAGATCTAGTTCTATTGCTCTCACATTTTCTTATGTTTCAAATAATACTATCTAACTTTTCTTTGAGGTCAAAGTGATACCTACCAATGCGCTAAGCTCTTTATCAGCATCTTTAGTCTCACAGCAGCTCTGTCAGGTAGGTGCTGCTTTTATTTCCTTCTTGTAAATGAGGAAATGGTAGCTTTTGAAGTCCAATAACTCACCCCACCTCACAGCTAGTAAGTAGCAAAGCTGCTATTGGAATCAAGGTCCTCTTTTCAAAATCCCTCCTCTTCACCGTCCACTGCCTCGGAAATGAATCCACGAATGAGATATATTTTGTCCTTGTCCTTCCACCTTCCTTCCCAGCACAGAGCTGCCGAGAATACACAAGTGGTTCATCTGTGCCCAACTCCACAATCTTCCCCAAATCTGATTTCGCAGCCTGAAAAGCTATTTTACAGAATGAAGATTTTGGACCAACTAACAATGTTAGGAAACTTTTTTATTCTCTTACAAAGTAAACTGGCACTTGCATCTATATTGGCCCAAGGATTCTGTTACAGGAAGAAATCTCTTGAAAGGATTTGACTCTCAGACCCTTAGAAGTCTTGAACGCAGGCCCTGAAAGCCAGCCCAGTTCCTGCACGTGCCCGGTGGCTGTGGTGCTTGGTGAGGTGGACCCTGCTTCTGAGTTGACTGGCCTGTGCCAGCCGTGGGCACTGGACCAGCCTGCCCATCTCCACTACCTGCCTGGAGAGTTCTTTCTTGAGTTCCCTCTCTTTGATCTCACTTTCTCTCTCCCTCTGTTTTTTTTTTTTTCTCTTCTTATTTTTGTCTCTGAATCGACTTTGTCAACTCCCACCCCCATTTCTGTGCCAGCCCCTCACTCTCTGTCATTTTGACGGTGCCTTTGGCCCTGTTCTCCACTGTTCAAGTGGCCTTTGCCTACTTCCTAATTCTCTGCTGAAAACAAAGAATAACAGAAAATCCCAGAAGAGGAAATATTTACCAGTTCTGAAATGGCTTGAATTAATGAAATAATGTTTGAGGGCATTGAGATTGAACCAGTGTAATTGTAGGTTGCAAAGTATAATAGTTGCTCATGCAGGGTTATCATTTTGTGCTACTTTACTTTCAGGTTTTTGTTAATCCAGTGGGTTTGTTGGAATTAGAGGGTTGCTGTGGAAAAAAAAAAAAAGAAGAAGAAGAAGGCTAAGCAACCTGCTGTTGGGAGAACAGCTTTGTCAAGCTAGCAGGTAGCTGCACGCTTAGCCTTTATCCGGCACACAATGAGGACAATCTCTGGGCCTCGAGAAAGAGTATTGAACTGTCGACGCAGGACGTTTTTGTTGAAAGTCATCCTTTTGATTTCATCTTCCCAGACTAATGTAACAAAAACAGCCATTATAGGACACATTCATCTCAGTTTGATGGGGAGCGTGGAGAAGCCCCAGCGATGCCTTCGGTCATGAAGGTTATCCAGCTGCCGGAAGTGACTGAGAAGATGACTGTGGATCCTGAGGTTGTCAGCATCTCACCGGATCCAGGCGGGTGGCTGTCACTGGAGCAGGCCCACCGGACACACGGTAGAAACACATTCTGCTATTAGGAGGATATTTAACTTCTCAAACATTGCAAATTTCAGCCACAAAGCCCCTTTTCTCTAACGAGCAAAACTTTGAGGGGTTATCTCTAAGGAAGAAGAAAGGAAAACAAAGTGGAAGAAACTTGAACTTATTTTTCCTGAGCCGATGGCTGTGTTCATGGAAACAGAAGTGGAGGTAGGAACCAGCCCTGGTCAGAAGCGACCAGGTCAGCTTTGCCCACTCCCCATGTTCTCGAATTCCATACTCTGACTCTTCCAATTTCTGACCTTGATGCGGACCAACTGCAAAGAAAAAGAGCTTCATGTAACTTGAGAATTTAAGAGTTTTCTCACAAACAATAATGAAGCTCAAGGAAGTTAGGCTGTTCTGGCATTTGGGACATCCAAACTTACTAAACCTTCTGATTTCTTTAACTGGTTGTAGCTTTCCAAGTTTGCTGTGACACGGTAAACACGACTGCCAATATTTATGTGTGTGGTTGCTACGGTGCTCTTTTCCAGTCCCTTGCTGAAGTAAAAGGACCGCTCTGTTGTTGTTTAGTGGCTAAGTTGTGTCTGACTCTGCAACCTCATGGCCTGTAGCCCGCCAGGCTTCTCTGTCCATGGAATTTCCCAGGCAAGAATACTGCCGTGGGTTGCTGTGACCTTCTCCAGGGGGTCTTCCTGACCCAGGGACTGAAACTGCATCTCTTGTGTCTCTTGCATTGGCAGGCAGATTCTTTACTGCTGAGCCACGTGGGAAGCCCCGAAAGGAGCTTACTCTCCATTGATTACACTCTGCCATGAGTTTTGTGTGTGCGTGCTAAGTTGCTTCAGTCGTGTCCGACTCTTTGTGACCCCATAGGTAGCATTTTCTGGGTGTTAGAATGAGACAGGTGAGTAATTGCAGATTGAATTTGAAACACATATAAACATAATTCCTCAGACTGTACAAAGCATGACCTGAAATTTCTTTGAGACTGAAAAGGCTCATGTCTCATTCTTTTAATAATTACTGTTGAATTCATTGTATGTTATACTTTTTGTTTGATGCTGTATTCATCGAGTAAGCTGTCACTGAGCACTCACTGCAAACCAGGATTCATGTGTTGAATTCTGGGAGTTCACACACACAGGGCAGTCCCTGCCCTCAGGCCAGTTACACTCTAAGGTGTAACTAAGGTGCTTCTAAGACCAGAGGAATGGTTGCATTGTAGTATGATAAGGTGACCAGGGGACAGGAGGAGCCAGGAGGGGAGCTGTAGGTCCAGTCATGTGTGTATGTGTGTATGCATGCTCATAGCTTTTAGAAATGCATTGTTTAGAAGTAGGCTTCCTGGTGATGATGTGTAAAATAAATCTGAAAGGATAACTGGACTTGAGATAATAAAAGGGAAAAGGATTTCATTCTAGATAAGAAAGAGCAAGTGGCATTCAAGAGCTACAAATTACTTTGTTAATGAGAGCTACCCTTACTTGGGGTTATGGTGATGGATGGGAATGACTAAGTTGGCAGTGCTCTTTTGTTTCATTCCAAGGGGTTTATTTTTGGAAGGAAGGAAGAGGAGAGAAATGGGGGATGGAGGAAGGGAGGGGAAAAGGAAGGAGGAAATGGCAATAGAAGTATTAAAGAATAAGAAAGGACCTAAGGCTTATTTTCTGCTTATGCTTGGTGATTTTTTGTTAAGTCCATTATGTCTTTTGATGTTTAATCTGAAGTCGGTTTCTTCATTTATGACAAAGATCGATCCCTCGCTCACCAATGGTCCCATGAGATGCAGGTATGGGTACTGAGCACACTCCAGGCACAGCGTTGATGTTCTGTTAACAGTGGTCATTATGATGATGAGAGTGGAGGATGGGTTGCAGGGGGCGGGATCTGGAGCAGTAAAGAGGCTGGGGAAAATGATGGCAGCCTGACATGGGCTGGAGAGGCAGCCGGTGATGTGAAAGATACTTGGGGAGGCAGAATCCGGTGGGGGAGGGGGTGGCACAACTGGTGACCAAGGGTGTCCTGGGGGGAGAGAGGAGAGTCAGAAATGCTTCTAGGCTGCTTCTGGTTGAGTGCATGGGGGTCTTTCTACTGAGACGGGCACAGCGGGAGCATCAGGCCACATCCACAAAGCGAAAGACCACAAACACCCAAACCCAGACACGTCCTCGGTCTGTAGAGCTTGTCTTCAAAACTCGACTCAAATCAGGAGCATGTGAGGCAGTGTGTGGGCTGGTGGGTGGGATGCAGAGACATCTGAGTGGGGTGGGGATGCTCAGCAGTTCCTCCCAGGTGACCCCCCCTCAAGGCCGTGCAAACACCTGCACCTCCTCCTCTTGGGCCTGCATCTCTCCAGCTCCCTGGCCACCTGAAAGAATCAAGCCTTTCTCTCTCCCAGCTCCCATCAGCCCAGGTTTATCACCTGGTCATGTAACCTGTGATGCTGGTGAGCTCTGATCCTCCCTACACACCGCCCCAGCATCATTGCATATAAACCTGTTGCTGGGGGGCAAAAAAAAAAAAAGTTAGGAATCCTGCTTCTTTGTATTCTAGCCAAAGCAATAAAATATATTCCCAATACTAATACCGCAATTTAAATTTATTATCTTTGTGCTTTACAGTATCCATAGCAGTAAAATCTATGCCCAAGAGTACCATTACAATTTCCAGCTACTTAAGGAATTATTTTTGTTTACGTTTTAAAGCCACAGCAGTAAAATTTAACACCAACAATAATAATACAACTTTGTCTGCCCCTAAAATATGCCATAAATGATCATTGGGAGGAGACTGTCAGAAAACATGTAAATGTTTCCAGGAGAAGCAGACTTTTCCATGGTGAGGCCCAGATTCTTAACAGTGTAGAAAAGCACAGTCCTTTCCAATTAGCCAACAGTCTGGTTGAGCCTGGGCTTCCCTGGTGGCACTAGGGGTAGAGAATTCGCCTGCCAATTCAGGAGGCATAAGAGATGCAGGTCCAGTCCCTGGGTGGGGAAGATCCCCTGAAGGAAGACACTCCAGTATTCTTGTCTGGAGAATTCCATGGACAGAGCAGCCTGGCAGGTTGCAGTCCATGGGGTCGCAAAGAGTCGGACATAACGGAGTGACTGAGCGCAGCACACTGGTTGAATCTACCTCCTAAGTGTTTCTTGCTGCTGCTGCTGCTAAGTTGCTTCAGTCCTGTCCGACTCTGTGTGACCCCCTAGACGGCAGCCCGCCAGGCTCCCCCGTCCCTGGGATTCTCCAGGCAAGAACACTGGAGTGAGTTGCCATTTCCTTCTCCAATGCATGAAAGTGAAAAGTGAAAGTGAAGTCACGCAGTCGTGTCCGACTCTTTGCAACCCCATGGGCTGCATCCTACCAGGCTCCTCTGTCAATGGGATTTTCCAGGTGAGAGTACTGGAGTGAGGTGCCATCGCCTTCTCTGACCATCTCTGATCAGCCCATTTCTTTCTTCTCACCGCCCCTGGAGCTACGGGCAACACGGTCACGTAGGGAACCCTCTAGACTGCCTGGGGGAAACGTGAGTCTCACTGTCCATCCTCCCCGTCTCCAATCGGTTATCTGGACAACAGCTTGGATGACGTTTTCAAAGCACAAGTCTTGCCAGTTTCTAAGAAAACACGTGGGCAGAAGACAAGTTCTGTGATTCTGCAAAGATGCAATCAGTCAAATGCAAAATGTGGGTGTCTGAACGGGGCAAGGGACCTGGTTTTCCTAACAGGTCAATGGCCTGAAAGAGAGAGAGAGGATGACGAGAGGGGATTGGGATGGAAGCAAAGAGGTGTCAGAATGATCAGTACAGGACTTCCTTGGAGGTCCATGGGGTGGGATTCCGTGCTCCCAACGCAGGGGGCCCAGGTTCAAACCTTGGTCAGGGAACTAGAGCCCACATGCCACAGCTAAGAGTTCACATCCTACAACTAAAGATCCCCTGTGCCACATTTAAGACCTGATGCAGGCAGTAAAAAAAGAATGATCAACACATGACCCAGCATTATCTATGGGAGGAGTGTGACTCCTGATTCCAACAAGCCTCCTGTACGAAGACCTTCTGGAGAAAATCAGGGGTGTCAGACCACAGCACAGGTATTAAGTGAAACTAAAGAACTGTGTTCATTTTGCTGGCATGTCCTTTTGTTCCTAATGCAGAGCCTCCATTGGTTAGAGCTCCGTCCTAGGGTATTTATAGAGGAAGTGACATGATGTCTTGTGTTTGTTTTAAAATACCACAGCCGTCTCCTTCCCCAAAGTGGACGGGTGGTGTGGGTAGATGAGAATCAAAGTAATTCTTGATGCTGGGGAAAGGTGATGTGGGGTTCATTATATATTCCATCTCCCAGGTGGTGCTAGTGGTAAAGAACCTGCCTGCCAGTGCAGGAAACATAATGAGATTCGGGTTCAGTCACTGGCTTGGGAAGATCCCTTGGAGAAGGGAATGGCAACCCACTCCAGTATTCTTGCCTGGAGAAGTCCATGGACAGAGGAGCCTGGTGGGCTATAGTCCATGAGGTCACAAAGAGTCGGACACTACTGAAGCGACTTAGCATACAGCGTACACTGCCTTTGTGTTAGGGACATAGCATAAACAAAAACAAAAATTCAAGTGAAGAGGCCAGATGAAGCACTGGTTGTTTTCAAGAGTACCTGATTTATTCAACAAAGATGTTTTTCCATCACCTACTTACTTCAGTTCAACAGATTTTTTTTTTTAAACAAACACCTACTTCATACAGAATTGAATACGACACAGCTTCTGCCCCTCAGAAGCTTACCATCTGGTTGAGGAGGAGAGACTTAAATTTGCAAAAAGAAACTAATACTAATACTAATAGTCATACTCATACTAACACCAAGAGCTAAATTGACAATATGCAAAACAGTCAAAAACTATCACAAACAAAGTCAAGGTGCAGAACTCTGTGTCTGGTATGCTACTTTTTGAATATATAAAGAGAAAAATAAGAACTGCTAGTTTTATTTGCTTATGTGTAGGTATAGAAAAAGTCAGGAAGGACATATAAGCAACTATAAAAAATCAATACCTATTTAGGAGAAGACAGGGAAAAGGTTTTGCTCATGTGTGCGTGCGTGCTACATCACTTTAGTCAGGTCCGACTCTTTGCACCCCGATGGGCTGTAGCCCAACTAGGTTCCTCTGTCCATGGAGATTCTTCAGGCAAGAACACTGAAGTAAGTCGCCATACCAGGGGATCTTACTGACCCAGGAATCAGACCCGAGTCTCTTATGTCTCCTGCATTGACAGGTGGGTTCCTTACCACTAGCACCACCTGGGAAGCCCACATCGTCTCATACTTTCTGGTTTTTGAAGACATGTGAATGTATTGCATATACAAAGTTTAAAATAAAAAGTAAAAGAAGCTCTCAGCTCCTCCTCCACATCAGACCATGTCTTTCCTCCATTAAAAACACTTTGGGAATTCCATGGTGGTCCAGATAGGATTCAGCGCTTTCATTGCTGTGGCCCGCATTGGATCCCTGGTCGGGGAACCAAGATCCTGCTATCTGTGCAGAGTGGCAACAAAACAAAACAAAACAAAAAGCTGTCAGATCCTGTAGTCCTTGGTGTATGCTACGCAGTCCTTTCGGTGGCTTTTCAGATGCCCATGGTCTGGCTTCTACATCTCGTGCCTGTCACACAGATGCTGCAGGCTCCCAGCTCAGCCCAGCACGCTTGGATGTGCAAAACCAAAAAACTCTTTTCTCCGCCTGGTTCATCTTCACTTCTGTCTGGCCTGACCAAGGCCCGATCATTCAGGTTTCCCTGAGATGCTGTATTCTCAAAGCAGCTCATTCAGCAACTTGCTTTAGATCCCATACATCTCTATTCTGCTAAGAAAATGTGTGGTGTTTGGAAATAATTGTCTCCTTTCATCTTTTATGTTACATGTGAGCTCATTCGTGTCTGACTCTCTGTGATCCCATGGACTGTATCCCGCCAGGATCTCCTGTCCATATAATTTTCTGGGTAAAAATACTGGAGTGGGTTGCCATTTCCTACTCTAGGGGATCTTCCCAACCCAGGGATTGAACCCATGTCGCTTGTGTCTCCTGCATTGGCAGGTGGATTCTTTACCATTAGCTCTACCTGGAAAGTCCCATTGGTGAATAATTGACCCCTTTCATCTTTTATATTCTGTAAGCTAGTCTCATGATCTCCTGTGTTCCATCACATATTTCCAAGCCTCCTGTTTTTTTTTGTTTTGTTTGTTTTTATCTACTTATTATTTGGCTGTGTTGAGTTTTGTGTTGATTCTAGCTGTGGTGCACAGGTCCAGTTGGCCCATGGCATGTGGAATCCCAGTTCCTGGATCAGGGATCAAATCCATGCTGCCTGCATTAGAAGGTGGGCTCTCAATCACAGGACCACCAGTGAAGTCCCTCCAAGCCTCCTGTTTAGTTGGATATAGAATGTTTCAGAGAAGGGGCCACAGTTATAGAAAATAAAGACACGGCCAGCTAGCATGTTTGTATAGAAAAAGATAGAGTTTCCATGAGGAGGAAGGTGGAAACTGTTCGAATGAGCAGAGAGGAAGGGGCATAAAACACAAAGCAAGAGGCAGCTAAAGGACACTTTCTGCAGCAGAGGTCTTCCTTGAATCAAGGTAATGGAAGGCCAAGAGAGGAAACACCCAAGAGAGGAAAGTTGTTGGGGGGAAAATGCATGCAGAGAAAAGTCTTATAGTTTATTAGACAAGGAGCAGGGACCATCCAGGGCAGGGGGTGTTGATGCACGGTTTTGGAGGTCTGCGAACTTCTAGCAACTGCACAGAAACTTCCATAGAGATCTTTATGGTGCATTTTGTTGTTGTTGTTGAGTGAACTTCATAGCTTTTTTTAAAAATTTTCTGAAAACCTAGAGATTTAGTGAAGTGAAAGTCGCTCAGTCATGTCTGACTCTGTGACCCCATGGATTGTAGCCTGAAAGTGTCCTCTGTCCATGGGATTCTCCAGGCAGGAATACTGGAGTGGGTAGCCTATCCCTCCTCCAGGGGAATCTTCCCAACCCAGGGATTGAACTGAAGTCTCACGAATTGCAGGCAGATTCCTTACCATCTGAGCCACCAGGGAAGCAGAGATTTAAGATGGATTAAAAGGACATCTCCGGTGGTCCAGTGGTTAAGAATCTGCCTGCCAATTCACAGGACATGGGTTCAATCCCTAACGCTGGAAGATTCCACATGCAGAGCCTGTTCTCTAAAGCCCACAGGCCACTACTGATCCCTTGTGCTCTAGAGCTGGTGCTCTGCAACAAGAGAACCCATTGCAATAAGGCCAAGCACCATAACTAGAGAGTAGCCCCTGTTCGCCTCGACTAGAGAAAACCTGCACAAAGCAACGAAGACCCAGCACAGCAAAAAATAAATTAAAACAAAAAGAAGGACTAAAGATCTTTTTAGCCTTAGAGGAACCAGCTGAACTGAGAAGAGAAAATCATGGCACCATGAATGCAGGCTGGCCATCTGGGAGAACCAGGAGGCAGATGTGGGGAGAGGTTCACAGAAAAAGGTGCAGCCAATGGGAGGAGGGCCATGTGGTCAGTGAAGGTCATGGAAGGAGGAGCCCTATTGCCGCTGGGATTGTGAGCACATTGCTTGCCTCACTGAGCCCACTTCCACCGCTGGAAAGGTGGGTGAGTATTACTAAAACACCTTCTCGTCTCCCTCACAAGGGAGTCATGAGGGGCTAAGAAACATTCCTAACATCTGGAAAGCTGTGGGCTTTTTTCTTTATTTGTTTTTTATGCAATTTCCCTTATATTTAATGTAAAAATAACTGCATGCTAAGTCACTTCAGTCATGTCCGACTCTTTGTGACCTCATGGGCTGTAGCCCACCAAGCTCTTCTGTCTGTGGGATCCTCCAGGCAAAAATACTGGAGTGGGTTGCCATGCCCTCCTCCAGGGGATCTTCCTGACTCAGGGATCGAACCCGTGTCTCTTACGTCTTTACCAGTGCCACCTGGAACAACAGCTCCACTGAATGGTGGGGAGGGGGAGGTCCTTAGCCTCTCATGGACCTTCTGGGACTAGGAAGAAGGATTTACAGTGTCTCCCCAGACTACAGTCTTTTCCCATTTAGTTAATATATGGTCAGTTTGGAATGGCCTTTGGTTTTTTCCTGTAAAGTTCTGGGTATGGACATCAACCCGGGGGCTCCACATTCCAGAGCAGTTTTGTACAGCCTGGGCTATTGTCCTGTCTGCCTCCCACTGGCTGGGCCCTGGACCTTACTTCACCCTGCACCCTGGGCCTCTCAGCTATGAAAGGGCAGTGACAGCTGTCCTGAGCTCATGGGACGAGGTGAGGATCAGCTGGTGGGACAGACGTGGAGCCCTGGGCAAGGACCCGTCGGTGAAGCTGCTCTGAGCTAGGCTCGTCTGAGTGGCAGGAGGCGGACAAGCCTCGTCTCAGCCCCTCGTGAGGCTCTGCCTCAGCGACTTCTCTAGAGTTGCCCAGTGTGGGGGTCTCCGGGGATGCCTGCTCAGCCACGGAGGGGGGCATCTTTGTCTATTGCTTCTCCCATATTTAGCAGCTGGACACTCCACTGCCTGTTCAAGGCTCCTGAGTTCAAGCCAGAAGATGCCCTTTCAAGCCTACTCTGCCTCCCCACAACTTTGATTATGAACAAGGTACTTTCCGTCACTGAGCCTTTATGACCTCACTTCTATTCTGAGTGTTCAGGCTGTTGAGAAGGTGCAATCGTCTCCTTGGGGTGCAAAGTACCACAGACCAGTGTGTGCTAAGTTGCTTCAGTCATGTCTGACTCTGTGTGACCCTATGGTGGACCCTCTATGTGACCGCCAGGCTCCTCTGTCCCTGGGATTCTCTAGGCAAGAATACTGGAGTGGGTTGCCATGCCGTCCCTTCAGGGGATCTTCCCGACCCAGGGCTCGAACCTCAGTCTCTTGCATCTCCTGCATTGGCAGGTGGGTTCTCTACCACTAGCACCACCTGGGAGGGGCGTAAACAGCACGGAAATATTCTCTCACAGTTCTGGAGTCCGGACGCCCGAGATCAAAGTGTCTGCAGGCTTGTTTTCTCCTGAGGCCTCTTCCCCAGGCTTGTGGGGCCATCTTCTCCCTGTGTCTTCACATGGCCTTCCCTTGACCCGTGTCCTGATCTCTTCTGATAAGGATGCCAGTCAGACTGGATTAGGATCCACCCCCTACAACCTTATTTTAACTACCTCTTTAAAAACTGTGTCTCTAAATACAGTCATATTTTGAGGTACTGAGAGCTAGGACTTCAATATAGGAATTTTAGAGGGTGTGGGGGCACTCTTCGGCTCATAAGTTAAGGGAGAAACTGTGTATTGAAACTTGGCATAAAGCAGCCACTTGATTAGTGCTAGTTTGGTATGTTGATGTGTTTTCAGAGTCACTATCACCAAAAAGAACACAAATAACAAATGTTGGTGAGGACGTGGAGTAAAGGGAGAGCTTGGGCACTGCTGGTGGGAATGTAAATTGGTGCAGCCACTGAGGAAAACAGCATGGATGTTTTTCAAAAAATTAAAAATAGAACCACCTATAATAGAAAAAACAAAAACACCAATTCAAAAAGATACATGCACCCCAACATCTGTAGCAGTGTTGTTTACAATAGGCAAGATATGGAAGCAACTGAAGTGTCCATCAACAGATGAATGGATAAAGATGTGGTGTATATATATATTTATATATATATGTATGTGGTTCATGCATATATATATATTTATAATGGAATACTACTCAGCCATAAAAAGAATGAGATTTTGCCATTTGCAGCAACAAATGGATGGACTTGGAGGGTATTATGCTAAGTGAAATAAGACATAGAAAGGCAAATACTGTGTGATATCACTTATATGTAGAATCTAAAAATACAGCAAACTAGTGAATGTAACAAAAAAGAAGCAGATTCATAGATACAGAGAGCAAACTAGTGGCTACCAGTGGGGAGAGGGAAGGGCAATACAGGAGTCAGGAACTAAGAGATACAAACTATTGGGTATAAAATGAGCTACAGGGGTGTATTGTAAAATATGAAGAATATAGTCAATATTTTATAATAACTATGAAAGTGAAAGTCGCTCAGTCATGTCCGACTCTTTGCGACCCCGTGGACTATACAGTCCATGGAATTCTCCAGGCCAGTACACTGGAGTGGGTAGCCTTTCCCTTCTCCAGGGAATCTTCCCAATCCAGGGATCGAACCCAGGTCTCCTGCATTGCAGGCAGATTCTTTACCAGCTGAGCCACAAGGGAAACCCATGAAAGGGAAGCTTATAATAACTATAAATGGAGTATAGTATTTTAAAATTGTGAATCACTATATTGTATACCTGTAACATATAGTATTGTACAGCAGCTATGTGGCGCAGTGGTAAAGAACCTGCCTGCCAATGCAGGAGACAGACGTTCTATCCCTGGGTAGGGAAGATCCCCTGGAGGAGAAAATAAGAAGCTGGCGGATTACAGTCCATGAGGTTGCAAAGAGTTGGACCCAACTGAGCACACAGGCACACATACTTCAATATAAAAAGGAAAAAGAGGTTGATGTGTGTGTCTGCGCTCTATTTTGTTGAGGTGACTTACGGTTCATGAACAGGTATGACGGCGGCTCTAAGCTGAACCGGCCTTGGGCTTCATTTCCGTCTAGCTCATGCCCAGCCTGGCTGCCTGCTGCGCCACCTCTGGAGAGAGGCACCAGAGGGCAGAACTGAGAATTTTTTTTTTGGCTGTGATGCTGCTGAATCAAAAATGAACTTGGTAAGTGTCCTCAGGCCACGTAGCATTAGGGGCTTCAGGACATCGTCCATCTGCCGTCGTACTGGTCGCAAGCCCTATGTCACTGGGGCACAGGTTCACAACGGTCACGTTAAGAATGAAGAAAGGACTTCTCTGGTGGTCTGGTGGCTAAGACTCCATGCTCCCAATGCAGGGAGCCTGGATTCAATCCCTGGTCAGGGAACTGGATTCCACATGCCATAACTAAAGATCCTGGGTGCTGCCACTAAAACCTGGTGCAGCCAAAAAAACAAAAAGAATGAAGGAAAATCCATCCTGAGCCATTGAGGTTACTGGTGACATCTTTACAAAATAGCCTTTCAGTGTTTGTTCAGGTAACACAAAAACAAACAAAGACCAGTGGTAACAACAATCACAAAAATGATGAAAGAGGGAGAGGGAGCTGCCTGGTCCCAAAGACGAGAAAAGCAGAAGTCTCTGGGAAATTTCTGTCCATCCCTGCTTCTGTCCCAGGACAGGGCAGCAGCAGCTCTGGCTTTGGGCTTTACCTCTCTCTTTTCTCAAATTTCCTGTTCCTAGTTTCCCACATCCCATAAATGTCATCACCCTCCATGGATTCCTCCGTGGCTCTCTGTCACTCAGAGATGTCCTGCTGGCCAGGGTTCATGGCTCTGGGTAAGACCTGCCAGTTGGAAACCAGTCAGTCCTAAGGGATATCAACCCTGAATATTCAATTCATTGGAAAGACTGACGCTCGAGCTGAAGCTCCAATACTTTGGCCACCTGATGTGAAGAGCCAACTCATTGGAAAAGGCCCTGATGCTGGGAAAGATTGAAGGTAAAAGGGGAGTGGGGTGACAGATGGATAGATAGCATCACCAATGCAATGGACATGAGTCTGAGCAAACTCTAGGGAGGCAGTGAAGGATATAGGGAAGCCTGGTGTGCTGCAATCCGTGGGATCACAGAGATGAACATGACTTAGTGTTCTAAACAACAAGAATGCTTCCTTCCAGAGAGAAGCAGGCAGAGGCTTTCAAGCCCATGAGCCGTTTGCCTGCAACCTTTGATCCCCTCTGTGCTCTCTTGGTTAATGGCAAATATCATTGTTCAAGAGACACACCACAGAGGTGAGTGTCCTCAGCTAAATGGGCTAAATGATGAAATGGAGGTGCAGATGTTTTTCTTGTACACAGCTCTGTCTATTCTAACAGCATAAATGATGAATTTGAGCCCCCCTCAAAATGAGCCCTGAAACCTCAATGGAGGTGAGAAAGAAAGAAAATTTTAATTCTAGATTTTGGGAAAACAAAAATTTCTGGTTGTAATTTTGGATCCCCTTGATGGATGGATTTGCTTCAGGTGGGGGATGTCAAAGGCTCAGGTGTGAGTGGCAGGGGGGAGGGCGGCCACAGCTGCAGTGCAGAGAGGCCAGATGGCTTGCCAGGAAGGAGAGAAAACTCGGGGAATTCTAATGATGAGCAGCCCTCAAAGAGCTTTCAGAGAGCGGCCAGACGTGCTGGGGAGCCTGGGAGCCATTGCAATTAACATCTAGAAACAATTGTGGGACATGCTTGCCTAAAATATAGACCTGGGCACACGCAGTGTTTGGAGCATGCACTCAGGGCAAACAATCAAAGTGGTCCGTGGATGTATGCAAATATGTACACATTACACACACACACACACACACACACACACACATATACACACATATATAGTACATGTTTGTTAAATGTATGTTGATTAGAAAAAAATCAAACGGGGAGGAGACTGGCAGATACCAGGTTTTCCAAGTCTTCATATTCGGTCCACTTCCCCACATTGCCACTGGGAACACGCCCCTGGCTGCCAATCTGGGTACGGACCAACTTCTTGCTGCACCCAGCCCAGCCCAGGTGTTCTCTCTACCTTTTGTGTGAGCTGTGCCACCGAGGAAAGGTGAGGCTGTCACTTTCTCAAGCTGCTGCTAGGCTCTCTCTTCCTGAGCTGAAAAGAGCCTAAGGTTTTTTGTTTTTGTTTTCCTATTAAATAGTATAAGACCACTTTAAATAGCCAGGTGAAGTGAAAATGTTAGTCACTCAGTCACGTCCGACTCTTTGCAACCCTGTGAACTGAAGCCCTCCAGGTTCTCTGTCCATGGGATTTCCCAAACAAGATACTGGAGTGGGTTGCCATTCCCTTCTCCAGGGGATCTTCCCAAAGCAAGGATCAAACATGGGTCTCCTACCTTGCAGGCAGATTCTTTACTGTCTGAGTTACCAGGGAAACCCAAGTAGCCAAGCGGTCATGGTCAGATGTTTTAGTATTTATGCAGACTTCATGGAAAGGAGCTCACAGTAGTCTCAGGAGTCTTACTAACCCTCAGGTTAGTGAGTGTGAGTGTGTGTGTGTGTGTGTGTGTAGGATGACAGGAAGTTGGGGAATAGGTTGGAAGGACAGCAGCATCTCATTTTAAAAAAACTGAGTGGAAATTCCCCAAAGGTCCAGTGGTTAGGACCTCTGTGCTTTCACTTCTCGGGGTGTAAGTTTGATCCTGGTCAGGGAACCAATGTTCCACAGGCCACAAGGTGCAGCCAAAAAAACCCCCCAAAAAACAAACAAACAAAAAAACAAGACAAGACTCTGAGCATCTGTGCTTTTGCATGGTTTCCAGTAAGAAAGTATCTGTATAGTGGACTTCCAGTTGAGTGCTCTCCTGAGGAGACAGACCACATGAGGAGGAAGGCGGCCAGTTCCCCTCTTTTGCTGGCCATGCTGAGGCTGTTCGTTGACAAGGATTTGAGAGGACAGGTAGAGAGGTGCTCGTCGCCCTGGGAGGATCTGCCTGCCAGCCCCAACCCACCCCCTACCTGCTTTTCACCTGTGCTGGTGTCATCTTCAAGCTGGACCACCCTCATCCTTGTCTAGTGAACTTATTTGACTCTGATCCCATAGCTGCAGGGCAGTGCCAGGATCCCCAGCCAAAGCCCACGTGACGAGAGCTGGGCTGCCCCGGGGGTGCTGGCCCCTGAGTGCAGGATGGGGCTGGGGCTTCTTCTCCGAGGCTTTTCAGGGCTGCCTGGCCTGGCTGCTGTCACACTTGGTAGCGCAGGAGATGGATGAGGGGACAAAAAGAATTCCTGCCAGGCTTGGGGTGTTACCGGAATTCTATTGACTGTCCCCGCATTTGGGTCTGTTCCTGGTCCTAGAGGAGAATCAGTAAACATAACCCCCCAAAGTCTCAGTGTGAAAAGGAAAAAACCCACAACATAGCAAGCTTTTCTTGGCAGCCTTTCACTTCACCCGTAGTACAGGTTTGCTGACTGTCTCATGTGGCTGCAGTTAAGTTGGTGCAGGTAGTCACTCCCTGGTGTGGCTGGAGAATCTGCCTGCTGTTTTCTTTTTCTGTCACCCCTGCCCCTCTCCCAGAGCTATTTGCTCCCAGGGAATCCTACAACACGCAATGAGGATAAGAAAAGAACACAGCCCACGGTGGTTTGGGAACACAGGGGACAGTCTAGTTGTTAAGCAGCCATGATCCTGGGCTTTGATAGGTGTGTCAATGACAAATGGGCGCTTGGCATGGGTGCTTGCCATCTACCTCTGCAAGGATTAAAACATGAGCTGCTGCAGCTGCTGAACTTCAACACCCCCCTGAATGGAGTTCAGGGTAGAGAGCAGAAATGAGGAACTCTGCTCAGGGAAAAAGTGGCAGGACAGGTTTTCAGATGGTCAGGTATATTCAGGAGCCAATTTTATGAGCCCAATTCTTGTATCTCCTCATATCTAGATAGCACTGTAATCCTTCATGTTGAGGACTGTTCCTCACGACTGGCAAAGCTTCACAAAACCAGTAGAAACCTTTTGGAGAAATATGTGCTTGATGCCATATACTCCCCCATCACCAAAATCTCATATAGATCTCCCCACCCACTGCCTCTTTGGAGCAGCTTCTCAGAGGTATCTGAAGTATCATCTCCCAGGCTGCAGTCCTCATTTTGTCCCAAATAAAACTAAATTCTCAACTCTCAAATTGTGCATTAAAAGTCCACAGGTGTGTGAGAATGGAGGTGACAAAATAGCAGAGATGGTGGAGAGCAGGTGGGGGACAACCGATGGCAGCATTTAAGAGCAAAATCCCCCGCTAAGGAGCTTGTAGGCAGACCAGGGTGTGGGCTCTGGGACGCATAGGACTCTGGCTGGTCTGTCCCTCTTGGCTCAGTGTGCCAGGCTGTCGGCCAGCGGTTACTGGGCGAGAGGAGCCTGGGCAGAGGATGAAGAGGAGAGGAAGCCATGTGGGCGAAGCTGAGCCAAGCAGAGAACGGGTGAGGGGTGAGAGAGGCCAGAAATCAGAAATGAGAGTGCAGGAGGGCGAATATGAGGAAGTGAAACCGTGGGGTTTGCAGAGAGGCATTGTGATTTTGGGGCAGGAGACCTGGGTCTCACCTCTGCCCTTTATGAGCTGGGGAGCTTTGCAAAAGGGACTTACCCTCTCTGAGCCTCCATTTTGCTACCTTGAAAATGGAGCCAATGATCATTTGCACCCCCTCTCCTTCAGAAGGCTTGTGTAAGAATTAAACGAAGACATGCAGGCTCTGTAAGACAAAACTCACGCTAACACACTCCTCAGCCAAACAGTTGGTTGGGTCAACAAATTGGGTTGAAGGAAGAACTAAATAGAAGCGTAGAAAACAGAACATAGAGAAAAGATGATTAATCCAAGTAAGCGGGAGGGAGCCAGGTGGACAATTAAGAAAGAACCAAATGGTGCTGATGCTGGTGGAGACACCAGATTCACTCGAAAATGCAGGAGTGACAGGGTCTATTGGTTGAACAGTGGCACCCATGTTTAAGAGACTAGTGTTGGCTACTGTGCAAGTGAGTGGAGGCAGCGACAGGAGGAGGCGAGCAACAGAGAAACCCCAGGGTGGAAGTGGTGAGAGAAAGTCAAGCAAGAGTTTGCCTGAGGGAGGCTGAAGGCAGAGGCAGGAGGTCGCGCACTGATGAACAGGTAGACAGCAGAGCCATTGTGGGTGGGGTACCGTGGACAGGCAGTTTGAGGCAGGGTACCTTAGTTGAAATTTGGGCTAGATGAAATCTTTATATCCAAAATGGCAATCTAAGGAATGGATGGGATCGTTTTGTTTCAGGAAAGAAAGTCTTCATTGATTTGTTCTGAATCCAATTATTTGGTTCAAACTGGAAGCTGAGTCATGTGTAAGGGAGAGTCCCATGTCTAATTCGAGAGAAAGGTCAAGCTTCTGTGATCCAATGCCATCAGAAGCAAAGGAAGAACCTCGGCAAGGAGGTGACAGCATTGTTCAGCCTTTCAGGAGGGGAGCCAGCGAAAATGGGGTGATTGTAGTTGAGTTAAGGGGTAAAAGTTGAGAGGCGGAGGACAACCAAGGTTGAAAGGGCTTCTCTGAGAGGCCCTTTTGTTCCTGGGCAAGACGTTGCTACTGCTGGGTTCAAGGGGAGAGGGAAGGATGATGGATTGCCAATGAACCTATGAAGAATGAGGCAAAGCAGCATGAAACCATTTGTTTGGGCTTTATAGATTTTCTAATAAAAACGTCAAGGTTTTTTCACACCATTTTGAAAATGTCATCAAATGCAAAACAGTCCTCCTTGTGCCAGTGACAAAGGCTGCATTTCCAATGGTAAATTCCATCCTGAGATGCAAGCACAAAGTTTCTCAGGTTTGCCTCCAAGTCAACCCAGGGGTCAGGTTTGGTCCAGGACCCTCCAGGGTGACCCTTCACAGTAACTGACCCCTCCCCATAGAGCCCAGAACTTTCCTGACCATGAAGTATTGGGGGAGGGAGTAAGGCTTAATGTTTGGGAACATCCCTGTGAACAGGTCCACTTCTGAGCTATATTTGGGGACTGAAGTGTGTATCTCTGAGTTATTTCTGACTCAGATTATTTCTGGTGTTGTCATTAAAAAAAAAAAAAATCTTTCAACGGACTTTCTTGTCTCTAGACTCCCCTCCTTGCCTCATACTCTTCCTAGAAATTATTATTTGCATTAATTATTATTATTTTAATGCATCTTTAATCAGGTGACATCCCAGCTCAAAGACTTTCAATGGTTCCCCTTTGCCTATTTTTGGTTTTCATTTTCATAACATTTTAAGGTTAACCTAAGAAATCCAAAGATATTATCATTATGAAGTTTAATCCACATTAGAATGATGAATGAGATATTTTATATCCTTTCTTTGTATTGAGCTTCAAACCCAGTGTGTGTTGTCCCATTATAGCCCAATCTCAGGGGGCACTAGTGGTAAAGAACCCTCCTGACAATGCAGGAGATATAAGAGACCCGGGTTCTATCCCTGGGTCAGGAAGATCCCTGGAGAAGGAAATAGCAACCCACTTCAGTATTCTTGTGTGGAGAATCCCATGGACTGAGAAGCCTGGTGGGCTACAGTCCGTACGGTTGCACAAAGTCAGACACAACTGAAGCAATGTAGCACACAGCACACACGCAATTTTAAAATTCAATTTTATCAGGTATATTTCATCTGTGTTTAGATTTCCTAGGCTGGACAGTTGTAAGAGAAGATCCACAAACCCAGTTGTCTAAACATGCCTCAAACATTTCCAATAACTGAATCAAACATCCAGTTTTAGAGATGAATTTACATTAGTTAAGTTTGAATCAAAGAACAGAAATCTCACCCTTTTTGCAGAGTAGCATCCCACGGTAAGGCTGCACTCACTCCTCTTTGCCTTTTATATCAGTTGCAAACTCCTGTGACCGGCTTTCTGTCCCTAACTCCTCTGTAGCCTTATCTCCTGCAGTTGCTGGGCATGGACCTCATACTCCAGCCAAGTTCGCCCGGCCTCTGTCCCACTCCTCCACATTCTCTACTCTCCACTGCAGGGCCTCTGCCGCCCCCTTCATCCAGGGCATTTTCCCTTCACACCATCTTTCCTATTAAACTCCTGCGGTTCCTTCCAGATTTATCTCAGAAGCCACTTCTTCCATGAAATCTGTCCTGATTTTCTGAACTGTGAGTCTGTCAACTGTGATTTCTCCTTCTTTTTTTATACTTCAAAGCACACTGGAGCCAGGACTTCCCTGGCATTCCAGTGATTAAGACAGTGCTTTCCACTGCAGGGGGTCATGGGTTCAATTCCTGGTTAGGGAACTAAGATCCCACACACATACTGTGATACATGGCCAAAAGTAAAAAAAAAAAAAAAAAAAAAAAAAATCTTTTAAAAAAGAACACTGGTGCCTCTAATTAATCCACGTTCTAATCCGAGACGCTCATCTCCTCAGCCCCACACATTTTCCAGCCCCTATACCCCATCACCTGCACTAAAGCCTCCTTGAGTTGCCTCCTCCTCATGGGCCACAAGGATTAGGGAAGAGCAAAAGCTTTCCATTTAGAGTCAGCCTCCTTTTGGGGTTCATCTCTGTTAAGTTGACTTGGTAAAAGGGCCATAGATGGAAAAAAGAAAAGAAGAAAGTGGGGAGAGCAGTTGGGTTTTGACCTGGGTCTGCTCTAGCTCATCAGATGGGCCAAACCACATCTAACTTTGGGGGGTGTCTCTTTCCTGGGCCCACAGGCAGAGGCCAGGAAGGGAGCTGCAGATAGACGGTCTTCCTTCCCTGGCAGGTCCTCTGCAGCTCCGAGGGAAAAACTTAAAAGACAAAAAGGAGAGGGGGTTTCTGAAGGGACTCTGTCTCACATGTGGGGCTTCTAGTGGGGCTCATTCTAGGAGGGTCATGGTTCAAGCACTTCCTCTCAGATCCTCTGAGTGGGAGGGATGCTAAACATAGGAAGGGCTTACTTCCGTGATCCAGGCAAACACAGGAATTACACTCCTTGACTTAAAAAAAAAAAAAAAAGTGTATGGATCTGGGGCAAAGCCAGCGGAAGGCAGTCAGGGTCACCCATGTTCTGTGGGGATGCTGTGGTCAACTCAGCAGGCCTACCAGCTTCCGATCCCAGCAGCCGCCAAGGGTCTGTGGTTAGATTATCAAGTCTGGGCAAGAGCTTTCCAGGGTGCAAAATACTTGGAGAATAATAATAAGAAGAAAGCAGCTCCCGGATGGGATTCTCATGGGGGCAGGAAGTCGCTGCTAGGATAACAGGCCATACCTTAGTCTGTTAGCCCAGAATTTGATGGTTTAGTCCTAGATGGACCAGTGGTTCATGGTAGAAACCTGAATGCGTCCACCTCATGCCCAAGTTTTCCACATGTAGATGGGATTGCAGCCTGTCATTTCTGGCAACCTGGCCAAAAATGACTGATTTAGCTTCAGGCTGGAAAGAAATACAGCTCCCTTCCTTCCTCCCCTCTCCTTCTCTCCCTCCCTTCTTCCTTCCTTCCTTCAACAGACATTTACTAAATGCCTGCAATAACCAAGAGGATATAGCAGTGAGCGAAACAAACTCCCTGACCTTATACACATGCTAGCAATAGCTAGACAAGCAAAAACATTTTAATTATAAAAACAAAAAAATTTACTTAGTAACATAATAAAAATATCATATATTTGTATATAATATATAATATGTATTATATGTAAATATAAAATAACAGATGAAATTATTTTATGTAGTACTTTATATATATATATATATATACACACACTCACACACACATACACATATATGAATGCATGCTCAGTCGCTCAGTTGTGTCCAACTCTTTTGTGACCCCATGGACTGTAGCCCACCAGGCTCCTCTGTCCATGGGAATCTCCAGGCAAGAATACTGGAGTGGATTGCTATTTCCTTCTCCAGGGGATGTTCCCAATCCAGGGATCAAACCTGTGTCTCCTGCATTGGCAGGCAGGTTCATTACCACTGAGCCACCTAGGAAGCCATATATATAAAGTACTACATAAAATAATTTCATCTATTATTTTATATATATATCTATATATTTGTAACAGAGCCATCGATTTGAAGAAGCATCACCTGAGTGGGTAGCACTGCGACAGAGTCCTGGATGAGACAAGAGTGTTGTTGGGGGAAGTGTCACCTGCAGAGGAAGCTTTGAGTCAGTCCCTGTGGCAGCTGCATGACCCGGGGGCAAGGCGATAACTTCTGGGAAGCTTGTTTCCATGATTTAAAATAAAGCTTAAAGCTAAGCCCTACTGAGGGTGGTGGGGGAAGCTTCCCAGGTGGCTCAGTGGTGGGGAAAAAAAAAAAAAAAGGCCCCCTGCCAGTGCAGGAGCTTCAGGAGCTGCAGGTTTAATCCCTGGGTCCGGAAGGCCCCCTGCAAGAAGAAATACAGTATTCTTGCCTGGAGAACCCCATGGCCCCAGGAGCCGGGTGGGTTACAGTCCATGGGGTCTCAAAGAGTCGGACTCTACTGAGCGACTGGGCATGCATGCAATGACACCTACGGGAGATTAAATGGAAGAAGGCCTGGGGAGGCCTGGCCCCCTGTACAATCTGGACCAGGTGGGTGCTATCTGGCTGAGGGCTCATCGCCCCACTCTTCCTCAGGACCAGGGCACCCCTCAATCTCTCTGGGGCTCTTTGTTAATCCATACAAGGGGAAACAACCCTGCGCCCCTCCTCAAAAGAATGCAAAAGGGCAGGGGAGGCAGCAAGTGCCAAAATGCTTTGACCCAGCTCTAGGATAAAGGTCTGCACAGAATTCGAGCACAGGGGAGAGGACGGCCTCCCCCCGGGGGCGTGGGGGCGACGCCTCCAGCACCTGGAAGGGTTGAGACCCAGATGGAGGGAGCCGGATTTGCCGGCCCGGGAAAAGGCTGGGACGAGAGCCAGTCCCGGGGCGGAGGCACAGCAGAAGGGCGGCTCCGGTGACCGCCAGGAAGCAGCAAAGCGGCAACACAAACAGGAAGCAGGACCGCGGATGAGGGGATGGGGCCCTGTGAGCGCCGGGAAGAGCCAGGCGAGGTGGTGAGGGCGGCCGCCCCGCCCCCCATGCTGGGGAGCAGGAACGGGGATGGTGTGTGGGGCGGCTGTCAGCCCAGGGATCCGAGTGAGACGACATCCTTATCTAAGTACCGAGTAATGCGCCTTCTTACACTTCAAAAAAAAAAAAACAAACCGAAAAACAGAGAGCTGCTGTGTTGCAGTTCTCTTCCCCCTAACTCTGTCGGGAAAGGGTTTTTCTACTTTCTTCTTACCCACTTGGGCTCCCCCGCTGGCTCAGCGGTAAAGAACCAGCTTGCCAATTCAGGAGACTGAGGGTTCGATCCCTGGGTAGGGAAGATGTCCTGGAGAAGGAAAGGGCAACCCACTCCGGTATTCTTGCCTGGGAAATCTCACGGACAGGTGAGGCTGGCGGGCTACAGTCCATGGAGTCCACAAAGAGTGGGATACGACTTAGTGACCCAACTTACCCGCTTAGGCATCTGTCTTTCATGAGTGAAATAGCGTTGCATCCCTGCCCGCCATCACCCTCTGCTGATCCCAGAGGCGGGGCACGGGGCCTGCCTGGTTGTCAGGAACCTGCCTAGAGGGGCGTCTAGCAGATGACCAACTCCCAGTGAGAACAGGATCTGCATGGAAAAGAACAAGAGTGGGTTGCAGACTGATTCGTGGGACTGAGCACGGAGCGGCCCAAACTCCATCCTTTCTTCCGAGTTCCATCTCCGGGCTCCTGTCAGTCTCAAAATTGATAGAGCAGCCTGAAGCCATTGAACAGAGTTATGTGGGCAATCATCTTTCTAATTCTTGCACAGAGGTGCCAATATGTCAGGAGGACCCGGGCAAGGGGACAATGGGGTGGCTTTATTTCGCATGATGACAAGCAAACACTTGAATAGCAAAGAGCTCATGAGCTTTGCAGCAGCAGGGAAAAAAGAGAAGGCCCCCGCATGGCTGGCTGGCTCCACTCCAGTAGCCCTGCACAGTGCAAAAAGGGGACTGCTAACAAAACGGTCATTCAGTGGCTCTCCGATCAGCCTCAAAGGTAATAAGTATGGATGGAGCTTCCCTGGTGGCTCAGATAGCAAAGAATCTGCCTGCAATGTGGGAGACCCAGGTTTGATCCCTGGGTGAGGAAGATTCCCCTGGAGAAGGGCATGGCAACCTACTCCAGTATTCTTGCCTGGAGAATCCTATGGACAGTGAAGCCCGGTGGGCTACAGTCCGTGGGGTCTCAAAGAGTCAGACATGATTGAGTGACTAGCACATGCACACACACACACGGATGGAACAGATGTCAGAAGATGGAGCACTATTTTGGAAAACTGCCGAGATATTTAGAAACAGCACTTTCTTATGAACCTGAGCATGATGCTGAAGGCCCTTTAAAATCAAACATCCCAGGTGCCACCTGTATCTAACATGGTGATAGGATGAGTGCCCGCGTGCCCACTGATACTGGAAGTGCTCTTAAGAAACAGCGTGGATTGATTGTTCTGGCACAAACAAATCACAGACTAATTTACGTATTCCTGCAGCTGCACCCCAGCCCAGGCGAGGAGTTGGCCAATTCACAGTTGACTAGTGCTGCCTCGTTCTTTGCAGATTTTGGCATTTAACTGTAATTAAGATTTATTGTTCACTAGCTCACAGGTCAGGGCAAGCATGACAATATGGGTAACTTTTCTGTTTACTAGTAAAATGTCTGGCAGGGAGGGGAAGCCTCAAACCTTCCAAGCAGAACTTGACAGAAATAAATAGCACCTCTCCACTCCAGGACGGGCGCATGACCGATTTTAATCAGACACGAGGGTTCTCTTTAAGGGAGGGCAGGGAGAAATCGGCAAGAGCTAGTGAAGTGTGCCGTTGCTTTTGCACCAGAAGGGGATGGGCTGGAAGCCAAATCAATTATTGCTGATCTTCTGGATTTGGGGAAGGGACTGTCTGCCCAGTGTGGGAGGCTGGGATGGATGGAGACCTTGATGCCAACAAAGGTGCTGTAGAGAATGAGATCTGCCAGCCTTCACAGCCCCTCCTTGCTACCAAGAGGAGCATCCTTGCTCATCTCTCTCTGCTCTCAAGGATGCCCTTGGACCAAATCAGGTGGCTGCTGGAGGAGAGAGGCAGAGTTCAGCAGTCAGTGACTGTTCACCTGCTTCTGCAGTCTGTCTGCTGAGGTCCTGTGTGGGTGACCCGCGACACAGTGGGTGTGAATGAACCAACGGTCTGTAAGCAGACGGATGAAGAAGGGCATCACATCCCTCCTGGTTGATTAGAAGGCAGAAATGCTGACTCTAATGTCCTTCAGTTTCCTCGCATCTATAATTTATTGTCTATTATTGTTTGTCCTCCATGGGGTCTCTTTGTCAGTGCCTATGTGAAATAAGAAAACATTACTCACATGAACCAGAGATTTAGACCCTGAGCTTGCTCTGTTTCTCTTGCTTCCTGACAGAGGATGGAAAAGAAAGACAAACCCTTTGCTCTATAGTAACACCATTGACTCCAGAATATGATTTGATATGATTTTGTAAACATATCTTTGTATATCATTCTAAACTGTACACCATTCAGATGGTGGCTTATGAAAATACATACAACATTTTAGAAAAAATTAAAAGTAAATGAAGGAAAAATTGAATGATTCTTGGGATCCTCCTGTTTCATGTTGTCTATTAATATTCCAGATACCAATTCATGGAAGTTAAAGACAGTTAATTCTGGTCTCAGCTATCCAGGACTTCCCCCGTCACTTTAATTAGATGACGTTTGTTTTCCTTTTTACCAGAAAAGGATCTTGAGATTCTAAGAAGTATAAGAGAGGTTTTGTTTTGATGTTATGAGGGGGCTGTAAAAACAAGTATCTTCCCCAAAGGTAAAAGGAGGGGAGAATGGGTGTGAAATTCATGTTAATGGTGGATAGAGACAAAATCTGAAGAAAGATTTAAAAGAAAACTTTACAAATATTTTACCAACCGAAGGTGTTTTCTAGTCCTAGACACCAGATTTCTAGTCTTGTGGAATTCAGTTCAATGACAGTGATGCTAAATCACAGAAGAGGAAAATATAATTCTAAGAGGGTAGCTCCTAATATTTAGATCCGATTGTTAGTGGCGTTTTAACCACTTAAAGGAAAGTAAGACCTACCTTTCACTAAAGTCACTATCACTTGTTTGATTTTCAAATCTTGCCAGCATTTCTCTAGCCCAGGGACACTGAGAAAGGCACAGGGAGGCTCAAGGGAGTCTCAATTTGACCGTAAATGTGAGCCTAGTGTACGGAGCCAGGGGACTCTGGTCCTTGGTGATGCTCTGCAAGGTGATCTCGGGGAACACAGACATCACTCCAGAGCTTCCCGAGTTGCTGATCTAAGCAAAGCACGTTGTTAAACCTCGGCCTGGACTGCCCTGGATGCAGATGCACATAGAAAATGATGTGGAGGATGCTACAGCCATTTAACAGACAGGACATTGTGGAGCCCACTGCTCTTGGGTCCAAACAATGGGAGGAGGAGAGAGGGAGCTGCAGTGGCTCGAAACAGGGGGCCAGCTGGAGGAGGCTCACTCTACTCTCTTCCAGGGGCTTTGTGGAGGAAGTGGGGTCTCAGGAGCTAGTCGAATGATTGCAGGAGACAGCTTGATGAAATGGGATGGGGCAGGATTCCAGGCTCAGGGACTCATGCCCAGAACGAAGGGAACTTGAAGGAGGGAAGATGCTTAGCTGAAGGGGCAGTGGGAAGAACTCCAGGGAAGGAAGTGGAGGAATGGGCTGTAATGTAGCTGAGTTGCTTAGGTTCTTGATGCGTACTTAGTCACTCAGTCATGTCAGACTCTTTGTACCCCATGAACTGTAACCCACCAGGGTTGTCTGTCCATGGGATTATCCCAGCAAGAATACTAGAGCGGGTTGCCATTTCCTTCTCCAGGGGATCCTCCCAAACCAGGGATGGAACCTGCATCTCTTGTGTCTCCTGCATTGGCAGGCAGATTCTTTCCCACAGGGCCAGAAGACCCTCTTGATGCGTATAGGAGACCCTTACCCTCTCAACACAATCGCAGCTTCTCCATCTGCGCTGAAAATGTAACTACTTGTTATATACTTGTTTATAACAATGTATACTAGGTTATAACAATGTATCTTTGTTATAACCTCTGCATTTACGCTTTGTTTCTTAAGAATAATATTAGTCATCACATTCTTAATGCAATAGTCAAGAATGAGAGAGGATTCATCAAAGAATGCCCAGATTAGGGAGAAAATGGATCAGAACCCAGGGAAAATAACTCTATTGTTTGAAAATTTTAAAAATGTGTTTAAAGAAGAGGAGCATGGAGTAATTATTATTTTCTGAGACACTAACCATTGGGAATTTCCTTTTACAAGGAGAAAGGTAAACAGTAGTTTTCTATCTCCAAGGAAGAAGCACAGAACTGTCAGAGATTTGGGGGGTGCTTTAAGCAGATACTGTGGCAGTGGCGGTGGTTTGGGCTCTTCTGGTGGCTCAGTTGGTAAAGAATCCACCTACAATGCAGTTGACCTGGGTTCAATCCCTTGATGGGGAAGATCCCCTGGAGAAGGAAAGGGCAACCCACTCCAGTATTCTTGCCTGGGAAATCCCATGGACAGAGGGGCCTGGCAGGCTACCCCCTCCCTGCCAACGGGGGTCACCAGAGTCAGAATTAGCCCTTAAAAATACCGTAGGAATGTCAACGCCCATTGATAGTGTGTGAGAGACTGGCTGCTATCTTCCAGTGCCCTTCCCAGGAATAGAAGTTATCAGTACTTATGACATCACAGGCGGAGAGCTGGTGTCCTGTTTTTATTCTGGTCTTCTCCGCCTGTGAGGATAAGCCCTACCCAAAATCAAAATCAAAATTGAACTCTCTAATCTATTTGACCACTGGCAACTCTTCTGTGAATTGCCTGTTCAACCCTCTTGCCCATTTTTCTACTAGGTGCTGTATCATTTATTATTTTGCAGAAGTCCTTTGTGTATTAGGGACACACAGTTCATGCAAAAGAGCTCTCAGGCCGTTATACCCTGGCCTGCATTCAGTAGAACTGATTTTCTTTTTCTTTCTCTAATTTTATTTTATATTGGGGTGCAGTTGATTAGCAATGTTGTGTCAGCTTCAGATGTACAGCAAAGTGATTCAGTTATAATATATCCATATATCTATTCTTTTTCAAAATCTTTTCCCACTTAGGTTATTACAGAATATTGAGCATATTTCCCTGTGCTATACAGTAGGCCCTTGTTGGTTATCTGTTATCTTCATAGGAGTGTCTCCGTGTCAACCCCAAACTCTCAATCTATCCCTTCCCCTCAGCCCTTCTCCTTGGTAACTATAAGTTTTGTCTCTAAGTCTGTGAGTCTAGAACAGCTTTACTTAATTTGCCAATGTTACAGTTTAAAAAGGCCATTTCAGAGTTTTTGTTTATATTTGTCTGCTTATTAATGAGATTGAACATTTAATTAGGAATTTATATTTCTTTTGCAAATATCCCTTTCCGCATTCTGGTGGGGAGATGCTGACAGTGTTTTTCTTACTGGTTTGTAGGATATGAGCCCAGGGTCTAGGATTTGTGGTAAATAATTTGTTGCTCAAATTTTAGGTACTCAGGTATCTGTGAGCTTTTTTGCTCTGCTTGCAGGGGGACTTCTAGCTTTGTGGACAGAGTGGGGAGAAGGTATATGTTTCCACACTGACTTGTTTTCTCCTTAAATTTAGAAATCACACAGAACTCTGCTAATGGGCCTTTCTGCCAGCTCTCGCCCCTGACTCTGCCTGCTGGCACCCCATCCTTGCTAGCACAGTGCCCTGACATCTGCTGTCACTGTTCATTCTCCCCATCTCTGGTCCCCACGAGATGAGATAAGCCACATGAAGTGCAGGGTCTGCGTGGGGGAGGGGCTTTCTGAGCGCATCCTGACATTTCATTAAGGTGCCAGCTCACACCTGGTTGGAATGAGTTCAGCCCGAGGCCCCTGAATCTGTGACATCAGTTTCCAGCCACACCTGTCCCGGGATGTCAGTCTTACAGGAGACCCAGGACTACTCTCTGGAGGCTGCATCTCAGCCCCGACAGCCGGCTCACGAGGTCGCATGTGTGCTTGCCCCTTCCACTTCTCCGACAGCCTGTGGAAATGCAGGCTTAGATTTGGCACCTCCCATCCCAGCCAGGTCACCACCAAGCTTCATGCATATGCAAGGCTCAGCCCTGGGTGTGGGTGCCCAGTGTGTCAAAGCAACCCCACTGGCAAGGATAGACTGTGTCAGGACCCCTGGAGACAGGCATGAGCCCTTACTGTATACTCGGCACTTTGCGTATTTTTCATTTCCACGACCCAGCAGAGTAGCCATTTGTGTTTAAAAGTGAAGCCATGAGACTTCCCTGGTGGTCCAGTGGTTGAGAATACACCTCCAGTGCAGGGGGTTTGGGTTTGATCCCTGCTCTGGGAACTAAGGGACCGTGTGCCTCAGGGCAACTAAGTCTGAGTGCCACAACTTCTGAGAAGTCCACAAGCTGCAACTGAGACTCTAGGCAGCCAAAAATAAACAAATAAAATATTTTTAAAAATTAAAGTGAAGCCATTAGGAAATGAGCAACATTAAGAAAATCCAGCGAGGGTGCCAGCGATGGGTTTTGAACTCAGGTCTTCCGGCTGCAAAGTGTGCACATGGAAGTGCCCTGTGGTACCAGCCCTCTGCTGCTGACGGGCTATCAGCCTGCAGGGCAGGTTCGGGGGCAGGTGGGGAGGGCAGAGATTCGGAATCGGTGTCCTGGGGGGCACTCCATGACCACAGTTGGAACTGCCCACCCCCATGCTGCCTGCTCCCCACATCAGCACCTGTCTTCACTCTGTCCTTTGTTTATCATTCATTACACTGTCTGTTCACTGCCGTGTCCCCAACATCCAGGAAGGCATCTTGACTTTGCAAACGAAACATGTCCTGCTTGCCCTGGAAGACGGTCATCTGGAGAGATTTCCTGCAGACAGCTGTGCTCATCACTGCTCGGGGTTCTTAAAAACTGCAGTCACAGAGGGTGGCACTTCCTGCCGGGGAGGAACCTCGGCCTCTCCCTGACCTCTCTCATTTTCCCTTGCTGTCCACCTTGGAATTCCTCTCTCATTTGCATTGAGGGCCTCGTTTTTGCCTACCTCAGTACACCCGCCCACCCTCTCCTCTTGTCCTGGGCAGGGAAAAGACAGCATGGTTTGGAGGAGGAGGCAGGGGACAGATAGACAGTAGAAGGCGGGCTCCACCTCCCAGTCCTCACTGGGCCCTTTGGCTGCCCTCAGGCTGATCCTCCCCAGAACCACTCAGGGCCTCAGGCTGGCAACATTCCTCAGCTCCACTGGTCAATTACATCATCGAATAAATACAGGTGGAAGAAGCAGGGGTTCCTTCCTGGCCCCTTCCTAGAACCTTCCTTGAACGACATGATTCCCGTCTGCAGCTGCAGCTGACTGTGCGTGTGTGTGAGGGCGCCACTTGAGACCACAGCCCCTCCTTCCCCAGCTCCAGGCTGCATTTTGCCTCTCCCTCTCCCTCTCTTTCTCTCTCTGAGGCCCTCAGTCATCTCCTGACCAGGTTTTTAAAAGGGGGAAGGATTGGGAAGCAAACCCAAACTCTGGTTTTTGAGTGGGGCGAAGCCTTTCACATGACGAAATAAAAGAACGTGCATCAATAGCTCAGAAAACAATGGTAATACTTAATTAACCTTTTGGAATGGCTTCTCTGCAAATGTGCACGTGCCAGCTCATCCTCAGAACACAGGGACTGTGTGTGCCGCTGCTGAGATCAACAGGCTGGTCTGTGCCTTTCTTCCGTGGGGACCTCACGGGGGTGGTGTGGGTGGGGTGGGGGGGAGTAAGGCCCACTCCCCTCCCCCGCCCCCAAATCCCTTGTTTTACTTCAAAAATGCATGCAATCCAGCTGTCAGGGCTGGATGTGGCCTGTGGGGCTACACAATTGAGGAGCCCAAGTTGCAGCCTGCTCCCCTCCCCTGTCATTGCAACAGACAGGCCGTGGGCTCCGGGGTGGGGAAGTTAGGTCTGCTGCCAGCAGAGATCAGCCCACCCTTGGAGCTCTCCCCAGGCCATGCATATCCACAGGACAAAGGGATTTGGCTCCTCCGCAAGTGTCCACTCTCTGGCTTTCCTAGTGATCTTTTTTCTTTAAAAGGAGGAGTGGCTCTCTTGTGGTGTGACAGGAGGCATCCTGTCATGCAGAGAGCACTGGGGTTGGCTCATTAAAACATCACCTGGTTGAGGTAAATCAGTGTTGATGGGGTTATTTAAGGTATTCCGATCGTGGAGCTGGTGTGTCAGGCTGAGCAACTTGTTACTTCCATCATGGGCCAGATGGAAACCCCTCCTTTTTTTGCTCTGCACCCCACACCTGCTTTAATGAGCAAGTCTCACAAAGTGATCAGAAGCCTGAGTTGATAGGTGGTGACCGATAGTTTTCATTTTCTTTTATCAATAGCAGTAGCAGAATGAGTTGGGGAGGGTGGTATTTTGCTCTTTGGGACTTTCAGAAAATAGAGTTCTAACATCAAGAAAATGGATACGGAACACTTGATTTGTACTTTTAAACTGTATGTATCCATCAGTCTAGCACAAAGATGCGTCTTGAAATCTTTAAAAAATTTCTCTAACTTGTAAAAAAAGACTTGTTTCCTTTATGTCCTTTGAAACATCGAGGAAAAAAAGTTTGGGGATTTTTAAGAAACGTGGCCAATCTGTTCAGCTTTGGGGAGAAATATTAAGGCTTATGAAGGCCTGGCTTCCCAGGTGGCTCAGTGGTAAAGAATCTGCCTGCCAATGCAGGAGGCACAAGAGACACGGGTTCAATCCCTGGGTCAGGAAGATCCCCTGGAGAAAGGGATGGCAACCCCCTCCAGTATTCTTGCCTGGAAAATCCCATGGACAGAAGAGCCTGGTGGACTACAGTCTATAGGGTCACAAAGAGTCGGACACTACTGAAGTGACAGAGTACGTGCATGCGTGCACACACACACGATACTATGGGTCAATGGGCTACAAACACAAAGAGGCTTCATTCATCTCTTAAGAGGTTGATTTGGGGCCAGGGAGTAGCCTCTTCACCAAAGCCATCTTCATGATGCTGAAAACCAGAGGCCAACAAAAGGCACTGAATAGCAAAGTCATCAGTGACTGATGATGGTGGAATCACCGCCACGTGAAGGGACTTCTCTGCTGTCCTGGTATTCCAGCCCATCTAATTCCCTCAGCTGCTGAACTATCACATTCAGCGATTAGTACTCTCCGAAAATCTAAGCTGACTCCCAGGAGGTGGAAGAAGAAAACTGTGTATGTGCATACAGAAGACTGGAGCCTCTGTGTGTGTGTGTGTGTGTGTGTGTGTGTGTGCATGCACACATTTGTGCCTGCAAGTGCTGAGGGTCTGAGCAGTTTTCTGAGATTCCCCAGAATACAGAAGGCGTGCGGTGCATATGGCAGAGCTGACAAGTACACCAGAAGGTGAGGAAGTGGCTGGAAGCAACGCTAATGCCACTCCATCTGGAAAGAGGGGGACTGTTGAGTACGTCTGGAAAGCATTATTTCTGCAAATAGCTCAACCTCTATCAACTTTCAGGCAGGGATCCCAATCCGCTGCCAAAATGAGATCTCCCTGACGGCTCTGCGGTGGAAAGAGGCCGAGCGAGCAAACGAGCGGCAGAAAGCAGGAAATCTGCGGGGATGGCAGCCGGCGAAGGTACCACACCGCAAGCACCTGCCACGCTCCAAAAAGACAGCCGGGGTTTCACATCGCATTAGGCCGGGGCTGTGCTCGGGGAGGGCTGAACCTGGTGGGCTCTCGGCCTCGGCAGCCATTTCTGACAATTTCTCACCCTTTTTGGGCTCAGAAAAGCCCCCGATATAGTTAGCCAAATGGCTTTCCTGCATCGATTTTTATCCCCTTGGGTATTTTGGAGGAAATTAAATCCATGTGTTTCTGATTCCGTTGCCATTAGCACGTGAAAATGCTGTTTTGTGAGAGTTATGGGATGCCGTGGGTGCCTTCTCGCGGTGCCGCTAAATGCCATAAAACCGTCGAGCCAGACACGAAGGTGCGAGAAGCCGGGTGCGTTCTGCCGCCGCCATTTCTCTGCCTCTCCCAGAAGGCGATGTGTTTTTGTCATTTGCATCCTTTCTGAATGTAGCACAACACGTCTTCTCGTGCCTGCTAATCATCCATCATTTCCAGTTTGAATGAAGCCTTATTCGTGTGGATGATGAAAAACTGCCCTTAGCCATGAAGAGCTGGACAGGATTCCTACTGAAGCAGCCACCAAGACTGGGTTTGGTCTCCAAGTCTATGGGCTTTGAAAAACGCCAGCTGAAATGCATCCCCAGAAAGGCCCTCGCAGGCTCTGGTCTGCAACGCCGAGGAGCAGTAAGCGTGTCGGTGGGAAGAGTGGGAGAGTCCTGGGCTATGAGCACAGGGAGGGGCTTATCTAAACCCTGCTACCTCTTTCTGTGGTCTCTGAACTTCCACCAGAGTAGTCATCTGGTCAAATGCCATTGGTCTAGGGCCATCTCTACGCCTGACATTCTATGATTAAAAACTGGCCCTGGACACTTCCCTGGTGGTCCAGTGGTTAAGAATCTGCCCTGCAATGCAGGGGACAGGGGTTCGATCCCTGGTCAGGGAACTAAGATGCCACAAGCCTCCGAGGGACTTAATGCTCCCTGTAACTGCTGAGTCCCTGTGCTCTAGAGCCTGAATCACAATTAGAGAATCCATGTTCCACAATGAAGATCCTGCCTGACACAAGGGAGAGCCCGTGGGCCACGACTAAGACTCAACGCAACCAAATAAATAAATGAATATTTTATAAAAGCCCCCCAAACTGCTCCCTGTTTGCCCTTAGTTATCACATTCATGGTACGATTCCATGTATTCAGTCCTTAGTGTGTTCAGTGTTGAGGAGACAATGATGAAAAGCATGTTTCTGTCTGGAGGGAGGAGACTAATTTATGGACCACTGGCTGTGAGTCAGACCCAGGACTGGGGGCTTTATTTGCCAATCTCTTGTCATCTTCACAAGAATACTCTAGGCATTATCACCCCCGCCCCATTTTATAGGTAGAATTGCAAGATCAGGAAGAGTAGACAATTCATTCAAAGACACAGTTTGTAAACGGAGGAGCTGGGATATACGGTCTCTTATCTCTGACACCAAAGCTTTGGTTGTTTTCTCTCCTCCTTACTGTTTCTTGCAGTTTAATGTGATCAATGTTAAGTGTCTGATCAGATGTATAAAATGTAATATTTTATGCCTGGAATCACAGAGGAGGGAGTCCTTAATTCTGTTGGGGAAGTAAAGGAGATTTCATGTGAGAAGATATTTGTGTTGGATTTTGTAGGGTGAGCAGGGTTGGCCAAACGGAGATGGAAGATGGGTTGGGAAATGACAGAAGGAATGGTGTGTGCAAAGTTTATAGGGTGAAAATGAGAGCGAGGTGTTTCGGGAACTGAAAGTACATCACTCACCTTATTTCTGCAGAACTGATTAATGTTTAAACTGCTGAAACTGTTCTGGTCACATCTCTCCTGTGGATACATTTAAATCTCGAGTGTGCATTTTCTTATCAGAATGATAAGACCTCCAGTCTTCTTTGACCTCCAGTCCAGGCTCATTACTGCACCTGTTGGGCCAGGCAGGATGACTTCTCTGGAAGGGCTGGGGTGGATTTTGACTTTGACCTTGGTCAACCTTGATGAGCTCTTGGTGGAGAAAGAGTTCCCTAAATTTTTCTCCACTCATGTTATCTTCAAAGATGCTTCGTAATTCACTTGCAGTGGAGAAAGTTGAAAGCACAGCTGGTGGCAATTTTGCTTTGAATTTGGAGGTTGTGGAGCAAACAGGAAATTTCATGCTGCAACCGTGGGGGAGGCCTACCGAGCTTTAGTAACTTACACGGTGTGTCCACAACCTGCTTCCCATGAAATTGCCTATAAGCGCAGACAACTGGGGGGTGGCCAGTGAGCGGCATGTCTAGAAGTCTCTCTGGATTTTATAATGAGGCCAGTTTCAGCACTTCATAAAACTGCATTGTCCTGTGCTTGGACAAGTCAACCTTGCCCTCTACCTGCTCCCTACAGTCACTTTGCTTTCTGAAGCTGTGTAATCGGCAGTCCACGAAGAGCTGTCTGATCCCATCATAAGGACTTCAGGAGGGCCTAGCTGAACAAACTTTCTGACCTTGGTCTAGAATTTAACCTGTGGCTGGAGTGCCTTTGGTGACATGTCTATGCTTCTAATAATGTCTAAACTGATCCTTTGGGAGCTGGTATCAGCCCATGGTGAGAATCTAGCACTCCATTTAGACCTAGGGGAACTACTTCTGGTCCAGAATCTTCCCCTAAAAAATAAACTTCATCATCCGTCAAGTGAAGAGGTCAGACCAGATAGTTGTAAGGACCTGCCTGCCTGCTCAGTCGCTCAGTCATGTCTGACTCTTTGCGACATCGTGGACTATAGCCCTCCAGGACCCTCTGTCCATGGGAGTCTCCAGGCAAGAATATTGGAGTGGGTTGCCATTTCCTTCTCCAGGAGATCTTTCAAGACCCAGGGATTGAACCCACACCTCCTGCATTGGCAGGTGGATTCTTTACCACTGAGCCACCTGAGAAGCCCTGCTAGGGACCTATCCAGCTCTAAAATGTTCCAGTTTCTCTTGTTCCAGTTGTTCGATACGTTGAGAACCATTGTTTACTCTCAAAGACAAGCTTACTTACCCAGGATCATTCTGAAGACCGTTACAGGTCCCACACCCATTCCAGCTTTCCGTCTTTGCTCCATTAAAGCAAATTCCAATGTCCTTGGCCATGTCTCAGGACAGTTTTCCCAGACATATCTTCAGCCACATGGACATGAATCGCAGTAGGAGCCTCGCCACCGTCCTCACATATCACTCCAGTTGTACCTCCCAAAGAGAATGCCAGTATGGTCTGGACTGCACTGGGGCTGTGTGACTGGGTGTGGACATGGTCAGGTTCTGCCCTTCCAACCTTCCTTCTATGAGAGTTGAGCCATTTTGGGGAGCTTGCAGCCCACTCTCTTCTCCAGTTGGCATCTTTGGGAGTGTAGGCAGCGGTAAATATGTCACGTACGTGGCGGCCAATGGTGAGTGTCCTGGATCCCTTTCCCCTCCTGGCTTGGGCAGAGAGAGACCTGTCAGGTGGCATGGAAACGTTGCTGGCAGGAACCATCGCTCCCTCTATTTGGGAATGAAGGACCATAAATGGTGGCTGCCTTCCAAACTGCCAATAAATAAATATAGGGAGTGTTGACATTGGTCTTCCTGCCAAAAGCCGGGCCGCTTCTGTCCTCCTCTGCGGGGTTATTGAATAGGCTGTTGAGAGGTAGCCTCTGATCTGTTTAGAAGCTCTCCTCCTCTTGGAGACTTTTCAGTCGGCTTTCTGGTCCTTCTTGGAGAGTGAGACATTCTGTCCAGCATGAGCTTATTCATAATAATGGTCAGTAGTGGGTTGAAATGGAGCCATTTCTAAGGATGGACTCTTGTCAATGGATGTGTGCACACGATCAGTTGCTTTACTCATGTCTGACTCTTTGCGACTCAGTGGATCCTCTGCCCATTGGCTTCTCCAGGCAAGAATACTGAAGTGGGTTGCCATGCCCTCCTCCGGGGGATCTTCCCCACCCAAGAATCAAATCTATGTCTCCTGCACTGTAGGTGAATTCTTTACTCACTGAGCCACCAGGGAATCCCGTTGTCAACAGATACTTAAGCTTTAGTTTGGAATGACCGCTGAACTCCTGAGAGGGTGTCCTTTCAACATTCAGTGATCAGGAGAGATGGACTTAATTTCTTCTTGACCCGCAGACTAGGAAGGATTTGGGTTTTCACCTCTGTCTCCTGCGTTAGAGGATTTTGTACTTTGACAGAGTCTGAGGTCAGACAAGATGGTGGCCATGTTCTCCGTAAGAAAGTCACTGAGAGGGAGTAGCTTGCTCACTTTCGCTTGCCTAGGGTTTAATGGGTGCCTGTCACATCATGCCCATTTTCTCAATCCATCAGTCATGTCTGACTCTCTGCAATCCAGTGGTCTATAGCCCCACCAGGCTCCTCTGTTCATGGGATTTTCTAGGCAAGAATACCGGAGTGGGTTACTGGGTGTGGCCTTCTCCAGGGGATCTTCCTGACCCAGGGATTGAACCCACATCTCCTGCATTGTAGGCAGATGCTTTACCGCTGAACCATGGGGGAAAGCTGGCTGTCACATCAGGGGCACTTCATAAACCTGTGTGAAATGAATGAATTAACTTCGAGTTTCCTCTCTGCCGTGATCTACCCTCTCAGGCTGTTCCTGATTCTGAGTTACTCCAGAACTGTTCTCCCAGCATGTCTTAGAGCTTAAGAGTGGGTTCTTTCAGAGGCTTCTCTTGCCACCTACTCACATCTGCCTTCCTTCTCCTCTGGACTCTCACCACCAGCATCCTGCAGGGTTCGAGCCTACCCCATACTCATCCTTGGCCTCTTCTGAAGCAAGGAAGGTCTCAAAAATTTTCAAGGAAAAGGGAGAAAGCAGTGAAACATTTTAGACGAAGGGAGACAGTGCGTGCCTACAAATCCCGGGTACTTTCTCCTCCTTTTCTTTTTTTACATTGGCGCCACTGCTGTATTGTTCCTCTTTCCCTTCTCCTTGAAAAATCTCAAGACTCTCCAACTACAAACAACTCACAAAATCTGAGAAACTGAGGAAAGAGAAGGCAAAGGATTAATAGAGAGATGAATAGCACAATGGCTTCATAGCTTTTCTTTGCTCAAGACCCAGTGGGGTTTTCTCTCTTGCTGGCTGGTGTCCTGGGCACAGCCTCTGGCTTTAAAGGGCCGTGCACACTTCAATTTTCCACCATTGTTTTGACAGCTGATGAGCAAAGGAATTAACCCTTTGTTCGTTTGTTTACTAGTTTCCTTCAATGTATGATTTATCATCTACCTATTTAGGTATGATGGAAGGACATATCCATGTACACACACACACACTGTTACTGGATTTTTAACTAGTTTAGAAATTACTGCCTTCTTTACATAATCTTGTGGCAGCTGAATGACCCAAAAGTTCCTGTTAATGGTTTTGAGGCAAGACTTTTAGGTAATTAGGGAGATTCTAGTTTCCAAGAAAGGCTCATCTTTTCAGAATCCTGGTTCCAAAGAACTGTGGATTGTTGGTACGAAAGGTTCAAAGGACAGCATTCAATTTGGGGACTGATATAGTTTACTTTATCAGTTTACTGATAAAGCAGATTATGCCTCACCATAACAGTAAAGTTACATAAATGTGCCCCTTATATGTTTTCACACATTTTAAAGAATATAATAAGCATGTTTGTGTCTATAAACAGACATAGACCACATGACTGTTGGCTTTTTTTCCCTTTAGCTCAGTTCAGTTCAGTTTTTTTCCTTAGGATACTTAATATACTTTCGTTATTTATATTTTCTAATGGTGTGAAAGTACCCAGAGGGTGAATGGCAAAGGAAGAGAGCTGTAAAAATGGAATAAATAAATACACTTAATTTTAAAAAAAATCTGAGTTCATGATGTCTGACTTCTATTCATGTTATCGCTACTCTTGTTGCTTTTTGGTTTTTGTTTTGCTTCTTGACTGTTGTTGTTTTCCACCAAAGCTGTCATTTATCGTGAGAACAAGAGCAGCCATGTGTTGATTTTTCTGGATTCTTCTTGGACACTGTCCCAGTGCTAATGAAGGCCCTTCCACAGTGCTAAAGAGCTGGTGCCAAAATCAGTTATGCTGAAAACAATAGAGGAGAGGGGTACACAGACAGTGTGTGCATCCCTGCACAGACGTGTACACACCCGAAGAGCTCTGAACCAATACGTGTGCCTGTGCACGCAGACACACACTCACATCTGTGCAAACACAGAACGTGTGCGCTGGAGCTACACGGAGGGGAAGGTGGGGGCTGCGTTTTTATAAAAGGACTTTTTGCATCTGCTTGTAGACAATTTTTGTGGATCAGAAGATGAACAGAATTTCTAAGTTTTGCAGTGTCTTCATTTGTATTAGAGACGTATGTTCACCACCTTGGGCTTCCCTGGTGGCGCTAGTGGTAAAGAACTCGCCTGCTAATGCAGGAGACATAAGGGACTTGGGTTCGATCCCTTCGTCAGGAAGATCCTCCTAGAGGAGGGCATGGCAACCCACTCCAATATTCTTGCCTGGAGAATCCTATGGATAGAGGAGCCTGGCGGGCTACAGTTCATAGGGTCGCAGAGTTAGACATGACTTAGCACACACACATTCACCAACTTAAAAAATTTAGATGTGAAAGCAGCAGAGGCTAAGCTAAGTGCTTTCCAGGTACTTCTCGAAGTAGAATCCTTATCTCTTAATAAAACAAATAAGATCTTTAATAAAGATGATTAGAGATTATTCAAGATTTTTAGAGATCTTATTTGTTTTTTTAAGAGATAAGGATTCTACTTCAAGAAGCAGCTGGAAAACACTTCGCTTAGGCTCCGCTGCTGTGCTTATATTAAGAAGGTCCTTAGCACTGAACTTCCAGTACTTTTGAGGTGGTGCGTTGCCCCTAAACGGGAAATTTTGTAACTGGGCTCCCTCTCCCCCGCCCCGCACACCCGTCTGCCTTTCACCCAACGTGCAATTATTCTCTCAATTTGTTTACAGGGTTTGGAGATAGGGACAGAGTTCTCTGGCGATCAAGCAAGCGAGCAATCGCCCTAAAGAGGAGCATTTAGAAGCCATAAAGCCTAAATGCCCTGCCATGCGTCATTACACTACAGTTATTCAAATTTAGTAAATTAAATTAAATAATCTCAAATAACTGGAGTTCGGGGCTTTAAAAATTCATCTCCATGGTGCCCAGTAGTCAATTTCCTTTATTATTATTGTTCATCATGTAGAATTTATGTTTTTGAGGAATCAAAATCCTTGCCTGCCTCACCAGCCCAAGCGGCTCGGCCGGCTGAGGCGGAGGCCTGGTGCGCCATCTACCGGCCGATTCGGGCACAGCCGCGGGTTCCGGCGTTGAAAGCCGCGTGGCCGCGTCGCGCTTGTCACTGTAAACATCACAGGCAGGACTGAGCTCTCAGCTCCTGTGCTAACTGCTCCCTGGGGCTTTGCCGATGTGGGTCAACTTGAAGTCGCGGGGACAACCCAGGGAGATTTGCTGTGGAGGTTGGAGGAGGGTTTTCTGTTTTGGTCTGGTCCCTGATCCGCTGCTCCCATTCTTCTTTATTAAAGGCCAGATGATCTAATCAAACTGCTGTTTACCAGGCAGATCTGGAAAGCCATTCCTTCATTACCAAACACCAGTCTCTGCCCTCGCATAGTATTGCTTTGAGAGGATACGGAAGCACAAACGCTCTGCTGATGTCATGAACATGATTTCCCAGATAAAGACAATGCCCAGTCATGACATGGGTTAAGTTTTAAAAAGTATTTTATTTCCAGATAATTTTTTTTTTCCCTTTTAACATCTCTGAAACAGAGTTGAATTCTGGCATGGTCAGGGCAACTGCAAACCAGCCCTTGGTTTAGAGGCAGGTTTAAACTACGTTCAATGCAGTGATCTTGTTTAGCAAGTCAAAAACCATCAAGGGATGATTGTGTGTTTTAGAAGGGAAATCCCTTCAAAGCAGCATCAAAATATTCCTCACTTCAGAAGTCAGACAGAGAAGGAGAAATATCACGTGACACTCCTTATATATATGTATATATATAAATGGAATCTAAAAAATGTTACAAATGAACTTACGCGACAGAAAGAGACTCACAGACTGAGAAAATAAACTAGTGGTTGCCAGGGCTGGGAGGGTGGGGGAATATGGGAGGAAGGGATAGTTAGGCAGTTTGAGATGGTCATGGACACATTGCTATATTTAAAATGAATAACCAACAAGGACCTTACTGTAGAGCACAAGGAACTCTGCTCAGGGTTATATGGCAGCCTGGATGGGAGGGGAGTTTGGGGGAGAATGGATACATGTATACGTATGGCTGAGTCCCTTCCCTGTTCACCTGAAACTATGACAACATTGTTAATGCGCTATACTCCAATATTCAATTAAAAAATGAAAAGAAAAATATTCCTTACTTCAAACTTCTTTGACACCTTTGCTTAATCTCAGTTGCTTCTCCAAAGCTACATAAATGTGTCACGTACATGCTTTCACACTTTTTTTTAAAGAACATAGTAATCTGAGCATCCCAGCAAGGGTCCCAGGCAGAGGACACAGAGTGGATATTTATGTGCGGACTTCTATTTGTCAGCCACCTCCTCTCCCAGTCAAAAGGTTCATTGCAGCAACAGATGGTGTTTGGGGTTTTTTGCTGAGTTTGAGATGGCCTATTTTTGTGTTTTCCTGGGAAGATTTTCACTATTATTAATAAATTCAAATGGTGGCTCATTGGCAAAGAATCTGCCTGCCAATGCAGGAGACAAAGGTTTGATCCCCGAGTCAGGAAGATCCCCTAGAGAAGGAAATGGCAACCCACTCCAGCATTTCTGCCTGGAGTGTCCACGGACAGAAGAGCCTGGCAAGCTATATTCCATGGGGTCGCAAAGAGTTGGATACAATTTAGCAACTAAACAGCAACAACAGTAAATTCAGATGAGACGCCAAAACCACCTCTTAAAAGTTAAGCTCACTTCACCAAGCCCCATGGTTCAGAGTGTTTTTCTCATAAAGTGTTTCTTCCTCCCTCTCCTTAAAAGGAAGCCTCTCTCCCTACAGCACTGTTACCCACAGTTTCTGAGTACTTTCTTCAGATGTTTGTACAGGAAAAAAGTGTGAGGAAGAAGTTGCCAGGTTGGGAACAAAAGCACATAATTTATAGTCCTTCTGCACGTGTGAGGTTACAAATCTCTGGAGACCGTGAGACCACTTCATCTTGCAAGCAAGAGTCAAAACTAAATAACAGCTTTCATTTGGTTCAAGAAAGGCAGACAGAATGGTGCTACAAGGGTTTGTTACTGAGCTTGCGTTTAGTGCTGAAAATCTAGTTTTAAAGAACCCAGGGCCAGAGAGCCTTCCTTCTTGCTACTCAGAGGAAAAACTCAGACTGTTTGGTCAGGTCATTAACCTTCAAAGTGGAATCATCTTTGCTTCATCTGCTGACTGAAGGAAAACTCTTCTATCAGTAAATATCCTGACTATGCATTTCATGTGATGTTGATAATCTTGCCAGTAGGATCGATTTTGTCGAAGTTGGGTCACTGCGGCAACGGTCCTGTTTTCGGGCGAGTTCCCCAGGGCTTTACCAACCAACCAGCACAGTGTGTGGGTGCGTGGCCTGGAGTCACCTTCTTGTATGTTGGTCTCTCCCCCTTAGCACTGTGGCTTTATTGCTGTTGGTTGGTTTCTAAGTCATGCCGACTCTGCAACCCCGTGGGCTGCAGCACACCAGACTCCTCTGCCCATGGAATTTGCCAGGCCAGAATACTGGAGTGGGTTGCTATGCCCTCCTCCAAGGGATCTTCCCGACCAGAGACTGAACTCGCATCTTCTGCATTGGCAGGCGGTTTCTTTACCACTGAGCCACCGGGGAAGCCCGTGGCTTTCTGGTTCCTATCTAATACCATCATTTGTTTCCTGGGTTTTTTCCTCTACTGAATTTAAAGGAGGTGGCAAAGAAACACCGGAGTGAACTAGCTCCTTCAAACTCAGTCTTTCATCTGCCTGGCTTATTCTTTTATGGAGAAAACCAGAAGCAAAGTGTCTAAAGGTTGTACCGCATGCAAGTGTGCTAAGCCGCTTCGGTCGTGTCCAGCTCTTTGTGGCCCCATGGACTGTAGCCCACCAGGCTCCTCCGTCCGTGGAGTTCTCCAGGCAAGAATGCTGGAGTGGTTGCCATTTCCTTCTCCAGGGGATCTTCCTGACCCAAGGATCAGACCCAGGGATCAAACCCAGGTCTCCTGCCTTGCAGGTGGATTCTGTACCCAGTGAGTCACCTAGCAAACTGTCTTCTATTTCTACTTCACGTATCTGGACACCAAAAAAAAAAACTTTCATGCTGACAAATCAAACACTTCAAAACACAGTGCTTTATACATCTTTTCTGCAGACTCTTAAAATAATTTTGAACAGAGTTAAGCTCTACTGGGGCTTTCCAGGTGGCGCTAGTGGTAAAGAACCCACCTGCCAATGCGGGAGACATAAGAGACGTGGTTCAATCCCTGGGTCAGGAAGAGTCCCTGGAGGAGGGCATGGCAGCCCGCTCCAGTATTCTTTCCTGGAGAATCTCATGGACAGAGGAGCCTGGTGTGCTGCAGTCCAGAAGATCAAAAAGAGCTGAACATGACTGAAGAGACTCAGCGTGCACACATAAGCTCTGTGGACCTGCAAACTGCGTCCTTAGGTACTGCGGTCCCTCAGTGTCTGAGGGGGATTGATTCCAGGACCCCTCATGGATGCCAGAATCCGAGGATGCTCAAGCTCCCTTATTATAAAATAACATGGTATTCAAATATAACCTATGCATACGGACAGAAGGAACCTTGTGGGCTACAGTCCATGAGGGTTGCAAAGGAGTCAGACATGACTTAGTGACTGAAAAAGCAAAAACAATCACAACCCTCCTGTACACGTTAAATCAACAATACTTAATACAATGTAAATGCTATGTAAATAGTTGACCCCACTGCAAATTCAAGTTGGGTTTTGGAACTTTCTGGAATTTTCTTTTGACTACTTTGCACCTGTGGTTCATTGACTCTACAGATGGGGAATAGGTAGATATGGAGGGCTGACTATCCTGGTGTACCTGTGTATACCTCCAGATAGAAGGCTCAGGTAAGAGATTTTGCTAGTACTCTACAAGGTGAGGCCTCATCAACAAATGTTCTATAAAGACTTGCCTAGTTCATCTTCTCATTTTCCCCCTGATACAGCTGTTTTTCCCAGAGGGCACTTGGTCAGATGCTTAATTCCTTGCTGGACACCATGGGCATGGGGTTTCTCCCATCTGGGGTTTGCAGTGATCTTGCAGAAGCTAAACTGGCTTGGTATCAGCAGAACACAATGAGAATAGCCACCACTCCAGTACTCTGGTTGGATCTGGGTTAGTGGACATGAGGAAATGTCTACAACTTTTGGCTGGACTTGGTTTTTCTTTTCTTGTTAGTAGATAAATGTTTCAAAACCATGTCAGGTTATGAGAATTCCATTTCACTCAAGAGTGTTGTATGTATGTAAAAGTGTATACAACTCAAAGTGATTCTTAAAAGGGATGGGAAGGCAGGGGAGAAGTGGAGCAAATAAACACCTTTTATGTGGGCTTGTACTCAGTATACTGAGTTTTGACAAAGTCAGGTACTATTACTAGTGTCCCTTTAAGAACCTGTGAGGTTACTAATGGATATAGGTCATGGTGACGGCCTTAAATAAACCTCCAGTAATAAACAAATCATGCTGAGTTTTCATCAGATTACCATCATCTCATGCCTGTTCCAATAGGGCAAGGAACACAGCAAGGAAATGAGCATGATGGATCATATCCATCACGCTGTCATGACCGAGAGTGGGACAAACACTGTCTCAAGGAGACTCACAGCAGCTCCTGATAGAAGCCAGCAAGGATGTGAGTTACATGGACCTTGTACTTTACAGTAAACTACTGACTCACCTGCATCACGCTGTGCTTTTCACACACACACACACACACACACACACACAACTATGGAATAAAAAACAATTCAGTAGACACTAGGCATTTGCTCTAGGGGTTTGGAATTAAGTACTAAGAGGGCTAATCAAATGTCAGAAGTTGGAGTGGAATTAATAAAATGAGTCAAATGAGTTGTCTAACTCAAAATTATATATGTACATCACCTCTGCTCTGGGTCCGTATTTGCAAGACCCCACATAAATTAAATTTATAGTTTGACCCCTTAAAAACAACTCTCTTTTGCTGTTAAGATCTTTAAGGTCAAGGTCATGAAGTGTCAGCACCATGATGATTTAATGTTTTGTGTTTCTTTGCTGAATATTTTCTCTACCGTTGATGTCTGTTTCTGCTCATTCCCATTTGCACCAGAGCGAATGGATGGGCTGTGTATTTAGAACATTCAGTGTCTGGTTAGAATATGACAACATCCACATGGTTTTTCATTTTTCAGTTGGCATCAGCATGTTTGAGGTGATATACTAAATATGTTCATATGAAGTCATCTGAGTTACAATAACACTCCCCTTGAAGTAATCTGATTCTAATGTTCACATTCTAAAATATGGTCTTGTTTTGTGGTGAATTGACCCCTCTGTGATAAGGAATGGTAGGCAATCAAGAGAACATTTTCATGGCATAATAGAAAAGATCCTGATGTCTTTCCTAGCTGGATGGTCCTTGAGATGAATGTGGTGTAAAAATATGATTCATTTCACAGCTATAGAAGCTGCTCAGAAATCTTTACATGTATTGATGGACTAACAGCTGCAAACACAAGGTGACATCTTTAAAGACAATGACATGGAGGTATTGATTGGACAAATCTGTTTGGTAAGGCAGCAGTGATGTATAGATAGGGGAGTGGGGTGCTGGGAGAAATCTCTGAATGCATACATTTGAAAATACCATGCGCAATTCACAAATAATAATAGTTACAACAAAGGCTCTGCCAGTGGCTTAAGGACCCAAGAAGTATGACTTGATGGTTAACATTTCACTTCATTTTATTTTGTAATTTTGCTTACTTATTTTTGGCTGTGCTTGGTCTTTGTTATTGTGCGGGCTTCTCTCTAGTTGTAGTTCGAGGGCTTCTCAATGTGGTGACTTCTCTTGTTGCAGAGCACTGACTGGCTCTAGGGTACTCAGGGCTTTGTTGCAGCTCCTGGGATCTAGAGCCCAGGCTCAATAGTTGTGGTTCAAGGGCTTCGTTGGTCCATGGCAGGTGGGATCTTCCTGGACCAGGGATTGAACTCATGTCCCCTGCATTGGCAGGCTTCTTCTTTACCACTGAACCACCAGGGAAGCCCAGCACTTTACATTAAAGAGAGATTAATTAATGCGGATCATACAGTAATTCTTATGAAAGTCCTATATATATGACATTAAGATATATACCAAATGAATTTATTCCCAATGGGATAACCGTGAATAACAGTCAGTAAGTTAATAACAACAAGACATTTAGGATCCCAGGCATTAAAGTAGTGAAGGTAGCAAATTCCTGGCCACTCTGAGGTGTCAGCTGGTGTCAAGATCAATTCTGGAAGTTCCCTAGCCTTTTTTACAAATTTCTTTCTTTTTAATTGGAGGATAATTGCTTTACAATATTGTGTTGGTTTCTGCCTCCCTGACCTTCCAATGTGAGTTACCCAGGTTCCAGACTTCTCTGCTGGCCACTTTGCCTCAGTTGGGCCAAAAACGCTGAGAGTGCCGTCTTGGTTCTTTAGCTCTTCTAAGAGTGCTGGCTGCTAAGGAATCTCCTAAATATCACTTAGGAGATCAGCATCAAAGAAATGCTGATGAACTGAAGCCAATCACTGTGTCCTAGTTAACAAACAATTGGTGAAGTTTCGGGAACCCAGAGTTCTGTTCTTTGGTTGGTCTTTCTAACCCTTGCTGTCTGCTGCGCAAGCTGATTGCATCCTGGAGCTTGCCCTGGTCTTCAGCGGTGTCTAGTAGCAACCTCTCCCCCTGCTCGGGCTCACGATGAGGCTCAGAGACCTTAAATTCCCAGCCCAGGTTCTTCTTTCTGGCCTCCGGCAGGGCACCTTGACCAACAGTGAACCGGTGTCAAATGGGGAAAATGAGAAAGTGTCTATTATACCAGAGGCCCCATTTGAGAAACCATGAGATCAGATAGTAGCCAAGAAATCAGAGATTTCACGGAAGGCATTAATTTTCTGCCCCAGAAGAAGGGCTCTTGATTAGAGCTCTGGATTTTCGAGGTCTGCAAATAATTCAGAATCATTCCTGCTTTGCAAAAAGCAAAGACCTGAGGCTGCTTGCAGCTGGTTCTTTATAAATTCACTTGATAATGCACGAGTTCATGAGAAGAACAAAAATGAAATCTAAATATCAAATATTAATAGGTTCACCTTTCCTGTGGCATCTAAGCAGGACACTTTCTGAGAAGCCAAGAGAGTTTAAATTTCTTTGCATGAGAAAGGACCAGGAAGGGAGAAAACCTCCCCAGACAGGCAGGGGAGAAGGAAAAGAATTCGGAGCAGCTGCAATGGTGGCCCTAGTAGTAAAGAACCCTCCTTCCAATGTAGGAGGCATGAGAGACCCGAGTTCAGTCTCTGCGTTAAGATCCCCTGAGAAGGGAATGGCAACCCACTCCAGTATTCTTGCCTGGAGAAATCAGGCAGAGAAGCCTGGCAGGCTACAGTCCACGGGGTTGCAAACAGTCGGCCACGACTGAAGTGACTGAGCATGCACGCACTGTGCTAGCATCTAGTGTAGGGATAAAAAAATGACTAAGACCCCCGGACTTCCATAATTAACTTTTAAATTAATGCCAGTTCCTCCCAGCAGACTGTAGTTTTATGGAGGCAGGGCCCAAATCTGTTCTGTTTAATACTCAGAGGGTAATAGTTGTTGTTTAGTTGCTGAGTCGTGTCTGACTCTTTCCAACCCCATGGATTGTATGTGGCCCCCCAGGCTCCTCTGTCCATGGGATTCTCCAGGCAAGTATACTGGAGTGGGTTGCCATTTCCTTCTCCAGGGGATCTTCCCAGCCCAAGGATCAAACCTACATCTCCTGCACTGCAGGTGGATTCCTTACTGCAGAGCCACCAGGGAAGCCCAATCCGTGCTCAATAATATTTGTCAAATGCAGGAGGGTTGTACTAGTAACAAGGGCTGCTGTAACAAACCCCCACAAACTAGGTGGTTTAAAACAACAGCTCTGGAGGCTGTGTCTGTGGGCTTGTTCCTGCTGGGGGGCTGGAGGGAGAATCTCCTAATCGCTCCACCCCTAGTGGATGGCTGTGTCCATCAGTGTTTTGCAGCCTGAGGTTGCAGGGTAACACTGTAATCTCTGCGGCTGTGGTCACATGACTGTCCTCCTTCATCTTTCCTCGGCATTTCCCGCTCTGTGGGTGCCTGTCCCTATGTCTCTTCCTATAAGAACATCAGTCACATTGGATTAAGGGCCCGCCTGACTCCAGTGTGACCTCAACTTACATGTGGAAGGATGCGATTTTCTGTGAAGGTCACCTTTAAATGTGCCAGGGGTTAGGATGTCAACATATCCATTTTGGGGAGTGGGTCACGGTTTAACCTGCAACATTTGGGGAATAGCAGCAGTTTTCTGAGATGAGCGCTTGGGAGAATCATGACCCAGAACCCGGTGTGGACAAGGACAGTTTCCAAGACCGGCTGTCCGTCCTCTGAGAAGTGGACGTGGGTCGGGCTGGGGGATGTCTAGGGCCTGTGTTAACACTCTCAGGTCCTCCCTGCTTCCTCAGCTCCTTGATCGGGCCCCCGCCAGCCTCCACCTGCTGCCTATGGCTCTCACTCCCTCCACTCACCGCCTCCCTGACCAGTTATCCCCTACCTCCTCCCCTGCTGTGCCCTTCCTTTCCTGTGTCTGTTTCTGCTTCAACTCTTCCTGCAGCTGCGTGGACCCTGAGGAGGCTGAAGAAGGGACAAGGTGCCCACCTCTCTCTCCAACTCTTTTTTTTTTTCAAATTTATTTATCTATTTTTGTCTGCGATGGGTCTTCACTGCTGTGTGTGGGCTTTCTCTAGTTGTGGCAAGCGGGGGCTTCTCTCCAGTTGCAGTGTGTGAGCCTCTCACTGCTACGGCTTCTCTTGTTGAGGAGCACAGGCTCTAAGTGTGCGGGCGTCGGTAGATGTGGCACATGAGCTTAGCTGCTCCACGGCACGTGGGATCTTCCTGGGCCAGGGATCGAACCCGTGTCCCCCGCATTGGCAGGTGGATTCTTAACCACTGGGCCACCAGGGAAGCTCCTGCTCCTGATTCTAATGCGTGCCACGCAAAGGGCTCCAGTGGCCGTGAGCAAATGTCACCGGCTCTGGGGACTTCATTTTGGCCTCTGCAGTTTGACTAGGAGACCATAGCCAACATAGTGGCTCACACTTAAGCACTTGACATGACCCAGAGGGAGTGCTGAATGCTTATGTGTATCCAGAGTCCCAAGCTAAGTAACTGGCTCCAGCTTAACTTGTATGTGAGAGGGGAGTTGGGATTTAACCCGGGTTTATCTGTCACCATCGGTTGACTCCTCAACCCAGACTTTCTGACTTTGAGGCTCCACCTGGCTCTGGTGAGGGTGTGGTCTCCCTGTGAGTGTCTGCCTCCCTGCAAGGCCCCTGCAGCCGCCCCAGGAAACTGGGTCAGTGGTGGGGAGAGGATGGAGGGGAGGGAGGTGGGGCCGGGAGAGCAGCCACTGGAACGTGAGTGGAAGTGAAACTTGTCACTTCTGGGCTGAGGTTTTTAAGAATCAGTGATGACTTTACCGCTGTCATTCCCCCGTCCGTCAGGAGACAGTAGCATCTTGAGATGAACCAGTCCAACCTACAGGGAGCCTTTGTGTTGGACTCTTACTGGGTGAGAAATACATTTTGATCATGTTAAGTCACAAAAATGCTGGTACTTATGTTTTTCCTTAACTAACATAGGCTGTAAAGCAGGGCAGAAGGTCAAGGTGGTTTCAGTTCCCACACGGCTCAGTCTGACTGTCCAGCTCCTAAAAGTCATGCCAGGGTCTGTGACAGAGGGCCCTCTGACACCTCTCCCCTGTGTTGGAAAATATGTTTGCATCTAAGATCTCCTTAGTAATCACAGAAACCCTTGGAAAGCTCAGTGAATCTCTGACTCAGCCTGGTCTCTGGGGGCCCCATGGACTGCCAATTTGATGACAGGTGAACCCTGCCTTGGGCAGCCCTCGGCCAACCACATAAGACGCACGCATCTGCCTCCACCTGGGACTAGCTACCATGGTCTCTAAACCCTTCATTCAGAAATAAAATGTTGGTCTTAGAGAAGAAACGCTCTCCTCCTCGAAACTTAGATTGTCTTGAGGAAGCAGGAGATGAGAAGGCATGAGGAACAAAGGATGAACTGACCAAGTATTTACCTAAAATGGGCTGAAAAAAATCTCAAATTGACTAAATTATCATCAATTAGCAAGGGTAAGTTTTCCAACATCAGTGGAATGGGGTAGCTCCAGAGATAGCAGGTTTGGTTTTAGAGAAATGAAGCTACTATATCTTTGCACAGATAAGGGCTCTTTATTGTTTTTAAAAAAGATATTTTTATTTATTTGGCCATGCCAGGTCTTTGTTGTGACATGTAGGATTTTTAGTAGCTGCACTTGGGATCTAGTTCCCTGACCAGGAATTGAACCCACGCTCACTGCACTGGGAGCAAGGGGTCTTAGTCACTGGACTTCCAGGGAAGTCCTGATAGGGGATCTTCACACACTTCATACTCATCTTCTCACAGATGTAGCCGCTGGGAATGCTGGGCCAAGGTCTGCTCTCCTCCCAGGCTCTCAGAATACCCTGACAAAGCAACCCTGGGGGAGGATTCTGCCCAGAGATAGAGAAGGTGGCTGCCAATAAGACACTCCCTTGTGGGTCCAGTAATCACTGAACACAAACTCTGTGCTGGGCTGCAGTTTCTCCAACGTGCTGGGGAAGTCTCTGCCTGGTAGGGTGGCTCCTTTTCTCTCTAAAGTCCCCACATCCCTGAGCTGCACTGGCCTGGAGACTTGGCTGCCATGAAGGCAGGGTGATGAACAGTAGAAAGATGTCAAGTTGGGGGCCAGGCTTCTGGGTCCAGACCTCAGCTGGGTTTGTAACTTTGGGCAAGCTAAGAACCCTTAGGGTTTCTGTCTCTTTCCCTGTAAAAGGAAGATGCTAATAATGCCTACTTCATTGCAGGGCCTCTCTGAGGATTAAGTGAGATCATTTCTGTAAGCTCCAGTATATGTTTGCTCCAAGTCTGCCAAGTTCTGAGCAACCCAGTAAACTGTAGCTATTTGGGTGGATAGAAAGGACAGAAAAGTTTTTCCAGAAGAGCAGAGCTGGATGGAATGGCAGCTCTCTGGGGGTGGGTGGGGGGACAGAGAACTGGGGTGGGTGGGTTGTGGGCAGGAGGGTTACAGGAAGGGAAAGAAGGTGCACGTTTGCTTTGGCTCTCCAGACCTGCTGCCCGGTGGCCACTGGGACAAACATTGGTGTTTGCTTGGCTCTTAGCCATGGCTTCTGTGACCATCTTCCCAGGGATGAACTCTTCCTCACCAGGTGCAACCCACCTCCTGCATCCCCCCTCCTCCTCCATCCATCTCCACGCTAGGTTCAACTGGAGCCAAATGCTAAAAGGGCAACATCTGTGGTTCTTTCGGAGCAAAAGGCACTAAAATAATTGCGTCCCAGTTATTCTAGAAATGTTCCCATTTCTCTCTGTGCCTTTTAAGAAAAGTCATCATTTTCTGCCTTTGGGTTTCACATTGTTACTCCCTCGTTAGTCTGCGTTTGGGGTACTAAATGAGCACAGAAATGCGCAGCAGACGAAATACACCAAACAAATCGCAAAGTTCACGGCTATTGTCTGCTTCCTGCTAAGTCGCTTCATTCGTATCCGACTCTTTGTGACCCTGTGGACTGTAGCCCACCAGGCTCCCCTGTCCATGGAATTCTACAGGCAAGAATACTGGAGTGCGTTGCCGTTTCCTTCTCCGGGGCTCTGCCCGACCCGGGGCTAGAACTTGTGTCTCTGGCATCTCCTGCACTGACAGGCAGTTTCTTTACAATTAGCACCATCTGGGCAGCGTTCCTCACGGCTCTTGAGGAACTTGAAATCTCGCAGTGTGAGTGGCATCAATAATTCAATGCAGAACGGGGACAAGGTGCTGACTTTTCTTGATGTAGGACAGGTAGGGTTTCAGGAGGAGCTGAAGCAGGAAAACATGAATTGGCGTCTGTTCTAAATTAAACAAGAAAATGAAGGGAAAGATACAAAATTAAGATTTTATGACCCAGAAGAAGACTGAAGCTCTTCTGGACTTGCGTGGAAGGGTTCAAGGAAACCAAATAAGATAAAATCAGGGGGCAGTGCAGTGGGTTAATTTCAGACAAGGATACCTGATCTTCACAGATATTCAGAGGCATTGTGTGTTCAGATTAGGGTGAGGGCAGCAGGTGTGCAACTAGCCAGCAAGAGGCGGCCTGGAAGGAAGGAAGGAAGGAAGTCTGGACCTAGGGAGTGTGTGCAGCGTTGAGGATGACAAAACTGTGCTGTGGGTAAGACCTGCTTCCATGCTGAGAGACGAGACTATGACCTGGGGGTGGGAAGGATGTCACGGGGCTGAGTCGTGTGTTGAAACATACCTGCCTCGTGTTCTTCATCATTTGAGCCCCCACTGGTGCTCTGTTTTCTTAGACCAAGTGGAAGCCAGGATTCGGTAACGGGCTGCCGCTTCTCCAGGGTTCGGTTATCTTGCCTTCACCACCTCCGCGTGTCAGGGTCTCTTTTTGAACCAGCTTTCTGTCACCCTCTGTGAGTAACGCCTGTGATGCAAGCCTGGCCATAAATGGTGGCTGGCCAAGGCTCTGAAAACCATCAACCGGAGATGTCAGTGACCAGTTAGCTCTTGAGGGGTCCAGCCCCCTCCCCCAAGATCGCAGGCCTTTCAGTTGTAAAAAAAAAAAAAAAAAAAACCAGGACACTGAATGAAGGAGTCAGGGAATTGCTCCCCATGGCAGAAGCACTTTCTCCACTGGCGGGCCTGGGCGTGTGAGACTTGGGGAAGGGGCCCACAGGAAAGGCTGAGAATAGGGAAAAGCTACATTTCCTTCTTCCCCGGGCTTTCTGGCTCTAAGGGCTCTTCTGTCCTTAAGCAGAAGAGTTGCAGTGCAGAAGTCAATGCTGACCCCGGTGGGGAAAACTAACAGAGTGTATTCACAGCCATGTAGCTGTGGCTTCAAAATATTGAGTTGGCCAAAAAGTTTGCTTGGGTTTTCCCTCTCTTACAGGAAAATCCAAATGAACTTTTTGGCCAACCCAATATTATGGAACAAAATTTCCCCCAACTCAGTGCTGAAAGCCACAGGCTTTCTTTAGCTCTTCCAAATCCGAGGGCTGGGGCTCCAGTTGGAGAGGGCTCTGACCGTGGGGTCTTCACCAGGTCCTCCGCTGGGCCAGCTCCCCCAAACCTCTTGGTCATCCCCAAGTTCAAGGGCAGCGGTCAAAGCCAGGATTGCATCAGGCTTTATACCCTAGGCCCGCAGCTCAAGGGTCAGAAACCAACAGTTCTTGACTCAGAGCTGAGGAACCAGGAATGACCCTCCCACATGTGGGACACCCAGGAGTCATTGATTAAGAAGTTTTACCAATTTTATGACCAGTGCTCTCTGTTTTGCCATTTTGGGAGCTTCTTTGTCCAGGCTATTGCCAGTCAGATATGAAAGTGAAAGTGTTAGTTGCTTAGTTGTGTCCAAATTTTTGCCACCCCATGGACTGTAGCTTGCCAGGCTCCTCTGTCCATGGAATTCTCCAGGCAAAGAATACTGGAGTGGGTTGCCATTTCCTACTCCAGGGAATCTTCCAGACCCAGGGGTCAGACTCAGGTCTCCCGATTGCAGGCAGATTCTTCATCATCTGAGCCACTCAGATGTACAACTGAGTTACATATTCAGGTATAACTTTGAGTAAAACTTTTTCAGTGCAACTGAATTTTTTTACCTACAATTGTTCTCTGGGGAAGTTGTGTTTAGTGGTTCCTGAAATAACTCAATCCAGTGGTTGCAAAAAAGCAGCAGAGGTCTTAGAAAAGGAGAGCTAAACATAGGAGGCCCCCAAACTCAAGATATATCCAATAAATGTATAATAAATACACAATTTGTCTTGAATTTCCAGATGTTTTAGGTAATAGAGTCTACTTTTTTCAGGCTAATAATGGGACCTAATGCTTTAAATTTAAAGCTACTTTATCAGAAAAGGAGTCTGGAAGCTGAAAATAATATTGAGCATATTATTTGAAAATGTATCTATGTATTTTTTTCATTTAAATGATATTTATTTTCCTTTTTCATTAAAGTATAATTGACACACAGCATTATATATGTTTCAGGTATACTACATAATGTTTAGTCTAGTTAACATCTGTTACAGTACATAGTTATAGGGTATTTTTTTCTTGTGATGGAACTTTTAAGGTCTTCTCTCTTAACAACTTTCAAATGTACAATACAATATTATTAACTATGACCAGAGGCTGTATGTTATATCCCCATGCCTTACTTATTTTACAACTGGAAGTTTGTACTTTTTGGCTGCTTTTACCCATTTCAACCAGCCCCCATCACCCGCCTCTGACAACCACTATCTATTCTCTGTATCTACGAGCTCGTGTGTTTGTCTGTTTGTTTGACAATTAGTGGGATCGGATAGCATTTGTTTTTCTCTGTCTGACTTATTCTACTTAGCATAATGCCCACAAGGTTCATCCATGTTGTCCAAAATGGCCAGATTTCATTTTTTTTAATGGCTGAATCATATTCAATTGTGTAAATATAGCACATCCCCTCTATCCATTCATCTATGGGTGAATACTGAAGTTGCTTCTATATCTTGGCTATTGTAAATAATGGTACAATGAACATGGGGATACATGTAGATTTTTATGAAAATGTATATTTAAAAAAAATTAGTTTCTGATTTTTTTTGAATACCCAGAAATTTATTTTTAAGGTTAAAATCTTAAGGATGCAAATTGCATCAAGAAAAAAAAAACCCTGAAACTCTTGGTCTTTAGCCTTTTCTTTTGAGGAGAGCTTCAGATTTCCTATCCTGACCTCACACTAGGATGATGAAGTGGGTGGGGGAGGGGAGAGCCTGAAATTCCTCCTTCACCAAAACTGGCCTGTTTTTGCGAGTTCGAAAATCAGTGTCATTTCCTACTATTGTTTGCATTTTCCAGTCTGAAGTTCTGTTTTTTGTTTTATTCTTTACAAAGTAGACTGATAAAATAAGGGCAAGACATCTAAGAGTAGTTTTGTGTTTTCTCAGGCTCACCACCAGGAGAGAAATTGCCAACCCTTTGAATATGATCCTAAAGAATAGTTGTTCAGTGGCTGGGGCTCCTGTAACTGGCCCCGGGAATCTGACCTGTCTTACTGAGAGTAGGACTGCACCTTCAAGGGGTGGCCAGGATTCTGAGAGGGGAATAAGGAAGGTCTGCTCAGAGTAATCTCTAATATGAGCTCGGAGATGCAGGTGTCTGCCCAGAGTAACACAGGGACCAGTTCTCTAAGGCACAGGAGGCCTTCCACAGACTCGTTTAGAGAATAAAGACCAGGCAGACACCCCAGCATTGATGACAAGTGCCTTCTCAAGAACGGAGTGCTAGGAAACACAGACCAGGGCTTCCCTGGTGGCTCAGACAGTAAAGAATCTGCCTGCAATGTAAGAGACCCGGGTTCGATCCCTGGGTTGGGAAGATCCCCTAGGGGCAGGCATGGTAACCTGTTCCAGTATCCTGGCCTGGAGAATCCCATGGACAGAGGAGCCTGGTGGGCTACTGTTTGTGGGGTCACACAGAGTTGGACACAACTGAAGTGATTTAGTGTGCACACATGCACAAAGGCAGACCACAAATTCTTTTCCCTCAAATTATTTTCTTTTTTAAAGAAATTACTGCTTATAAATACTATCTTATGTGTGTGCCAAGTCGCTTCAGTCATGTCCGACTCTTTGTGACCCTATGTACTGTCTAGCCCACTAGGATCCTCTGCCCATGGGATTCTCTAGGCAACGATACTGGAGAGAGGTGCCATTTCCTTCTCCAGGGGATCTTCCTGACTCAGAGATCAAACCCGAGTCTCTTATCTCTGCTGTATTGGCAGGCAGGTTCTTTACTTCTAGCACCACCTGGGAAACCCCATCTTATACATAAACTGGTTTAACTTGGCAACGATAGTAAAAACATGTGTTAGAATAAATTTTAATTCAATGACCCTTTTGGGTGCACCTGATGAATTTTTTTGAGTAGATTGATCTCTTTAGACCCAGTGTCATGGACTTCGTTGGACTTTCCTGGTCAGGCTCCTCCCTCTGTGATTTCCCGCTCATTCCCGTCCTGCTCCTGTCCCTTCCCCAGCATCCCCACCCTCCTCACCATCCCCACCCTCCACACCACGCCATCAAGGTCGTGGGTCTTCACAGAGGATGTTGATGTCTTATCACTTTAAGTACACTTTGGAAGGTCCCTTAGGAGATGTAGACCCAGAACAAAGGGGGCTGGTAGGGTTGACTTTGTTCCCTCAAGGCCTGAGGAGGGGAAAGAATGATCAGAGGAAATGAGGTCTTTGAAACTCCAAGATGGGGGTTTGAGAACAATGCAGCCTCCTGGAAACCTGGAGTGTTTTAAGGGAAGTTACCCTCTGTTACAGGAAGAGTGAGCAAGGCGCTGGGTGTTGTGGGACCTCTGGCCCGGGCTCGTGGGGCAGCTGCAAGGGGTCAGCTTCCTGGGAATCAAGAGACTTCGTTTGGTGAGACTCAAACTGGAGGACACACAGAAGCCCCACTCTGCGTTGTTCATATTAGAATGTAGCATTAAATTGGACCACAGAGTTGATTATGACTTGGCTTTTAAATTTTAAAAAGCTGAACTAGAAGGTTCTTTCCTTTCCCATCCCTCCCCCGTCTCTCCCTGCCCCCGCTTCCTTCCTATCTTTCTTTCTTTAAGAGGAAGAACCAGTAAAACTTTTGGTCCATAGACGGGCTCTCACTTGCCCCCAGCTCCTGCTCTCTCATTTTCTCATCACGTGCTCTTGGGCAAGGTACTTCTCTCTCTTTGCTCCAGTAATCTTTCCGGCAAAATGTGACTGATAAAAATGGCCAATTTGTGAATGTTAAAATGAGGATTGTGAATTCTTCTGAATCTTTGGAAATAAAATACTTCTTTCAGAAATAAATAACACCATACAATTTTGAATTCTGCCTTTCTGATTCAAGATTACCCTCAAACTTGATTAAAGATATCCATCACTGGGGACTCTCCTGGTGGTCCAGTGGTTAAGACTGAACTTTGAAAGGGGCACAGGTTCAACTCCTGGTCAGAACCAAGATTCCACTTTCTGCTTGGCTTGCCTCCTGACTGCCCCCTCCCTCCAGCCCTGAATTCTATCATTTATATACCTTTCTTTAGAAAAGAGAATGAGGTGTCATAACTACCAAAGTGTAGGATATGAATTCTAGTTTCCGTAACATGCTTTTGAATCCCCTTTTATCATGGACATCCTTTTTTAATCTCTCCACTCATCTGTCTACCCATGCATCCCATCAGACCTCTAGCCGGCCATACGATGAGTATTTCCAAACTCCTGTCACATGTCTGACATGGAACTAGACTCTGGGCCTCTCCAACAAGAAAGGGGAGAGAGGAAGCCTCCACTGAAATCACAGCCAGAATACACAACTTGCATTCAATCAGAGACTGACATTTTCAGTGTTTCTTCTCCCATAGCTCGTGCCTGCAGTGCAGGAGACCTGGGTTTGATTCCTGGGTTGGGAAGATCCCCTGGAGAAGGAAATACAACCCCCTCCAGTATTCTTGCCTGGAAAATCCCACGGACAGAAGCCTGGTGGGCTACAGCCCATGGGGTCATGAGTCAGACATGACTTAGTGAAACCACCACTAACATTCGTATAAAATATGCCCTATATTGCCATGATACCAAACTCATGCATTTGAGTAGTAATTAGCTACAATACAAATAGCTGTGAAAAGAAGAGAAGCGAAAAGTAAGGGAGAAAAGGGAAGATATAAGCATCTGAATGCAGAGTTCCAAAGAATAGCAAGAAGAGAGAAGAAAGCCTTCCTCAGTGATCAATGCAAAGAAATACAGGAAAACAACAGAATGGGAAAGACTAGAGATCTCTTCAAGAAAATAAGAGATACCAACGGAACATTTCATGCAAAGATGGGCTTGATAAAGGACAGAAATTGTATGGACCTAACAGAAGCAGAAGATATTAAGAAGTGGCAAGAATACACAGAAAAACTGTACAAAAAAGATATTCATGACCAAGATAATCATGATGGTGTGATCACTATAGAGCCAGACATCCTGGAATGTGAAGTCAAGTGGGCCTTAGAAAGCATCACTATGAACAAAGCTAGTGGAGGTGATGGAATTCCAGTTGAGCTATTTCAAATCCTAAAAGATGATGCTGTGAAAGTGCTGCACTCAATATGCCAGCAAATTTGGAAAACTCAGCAGTGGCCACAGGACTGGAAAAGGTCAGTTTTCATTCCAATCCCAAAGAAAGGCAATGTCAAAGAATGCTCAAACTACCGCACAATTGCACTCATCTCACACGCTTGTAAAGTAATGCTCGAAATTCTCCAAGCCAGGCTTCAGCAATACATGAACCATGAACTCCCTGATGTTCAAGCTGGTTTTAGGAAAGGCAGAGGAACCAGAGATCAAATTGCCAACATCCGCTGGATCATCGAAAAAGCAAGAGAGTTCCAAAACACATCTATTTCTGCTTTATTGACTATGCCAAAGCCTTTGACTGTGTGGATCACAAGAAACTGTGGAAAATTCTGAAAGAGATGGGAATACCAGACCACCTGACCTGCCTCTTGAGAAACCTGTATGCAGGTCAGGAAGCAACAGTTAGAACTGGACATGGAACAACAGACTGGTTCCAAATAGGAAAAGGAGTACATCAAGGCTGTATATTTTCACCCTGCTTATTTAACTTATATGCAGAATGTATCATGAGAAACACTGGGCTGGAAGAAACACAAGCTGGAATCAAGATTGCTGGGAGAAATATCAATAACCTCAGATATGCAGATGACACCACCATTATGGCAGAAAGTGAACAGGAACTAAAATGCCTCTTGATGAAAGTGAAAGAGGAGAGTGAAGAAGTTGGCTTAAAGCTCAACGTTCAGAAAACAAAGATCATGGCATCTGGTCCCATCACTTATGGGAAATAGATGAGGAAACAGTGGAAACAGTGGCAGACTTTATTTTTCTGGGCTCCATCTCCAAAATCACTGCAGATGGTGACTGCAGCCATGAAATTAAAAGATGCTTACTCCTTGGAAGGAAAGTTATGACCAACCTAGATAGCATATTGAAAAGCAGAGACATTACTATGCCAACAAAGGTCCATCTAGTCAAGACTATGGTTTTTCCAGTAGTCATATATGGATGTGAGAGTTGGACTGTGAAGAAAGGTGAGCGCCAAAGACTTGGTGCTTTTGAATTGTGGTGTTGGAGAAGACTTGAGAGTCCATCCCTTGGACTGCAAGGAGATCCAACAAGTTCATTCTAAAGGAGATCAGCCCTGGATGTTCTTTGGAAGGAATGATGCTAAAGCTGAAACTCCAGTACTTTGGCCACCTCACGTGAAGAGTTGACTCATTGGAAAAGACTCTGATGGTGGGAGGGATTGGGGGCAGGAGGAAAAGGGGACGACTGAGGATGAGATGGCTGGATGGCATCACCGACTCGATGGTCATGAGTTTGAGTGAACTCCGGAAGTTGGTGATGGACAGGGAGGCCTGGCGTGCTGCCATTCATGGGGTTGCAAAGAGTCGGACATGACTGAGCAACTGAACTGACTGAAGCTCCAATACATTGGCCACCTGATGCAAAGAGCTGACTCACTGGAAAAGAACCTGATGCTGGGAAAGATTGAAGGCAAAAGGAGAAGGGAGCAGCAGAGGATGAGATGGTTAGATAGCATCACTGACTCAATAGACATGAATCGGAGCAAACTCAAAAGTGAAGGACAGGGAAGCCTGGTGTGCTGTAACCCATGGTATCACAAAGAGTCTGACACAAATGACAGCAACTGAAAAACAACAAAAGCCCTTAATATTTTAAAATATTTTCTAATTTTTATTTTGCATAATATAAACCTTACCATTGTCACCATTTTTAAGTATGCAGTTCCATGGCATTAAGTATATTCACGTTTTTGTGCAACTGTGATCATCCATCTCCAGAAATTTTTCATCTTTCCCAGGCTGAAAAAGTGAAAGTGAAAGTCGCTTAGTCGTGTACGACTCCTTGTGACCCCATGGACTATACAGTCCATGGAATTCTCCAGGCCAGAATACTAGAGTGGGTAGCCTATCCCTTCTCCAGCAGATCTTCCCGACCCAGGAATCGAACTGGGGCCTCCTGTATTTCAGGTGGAGAAGCTCTGTACCAATTAAACATTAGATCCCATTTCTTCCTCCCCCTAGCCCCTGGTAATAACCATTTTCCTTTCTGTCTATGAAGGTGGTGCGTGTGGTAAAGAATCCTCTTGCCAACACAGGAGATAGGAGAGATGAAGGCTTGATTCCTAGGTCCGGAAAATCCCCTGGAGGAGGGCATGTCAAGCCACTCCAGTATTCTTGCCTGGAGAATTCCATGGGCTGCGGAGTCTGGTGGATGGACTGCAGCCTATTGGGACACAAGGAGTCAGACAGAATTCAAGTGACTTAGCCTGCATAGAATAGCATGCCCTATGGATTTGGCTACTCTAGGTACTTCATATCAAGTAGAATTCTAGTCTTTTTCCTTTCATGATTGGCTTATTTCACTTAACATGATGTCTTTAAGGTGTCTTCTTCCCCTGGTGGTCCAGTGGTTAAGACTCTTGACTCCCAGTGCAGGGCGCCCTGGTTCAATCCCTGTTCAGGGAACTAGATCCCACATGACGCAACTAAGATCCTGAGCACCTCACCTGAAGAACTGGTGCAGCTAAAATTCCTTCATGTCACAGCCTGTGCCAGAATGTCAGAATTTTAAACACCTTGGTTCCCGAAAGTGATTGTTTCTCAAATAGACTGGAGGAAACTGGGACAGCCCTCCAGGTTGGGGGGCCCGTAGGCAATGACTGACTGTAAAAGGGTTTGAAAGGCAGGATCTTTTGCATCAAGGTTAGGGGATGACTCTGCAGTTCTGTCTGTGTCCTGGGGCTCCCTCTATCACAGTGTGGATCAGGCAGTACTGGACTTCTCTCAAGACAACAGCCTCCCTCAGCTCTTCTCTCCCTTCCACGCTTCACTCCCTTGCTTCCTCACCAGTTTTCCTTGTAAGGTGCCCCCTCAACAAATCCTTTTGCATCTGAACCTTTGACCAAAACTTTTATCTTCTCCCTCCGTAAGTCCTTTTACCTGGGGAGAAGACACTCTGTTCATTACCCCGTGAACAAAAATAAGAACCCTGGGGAGCGAAGCTTCTAATGGCAGAATTTTAGAACTGAAAGGTGCCATAGAGGGCAAAATGTATTAAAGACCACCTCTTACATTTTAAATTTTATCTTATTTATTTATTTTTAAATTTTATTTTTACTTTATTTTACTTTACAATACTGTATTGGTTTTGCCATACATTGACATGAATCCACCATGGGTGTATACAAAAATTGAAGTATAATTAATTTGCAATGTTGTATTAGCTTCAAGTATACAGCAAAGTGATTCTATATATGTAATTTTTTCAGATTCTTTTCCATTATAGGTTATTATAAGATATTGAGTATAAATCTCTATTGTTCACAGTAGGTCCTTGTTGTTTACCTGTTTTGTATAGACTATCCAAATTTCTAATTTAGCTCTCCTCCCCACCCCGGCTATCCCCTTTGTCAGCTATAACTTTGTTTTCTATGTCTGTGAGTCTCTTTCTGTTTTATAAATGAGTTCATTTGTATCATTGTTTTAGATTCCACAGATAAATGATTTAATATATTTGTCTTTGTCTAATTTACTTCACTTACTATGATAATCTCTAGGTCCATCTATGTTCCTGCAAATGGCATTATTACTTCTTTCATGGTCGAGTAATATTCCATTGTAAGGGCTTCCCAAGTGGCTCAAAGGTAAAGGATACAGCTGCCAGTGCTGAAGACATGGGAGATGTGGGTTTGATCCCTGGGTCAGGAAGATTCCCTGGAGAAGGAAATGGCAACCCACTCCAGTATTCTTGCCTGAGCAATCCCATGGACGGAGGAGCCTGGAGAGCTATAGTTCATGAGGTTGCAAAGAGTCAGACAGTTGGTGACTAAACAACAAGAGCAATATTCCATTGTATGTGTATAATTTTTATGTTCTTTAATGGCAGCATAATGCATGTACAGAAAAGCACACTGAAATATACACCTTGCTGAACTTTCCCAAGAACACCGCAGAAAGAAGAGGAAGGGTACAAGGTGTCGCAGACTCTTTTGTAACTCAGCCTAGAAACTGCCATCACTTCCAATATCAAGTCTGGGCTGAAACTTGGGACACGACCCATCTGTAAGTGAAGGGGAGAGCTGGATATGGGTAAGAATAGGAATTCTATAACAACGAGCACAAATCTGGCAGTCGTTTTGTTCCCCACTGAGTTTTCTTGGGTGTATCAGTTTCTCTTCTCCTTCAGTTTTGGTGTCTAGCTCAAACCATCCCAACCCAACACAGACAAGTTGAGAGATTTTGCCTTTATGATATTCTTTCCAACTGTGAAATCCAAAGCACTTGATTGATTTATGTTAAATATCACTAAATGATAGAAAAATCGCCTTGACTACAATTTGAGGTTCAATGTGAAACAAAATGGTAGCTAATAAACATTCTACTCGGCATATCTTCTGTAATTTTTAACGGCTCGCGGTGAAATTTTGCATATGGTTAGAGACTTGAAGGACCCGTGATGATACCAGAAGACGTGCATCATTTACAGGCTCACTGATGGTACCAGGAAAAAAGGAAAAATAATTACAGATGCTTTGATATTAATGCACACGGTCATAATGACTGCCTTTACTAGATCCAGGGCCACATTCCATAACGAGCCTTCGTGGGGGACTGAGTGTTGCATAGAGGCGCCAGAAACACTGTTCCTATTAATGAATTCTAAGCTGTGACAATGGCAATACTGTATTATTCTGTGAGCAAATGCTGCTGAATTCACAGACAGGTGACATTGTGTGGGCACTAATGTATATGGAGCGCTCTCTTGTAATAAGTCTGCTATTATCTTTAGCACAATAACGCTGAATGTGCCCGGACGCATAAGTAGGCGCTGTTAGTTAAGACTGGACTTAACTCTTTGTGGTCTGATTTCAGCTGCTTCTCACAGCCCTATTGGTAATTTCCACCCTCAGAAATTCCCATTCTTGTTTTCATTTTATTTTTTGCTGCATTCACTCTCTCCTACTTCCCTAGTCTCAATCCTTTCTTTTTTTTTTTTTTTTAAAGTCATTATGCTGAGTAATATTCTATTGTCAATCTAGAGGGGCGGGTTAGGGTAGGAGATGGGAGGGAGGTTCAAGAGGGAGGGGACATATCTATAATTATGGTTGATTCATGTTGATGTATGGCAGAAACCAACACCATATTGTAAAGCAAATTATCCTCCAATGAAAAAAAGAGAGCTTTTATTGAATTTGTTAACAATATTGCTTTTGTTTTATGCTTTGGTTTTTTGGCCCTGAGGCATGTAGGATCTTAGATCCCCCACCAGGATTGGAACCTGCAACCCCTGCATTGGAAGGCGAAGTCTTAACCTTAACCAGGAGGGAAGTCCCCTTATGTGTATTTCTATAACAACCGTCTTTCGCATCCAAATTCTTCTCTGTTTGGAAATAGGTATTTGCCCATTGGAGGAGAGTGTTGGATTCTGTTTGCATCCGGGGAATCCATGAGAGATGCCTTCTTGTGCTTTGTCTGCACCTCCCATTCCATCCCCCAGCCTCCGAGGGGCTCCATAGGGCAGGATCATTTCTCCCAAAATAACGCATCCTCTAAGCCACGGTGACACCCTGGGCAGCAAAGGGACAGTAAACATCACTGCTGATTAGAGTGGTGCTCAGTTTGCTAGCCCCACAGAGGGGCCTGGGAGGCAGGAGAAACATGCTGGTTCTCGTTGGCCTGATCACACATGGTGCCCAAGGGCAGGTGGACACACAGTGAGACACTGCCAGGAGGGGACACAGGGCCAGCCGGGGTGGACGCAGGGTCCTCAGAGCAAGTGCCTTCTCCTCCACGTCTGCTTGAGGATGTCCACTTTGGGGATCAGTCGTGGAGCACAGCAGCCTTCGGTCCCTTTGGCCTTGCACCACGACTGGCTGCCTCCCTTGCCCAGAGCCTGCAGCTTTGGCATTGTACGGAGGAAAGTGGGAAGCAGAGCCTACTGCATCCCTGGGCAGCATTTCTGTCAACTGAAGAGGCCATTTAAGCAAAACAGTTAATTACCTTTCTGCCTCCCTGCAACCCCTGGGAAGGTCTGAGCCAGTCAGATAATAAGCTTAGAGGGCAAGCAGCTGAGACTTCCATCAGGCTGGGGAGTGACCCCTATCCCATTCCATCACCAAGTGGGGAGCAGAGAGTAGGGAGCAGAGAGGGGAGGAAGGAGCAGAATGAACAGGCGCCGCTGCAGTGCAGCTTCATCATTTCATCCATCACGTGGCAAATTCCTAGGATATTAGAGAGCTGCTAATTCATAGGTGGGGCTTCCCTTGTGGCTCAGTGGTAAAGAACCCGCCTGCCATGCAGGAAACACAGGAAATGTGGGTCAATCCCTGGGTCAGGAAGGTCCCCTGTAAAAGGAAATGGCTACCCACTCCAGGATTCTTGGGGCTTCCCTGGTGGCTCAGATAGTAAAGAGTCTGCCTGCTGTGCAAGGTCCTAGGTTCTATCCCTAGGTAGGGAAGACCCCCTGGGGGAGGGCAGGGCAACCCACTCCAGTATTCTTGCCTGGAGAATCACAATCTCATGGACAGAGGGGCCTGGTGGGCTGCAGTCGCAAAGAGTCGGACATGACTTAGTGACTAAACAATAGCAACAATTCACAGGAAAGGCAGCCAGGCCTGGCCTTGGAAATGCAGGCAACTTTCAATAGGACGGTTTTGGGAGAGCCCGCAGCTGAGCACTAACACTGTGCGGCCACTGCCACTAACCCAACCCTCCGGGCTCAGATTTCTGGCTGATAAAATGAGGACTGGACAGTGGACCCTTGCTCCACAAGGCACCTTTAGATTCTGTAATGCTAAGGGAAATTGCTCCAGGTGCAGTGGGGTTGGGAAGACAGGGCCTCCTCCAGGCTGGCAGCCGGCCTGCCTGCCACCAGGTCTGGGGGACAGTGTGGCTGTTTTCCTGAGTGTGTGGGCCCAGCCAGGGAAGCAGCCCTCTAGGGCTCACCAGAAGCAGGCCACTGGGATCCTTCCTGAAGAAGCACAGTCAAGTGAGAAAGAGAAAGAGCTGAGCCTTTAAGATAAGGGCAGGCACTGGCCTTGGGGAAGCGAGGCGTCTTCAGGCATCCATCAGTCCTGGCTGGGAGAGGACTCTGGATGGCTTGCCTTTGGTTAAGCTCACTGGCTGTGTGGGCTCCCAGCCACTTGGACCTCAGGGTGTCTCCGGAGTTCTGTCCCCTGTTTCCCCTGCCTGGCCCTGGCCTCTGCCTAGTGCCAGTTCCACAAAAGACTGATGCCACACACAGACTCTGCCCACTGCCTGGCCCTCCCCAGCCACTGTCCACTGGGGCCATCCCACGACCGGAAGGTCAGCCCACCGACGTTTTCCCTGCTGGTCTGGGGTCTGGCCTCACCTCTCCTGGTCGGATATTACCACCGTGTTTCGGCCTAGGTTGTGACTCTGTGTTGTCCCCTGGTCTCTGCAGTGAGAGACCTAGAGGCTGAGACAGGTGAGTGGTGTGAAAGGGCCTCCCAGCCAGTGGGAGTCAGACTAGGGGACTGAGCCAGTCACTCTATTTCATTCATTCCCCACATCTTTGAGGGCTGGCAGACCAGCACTAGACACACTAGAACACAGAGAGAAAAAACATCTCTCCCTGCATAGTCCAGTGCTGGGGAAACAGACAGGGACAAAATCAGTATGCAAAAAAATTAAACCAATCAATAAGTAAAAAAAAAAAATATTAAAAATAAAAAGACTGATGCTGAAACTGAAGCTCCAATACTTTGACCACCTGATGTGAAGACCTGATTCACTGGAAAAGACCCTGATGCTGGGAAAGACTGAAGACAGGAGGAGAAGGGGACGACAGAGGATGAGATAACTGGATGGCATCACTAACTCAATGGACACGAGTTTGAGCAAACTCTGGGAGATAGTGAAGTACATGACTTAGCAACTGAACAACAACTACAAGTGAGTTAGAACATAACAACTCCTGTAGGGAAAACAACATCAGTGAAGGAAGACAAAAAGTACCAGCAACAGGAAGGGTTCTGCACTTTTAAAGACGTGGTCAGAGAAGGCCTCATCGAGGAGGAATATTTGATTCAAAATCTGATGCACGTAAGGAAGGAAAGAGGACTCTGGGCAGAGGGGAAAGCAGGTGCAAAGGCCCTGAGGCACGACTGTGCTCTGTGAGAGGAACGTCGAGGAACCGGTGTGAATGGAGATGTTAGTGTGGGGGTGGTGGCAGAGCTTATCAAGGGGCGATGGGCAGGGGAAGGGTGAGGGCGGGGGCTCGGAGGGGCTGTGCTGACGGCTGGACAAGGTTTACTCTGAGTGATTGGAGAGTCCCTTCGGGAGCTGACCCGTGTAAGTCATTGTCTGACTGTGTTGTGGGTTCATTCTGACAGCTGAGATGAGAGCCCTCTCATCTTGGTCCAAAGAGGACCAAGGAGAAGACGGCATCCAGGTTGGGGGTGTTGTGATCATGCTGGTGAGGCATGACATGACTTGACCCAGACTGGCCAAGCTGGAGGAGGTAAGAACTGGAGTCCAGACAGCCTTAGAACAGCCCGATTCACTGACCGCATACACGTAGAGTGCGAGAGAAAGTGTGGAAGCAAAGATGTAGGGGGTGGATTTTTGGCCTGAACCACAGCGAACCTGGAGCTCTCCATCCTCATGACAAGGAGAGGGCTGGAGGGGCAGTGTAAGTGAGGGGCTGAGGGCTGCATAGACCCCAGAGGATGGTCCATCACCACAGCCAAGGAGTGGAGTCTGAAGCCCATGAGAGGAGAGTCCTCCAGGGATAGACTTGGTGCCTGAGGCACAGATTTGGCATTCAAGTTAACAAGGCAGGTTGAGGTTAGCAGAGAGGGGGTGCAGCAGTGCAGAGAGAAGAGAGTGGTCAAGGCCTGAGCTTGCGGCCTCCAGTGAGAGCAGGTCAGGGAGCCGAGGAAGACCAGAGAGACTGGAAAAGAAAGGCCCAGTTAAGAGGGAGACAGGACAAGGGGCTGAGCAGGTCGATATCTTGGGTGGTTGTCCATCACAGCAAAGATAAGGCCTAAGGATGATAGCTGGTTCCAGCAACGTGGAGGCCATTGTTGAGCTCAATTTTGTGTAAAGAAAACCCTTCAATACTCTAGCTGTAGCTCCAGCCCCAACCTTAGCCTCTTGGAGAAGGGATGGGTCCAGGCCCGGCTGACCACAGGGATCTCTTCTCTTGGCTTTGGTGCTTATTCAGGTCCAGCCTGGCCGGTGAGACCACACTCTGGCCTTTTCCTCCTGGAGTTGTTAGGGCAGGCAGGCCCATCCCCTGAAGTTGCTAAGCTGTTGGGGTGAACATCCTTGCCTCTGGCAGAGGCTTGCCTGTCGGGTGGACCCACTCCTTCTGAGATGAAGAGCCAGATCCCTGATAGGAGCATCTGGACTGGGCCTGGATCCAGTCCTGCCTGAAGCCTGATCCCTCCTTGGAATCCATGTCCCTTCCCAGCCGGTAAGCTCTACTTTAAGCTCCTTGGAATAATCCTCTGTCCCTCGCCTCCACAGGGATTTCTCTGATGCCCGCTCCTGGAGAGAGAGCGTGAGGAAGGGCATGTTGCCAACTCGCTGACTGACCGGCTGGGTCTCTGAGCTGCTGGGCTAAGACTCTGGCCATCCTTGAGGGGGGTGACCCTCTCAGTGAAGCCTCACTAAGTAACCCCCGGATTCAGGACTTTTCTCTGCTGCTTGGAATTGCGTGGCAGAGGCTGACCTGGGCAAGACCAGACAGGGTCACCTCCCCTCTGCCTGTGGCAGCTTGTGACGCAGGTCTGCAATTGGGAGCAGGTAGGGTTACAACCAGAGATACTAGGGGAGGGTATCAGGTTCCACCTGTGACCCAGGAGGTGATGTCCTGGGGTCACGGGATTTGTCCAGGTACTGGGAGTTCCCTGGGAGATTATGAAAACCATGACGGGGACTGCCACAGGCCGTGGGCCCAGCATCTGGGGAATGCAGATGAAGTAATGGGAGACCAGGGCACGGGAAGCTGTTGCTAAAACAAACTGACTAATTCTGCTGGCTGACATTTCTCTGGCTTGGTGCTTTTTTTAAAGGGCCAGCCACACACTCATTGCAGTGTCTTAAAGACACTAGGAACAGAGCGTAATCCACTGGTGCTGGCTTTCAGTGCTGAAGATCCAGTGTGCCACCTGGGGCATCTTCTCCATGTGTTTTTACCCTTAACAGGTCTGAGTGCAGAGGGGTTGTTTGGCTCATCTCATGGCTGTCTCCTATGTGGCCAGATGTGTAAGTCAGCCGTGAGAGAGCCCTGATCTCTGCACCCTGACCAGGTAAACGATGCTCCAGTGATAATTCCTGGTTACCTAGGCTGAAACTAGAACTTCAGAGAGCCCTGGGTGTCAAGACCCCAAGGTCTTGATATAAATCCCATTCATCTAAAATCATTGCCTCATTGCATGTGTGTGTGTGTTAGTTGCTCAGTCATGTCCAACTCTGTGACCCTGTGGACTGTAGCCCACCAGGCTCCTCTGTCCATGGGATTCTCCGGGCAAGAATACTGGAGTGGGTTGCCATTCCCTTCTCCAGGGGATCTTCCTGACCCAGGGATTGAACCCTAGTCTCCTGCATTGCAGGCAGATTCTTTACCATCTGAGCTATCAGGAAAGCCCTATTGCCCCTTTGCTTGCTCCTATTTCAGGATTCCTTGTTTCCTTTGAGAAGACTTCTCTTTCACACCAACCCTTTCATCATCTAGTGACACTGAGCCTTCCATCCAATCGTATACTTTCCTGCCATCATGGAAATGAAGGAGACCAGCTCAGCTAACCTCACTAGCCATAGAGCCATCCACTTGGAATCTGTAGCGACAGCAGAGAAGGCAATGGCACCCCACTCCAGTACTCTTGCCTGGAAAACCCCATGGATAGAGCAGCCTGGTGGGCTGCAGGCCATGGGGTCACGAAGAGTCAGACACGACTGAGCGACTTCACTTTCATGCATTGGAGAAAGAAATGGCAACCCATTCCAATGTTCTTGCCTGGAGAATCCCAGGGACGGGGGAGCCTGGTGGGCTGCTGTCTATGGGGTCGCATAGGGTCTGACATGACTGAATCGACTTAGCCTTGACAGATACGGAAACAAAATCTACTTATTGCTCAGATAATTAGGCTTCCCTGGTGGCTAAGCAGTAAGGCATCCACCTGCAATGCAGGAGTGCAGGAGACACGGGTTCAATCCCTGGGTCAGGAAGATCCCCTGGAGAAGGAAATGGCAACCCACTCCAGTATTTTCTTGCCTGGAGAATCCCATGGACAGAGGAGCTCAGGAGGCTCAATCCATGGGGTCGCAAAGAGTCAGATACAACTGAAGTGACTTAGCACACAGCACGCTCAGATAATTGGAAATAGCGCACATTACCAGACTAAACACGCTTGCAGGAAGGGCGGATTTAAAGTGTTTAAGGGAAAAAATGTTTTAGACACCCTCAAGCACTTTAGACCGACACACTGCACCCAAACGATGGGTGCCAGGTCCACAAAAATCGTCTGGATTCCCAAAAGCAGGGTTTTGAGGATTTGTGGAGGCAGCTGGTGTTCACTCTACTTTTTATTTACGGCAATAAAACTACCTAAAAACCCTATCATTCGCTCTTTAAGCTAATTTCCTTCGGCCTTCTCCCACCATCATCTAAAAAAGATCATTTTAATTTATGACTTTACCCTCCAATGAGATATAAATCTTCTGGGTACCACAATTTGATGCTGCTTTCTAAATCAGATAAAGAAAATGTTTTTGAAATTCTTTCCACACTCCCTGTAGTTGGGACATAAACACAAGAGAAGAAAGTCCTGAGGCTTAGAAGTCCGTAGGTCTTTCTGTTTTCTGGAACAGTGGGTTTTATTCTCCCAGGTCTCAAGCTTTTTGGTCCCATCCTGATGCCAGGAAGGTGAGCAGAAGCTGGCTTTGATTGTGTTTGTTAAGAAAGTGTCAGCTGCTATAGCAGAAAAATCACCCCATGGTAGCTGCCTTACATGCCACAAGTTTGTGTCCTGGTTTCCAGACAGTCCAAGGCTGACTCTCCCAGCCGAGCAGCTCTCCACCTTATTTGTGGCTTCACCAGGTTCAGCATGCGGCTCTTGATACAGTTCCTGGGGTCCACTCATTCCTGTGGCTGGAAGAGAAGAGGGCGTGGAAGGTCACAAGTGATTTGTGATCCAGACCTGGGATTGGTGTGGACCAATTGTGCTCATTATCCACTGACCATTCAAACTGTGGTGCTGGAGAAGACTCTTGAGAGTTCCTTGGACTGCAAAGAGATCAAACCAGTTAATCCTAAAGGAAATCAACCCTGAATATTCACTGGAAGGACTGATGCTGGAGCTGAAGCTCCAATACTTTGCCCACCTGATGTGAAGAGCCGACTCATTGGAAAAGACTCAGATGCTGGGAAAGATTGAAGGCAGGAAGAGAAGGGGATGATAGAGGATGAGATGGTTGGATGGCATCACTGACTCAATGCACCTGAGTTTGAGCAAACTCTGGGAGATAGTGAAGGACAGGAAAGGCTGGTGTGCTGCAGTCCACGGGGTCACAAAGAGTTGGACACGACTGACTGAACAACAATAACGATCCTCTGTCCAGAGCAGGATGGATGCTGGACCACAGACAACCACATCTCCCTGCGAAGGATGCAGCTTAACTGCATGCCAGCCTGAACTTGTAACAATAGTGTCTGCTTTCTGTGACCACAGTCAAGAAGCTTTTGGCTCTGCCAGTGGCCAGAGTCTTATTCCAAAGGATGTGGGAATACTTGCCAGGGCCTCAAGAGAGGGTATTAAATTAATTTCCTTGGTTTGCCACTGGGTTTTGCTTACCTCATTAGCTTCTAGATTGGAATTCGACATCTTAAAATCTCAGTCTATAATGACATAGAAAAAGACAGCAACCAAAAAGTAAGGAGCCTGTAGCAAAAGAAGTCTGCCTTTCCCTGTTTTATATATATATATATATATACATACATACATACACATATATAAATCATCTGAAAATGAAAGTAGTAAAATAAAATAGTTTAGTGGTGTGGGGCAGGCCAGATCAGTCTCTCTTCCTGTCTCTACCTCTGTCTGTGAGACCAGGGTATCATTTATCACTGAGCACCTGGCCCTAGTGGTAAAGAACCCGCCTGCCAAGGAGGAGACTCAAGTTTGGTCCCTGGGTCAGAAAGATTCCCTGGAGAAGGAAATGGCAACCTGCTCCAGTATTCTTGCCTGGAAAATCCCGTGGACAGAGGAGCCTGGGGGTATGCAGTCCGTGGGGCCGTAAAGAGTCAGGCATGACTGAGCAACCAAGCACACACACACACACACACACACACACACACACACACACACACCCTGACTCTCATGTTTCAGGATGTCAAGCCTTGTCCGGATCCCCAGTCCCTTACCCCCATGGCTGAGTCATCTCCTGCCCTTGGGCTGATGTAGGAAAAATTCTCCAGCCCACCACATGGTAGCTGGGGAGTTTTGGCAACTTATTTCACCTTATTTGTTCTGAGAAGATGGGGTCAATAATTCCCACGTCACGGCACGTTGTAAAGGTGAGGGCAGATAGTGAAGGAGCAATCACCTCCACCAGTGTCACTACCAGCCTCCCTCCTGCCTGTCTCCACGTGGGGAGAGGAGACCTCCAGGGCCTTTGTCCCGATGGTGGAGCTCCTCTCCTCCCCACCCCCCACTGCCCAGGCTTCCCGCTTCCCCCAGATTCAACTGCTGTGAGTTCTTTCCATTCAGGCAGAAATCAGAGGGTGTGAGGGTGAGAGAGAATCTGAGCCAGACAAAGAGGCGATTACCCCCACACGACTGCCCACTAAGAATTCTGGCTGGAGAAAGGGCTCTTCTGCAACTTGTTTTTTTGCTAATTCTGCCCAAAGAACCCAAGAGGGAAGGCCTTTGGTCCACAGACTGCCCTGGTCTCATTGTCCTGGTGTAATTCAATGAAGCCAACCCCGGTGTTTTCTATGCTTTATCTCTTCTCTCCTGTATTTCCCTGATTTATCAGCAGCTGTTAACCCCAGTTAGCACCAGTTCCATTGACCAAGTCCTGCTAACGCTAGCATGTTTTACACACACACACACACACACCCCTCCAAGAAAAACCTCACCTTTAAATGGAGGGTGGGTGGTACACTGTGTTTCTCAGGTGAGGCCTGAGTATGTGATGGAGAAAGATGAAAATTGCTCCCCATTACCCCCACCTTGCTCTTCTAAACTAAGTTTAGGAGAATCAATTATAATCCTTAAATCTTCTCATTCTTACATGGGCTTATTTCTTACTTAGCTCTGGTATCCCACTTTGAGCCAGTCAGAGGAAAAAAAAAAGCCCTTTGCACTGGCAATACCACACTGTATGCACCCACAAGGATGAGATTCTGGGATCCATCAACAAAAGCCCTGGCTGCTTCCCTAGTAATCCTAAAGATCAACAGAAGAAATTGCTTGAAGTGGGTGGATAAATTCCTTAGAATAATCCTGCCCAAACCCTTCAGAATTCTTTTATGATGCCTTTATATCTCTCAGCTTTCACCTAGGAAGAATCCAAAGTGCCACCAAAAAGAATGTGCCAGGCTGTTGAGAAGGAGCGTGGCAGCTTCCAAAGGACTTGTATTTGAAGACATCTATTTGAAGAGTACTTGGAGAACAAGTCCCGTTGATGCTAACTGTAATGCTGAGGGAAAGTTTTAGCCAGGTTTCAATGGGATGGAGAGATAGTCGCTTTTTTCACCCTGTTGAAAATGTCAAGGGAGGCAAAATCACCCGGTTGGGCAGGTTAGCATCAACCCTACTAGAAGCTTGTCTGGTGGGCTGAATTGGAATGAGGCCTGGGGCCAGCAGGCTGCAGTGAAAGGTGTGGTCTGGCAGGCAGAGCTGAGGCAAGTGGGCCAAGTCCCTGGCAGTGGGCACTGTAGACTGCACGCTATGGGTGGGAAATTTTCATGGCATCATGTAGGGTGGGATGTATTCACTGCAAAGAATAAGACCAGAGATGGAAGCTCAGTTGGTGCTTGAGAAGCACATGAGTTCGAGGCAAGGCCAAGGGCTAGATCCTTCTCCAAGTCTTATTTCTAAGCAGAAATCTTCCTACCATAGTCTCCCTTCCTCTGGTGAATATCCCAGACTTCATAGTAACACAGCAAAAGAAGCTAGCTGGAGGAGATACTTCTGACTGACCACCAAGTTCTGTTATTCTCATTATCAGTGGAAAAAAGGGCACATCCTTTTAAAACTGAAATAGAATTGACATATAGTAAAGAGCAAATTCCATGGGCTTCCCTGGTAGTGCAGTGGTAAAGAATCTGCCTGTGATGCAGGAGATGTTGGTTCACTCTCTGACTTGGGAAGATCCCCTGGAGAAAGGGATGGCAAACCACTCCAGTATTCTTGCCTGGGAAATCCCATGGACAGAGGAGCCTGGCAGGCTACAGTCTATAGGGTTGCAAAAGAGCTGGACCCGACTAAGTGACTAACACTTTCCTTTTCATACTCAAGAAATCAACGGTCCAATGGAAGTCTTTAGATTTTGGTTTGTCTCTAGCCAGTCTGGAATTAGAGAGTTGTCAGTAGCATAGGGACAAGATTTTGCTTTCAAAATATCTTGTCTTTTGAAAGACAAGATCTTTCTTTCAAAGAAGCTGGACATGTGCAGAGATATGGCGGCAAATCAGTGATTTTCTCTTGATATTTAAAAAAAAAATCACATTAAGGTGAAACTGAACTTTGCCCCCTCTGTCTGCCATATGAGAAGAAGGTACCCATGTATTGGTACATACAAACCTATATTTGATCTAAATCTTCCCAGAGTAAGTGAAAATGTGTCATTACCATTTATTTAGGTTCTATTTAGGTTCTTACAATGGGCCATAAACTCTCGATGCATAAACACATGATGTGAAGAGCCGACTCATTGGAAAAGACTGATGCTGGGAAAGATTGAGGGAAGAAGGAGAAGGGGGTGATAGAGGATGAGATGATTGGATGGCATCACTGACTCAACAGACTTGCATTTGAGCAAACTCTTGGAGACAGGAGGATAGGGAAGCCTAGCTTGCTGCTGTCCATGGGGTCACAAAGAGTTGGACATGACTTTGCGACTGAACCACAACAAAACTCTTGGTATAATCCAACCTATTTAACTGATGCTTAAAGATGAAGAAACAGATTCAAAGAAGATAATTAATTTCTCATCACCATGGAGACAGTGAGGGACAGAAGCAAGTTTGAAACCCATCCTGGTACCCAAAGGCCAAGTCCCCTCCTGAAAGCTCTGCTGCTTTGTATTTTGATTGTTCAATGTGTTGTTTCGGGCTTTTGATTTTTACATGAGAAATAACCTCCCAGACTCTGGTTCTGCTCTCACCACCTCCTCACCCCCAGGCTGGAGACTAGCCTCTATTACTCAGAAGAACTTATGAAACTCTGTACTTCTTCATATTCAAGCATCAGCACGTCTGACTTTTGTTTTCAGTCCAGAACCTGCTCTATTTTCACAGAACAAAATTCCAGCTCCATTCTGAAAATGAAACAACAGCTGGTCCCCAGAAAACAAGCCAGATCCCGGGTCCCTACTTTAGCACAATCCAAAGTCATGGTTTTCTGGTTAGGTGCTTCCAAGGCCTGTCCCCTTGATAAGGGCTTTCAGACAGACCAAAGCAGGGGAAAATGAAAGAGACCCTTTCTTTTTCTTGTTGTTCCAGATCAGATAACGTTGCCTGATTAGTTCCTCCACTGTGAATTCACACCGCATGTACCCACATGCCAGCCCTCTGCTAAAGGCCATCAGCTGTATTGCTTCCTGCACAATCATTCATATTTGCCTCACGCCTTCCCTCCTCCACCTCTGTTTCCTGCTCCTCCCCATGAAGCAGCAAAATGCCTGCAAAGAAAATGTGTCAACAGGTAAAATTTATAGGAGTTTCCTGGCCCACACAGAAACATGAACCACAGGCCTCCCCAAAGGAGATATTTTCTTACCCAAGACACTTATCCTCCTGAATACGCTGTGATTCATTCACATCTGAGTTCTCCAGAGACACCAGGTATCTTTTTGATAGAATCAGAGTGTGGAGCTCCTGTTTGGGAAGAGTGACTTTGATGAGGGCCAGTTGGGATTATTTAGCTGTGGTTATAGAAAAACCCAACCCAAACTGTCTTAGTCAAAAAGGGAATTTATTGACTCAGACACTGGAAAGAGAGTGCTAGCTACAAACAAGACTCAATTCAGGGCTCAGACTTCTCAGTGGCACCTGCCTAATTTTAAAAACTTTATCCCTTGCTCTGCCTTCCTTTGTGTTGACTTCAGCCTTGGATTTTATGGCAGAAAGGTCCCTGCTAACCCACTTATTCTCTTATATTTTATGCCAAGGGTTTTATGTGACAGTCTCTTCCCCAGAAGATGCAGTGAAAATGTCATTGCATTTCATTGGCTCTGACTAGGTCACATATGGTCCACGAAGATTGAAGGATAGGGAAATGAGACGCCTGATGGCTTAGACCTGGATCACAAGATCCACTCTGAGACTGGGTGTGAAGTCCACTTTAATTGGATGGCATGGAAATCAGGTACCGTCACCAAGAAGACTCCAGTAATGTTCACTGCGTTGTGTGTTGCCTTATAACAAATGATGCATGTATATTATATAATGTTTAATGTCCACTGTTGAAGTCAGCTGCGTACCTTGAAAGTAGATAGAACCTGCTCATGTAAAATAAGAATTTATGCCCAAAGCCAGGCTAGTTGGAGAAAAGGTTATTTGCTATTTAACTTTCAGGAGTGAGCCTAGAAAACACGCAAAAGTTCCTCAAAGTCTACAGCAGGACTGGCTTGCATTGTTAAAGCACAATGAGCCTTTGCCGGCTTCGTAGTGAAAACTATGGCAGTGAGTCTTTCTTACTGGTTTCACTGAGTTTTTGTTTTCTAAGAAGACTGTGATGTTTTAAAAATCTCTGTAGCCTGGTTAGGCTGGTTTTACAGGACTGAAAGGGTTTATGGCAGAAACTTGAGAGGTCTTTGGAGGTATTTTGACCATACAGACACCAAAAGATATTCCCTAAAATATTCTTTCTTCCATTCAGCTTTCTCATTTGTCTTTCTAAATAAACATCTGGGATTAGGTTATTCATTGTTCTTATCAACTCTCAATGATAAATATTCACCCTTTTAACCACTGAACAGTTGTTATTGATTATGTACTTCCTTAGATCAAACACTTGGTTGACTATATCAGATCTTCTCTAAGCACTCCACATGCATTATTTCATTTATGCTTCATAACTATTCTATGGCATAGAGACTATGATTACCATTCGAATTGTATGGAAGACGGAACAGATATAGAAGAGGTTACATATCTTGCCCAAGGTCACATAGTTTGAGCCAAAGATTTTAAAACCATACTATATAAACAGATTTTGCCCCTGCCCCCCAGGATATGGCATAGGAAGACACTGTGCGTGCTAAGTCACTTTAGTCGTTTCTGACTCTTTGTGACGCACTGGACTGTAGCCTGCCAGGCTCCTCTGTCCATGGGATTCTCCAGGCAAGAATACTGGAATGGGTAACCATTCCCTTCTCCAGGGGATCTTCCCCATTCAGGAATTGAATCTGAGTCTCCTGTGTTGCAGGCAGATTTTTTTTTTTACCATCTGAGCCACTAGGGAAACCCATATGGATTATATGCATATGTGTATACATACATAATACATTTATAATACCCATATGTCTGCATACCTACAAACATATACACACATATAATAGTGCTATGACACATGCACATGTATACTGTCATTGAATACACAAAGTATATATTCACTCATTGTATGTATATGTATGTACAAGCCATTTATTTTGAGGACACAAAAATTCCCAACAATAATCCAAACCATTTTTTAAAAGCTCCCACTTTGGAATCAGTAGCTTCCTCCAGGCCTCGTGCTATTTTTTTTTTCTTCTGGTAAACAAAGTTTTCACTTTTATTTATTTCCTATTTTTCCCATTCAGTTTGAAACAAGACAAGGGTGACTCACTCAGCACAAAAATGACTGAGTCGCTACCACGCATGTGTCCGTGCTCAGTTGTTCAGTTGTGTCTCTTTGCGACCCCGTGGACCGTAGCCCGCCAGGCTCCTCTGTCCATGGGATTTCGCAGGAAAGAATACTGGGGTGATTTGCCATTTCCTTCTCCACGCGGGGCACTACATATATGAAAGCAGACAGAGTTGTATAATACACCACAAGGAATCTTTGCAAATAACTCATTGTCTGATGTCAGCAAATCCTCTATAACCTTTTTCTTTTTTTAAAAGCAAAACATTCACAGGCAACTATGCTCCATATTATGTAACAACCTAATTGGGAAAAAAAATTGAAAAAAAAATAGATACATGTATATGTATAGCTGAAAGAAGTTTAATCTGTATGGAGGATAGGGAAATAACATTGCTTATTGTAGATTTGGAGCAAAACTCAGAAACACTTAATTAGAATATTGTAAGCAGAAATCACTTTTTGTTTCAATTCTCATTAATGATATTTTGTGAAGGACAGGGAAGCCTGATGTGCTGCAGTTCATGGGGTTGCAAAGCCCGACACAACTTATCAACTGTACAATAACAACAACAACAAAAATATTTTGTAAATTTTTAGGCTGCTTTGCTCAGCAATGACAGTCTATATAGTACAATTTAGTTTTAAGTTTTATTTGAAATCCCAGTGTGTCTTAGCTATTCAGGACACGAATGCTCACAGAGGCAGCAGAAGTGTGAGTGACCCTCATGCTATTTAAATATGGCGGTGACCCCGGGGCTGCAGAGCATGGGGGAGATGGGAATGCTAACTGTCCATCCCACACACACAGCAGCGGGTGCAGACCTGGGACCGTGGTCCCCAGTAAGAGGTCGCTTTCACGCCTATGATGCCCAAAGACAGACCCGCAGTCCCCCTCAGCAGTTGATTAGTTAGAAGACTATTTATAGACCTCAGCGCTTTTCTCAAGACTCCTTCTCAATTCCTGCCCGCCCCTGCTCTCAGCAGACAAACTCACCTTGTGAGTCATTGAGAAAACTGAGGTCATGCATGTGCTTTCTGGTAACTTCCCACCCTTTACCTACAATTTACCTACACCCACTTCTGTCCTCCCAGCCTGACCTCCAAAGGTAAGGTGGCCCCCTCCCGGGCACACAAGCCTCTCAGGGGGATCTGTGTTCTCTGGGCTCCTGGGTTCATCTCCCACTGCTTTCCCTTCCAGGAGGCTCTCCAATTTCCAGGTCCATTTCCACCACGGATGCCCCTCTGCCTGTGGAGAGGCTGTGCTCTCATCCCTTTCCTGGACTCTGCAGTAGCCTTCTGACCTGCTTCGCATTTCCATATGCCCTCTTGCACAGCAGCAGCCACACGGCATCTTTTAAAATGCAGGATCATGGACAATTCCCAGCACACCAGCGCCAACTCTCCTACATTGCATTATTTCCAGAAATCATATCAGAATATAGGTAACTACTGGTGATATTGTGTGGATGCGTGCTCAGTGGCTCAGTCCTCTCTCACTCTTTGTGACCCCATGAACTGTAGCCAGCCAGGCTCCTCTGTCCATGGGATTTTACAGGTGAGAATACTGGAGTGGGTTGCCATTCCCTTCTCAAGGGGATCTTCCCATCCCAGGGATCCAAACCACATCTCTTGCATCTCCTGCATGGGCAGGTGGATTCTTTACCACTAGTGCCACCTGGGTAGCCCAAGGGTTGTATTAAATCTTCTCTACTTTCCCCTTCCCTCCCTTCCTTTCTTCCCTCCCTTTGAAAGTAAGCTGTTTGCATTTGTGAGTAGCTGTTAATAAGTAACACAGTTCTCAGGGTCCACCTTAGAGCAGATGTCTTGAGCCAGTCACCAGGCTTCCTTCCACGTGCCTTGTCAGGCACCTCCCCATCCTCCCCATCCTTCCCTGGCTCTGCTCTCAGCACCTCTTGAAAATTAGGGACACTAGCACCTCCTTGGTTGCTACCTATCTTTGTTCAGTCTTAACATCCTTGGTCCCTGACTGTTTTCAGACATCACAGCACGAGTCCCTTCCCCTCACAGCACTAGAAAGGTTTCTTTTCCCCTCCCTGGATGTCTCTTGTTCTGACTTCATCTTGAATGCCTGTGTTTGTGGGGTTCTGAGCAGAACCCCTCTCTCCGAGCTCTCCTGGTTTTCTGTGGGTGACTTTATCCCCTGACATGTTTTGTGTATAGTCCTTATATCATGCTCATTATCCTCATCATTTTAGTTTCATCTGGTGAGTCTTGGAGAGCTGAAGTTTGTCAGCAATGAGGTTTGCTTACTGGGCTGTAGGTATTAATCCAAGAGGAATTATAGCTTGGTTTTCTAAAACCTTTCTTCTTGTTTTATTGTCAATACTATTAATATATTCCTGAGGACAATGAAGGTTTAATGACATGTTGAGATAAAGCAGCACATTTTCTCAAGTCTTCAAGAATATCTGGTTGCAAAAAAGGCCTTTTGTGCCTCCCGGAGCCTATGGCAGTTCTGGCGCTGGGATTCAAATGGGCATGGGTGCTGAGGTGGAGAACCAGGCTCTTCTATGGATCTGATCTCAGGCTTTAGCGGGAAGCTGTGCTCTCTGGCCAACCCCCTGGATGGGGAGATGGCCAGGTTGCAGCTAGCGCTGCACAGAGAGGACAGCGACTTTGAAGATTGTCCAACGAGAGTTTTACATGACCTTCACTCGGAAGTACAAACTCTAAAGGATGAAGTCAATATTATTCTTGATAAAGCAAGCTTGGAAAGTCAACAACGTGTTGGTTTCATAAAGGCAACAAAAATATCGATGAAAAAGAATTCAGTGGATATCATGAAAATAAAAGAGTTTTTCCAGAAGTATGAATATAATCTACATGCCAAGAAAAATTCAGTGGTTGAACAAAGAGTCACTGACTCTAAACCAGAGTCCAGTTCAGTTCAGTTCAGTCGCTCAGTCATGTCTGACTCTTTGTGACCCCATGAATTGCAGCACGCCAGGCCTCCCTGTCCATCATCAACTCCCGGAGTTCACTCAGACTCGCGTCCATTGACTTGGTGATGCCATCCAGCCATCTCATCCTCTGTTGTCGCCTTCTCCTCCTGCCCCCAACCCCTCCCAGCATCAGGGTCTTTTCCAATGAGTCAACTCTTTGCATGAGGTGGCCAAAGTATTGGAGTTTCAGCCTCAGCATCAGTCCTTCCAATGAACACCCAAGACTGATCTCCTTTAGGATGGATTGGTTGGATCTCCTTGCAGTCCAAGGGACTCTCAAGAGTCTTCTCCAACAGCACAGTTCAAAAGCATCAATTCTTTGGTGCTCAGCCTTCTTAGCAGTCCAACTCTCACATCCATACATGACCACTGGAAAAACTATAGCCTGACTAGACGGACCTTTGTTGGCAAAGTAATGTCTCTGCTTTTCAATATGCTATCTAGGTTGGTCATAACTTTTCTTCCAAGGAGTAAGCGTCTTTTAATTTCATGGCTGCAGTCACCATCTGCAGTGATTTTGGAGCCCCCCAAAATAAAGTCTGACTCTGTTACCACTGTTTCCCCATCTATTTCCCATAAAGTGATGGGACCAGATGCCATGATCTTCGTTTTCTGAATATTGAGCTTTAAGCCAACATTTTTACTCTCCACTTTCACTTTCATCAAGAGGCTTTTTAGTTCCTCTTCACTTTCTGCCATAATGGTGGTGTCATCTGCATATCTGAGGTTATTGATAGTTCTCCTGGCAATCTTGATTCCAGCTTGTGTTTCTTCCAGCCCAGCCTTTCTCATGATGTACTCTGCATAGAAGTTAAATAAGCAGGGTGACAATATACAGCCTTGACACACTCCTTTTCCTATTTGGAACCAGTGTGTTGTTCCATGGCCAGTTCTAACTGTTCCTTCCTGACCTGCATACAGGTTTCTCAAGAGGCAGGTCAGGTGGTCTGGTATTCCCATCTCTTTCAGAATTTTCCACAGTTTATTGTGATCCACACAGTCAAAGGCTTTGGCATAGTCGATAAAGCAGAAATAGATGTTTTTCTGGAACTCTCTTGCTTTTTTGATGATCCAGAGGATGTTGGCAATTTGATCTCTGGTTCCTCTGCCTTTTCTAAAATCAGCTTGAACATCAGGAAGTTCATGGTTCATGTATTGCTGAAGCCTGGCTTGGAGAATTTTGAGCGTTACTTTACTAGCATGTGAATTGAGTGCAATTGTGCGGTAGTTTGAGCATTCTTTGGCATTGCCTTTCTTTGGGATTGGAATGAAAACAGACCTTTTCCAGTCCTGTGGCCACTGCTGAGTTTTCCAAATTTGTTGGCACATTGAGTGCGGCACTTTCAAAGCATCATCTTCCAGGATTTGAAACAGCTCTACTGGAATTCCATCACCTCTACTAGCTTTGTCCGTAGTGATGCTTTCCAAGGCCAACTGGACTTCACATTCCAGGATGTCTGGCTCTAGGTGAGTGATCACACCATCATGATTATATGGGTCATGAAGATCTTTTTTGGCTCTTCCTTCTGGTTGTTTACTGCTTGGGGTGAGTTTGGCAGAACTTGGGATACAATGTACTGCTCAAGACCAAAATCAGAAAGTTGTGAACTATGCGGTGACTTCTCAGAAACAGAAGTGCTTAGAGCACTAAATACTACTTGAGTAGTACAGTATCTCAAGTTCTGCCAAACTCACCCCAAGCAGTAAACAACCAGAAGGAAGAGCCAAAAATTTTAACTCCATTTTCCAAATTGTCACAAGTAAAAACTCCAAAACGTGCACTAAAGATGGATGATTTTGAGTGTGTAACTCCTAAATTAGAACACTTTGGTGTCTCTGAATATACTATGTGCTTAAATGACGATTACACAATCGTACTTAAAAATGTGAGGACTAACAGTGAGGAGACCATAGAAATAGAAGAAGGGCCCAGTGATAATGTCTTTGTCACTCCTGGCCTCAAGACCCAGCCGTTGGAAAAAAATGATGCTGAACACACCCATTCTCCCTCCTGCACTGGTTTGAAAGTCCCTTCTGCAAAGAGCAACACGGCTTTGGTATCCACAAATTATCCATTATTGAAAGCAAACAGTTCATCAAATAATTTGGAAATGAAAAAAAGTTCATCGTTAGTTTCAAGTTCAGGCAAGTGTTTTGAGAATTTTGCAGGTCCCTCTTCTCCTACGATTTTTTCTTACGAGAATCTTCTCAAAACACCTACACCTCCTGAAGTTACTACAGAAGATTCCAAAAGATATTTGCCAGATTTTGTCAAAAGAAAGCTGAGCGCCGAAGAATTGATACTTTTGAACTGTGGTGTTGGAGAAGACTCTTGAGAGTCCCTTGGACTGCAGGGAGATCCAACTAGTCCATTCTAGAGGATATCAGTCTGGATGTTCTTTGAAAGGAATGATGCTAAAACTGAAACTCCAGTACTTTGGCCACTTCATGAGAAGAGTTGACTAATTAGAAAAAACTCTGATGCTGGGAGGGATTGGGAGCAGGAGAAGGGGACGGCAGAGGATGAGATGGCTGGATGGCATCACGGACTCGATGGACGTGAGTCTGAGTGAACTCAGGGAGTTGGTGATGGACAGGGAAGCGTGGCATGCTGCAATTCATGGGGTCGCAGAGTCGCACACGACTGAGCGACTGAACTGAACTGAACTGAACTGAACTGAACTCAAACCTAGCGACTCTGGTAGCAGTTAGAGTGGTGTCACCCAGCAAACTGTTCCTTCCTCGGCATGGAGGACAGCACGTGTGAGATACTGGCAACAAAGAAAACTGGTGAAGAAATGATGTGGGTCCATCCTTCCATTATAGAAACTGAGCAGAGATGAGAGCAAATCTGGTCTCACTTTGTTTTTGACATTCCCCTACATCTTCCCCCTTTTGAAAAACTGACTCATATTAAAGATGAGTATGGTCACTGATGTCATAAAATGCTTTTTGTTAAATATGATTTAATCTAACCTGTCTTATTGATGTGTAGATCAGCTACTCACTTTTGAAAGATCATTATTATTTCATTGATTTCAAGTTTACCCTGCCTCATGAAACTGTGTGGTTTAAGTAATATTAGGAAGCAGGATAAATAATTTTTGAAATATAAAAGTTACTGTTTGCCACTCAAATGAGACCACCTTCAGTCTTCTCAGGGCTGGACAGTTGTTGCTAGAGCTGGGCTTCTTCCTTGGGACTGGCTCTGCCCACTGTCTCCTCTGATGACTGTCCCAAGTCTTCTACACCTTTTATTTCAACAGTGCTCTTTAAGACACTGCTGTTTACAAAAGACAGCCTAAACTGATTCAGAAAAAGAGGAATTTACAGGCCTCGGTAGCTAAAATGAAGTGGTGTCCCAAACATTTGGACTTAGACATTCGCCTGCTGTCATGTCAGGATGGATGTTTTCCTCTAACTTGTCAATTTCATCCTCTCAAATCAGCTCTTCCCAGCACATGACTGTGACCTCCTCAGACTCCCATGTAGCTCAGCACCCAACAGAGCCCGAGCCTCACCCTCTGGAAGATCCTGGGTGCCCTCCTGAGTGGGTGCTCCTCTCTGGATGGTCAGCTGTGCCTGCGGACCTATCTCTGAGAGCGTCAGGCTGCCCTGTCCATGGAGCCCAAGAGCCTTATGATCTACATCAAGCTGATTCAGCAAAGATTATCCTCTTTTTTGGTTGTGCTTTGAGAGTCATATGGGAAGACCCATCACGTTGTGTCTCTTCATTTTGTCAGAAAATTGTCACTAAAAAAAACTTATTCTCTGTCCTAGGAACTACTGTGTAGTTATAATTTAAGTTCTACTAAGTATAATGTTCCCTTGTTTTTCAAGGTAAGCTCTGGTCAACCTTATAGTATATGATGCTAACTCCTGAACTGTATCAACCTTTTGTACACTGTTTACTGTGGCTTGGTATATATAAGTCCATAGAGTGGACAGGATTGCTTAAGGAGGAGTGAGTGTATTCACAGTGTACTAAGGACTGAATCCTGGAGTTCTCATTTTAGAAGATGGAAATAGGCAGAAAAATCTAGCAAAGGAGATTGAGAAGCAGCTAGGGAAATAAGAAGAAAATAGTTCAAGAAGAGTGATCAATTCTATCAGTATTATTGAGAATTCAAGTAAAAAAAAGACAGAATTACCAGACTTGGCAAAATTACTGTTACTGACAGCACTGATGAATTCTGACCGAGTGCTCAGGACTAGTGTCTAGAGTTGAGTGGTGAGGTCAGAGGTGAAGAAGCAAAGACAATGAACTGAGATGGCTCTTTTCATGAATTTTGCTCAAGGAGGGAAAGAGGAAATGGTGTGACAACCAGATGGGGTATGAGTGAAACAGGAGTGTTAGAGATGGGAAATAAAGAACATTATATGAAAAAAAAAAAAAGAATTTCTTGTTGTTTCCCATCCTCCACTCCTTGCTGACCTTAAAATTTGCTCCTCAAGTTCAGAGGCCCGAGTCCCTAACAAAAATGTTTTCATGCCTGAGCCCTCTACTTTGATCTGCACTGAGTGGTGTCACCAATCCCCGCTTCTCTCTTATCATCATCAAGCCTCCTTCAAGCCTTCCTTCCCATCCCCCTGAAACAATTATGACAGATCAGTCTGGCACCTCTATGTTTATCTGGATAAAAACGTATAAGCACCCTCCAGTGCTGACAAGGTGCAACCTCTGCAGAGGCTGCCAGAGGGGTATCAGAATTGAGCCAATAGGACCATTTCTCAGATGCATGAAATAGATCCAAATTAAAATGACGTGACTTTTACATTCATCACATCTTCCTAACTTTTCGCTATGATTGAAGCTACTCTAAATATGATGTAAACAAAAGTATTTCCCAAATTATAAGCTAATTTATTTATTTATTATTTATTTATGTATCTTTTCTATAAGAAAATCACTCTATTTTTTCTCTTTCTTTTTATGTTTTAAATTATAAAAGTATAATAACATATTTACAGGAGACTTGGAAAACACAGAATGAGGGTACATATAGTGCCACTATTATATTAAAATCATTTTTATAAGTAGATAAACTAAGATTTTTAGTTGGAGTTTCAATATCAAACTCTCAAAAATGAATAGAACAAATAAACAGAGAAGTAAAAGGATATAGTAGACCTGAAAAGCACTATGAATCAATTCAACATAACTGAGAGTTACACAATTTTCATACAATAGTAGGATACAAATTCTATTCAAGTTTCCATAGATTATAAGCTAGGAGACACTGGAACATATCCAGGGACATGAAACAAGGTGCAGAAATTTCATGGTCTAAAAGTATTGAACCCATACTGAGTCTGTTCTCTTAACACTGTGGAATTATGTTAGAAATCACTATCAAAAGATACTTGAAAATAATGCACATAGTACAATGTGCTTAGTCGCTCAGTTGTGTTTGACTCTTTGTGACCACATGGACTGTAGCCCACCAGGCTCCTCTGTCTATGGGGATTCTCTAGGCAAGAACACTGGAATGGGTTGCCATGCCCTCTTCCAGACATAGTACAGTGAAAACACCCAATTTGTGATTGCTCATGAATGTGAATGATTGGTTGAGTACTGGTTTCCCTCATTTATCCTTGCTCCCCTTTCGCACATGCTCTTCTCAGAAAATACCCAGGGTGTCCTGGGCCATATTGACTAAGCATTGCTGCTTTGGTTACCAATGGAATATGGTGGGCTCCATGGCTTGGACCACAATGCCTCCTTCCCTGCTTCTTTTTATAGTTCAATCAATTCAAGTTCGGAGTACTCTGTTTTCACATATCCTATTTAACTTCCTTCTTCCCCTACATCTTTCAAATCTTTCCAAATTAGATGAGAAAAAAATGTAATATTAGATTTTCTACCAAGAGTTTGAGGCTATGGAATTAAACGAGGACTAGTACCATACATGGTTCTCACCGAGTTTAAAATCTAAAGTAGAGAATTATTTATTTTGGATTTCCCTGGAAGTCCAGTGGTTAAGAATTCATCTGCCAGTGCAGGAGACCTGGGTTCGATCCCTTGTCCAGGAGGGATTCCGTATGCCACACCACAACTAGAGAGTAACTCCCACTCACTGCAACTAGAGAAAGCCCCGTGCAGCAACAAAGACTCAGTGCAGTGAAAAATAAATGAATAAATTAAAAAAATTATTTATCTCTATGGATGTCTATGTATCTATGTACTCAATGTGAAATAAAACAAGGAGGGTACACTGATCTGATTCAAAAGAAAGTTCTCTTAAGGAAAAATCAGTTTTACACATTTCTTTCTTCTTTCATTTATTTGTTCTCTCTTGCTTTCTCTCTTTCTCTCTCTCTCTTTTTTTTTTTTTTTTGGCACCATTTTACAGCATGTGGTCTGTTGATACGCTTTTGCCTTATTTACATGACCCTGTCCTATTTTTTAGTTTCACACAGGGATGGAAAGTGTGTGCATGCCTGGTGGCAGCCTCTTTGTCTCCCACTTGCCTTTTCCTCCTCCCTGTGAAATCAGATCTCTGCAAGAAAGGGCCAAGATCACAGCACGTGTTAGGGAACGCACAGAGTGACCTGTAATCTCTCCCTCCTTCTGTCCTTCCATTTCCTGTCTATGGAACAGATCAGCCTGAATTTTTCTGCAGCACTGGCAGGATCAAAAGTCAGGCAAAGTTGAGCTGTGTTCCACTTCTATTATGAAATAATCGTCATATCTGCATCTGTGTGATAATACAGACACATATGCCCGTGAAATTATCTACCTCCTAAGCATCCATTCACGCTGGGAGAGGATGATGAATGTACCAGATGCTCCCATGTCGTGGTGAGCTCATGGAGATGGGTGGAGCAGGGCAGCTTGCCAGCTGTTTGGGTGGCTTCATCAGGACAGCACGTCAGCTCAGTAGCTCCTGCTGTATCACCCTGATACCCGTTCTAATATGTCCCATTGGAAGAAGGCCAGAGCCCTGACACTAAGATTTAGGCCTATTTTTCATCTTCTGGCAATCACGCTTTTCCTCTCTTGTCCTCCCCCCTTGCAAACCTCCAGCTATGCCATTACTGTGTCTCCCCAAGTGCTACTAAGCCTTACTCTCAGGCTAGGGCTCCTGTTTCATATGGTTGTATTTGGTCCTTGAAATATTTACCAAAACGTATTATTGGGTTTGGGCCAGACCTTGGCCTAGAAACCAGATAATCTCCTTTTCCCAGAATCAATAGCTTTCATCTATTCCTGAGCTCCTAAAAGCCAGCAAGTCCTCCAAAATGAAACACTCGCCAAACTTTTGCCAGCAGACCGAGGCCTGAAGTCAGAGCTGGAAGGGGAGGATTATGAGAGCAAGCTCCTTGGATCAAGCAAAGTGCTTGTCCAGGCTCCCCTCCTGCAGCAGGCAGAGCATCGGCAGCCTCAGTGGACCCTGGACTATGCTGGAGCCACGTAACAACGCCCAGGGGCCTACGAGTCTGGGCCGTTGGTGTGGCCTGGCGGTTGCCAGCTCCCGGACTCCGTCCTCCTCCCACAGCCTTTGTGTCCTTGAGCTAGACTGAGCTGGCTTGACTTGAGATCAGACCGGCCCTGCAGTCCTATTGTTTTAACAAGTAGTGCTGGTGGCAGGGGAAGCTGAGGGGCGTGCTCATCTGAAGTTTTAAATAGAACCCCATCCGGACTCAGGACTAGCTCCTAAATAGTATCCGTGTCCACATGGTCTGCCCAGTAGGGGTGCTTGTCTAAAGGGCGCACCAGGCAGCTGATAAAAGCTGGGTGTTACAGGCTGTGGGAAGGAGATGGATTTATTTGTTTGACATTCTGCAGTGTGGTTATTTTAAATATCTGGGGGACCAAGACATACACACACACACAGGAATTGCTCCCCTGTGCTGTATCATGAGGCAGCAGTGATGACTTTCTTCCTTAATTTGGAGTAGGATATTTGGGTGCTGTGTTTGTGTATTTGTTTATCTGCCATCTCTGGCCATAGGGCCATGGCAGGGACCAGGGTGTGGCAAGAGGAAGTATCTTGGTTAGAAAGTATGAAAATTTCTAGTTGTAGCTTATACCTATTTTTTATGGCCATTTTGATTTGTGTTACCTGCTGGGTTTTCTATAGAGTCTGAAAGGCATACAAACTGTCAAAATTCAGAATGAAACCTCAGAAAATTTAATTTAATTCATTCTAAAACTGGTTGTATTTTTCACTTTAACAATAAATCTAATAAGTTCAAAGACAGTTGTTGAACTCAAGAATTTTTCTTCCCTCATTTTTGATGCTGGTCTGTGAAATCCACCAGTGTAGACCTCGGGCATTTTTGTGTATATCGGGCCATTCTTTTTATCTTAGTTTAGTAACTACCCCGAATGATGTTTCCTCTGAAATTTTCTAAGAATTAGATACTGTTAGGTCAAAAGAGTTCTCTGCAGGCACAGCTCACCTTATTGCACTTCACAGATTATTGCTTTTTTACAAGTTGAAGGTTTGTGGCAACCTTGAGTAAACTAGTCTACTGGTGCCAGTTTCCAGCGGTGTTTGCTCAGTATCTGTCTTTGTATCCATTTTGATTGCTGATGTTGTTTAGCCGCTCAGTTCTGTCTGACTCTTTGCCATCCCAAGGACTGCAGCATGCCAGGCTTCCCTGTCCTTTACCATCTCCCAGAGTTTGCTCAAACTCATGTCCATTGAGTCAGTGATGCCATCCAAACATCTCATCCTCTGTCGCCCCCTTCTCCTCTTGCCTTCAATCTTTCCCGGCATCACGGTTTTTTCCATCAGCTCTTCACATCAGCTGGCCAAAGTATTGCAATTTCAGCTTCAGCATCAGTCTTTCCAATGAATATTCAGGGTTGATTTCCGTTAGGACTGACTGGTTTGACTTCCTTCCTGTCCAAGGGACTCTCAAGAGTCTTCTCCAGCACCACAATGTAAAAGCATCAATTTTGATAATTCTTGAAATACTTCAGATCTTTTCATTACCATGTTTGTGATGATGATCATGATCTTGGATGTTACCTACTACAAATTTCTGAAGGCTCAGATGATGGTTAGCATTTTTTAGCAATAAAGTGCTTTTTAACTAACATGTGTACACTAGTTTTTTTTAGAAATAACACTATTACACACTTAATAGACCATAGTTTTGTGTAAACATAACTGTTACATGCACTCGCACTAGAAACCAGCAGATTTGTGAGATTCACTTTCTTGCAGTATTAGCTTTACTGTCTGAGAAGGCAATGGTAACCCACTCCAGTGTTCTTGCCTGGAGAATCCCAGGGACGGGGAAGCCTGGTGGGCTGCTGTCTCTGGGGTCACACAGAGTCGGACACGACTGAAGCAACTCAGCAGCAGCAGCAGCTTTACTGTGGTGGTCTGGAATCAAATCTGCCGTGTCTCTGGATATGCCTATGCGTTTTTCTCATTAAGTTCAAATTTTTCAAAACCAATATCCTTTTATATGATAAATATTCAATGTTAAGATGAACAGCTGCAAATTCAAATTAGCCCAGTTAGGGGCTATTTATATTTGAATTTTCTGAAAACATTTGTGAAGGTTGAAGAAAAAAAAGTATGTAGGAATAATTGACCTAAGATCAAAAGCATGCCAAAGACTAAGGCATTATTTCTCTGAAAGAGGTTATTTGGAAAACTCAAAACATCTGGTTTATATTATAAAATATAAGCGTAGAAAGAGTAGCAGTCTTTGAGACATCAGCTTTTATATTTCTGGAATTTTACAATCTCTCTGTTCCCTGTTTCTTTAAAAACAAAATGAAACGTCTGTTTTACTGTTTACATTGGTTTCAGTTGGGGAGGGGCAGTGGTGTGAGGCTGGGAGAGTCATGTCACCGATGATATTAAAGGAGACCTGTGCGATTTCTTTCTTTACTTTTCATATCTCAATTCCCTGGCTGTTCAATTGAGTTCCTGAGGTGCTGACAGCTGGTAATACGCTAAACTGCAATCCACTTTCCCCAAGTTATTGATATTTCCTAACTGAGGTTTAATGGTGTGACTTGGCTTAGGTGAAAATGTGCCAAGGTCTTGGGTCTCCTGTGTTTCATCCAGGTTTGTTATAGTTCCAGGAACGTACTTGCCAGAGGCTAGAAAAACCATGTCACCTGCCGGTCCTCCCAAGGCAGATGGCTGTCAATTGCCTATGCTCTCAAAATGCCTCTACACAGACCAAAAAAGGGATTTAGCAGTAATTCTTTCTTTTGGGCTATTTGTCCTATTGACAAAAGCTGGTGCATCTCAGAGACTGAAAATTTCAATTCGGCAAAATTAATAGCTATTTACATTATAGAAAATCGTCTTTATTTATTTTAGAAAAAGCATTAAGAAAATAAAAGTTAAAATATCTGGTGGGCTTCCCTGGTGGCTCAATGGTAAAGATTCTGCCTGCCGTTATAGGAGATGTGGGCTTGATCTTTGGTCTGAGAAGTTCCCCTGGAGAAGCAAATGTCTATCCACTCCACTACTCTTGCCTGGAGAACCCCACGTACAGAGGATCCTGGCATGCTACAGTCCAAGGATCATTAAGAGTTGGACATGACTTAGCAACTGAACAACAAATATATAGTGCTAGTTAACACTGATGGCTGCATGGCACTATGAACTCATTAAATGTCAGTCATCATGAATCTTACATGCATTTTATCACAATAAAAAAGTCAGTAGAGAAAATTTATCTTGCTCTAGCGGCTGAGAATGTTGATGTTGACTATCATTGTAGCTGTGTGCTTTCTAGTGAGGTGAAGGTTAAGCTAGTGGGGCTAAGGAGGAATATTCCACACCTAGACTTATATATTGCTGGCACTAAAGCTTATCGATGGCAGGTGGTAGATAATTTGTATATATATATATATATATATATATATGGTATATCTTAGTAAAGCAATTTCTTCACAATAAGGATTTAACAATTGAAAAACAGTGTGGAGTCCATAGTTTATAGTAATTTGTTATTTTGGGGAAATTTTAAAACCTAACAACACGTGTTGAGAGGCTCACTGACTGCCAGTATCTTTCCTGGTTTGTTGTTGTTGTTTAGTCACTAAGTCATGTCTGACTTTTCTGTGACCTCATGGACTGTAACCTGCCAGGCTCCTCTGTCACCTACACCAAGCACATGTACAGTAATATTCATGAAGTGATTAAAAACTTTGTTCCTTTGAATAAAATGGCCATTAAGTAAGAGAGAAAATGGAGTTACCTTGTGGAGAGTTGGTCAACACATAGCTTTTGACAGAGATGTAACGAAGGAGGAAGTAAGAGGCAGGTGGGGCTTCCTTGGTGGCTCAGCAGTAAAGAATCCATCTGCGAGCGGGAGATGTGGGTTTGATCCCTGGGTTGGGAAGATCCCCTGGAGGAGGGCATGGCAACCCACTCCAGTATTCTTGCCTGGAAAACCCCATGGACTGAGGAGCCTGGTGGGCTGCAGTCCATGGGGCTGCAAAGAGTCAGACACGACTGAAGCAGCTGAGCATGCGTGCATGCAATAGGTAGATGAGCAGTTCTGAGGTCTACTATTTGGGATTCATCTGATCCCCATTCTTTCTTTCCCTTGTGAATGTCAGGGGTAGTGTATCATCTATTTTATCCAATACATCAGAACCATAATGACTGTGCTGAAACCCATGAGTTGCCTTCTTAAAATAACACAATTTCAATTAAAGATATGTTTGCTGAGCATGTACTATTTGCAGAGCATAGTGTTAGATGTTATGGAAGGAAATGGAGATTGATATGGCACAGATTATCTCAAGGAACTAGAAGTATTATAGAAAAGACAGGTGTCTGAAGGACAATCACACTCTAAGGAAAGAGGGTGTTAAATGCTGAAAGTGAAAGTGACCTGGAGGTTCACAGAGGAGAGAGAAAGAGCCACAAGAACTAGCTTTTAGTTGTGAGGTCATGGTGTATGTGGTGGGTCCTTTCAGAAAGGAGATGGTGTTGGAACAGTGGCTAAGAATTTGGCAAACTGAGAAAGAATTTTAAAACGGCAGAATTGAAAAGATAAGGCAAAGGCAAGGAATAGAAAATGCCCAGGTGTTGGGAAAATGCTGTAATTTTAATTTGGCTGGCAGAAGGTTGTTTGTAGGGAATCAGTAAGAGTTAAGATTAGGAATGTAGGTTGGCTCTACACGTCAGGATGAGGCATGTTGTGTTTAATCCAGAAAGCAATGGAAGACACTGACAGTTTCTGAGAAGGCAGTGACATGATCCAAGTCATGCTTCACTGATAGTGAGGACTGAACTAGGATGGTTTGGGAAGAGACCTGCCGAGCGGAAGCTGGTAGAATGCCCTGTGAGGAAGAGAGAGCAGAAGGAGTCGGGACCTGGGCCAGGCTGGAGGCAGTGGGGGGGGTGGGGGTGGGGGAGAAAAAGAGAAAGGCAGAATCTACATTTGGTTTGGCAACTAATCGGGTCCAGGTGGATTAAAAAGAGTTCTGGAAAGATGGCAACTTGAATGTGTCCAGGCTTCGTCTCCTGAGCCAATGCTTGCTGAAGCCAGCAGGCATGCCAGGCTGGAGGGTATGAGGCTGGATGGCCTCGTCTCCGGCGGATTCCAAGGTTGAGGCAGGATTTCTGCTCCGTTTGTTTGACAAGAGCCTGGAGTTAATGGGGAGAGCCTGGGTGAGGCAAGTAAATTGTATCTTGGTCTGCAAAGATAAGAGTATTCTTTTTAATTTTTAAAACTTTTTATTTTATATTGGAATCTAGCTGATTAACAATGTTGTGATAGTTTCAGGTGAACAGCAAAGCAACTCAACCATACACATATATGTGTCCATCCTCCCCCAAACTACCCCCTCATCCAGGCTGCCACAGAGCAGAGTTCCCCTGCGCTAGATAGTAGTGTTCTTATTGTTGGTAGAAACAGAAGGGAGGATCCTTGCCTTTCAGTATGGCTTATAAAAAGCTTAGAAGTCATTATTCCAGTCCTCACAGCAAGAAAAAAAATTAACAAGCTGAAAATCAACACCACTTATTAGACCCATCAGAGACCAAAGTCAAAGGGCAAACTGCCCCGCCCCCAAATTAGAGTGCTATAGGCAGACTCAGAGGATCACAGTTTATTGGAGCAGAGGTGCTGAAGCAGAAACCTCCACGGGAATCAGAACCAGGTTCCTTTTACCTAGTGCATCATACCCAGCTTTCAGCAAAAAATTACAAGACATACTAAAAGACGCAACACACAATTTGAAGAGACAAAGCAAGTATCAGAACCAGACTCAGATATGGCAGATGTTGGAATTATCAGACTGGGAATTTAAAACGGCTATGATTAATAGGCTAAAAATCCTAATTCAAAAAGTGGACAACATGCAAGAAGAAATGGGTAGTATAAACAGGGAGATGGAAACTCTAAGAACCAAAAGGAAGGCTTGGGAAAAAAAAATGAAGGGAAAAACCAGAAATGAAAAATGCCTTTGATGGACTCTCCAATAGTCTGGACACAGCTGAGGAAAGAATCAATGATCTTGAAATGTCAGTAGGCACTTATGAAACAATGCAAAGAGACAGAATGAAAAAGTTCAAACAAGATATGCAGGAACCATGGGACAATTACAAAAGGTGTTAATATGCAAAATAGGCAAGAAGAAAGAGAGAGGAATGGAAAAACCATTGAAACAATGATGATTGGGAATTTCCGAAAATTAATGATAGACATGGAACCACAGAGCCAGGAACTTCAGAAAACACCAGGCAGGATAAATACAAAAAGGGGAAAAAAACCACTTAGACATAGCACATTTAAACTTTAGAAAATCAAAGATACCAAATTTTTAAAGAAGCCCCAGGGTGGGATGGGGGCTGCAGCAGCAGCAGCAGCAGCAGCAGGGTGGGATGGGGGAGTATATTATTTATTTATAGAAGAGCAGGAATAAGAAGGGCTTCCCATGTGGCTCTAGTGGTAAAGAACCCACCTGCCAGTGCAGGAGAGATAAGAAACATGGATATCATCCCTGGGTTGGAAAGAACCCTTGGAGAAGGAAATGGCAACCCACTCCAGTATTCCTGCCTGGAGAATCCCAGGGACTGGCGGGTTGCAGTCCATGGAGTAACAAAGAGTCAGACATGACTGAAACAACTTAGCAGGGATGTGGGGATAAGAAGTACAGATACATCAAACTTTTATTCAGAAACCAGACTAGACTTGGATTGTTTACATGTCACTCTAGTGCTGGAAAATAGGCAATAATGTGCTTCGGCTACTGTGAATACAGAACTAAGACCAGGAATTCAATGCTTAGCCAAGATTATGATTAACTGACAGAATGAAAGGAAGATATTGGTGGATTTGTAAGGATTTAAAACTCTTATCACCCAGTGGGATGACTAATTTGTATTGGTATGTCCAGAACTTTGTCCATCTCAGCACTGAAAAGTCTGTCTCCTGGAAAACCCCTAATCTTAGGCAAATGAGACAACTGGTTACTGTAAAATATTACACAAGAAGAAAACCAGTATCAAGTGAAAAAAAAAAAACTACTTTGAGGTGGGTAGTTGTTATCAGTCAGGAAAGATTTTGTGCCCCCTCTTTTACTGGAACCCCTCTTTTCCTTTCCTAGAATTTGATAATATCTGGAACTATTTTTGGTTGGGGAAGGTGAGAATTCAGGTACTGGCATTTAGGGATAGAGACCAGAGATACTGCTAAATATCCTATCCTACAATGCACAGGACAGCACCCCTACCCCCCAAATGAAGAACTGTCTTGCTCAAGATGTCAGTAGTGCCAAGGTTGGGAAACCCTGGATTCAGGGAAGGTAATTAGAAATGGAGAGAGTTGTGAGTCCAAACCTCACTGCATTTACATATAGAAAACTTAAATGTAAGTGGAGAATCAAAGATTGTCTTGGGAAGTACACTGTAAGAGCTAACAAAAGGTACTTGAAATGAAAAAGGTGAAGTGGGCTTCCCTGATGGTCCAGTGGTGAAGAATCTGCCTGCCAATGCAGGGGACATGGGTTTGATCCCTGGTCAGGGAAGATCCCACATGCTGCGGAACAACTAATGCCACGAGCCACAACTACTGGGCTGTGCTCTAGAGCACGTGGAACCTCCACTGCTGAAGCCCGAGTGCTCTGGAGCCTGTGCTCCCAACAAGAGAAAGAAGCCCACTGCAGAAAGAAGCCCTGGCACCACAACTAGAGAGTAGCCCCTACTTGCCACAACTAGAGAAAACCCACGAGCAGCAATGAAGACCCAGCATAGCCACAAAAATAAATTGTTTTTTTTTTTTTTTTTTTTTTAAAGAGGTGAACTGCAGAGAAATCCTCATGGTACAAAGCTACCTCTGCAAAACCTAGTCACTGAGGTCAGGACAGGAAGCTGGTAGGTGAGGCATTATAGTGTTTTAAAAGGGATGACCAGTGACCACTGGGATGGGAATGGAACCCATCAGGGTCTAAAATACCTTAGAGAAGAAAATCGTAGGTATCTTGTTTTCATACAATAGTGAACAAACAGGTGTGTCATCAGTAGGTCCCAGGAAAGGGACTCTGTGGGATGGAAAAGTACTTTGGAATTTCCATATTAACAATGAGTCTAAAAGAATAGAGCAGCAATCTGATCAGATCTTTGGAAAGAAGAGACATGGTGTAGAAGGTCAAGGGATAGCAAACTCCTGCTTGCTTTAGTTTTGCCAACTGAGGTTCTAAGATGTCACCGTTTTATTTCTGTAGAATATAATTCAGAAATCCATGACCTTTTAATAAATACATGAGATTTAGTTCAAGGTCCTTAATGAAATAGCACAATAATAATTATTGCTTCCTCCTCATCTCAAAACTCATTCACTGTATCTGAAATTTGGATAATTTTTTGCACAAGTATGCTCCAAATATTTCCTGGAGGAGGGATGGCAACCCACTCCAGTATTCTTGCCTGAGAAAACCCATGGGCAGAGGAGCCTGGAGGGCTATAGTCCATAGGGTCACAAAGTGTCAGATACAACTAAAGTGACTTAGCACAGCACAGCACCCCAAATATTGGAGAAGGAAATGGCAACCCACTCCAGTATTCTTGTCTGGGGAAATCCCATGGACAGAAGGACCCCGGCAGGCTACAGTTCTTGGGGTCACAAAGAGTAGGACATGACTTAGCAACTAAACAATAACAATATCCCAAATATTGCAAAACTATCATACACCATAAGCCAAAGCAATATTCAATATTTTTTGAACAGCTAGATATGATCATTCAGGAAAATGGCTATACTTTTCAAGTTAGTAATTAAAAATATTATTCAAATATAACACTAATGTTTTTAAGCAGCAAACATCTTCTAGAACTTTTAATTCCTGTGCGCTTTTAATTATATTTTATTTTCCCCCAATTTAATATTTTCTAAGAGACCTTGATCTTGACTTCCATGGCTATTTTCTAGACTATAATCTCCAAGATTGTCAAGGAAGTGCTAAATAGTCAAAGCAGTAAAAACAAATTGGATTTGCATGGTGCTTTACTTCTGTATCCATCTAACACTCACCATAGTGAAGCAGGTAATATTATGCGCATTTCATAAATGAGGTCCAATAATCATAAGCTTATGATGGTTGCTGTGTTTCGTGTGTGCTCAGTAATGTCCGACTCTTTGCAACCCCCTGGGCTGTAGCCTGCCAGTCGATGAGATTCTCCAGGTAAGAATACTGGAGTGGGTTGCCGTGCCCTCTCCCAGGGGATCTTCCCAACCCAGAGATTGAACCCAGGTCTCTTATGTCTCCTGCACTGGCAGGCAGGTTCTTTACCACTAGCACCACCTGGGAAGCCCATAACAATGTCTTTATCAATTTTCCTGTCAATGGACAGCTGGATTATTGACATTTTTGGCCATTATATGCCACATTGTCTTAAGCATGTTTAAAGGGACCTATTTGCAAGAGTTCAGTTGGGGCATATACCTAGGATTGGGATTCCTGGGTTGTATGGTATCACTCTTTAATTTTTACCAAATTGCTTTCCCAAGTAGTTGATTGCCACTTTTTCAGTGTCCACCTTACCAGCAGTGGGCCCCTGACTCAGGAAAGACAGTTCTTGATGCCATTAATTTCCAAAGCAGTGATTAAGAATTTTCTAGGAAGCAGGTTCCATGGCTTCATGAACCATCCTGCTGTTCGTTTGGGATCCTAGGAGGAAGCTCTTCCTAATGCCTCCTGTGTCATTTGAGCCTCCCTCCTTTTAAGAATTATTCTCTGTTTATTAATCATAAAAGCATCCTCCAGGCAGTCCAGCTTTTACTTTCTAGCATTCATTCTGACTTTTCCTGTAAGGATATATATCACAGTTGAAAGGTCTTTCAGATAATATCGTGTTCTTGTGTATAACTTGAGATTTAAAGGTCTGACATGCCTTGAATCCACAGTTAAGAACGTGGAATGATTGCATTCTGTGTGTATAGTGCTTTATAATAACGTAGATAGCCAAGTCCACCCTCCAGAAGTCATGTTTCCCTCTCTTTATTAATTATCCTGTCCGTGCGATCTGTGGCAGGCTGAATAATGGCCCATAGGCTTTGAGAATGTTATTCCAGCAGGCACACTGCCACTTGGATGGAAAGGGACATAAAGAGGATGAAATAAAGTAAGGCTGGTGGGCTCCCCAAACTCTACAGGTTGGAGACAGGCTGGTAAAAGTACTCAGCTGCAAACATGTGGTATCCCTCAGGAAAAAGGGTGGAGTTGTGGACTGAGAGCCACAGAGAGTCATTCCCAGGACCTAAAATGTCATGGAGTTTGCCTGGTTGCATGTGGATATTCACTGACTGAGACCCATGTACTCCTTTTCTTCTTTGGTTTTTACCCTTTTTGAATGGCACACCTGTAACTGCTATCCTATGTATGTCCCATTGTTGTTATTGTGGTGTTCAAGAAGACTCTTGAGAGTCCCTTGGACAGCAAGGAGATCAAACCAGTAAATCCTAAAGGAAATCAACCCTGAATACTCATTGGAAGGACTGATGCTGAAGTTCCCATACTTTGGCCACCTGATGCAAAGACCTGACTCTTTGGAAAAGACCCTGATGCTGGGAAAAATTGAGGGCAGGAAGAGAAGGGAGTGACAGAGGATGAGATGATTAGATAGGATCATCAACTCAATGGACATGAATTTGAGCAAACTCTGGGAGTAAAGGGCAGGGAAACCTGGCGTGCTACAGTCTATGGGGTTGCAAAGAGTTGGACACAACTTAGCAACTGAACAAAAACAACAACAACAATAAAGGAGGAGTCAGAGAGAGAGGAAAAGGCCGTGAGAAGCAGGGATTGGATTGGTGTGGCCATTAGCCAAGGAATGTCAGCAACCTCTAGGAGGTAAAAAAGAGAAGAACAAATTCTTCTCTTGAGCCTCTAGAAATGACCAGATTCTGTTGACACTTTGATTTAGACCCCATGAGGCTCATTTTGCTCTTCTGATCTCCAGATCTGTAAATGATACTTCTGTGTTGTTTTAAGGTATTAATTTGTGGGAATTTGTTACACAGAGCAGCAATAGGAAACTGATACACTGGCTCTTGCACTAGAGTCCTTAACTGGTCTTGTAAATTCAAGAACATGAGCTAGAACAGTTGTATGAAAAGACATGAGAGAGGAGACCTTTTCCTTAAGCAAGCCATTTCACTATAAGTGGTCAATTTTCTTTTTCTGAAACAAGACATCTTTAAAGGTACTAGAAAGAAGTAACTAAATTACAAAACCTTTTATAAAACAAATTTTCTATAATCTCGCAGATCCTACCTGGGATAAAATACTTCAGCTTTTACTAAAGGTCTAAACTGACTCCATTTAAAAAATCCTCTCTCTAGAAAACCTATGGCCTCTTGGGAAAGAAACTAAGGATGATGTATGACATTATTTTTGCCAAAATGACAGCAAGATCACATTCTTGATATTCTTGTGAAATCCTAACAGGGAAAAATGCCATGGTTAAAGCTTGAGAGGTGTTTTTGATGGCACTGGTTATTTAGGACAGGTTTGGGCAGATCTGGCAAAACACTGAAGTATGTGCTTTTGATTTTAGGAAGAACATTCTGTAAGCTGAGGTCTTCATTCCCATGTTTACTTTCTTGTTTTAATTGATGAGCGATGCAAGCATACAACATTTAATTCATTTACATTTAGTATACGAATGCAGATTCTTTCACGCTAGAAATTCTTCAGAGGGAGAAATTTGAAGATTCTATTTAGACAACTAGCTTATTAGCTAGCATTTCGTCTGTTAGTGTCTGACCTTTTTGACTAAATACCAGTTTGCTCTGATGGTTCTTACGTCGTCACAGACCAGTCAGGAAACCAGACATGTGGGTTACACAGGGGATGAGAGGTCTGAGAACCGGTCAAAGGCAGCAGGGAGACCCACTGGGCAGCAGGAGGTTGCCTGCTCCCTTAGCACTAGAGACCACGAGGGTGGCATGGTGAATAGTTTCTACGGCTGCCGTAACAAACTGCTGTAAACTAAATGGCTTATGATAACACAGATTTATTATTTTTTGCTTTTAATTTGTTTTTGGCCAAGAGGCATGTGGGATCTTAGTTCTCAGACTGGGAATCAAACCTGTGCTCCCTGCATTGGAAGCACAGAGTCTTAACCACTGGATTGTCAGGGAAGTCCCAACACAGATATATTGATTCTTGTAGTTCTGTAATTCAGAATTCTGCAGTGGGTCTCCATGAGCTAAAATCAGGGTGTCATCAAGGCCATGTATCTTCCTGGAGGCCCCAGGGAGAATGGTGTGTCCATCATCTGGGAGGCCACTTGCATATGTTGGCTACTGACTCCCTCTCTCCATCTTCAGGGCCAGCAATGGCTGGGTTAGTCTTTTTCACATCACATCACTCTGACACCATGTTTCTGCCACTTTTTCTGCATTTAAGGCCCTGTGTTTACATTGTGAGTGTGTGTGTGTGTGGGTGTGTGTGTTCAGTCATGTCCAACTCTTTTTGACCACACGATGGGCTGTAGCCCACCATGGGATCCATGGAAATCCATGGGATTTCCCAGGTAAAAGTACCAAAGCAGGTTGCCATTTCCTCCTCCAAGAGATCTTCCTGGCTCAGGGTTATAACCCTTGTCTCTTGTTTCTTCTGCGTTGGCTAGTGGATTCTTTACCACCTGTGCCACCTAGGAAGCCCTTGGAATTACATTAGGTCTCATCTGGAAAATCCAGGCTAATCTCCCTGTTTTGAACTCAGCTGACTAACAACCTCCGTTCACCTTGACTTTCTGTTGTAACCAGTCACACTTTGGGGGAAATTAGAACATGAGCATCTTTGGAAGCCATTATTTTTCTTGGTGTTCTTGGGGCTGGCAGTGAGGGCGATACAGTGGAAGCTGGGCCGAGGCAGGAATTATGATCATGGATGGTGAGGTGTAGACAGAGGGAGAAAGAAATTCCTTGGCCCCACCTTGCAAAATGGGAAGTTTTCACTAAGTAAGCATCTAGTGCTAAAGATCTGACATCTTGCTTTTCCTTTAAATTTGACTGTGCAACACCTCAGCTGTGGCAAACCCGGGCCCCCTGCATTCACACAGAATCTAGTTCCCTGACCAGGGATAGAACCTAGGCCCCCTGCATTGGGAACATGGAGTTTTCACCACCGGACTACCAGATAAGTCCCTCCTTTTCTTTTTTGTTTTTTTTTTTTTTAAATGTGGAATTTCAAAATTTTTTATTAGCAGCAACAGAGTGTATTGTTCTTTTGTTTTTACTTTGCTGTATATGGGACAACTATACACAATTTTATATGGTGTACCAACGTTATGGAGAAAGAAAGTGAAAGTGAAGTTGTGTCCGACTTTTTGTGATCCCATGGATGGTACCAGGCTCCTCCATCTATGGGATTTTCCAGGCAAGAATATTGGAGTAGGTTGCCATTTCCTTCTCCACAGGAGAAAAGACAAGCCCTATTGAAATTGCCATACTGACCACACACAAATCCTTTCCTTAAGTCAGGTGAGAGTCTGAGTTGCTTGTGTGGGAAAATCATGTGATTAGAGCCATTGTCCATTGGAGTTTTTTGTGACAACAGACAGCATCACAGTTTGTAATCCAACGTCTGTCTCTTTAGCATTCTTCCTGGATGCGGGCTGAAAGAGGTCAGTTTGGGTGTGTTAGCTTGTTCAACTCCCCCGCCTCCACCGGCCCCCACACACAATACTGGGAAAAGATAGCTCAATGTAATGTGCCTATTTAAAAAAAAGTCTTTTATATCACTCTGTAGAAATTATAGCAAGTGGAATTCCAAGGATTACTGCATGAAGGGAATGTCAATGTTAAATCTATAGATAGTCTCTTTGGTACCGAGTATCATAAATTAAAAGCAAGCCCCAGGGAGCCTGGAAGAGGAAATGGCAACCCATTCCAGTATTCTTGCATGGAAGTTTCCATGGACAGAGGAGCCTGGTGGGCTACAGTCCATAGGGTGGACTGACACGACTGAAATGACTTAGCACACACATACACACCAGAGAGAGGGTGAAGACGGAAATAGTGAGGCGCCAAGTTGATCTGTTTGTCTTTCTTTCTGGAACACATTTGCTTGGTCGTTTTTTCTTGAGGCCCTTTTCCCCTTTAGCAAGAAATCACCATCCTTTCCCGCCATGGTTTCATGGGCTGTCTAAGCAATGTTGTCTCAGCAGCTGGCTGCTGGGCCAGTGTCAGGGATCTCAGCCACTGGGTGGCTGGGTGAACGGCCATGCACTTTCCCTGGAGAAACAGGGACGGAAGGCCTGCCTTTGTCATCGCCAGGAGAGCTCCGAATGTGAAACTCCATCCCAGCAGTGTGCCTGGGAGAGTGGGGTGCCAGTCACCTGGCCACTGCTTCTTCTCTGCATGACCAGCTCTGTGCACGACTAGGTCTTCTTTGAGGGAAGGAAAATTCATCTCTCTTTTCTTGTTGTCATCCTGGATCCACATTTGGCTTGAAGTCTAGAAGTCAGAATTTTTTTTTTTTTTGGCTGTGTAACATGTGGGATCTTAGTTCCCTGATCAGGGATCAAATCTGTGCCCCCTGCATTGGAAGCGTAGAGTCTTAACCACTGAACCACCAAGGAAGTCCATAGATGTCAGATCTTTAAATGGACCCTCCTCTGCTGGAATTTCCTGTGGATACAGAGATTTTCTGCTCTGAGATGATTTGTGTCAGAAATGGGACAGGGGTGTGGAAATTGTGTTTTCATCTCTCTTTTTCCTTTGTCCATCTCTCCCAGTGCCGTCTTTCCCACTCAGCAATGCAGGGCACGGATGCTGAGTGTGTCCATAGGTGTTATCTCCTTCTTGTGCCTTTGTTGATAGTGGCAGAGACCACAGCTAGCATTCCCCAAGCTCTACACTCCCTGCTAAGTGCTTTACTGCCTGATGGCAGTTTATCATCAGAACAACTCATAGGCTGTTACTATCACCATTGTTTTAAATGTGAGTAAACTGAGACTCAAAAGGCTGGGTAACTGTTACCTGAATTATGTCTCCCCAACCTGGCTCAGAGGTTAAAGCATCTGCCTGCAATGCAGGAGACCTGGGTTCGATCCCTGGGTCAGGAAGATCCCCTGGGAGAAGGAAATGGCAACCCACTCCAGTATTCTTGCTTGGAGAATCCCATGGACAGAGGATCCCATGGAGGAGCCTGGTGGGCCCCAGTTCATGGGGTCACAAAGAGTCGAACATGGCTGAGTGACTTAACTTTAACTTTTCACCCCAGGTGGTGCTAGTGGTAAAGAACCCATCTACCAATGCAGGAAGGGATGTGAGTTCGATCCCTGGTTTGGGAAGGTCCCTTGGAGGAGGAAATGGCAACTCACTCCAGTATTCTTGCTTGGAGAATTCCATGGGCAGAGGGGCCTGACGGGCTACAGTCCATGGGGTTGTAAAGAGTTGGACACGACTGAGGTGACTTAGCATGCAGGCATGCACACCCCAGGTCATAGGCTGAATCCCCAGGGCCTCAGAATATGGCTGGGCTTGCAGATAGGGTCTTCAAAGAAGTAATTACATTGGAATGAGGCCATGAAGGTGGACCCTAATTCAACATGACTGATGTCTTTATAAGAGGGGATTAGACACAGACACCAAGGAAGACCACTTGAAGGCAAGGAGAGGGCTGCCATTTGCAAGCAGAGGAGAGAGGCCTCAGACAACAACCCTCCTGACCCCTTGATCTCAGACTTCCAGCCTCCAGAACTGGGAGAAAGTAGTTTTCTGTCATTTAGGGGTCCCCTCACCTGTGGTATATCATCATGGGAGCTTTAGCAAAAAATCCAGTAACTTTCCCATGCCTATACACCTTGAAGGTGTATGCACTGAAGCTCCGATACTTTGGCCATCTGATAAGAACAACCAACTCACTGGAAAGGACCCTGATGCTGGGAAAGATTGAAGGCAGGAGGAGAAGAGGGACGACAGAGAATGAAATGGTTGGATGGCATCACTGACTCAATGGACATGAGTTTGAGCAAACTCCAGGAGATGGTGAAGGACAGGGAAGCCTGGGGTGCTACAGCTCATGGGGTCACAAGGAGTTAGACACGACTTAACGAATGAACAACAGCAAATACCAGGCAAGCCAGACTGCAGAACCCATATTTTCAATGTAAGTTTCTGAACTTTTCTATAATAAGTTCCAAGTAATACATTTAAGCTTTATTTTATATTCTGAAAGGACATGTTTTAAAATACTAGATATGGTCTCTCCTTTCCTATTAATAATATAGTTACCACAATTTGAAAGTAATCACTCCCAAATCTGACACTGCTACCCTGGTGTCCAGGTTTGTCTAAGTGAGCTGTGAACATTTCAAAACAACACTTACTCAATTTTTCTTTAATTAAAGGGACAGAAACAACTATGCAAAACAGCTTTTGGTTTTTAGGGGCAGAAGGCAGGTTTCAGGAAATTAAACAAACAATAAGGTTTGGAAATCCCCCCAAGAGTGGGGCTTTCTGACCCCAAAACAGGGGCGGGCAACTCTCAAGAAGTGGAGCACTTCTTATTTTCCCAAAGGATTGAGAGCCTGGGCAAGGATGGGTGAGGGCTGGGGTGGAAAGTCCACCCAGAGGAGGCCCCGGAGGACTGGACACCCGCTGGTGTCTTTTCCCAACCGGAAGCCTTGGATAGAAATGGGATGAGTGGGTGGGTCGTGGACAGCGCTGCCAAGGCCACGCCCCAGGGCAGGCAGGTGACACTACTGGTTGATCCTGATCTACTTACTGGTTGGAAGTGTTTGCCGTAGAGGATCTTAGGCAACAGAGCTTTCCAAAAGACTGACCATAATGGCAGTTGGAGACTTGCTCTCACCGCATTCTCTGGCTTACTATGGGTCTTCACAGTAATTAATCATCACAGAGACCCCAAGCATAGAGAGTGGAATGTTCGGTGTTTCAAGGCACATCTGGCATTTTATTTTTAATACTTTAAGAAATTTATTCCATTCCATATATGTATATATATATATATATACATACATCATATGTATATTTAAATATAACTTTAATATATAATTGCATACTTTATTATAATTATTTTTTATTGTTAATAAAAAGAACATTAGCCCAGTTTCCTGGTTTCAGCTGTAGACCATTCATGGGTTTTCTGAATTTTCACTGTGTTAGTTAGCATGGGTTCTTTCTTCATTGCTTTCTTTCTAAAATCTACCTGGGAAGGACAAGAGAATAGTAAACAACAGTTTGTGTTGCATTCATATAGATTTCAGCAGAAGGAAAATAAAGGATTCAATGTGTGGTCCAGGTTAAAAAAAAAATGTGACAGTGGGGGCTTGAGCTGTGACCTTGCATGTAATCAATAGGCTGCTTCTCCTTCCGTCAGGCAGAACCGATTTCTGCGTTTCTTTTTTTTTTCCTTCAGCAAACGCAGTTACCTAATGATATTAAAATTTTAATTGATTATGCTAGATGTTCTGGAAATGAAAGCAGCAGCCAGGCTTAAACTCACTCAACCCAGTCGCCCTCCAGCCGCCATTGAAGGGAAATTTGACAGCTGTAAACAAATGCTGCCACCTACAGGAAAGAGTCGGGACGTGCAAGCCAGAGTCATCCGTCCTCCGCCATCAGGCTCACTGGACTTTTTCTTCTACCCACTTCCCAGTGCGATTCGAAAGAACAGAATCTGTACTTATTTGAATTTTTAAAGTTTGCTTCAGAATGCAAAGTGAAACCTTGTATTCTGTAGGAAAAAAATTCTTCTTTATAGTAAATCTTCAAATTCTCTAACACTTCCTTTTCCAACTCTTGTGACCCCATAGACTGCAGCCCGCCAGGCTCCTCCGTCCATGGGGTTCTTCAGGCAAGAATACTGGAGTGGGTTGCCATTTCCTTCTCCAGGGGATTTTCCTGACCCAGGGATAGAGCCTGCGTCTCGTCTCCTGCTTCGTAGGTGGATTCTTTACCACTGAGCCACCTGGGAAGCCACTTATAAAAAACAGGATATAAATACTGAAAGAGGAGCCTTGAGAGAAGGACTTAATCAACAGTGTCTGAACTGGTAAGCAACCACTTCAAATTTTTCTTTATTTTTTTCCCCCTTCTTCTGTCAGCATGAGACTCAAGAATGCTTTTCACTGTAAAATGTCATTTAAAACAATTTAAATCATTCATAGTAGCCTCTGCTCGAGTTCAGAAAGTGGCCAGTGGCTAGGTAACTCCAGCTTGGGTCAGTGTGTTTAGGAAGCGTGTCCTTCTATTGGATTAAGCTGTGTTAGCCTGCAGGGCGTTGGGCCTGTTTCTGTGTTATGGATCCGCACAAAGAAAGCAGATTTCCTCTCTTCACATTTATGAAGAAGTCATTCCAGCTCCCAGGGCTCCATCCTTCAGGCTGCAGAGCCTGGTTTCTGAGATTTGATCCCTACATCCTCCACCCCGTGGCCACCTGCATGCACCTGGTTGTGCTCACTCATGGCCAGTCCTGCCTGGACTGCTGTCCGCGAGTGTCCATGGCAGACTCCCCTGAGGCTGATGGACAGCATCATCTCCATTCTGAAAACGCTGCTCTTTCTAGCTTGTCCAACTGAGACATCAACTTGACCAGCAAAAAGGCCACTTTGCACAGCTGGAGTGATTCGAGGCTGCTGAAAAAGAGTGTAGGTAGTCATTTGAGAAAAGGGTTGTGAGCGTGGTTATGTGTGATTAGCTCTCACAGTACGCTGCCTTTTCACCCACAGAAACTATGATGGCGGTGCTGGTCACTGTCGTCCCTCCCCAGATTTCTAGAGCGTGTGGCTTGTGCGTTTTCCTGGGGGGTGTGAGCAGAGGCTCTGGAGGAAGAGGAGAGTGTTCTCCGTTGTGCAGACTGTGCTCCGTGTGAAGCTGGGAAGCCAGCTGTGAGTTCTCTGTGTCTCTCCTTTCTCAGGCAGCCTCTGTATGGTGGAGGAGCTCACCTTCATGCCTGAGCTTGAGGTCATGTGTTCTCTCCTCTCTACTGAAACCTGTGCTGAGCGGAGGGTAGGGTCTGCAATCAGTTACATCATTGTGCTGTGTGCTCAGTCGTGTCTGACTTTCTGTGACCCCATTGACTGTAGCCTGTCAGGCTCCTCTGTCCATAAAATTCTCCAGGCAAGAGTACTGGAGTGGGTTGCCATGCCCTCCTCCAGGGGATCTTCCTGACCCAGGGATCGACCCAGGTCTCTTGCATCTCGGTGGACTTCATTCCCAGGCTGGGTGCTCTGCTCTACTACACTGGGCTTTAATTGTATTTTAAGTCTTCTCTCTAATTTGAAAAGGGTTTTGTTGTATTATTAAAGGAATATCAAGAATCCATGACCATGTGGGGAAATGGTTTGGAAGCAGTGGATCTTGATGCCCCAAGAGTTCTCAAAAAAAGCTCATCTTAAAGGAGCTCACAGGGCTTTCCTGATGGTCCAATGGTTAAGAATCTGCCTGCCAATTTAGGGGACATGGGTTCAATCCCTGGTCCGGGAAGATCCCACTTGCCGAGGGACAACTAAATCCAAGCACCAGAGCTACTGGAGCCTGTGCGCTTAGAGCCCATGCTCTGCAACAAGAGAAGCCAACAATGAGAAACTCGTGCACCACAGCATTCGCTGCAACTAGAGAAAGCCCACACACAGCTAGGAAGGCCCAGTGCAGCCAATATGTATGTGAATTCGGGGGTGAGAGACTCATGGTAGTCCTGGGTCAGGATCTGGGCAATAACTGCTAACTGCCTTGGGGCATGAATGGGATCATGCATTTACCCGTGGTGATTATGAAGCCTCTGCTCACAAGATGAGTTAGTTTGGTGTAATCATGCAATCAGATTTAAACCTCCTTTTAAGTTTAAAATTTAGAAATGGTATCTATTTGAAGATTAGTCCTATGTTATGTTTGAGCTCTGGTTGTGGTATTGGTGGTTAACTCTGACCAACGTTCCTGCTGGAGCTTTTAATTATGCATAATAACCCTCATACTTTGTTCTTCTGTATCTTTCATCCAGAGGTCCCAGTGCTCTCCAAGTATTATTAACTCATTAATCCTTGCAACACTCCAGGGAGGCGTATCGGAGACAAGGTGATTAACCCATTTTCCAGACAGGGCCATAGAGGCACAGAAGATTTCAGCAGTTCCCCAGGGTTGCATGAGTCAGGGCTGGGTAGAGAACAGAGCCTTTCTGTGTTGCATTCCCAGTCTGCCTCCTCCTGGGAGTGATCACCAAGGATCTTGGGAATTGTCTCTACCTGCTTTCTTACTATTGGTGTGGAGCAACACAATGAACATCTTGTGGAAAACAAGGCCAAAATATATTTTTTTCTTGAAATGTAAAACGTGTGCACTTTAAGGGAAAAGAGATGTACATATTAATCACCCAAGTAAAATGGGGTAACACTTAGATAGAGGCCCAAAGTCCTCAAAGTCTTCTAACATAGACCATTCAACTTTTCTTACATAGAATCAGGAAATTCCATCTGGCCCAGCAGAAATGAAACTTGAACTTCACAAGAGCTAGGATTCAGTTTGAAACTGAGAAGTACTAACATCTGTCTTTTGAGTTTGACAACCTTTTCTCCTTGGTTTCACTTGAATGCAGGCTGGTTTCACATGGACTTTATTGTCACTTCAGTGTAGCCAGAGGAGGGGGCCTCTGTGTGATCTGGCTGGGCGTCCAAAGGGCTTATGTCCATAGAGCCACTGAAAGGCTGTGACCTGAGGTCAAAGGGCTCCAGAGACTGAGTTGAAAAGCAGAGTAGCAAGTTCAGTGGGAAGCACTGAGCCTTCTTTGGCCATTGTCTTTATTTATGATTCATTTATTTATTCAGTAAACATGCATCGAGTATCTTTTATATGCCAGTCGTTAACAGGGTGCAAGCAGTTCTAACATCTTGAGTAAGGCATAATGCTCATCTTTCAGGGCTTTGCAATCAAGGAGCAAAGATAAACAAACAGACAAATAATTATTACATAAAATAAAGAGTAATTGTAGAGATTTTTACAAAGTCTAATTAAGGCAAATTAGCTTGAGTGGCTCAGAAAAATCTTCCAAGAGGCATTTCTTGAAGACCACATGGAGGTTGAGTCTGAAGGATGAAGAGTTTGCTGAGGGCAGTGATGAAGTTAAACGTTCAAGGTTATCTATTTGCCGAAGGTCAGCAATTAGGACCGACAGCATCATTTACAGCAGCAGCAAGTGGTCCCTGAATTCCTACTCTGAGTGAGATGGGAATACCAGACCACCTTACCTGCCTCCGGAGAAACCAGTATGCAGGTCAAGAAGCAATAGTCAGAACTGGATATGAAACAAAGGACTGATTTAAAATTGGGAAAGGAGTACATCAAGGCTGTATATTGTCACTTTGCTTATTTAACTTATATGCAGAGTACATCATGCAAAATGCTGGGCTGGATGAAGCACCAGCTGGAATCAAGATTGCTGGGAGAAATATCAATAACCTCAGATATGCAGATGACACCACCCTTATGGCAGAATGTGAAGAGGAACTAAAGAGCCTCTTGATGAAAGTGAAAGAGGAGAGTGAAAAAGGTGGCTTAAAACTCAACATTCGAAAATTGAAGATCCTGGCATCTGGTCCCATCACTTCATGGCAAATAAGATGGGGAAACAATGGAAACAGTGAGAGATTTTATTTTCTTGGGCTCCAAAATCACTGCAGATGGTGACTGCAGCCATGAAATTAAAAGATGCTCGCCCCTTGGAGGAAAAGCTATGACAAACCTAGACAGTGTATTAAAAACCAGAGACATTACTTTGCTGACAAAGTTATGTCTTTGTCGTATAGTCAAAGCTATGGATTTTCCAGTAGTTATATATGGATGTGAGAGTTGTGATAGATTATGGTGAATGATGTAGGATTCGTGATCTCTGAAGAAGTTTTAGCTTCAGGACCAGGGACTGGCTTGATCACTCAGAGCTTTTGTGTGGCAGAAGTTTTATTACAGTGAAAAAGGACAGAGGAAGCTTCTGACATAGACATCAGAAGGGGGATGGAGGGGGCCCCACTCACTAGTCTTATCAAGGCCTTATATACTTTTACCAGACCCACTCCCACAACATACATTTTAAATTAACAAGATTAGAACTGACAATACAAAGGTCTTACCAGACCCACTCCCACAACAAATGTCATAACAAGATTAGTCAGAAGGTTCTTGTTAAGGAGAAACATGTCTTCCAGCAAGATACATTGTTGTTACATAATCATTAGTACAGAGCTTAAGGAAAAACATACCCTTGATCAAGATAGTTGTTTTGTTGTGTCATTAGCTCTGGGCTTAAAGAAAGTTAGTCTTAAAGACTGCATAACAACTTAGAGTTTAAGAAAAAACATCTTACATGACTAAGACAAAGCAATGTAGAAAAAAACGTTTGTCCCTTTCTCCTCCTTGAGAGCCCCAAATCCCTTTCTCCTCTTTGAGGGCCCCAGACTCCTTATCAACCTACCTAAGAATTAACGCTCTCAGTTGGACCATAAAGAAGGCTGTGCACCAAAGAATTGATACTTTTGAACTGTGGTGTTGGAGAAGATTCTTGAGAGTCCCCTGGACTGCAAGGAGATCAAATCAGTCAGTCTTTAAGGAACTCAATCTTGAGTATTCATTGGAAGGACTGATGCTGAAGCTCCAATAGTTTGGCCACCTAATGCAAAGAGTCCACTCATTAGAAAAGACCCTGATGCTGGGAAAGATTGAAGGCAGGAGGAGAAGGGGACAACTGAGGATGAGATGGTTGGATGGCATCAGTGACTCAATGGTCATGAGTTTGAGCAAGCTTTGGAAGATGGTGAAGGATGGGGAAACCTGGTGAGCTGCAGTTCATGGGGTTGTAAAGAGGTGGACACAACTGAGAGACTGAACAACAACAATACTTCTGGACTCCTGAGAAAATGAAGACACTAGAAATGATTCTGGTCCTCAGGCAGATTATAATCTGTTTGAGAAAATAAGGTATTTGTTAATGGATGAGTAGGAATAAAATGTGATGTGTAGTTAGTGCCACTGAGGACTCAGATGATAAGCCCAATAGACATCCAGAGAAGTGAGGGTGGATCCTGAAATGCTAGAAATAGGGATACTTATGGAAGAGATGGGGGCTTCCCAGGTGGCAATAATGGTAAAGAACCTGCCTGTTAATGCAGGAGATATAAGAGACACAGGTTTAATCCCTGAGTTGGGAAGATGCCCTGGAAGAGGGCACAGGAACCTCCTCCCATATCCTTGCCTGGAGAATCCCATGAACAGAGGAGCCTGGTAAGCCACAGTCCATAGGGTCCCAAAGAGTTGGACATGACTGAAGCAACTTAACACAGCACAATATTTTCTTATAATCACTTCAACTGTATTTGGCTCCAGTTTTCTTGTTTTATGGATTAGGCTAGGCTAGCTGTTTCAAATCCTAAAAGATGATGCTGTGAAAGTGCCACACTCAATATGCCAGCAAATTTGGAAAACTCAGCAGTGGCCACAGGACTGGAAAAGTTCAGTTTTCATTCCAATCCCAAAGAAAGGCAATGCCAAAGAATGCTCAAACTACTGCACAATTGCACTCATCTCACACGCTAGCAAAATAAGGCTCAAAATCCTTCAAGCCAGGCTTCAGCAATACATGAACCGTGAACTTCCTGATGTTCAAGCTGGTTTTAGAAAAGGCAGAGGAACCAGAGATCAAATTGCCAACATCTGCTGGATCATCGAAAAAGCAAGAGAGTTCCAGAAAAACATCTATTTCTGCTTTATTGACTATGCCAAAGCCTTTGACTGTGGATCACAATAAACTGTGGAAAATTCTGAAAGAGATGGGAATACCAGACCACCTGACCTGCCTCTTGAGAAATCTGTATGCAGGCCAGGAAGCAACAGTTAGAACTGGACATGGAACAACAGACTGTTTCCAAATAGGAAAAGGAGTACATCAAGGCTGTATATTGTCACTCTGCTTATTAAACTTCTATACAGAGCACATCATGAGAAACGCTGGACTGGAAGAAACACAAACTGGAATCAAGATTGTCAGGAGAAATATCAATAACCTCAGATATGCAGATGACACCACCCTTATGGCAGAATGTGAAGAGGAACTAAAAAGCCTCTTGATCAAAGTGAAAGTGGAGAGTGAAAAAGTTGGCTTAAAGCTCAACATTCAGAAAACGAAGATCATGGCATCTGGTCCCATCACTTCATGGGAAATAGATGGGGAAACAGTAGAAACAGTGTCAGACTTTATTTTTGGGGGGCTCCAAATCACTGCAGATGGTGACTGCAGCCATGAAATTAAAAGATGCTTACTCCTTGGGAGAAAAGTTATGACCAACCTAGATAGCATATTGAAAAGCAGAGACATTACTTTGCCGACTAAGGTCTGTATAGTCAAGGCTATGGTTTTTCCTGTGGTCATGTATGAATGTGAGAGTTGGACTGTGAAGAAAGCTGAGCACCAAAGAATTGATGCTTTTGAACTGTGGTGTTGGAGAAGACTCTTGAGAGTCCCTTGGGCTGCAAGGAGATCCAACCAGTCCATTCTGAAAGAGATCAACCCTGGGATTTCCTTGGAAGGAATGATGCTAAAGCTGAAACTCCAGTACTTTGACCACCTCAGGCAAAGAGTTGACTCATTAGAAAAGACTCTGATGCTGGGAGGGATTGGGGGCAGGAGAAGAAGGGACTACCAAGGATGAGATGGCTGGATGGCATCACAGACTCGATGGACGTGAGTCTGAGTGAACTCTGGGAGATGGTGATGGACAGGGAGGCCTGGAGTGCTGTGATTCATGGGGTCGCAAAGAGTCGGACATGACTGAGTGACTGAACTGAACTGAACTGAGGCTAGGCTATGCTGTAATAATAAATTACATCATTTTAAACAAATAGCGTTATTTTCATGTTGCACCTACATATCAGAATGGGTTTACTTGATTACAATGACCGGCAGATCATGCTGGAGACTTGGACAGACAATTAACTGTTTTAAACTCAAAAATGATAAATATCCATTCTGGTGACATTTCATGGCCAAAGCAAATCACATGGCCAAGCCAAACATCCTGGAGTGAGGAATACAACCCTCCACAGCATTTGGAAGGAGAGAACAAGCTATCACTGGTATCCATGTTTTCAGTTCAGTTCAGTTCAGTTCAGTTGCTCAGTTGTGTCCGACTCTGCGACCCCATGGTTCTAGCACACCAGGCCTCCCTGTCCATCACCAACTCCCGGAGTTCACTCAGACTCACGTCCATTGAGTCCATGATGCCATCCAGCCATCTCATCCTCTGTCATCCCCTTCTCCTCCTGGCCCCAATCCCTCCCAGCATCAGAGTCTTTTCCAGTGAGTCAACTCTTTGCCTGAGGTGGCCAAAGTACTGGAGTTTCAGCTTTAGCATCATTCCTTCCAAAGAACACCCAGGGCTGATTTCCTTTAGAATGGACTGGTTGGATCTCCTTGCAGTCCAGGGGACTCTCAAGAGTCTTCTCCAGCACCACAGTTCAAAAGCATCAATTCTTTGGTACTCAGCTTTCTTCACAGTCCAACTCTCATGTCCATACATGACCACAGGAAAAACCATAGCCTTGACTAGACAGACCTTTGTTTTGGATATCCACAAATCCATGTTTTGACCAAGACCTTCCTTTTTTTTTTGTTAATTTAGTAAAAAGAATTTTGTTTTTCTTGGTTGCACTGCAAGTTATGTGGGATCTTAGCTCTCTGACCAGGGATTGAACCTGTGATCCTTGTACTGGAAGCATGGAGTCTTAGGCTCTGCACTGCCAGGGAAGTCCCAAGACCAAGTCTTAAGTGGTTTAAGTGGGTGCTGGAGGAGAAGCCATATGTCTACACCCCTGCCAGCAGGGAGCAAGCAGCTAGGAAAAAGGTGAAGTGTCTCTGCAGGAAAGGGTTTGCAAACTGCATTCTCCATTCTCGCTTCTTACCCAGAACTTGGTCATGTGGCCACACCTAGCTTCAGGTGATGGGGGAAGTGTACTGTTTAGCAGGCAGCCACCTCCACAGCTTCCTAAGGAACAATAGAAAAGTGAGTATTAAGGGAGACATAGCAGTCTCTGTCACCATGAGTTAAAGGACTTTTTAAAAGATACAATAAATGCTGGTTTTTCAAAAACACAATATTTGGTGGATTGAATGCTATTAGTTACTCACAAGCCTCCAGTTTTTCTCAGAGCAATGGGAAGGGTAAGCCTGAGATACTGGAGACACCCTCTTCCACCTGCTTTTTTTTTTTTTTCCCACCTGCTTTTCACTCTCAATCTCATTGAATCCTGCTGCAGATTCCTGGATGAAAAAGCACAAATCTCTTTGAGTCCTGACCAAAGAATCTCTTCTAAAGTGTTTCCTCAGCACCAGAATTTAACTGAAAGGATAGACTTTTGACTATTTTCATTAGGTAGGATAAGAACCTAAGGTGGAGAAGGAAATGGCAACCCACTCCAGTACTCTTGCTTGGAAAATCTCATGGACGGAGAAGCCTGGTAGGCTACAGTCCACGGGATCTCGAAGAGGCGGACACGACAGAGCCACTTTTTACTCTCAGGAGTTAGAGAAGGAAATGGCAACCCACTCCACTACTCTTACCTGGAGAATCCCAGGGACAGAGGAGCCTGGTGGGCTGCTGTCTATGCGGTCGCACAGGGTCGGACGTGACTGAAGCAGCTCAGCAGCAGCAGCGCCTAAGGACCATGACAACGCCTGCCACTGACAATGATGAGGGCTCTCACGATGACCCGCTGACGTGTAGAATTTGATTACTTGCTATTTTGGCTTCCCTGAGAGCTCAGTTGGTAAAGAATCCACCTGCTATGCAGGAGACCTGGGTTTGATCCCTGGGTTGGAAAGATCCCCTGGAGAAGGGAAAGGCTACCCACGCCAGTATTCGGCCTGGAGAATTCCCTGGACTATAGTCCAGGGGCTGGCAAAGAGTTGGACACGACTGACTGATTTTCACTTAACTTAATCACTATTTTAGGACATAAACAAAAATGATACAAGTAAAGCAAATGACTGGTAACTTGGGAATAAATGCCAGCATTAGAAATTATACCAGAACTTAAAATGAGTGTCCTAAAATTTTTAGAGTATTCTGGAGAATTTGCTTTGTCTTTTCCACAAAGCTTTGCTTTTCAAGCTATGACTTACTTCTTTTAAATAGTTTCTTTTTTATTCTTTTTTTTTTCTCAAAATCCGCTTGAGATATAGTTCATATAGTAGAGAATTCACCCATTTAAGTGTATAATCAATGAGGTTTTAGTGCGTTTACAGAGTTGTACATCCATTACCACAATCAATTTCAGAACATTTTCATCACTCCCAGGAGAAACCTTGTGTTCCTTAGCCATCAATCCCAAACTCCCATAAGCTACCAGCCCTGAGGAACTAGCAAACTAAACTCTATGGATTTGCCAGTTGTGAACATTTGATATAGACATATGGACCTTTTGAGTGTGTTCTTTGACTTAGGGTAATGTTTTCAAGGATAATCCGATGTTGTAGCTTATATCTGTACTTCATTTTTTGTGTGTGTGCATGTAATAATATTTTTTGCTTGTATAAGCCACATTTTATTTATCCATTCATCAGTTGATAAACATGTAGGTTGTTTATATGTTTTGGCTATTATGAACGATGCCTCTATGAACATCTGCAAACAAACATTTGTGTGCACGTGTGTTTATCTTTCTCTTCAATGTGTACTGAAGGGATGCCGTTGCTGGGTCTTATGGTAATGTGATCATAGGTTTAAACATTTGAGGAATGGCCAGATTGCCTTCCAATGTGGTTGTACCATTTTCCATTCCACCCAGTAAAGTATGAGGTTTCCAACTTCTACACATCTTCACTAACACTTCACCAACACATCTTCCTAGTGGTACCTCGTTGTATTTCCCTGCTACTGATGTTGAGCATCTCTTCATGAGCTTATCATTCATTTGTATATCTTCTTTGGAAAAATGTCTATGTGGCTCCTTTGTCCTCTTTTTAAAAAGTGGGTTTCCTTTTCATTAATGAGTTGTAATAATTCTTTATATATATATATTTCAATATATATTCTTTACCAAATATGTTATTTACAAAAAATTTTATCCCATTCTGTGGGTTCTATTTTTTCACCCCATTCTTGTCAATTTCTGTAAAGAAACCATCTGGGGTTTTGATAGTGATCACATCACATCTATGGATCAATTTGGGGAGTATTATCAACCTAACAACCGCCTTAACTCTTCCAATCCATAAACGTGAGATGCCTTTCCATTTATTTAGTTCTTAACTTCTGTCAACAATGTCTTATAGATTTCAGGGTATACATTTTACACTATTTTGTTATATTTATTTCTAAGTATTTATTTTTATTTTTGTTGATGCTATTGTAAACAGAACTGTTTTCTTAATTTCTTTTGTATTTTTCTCATTGCCACTGTATAGAAATACAATGGGCTTTTGTATATTTTTCTCGCATACTACAACCTCACTGAGCTTGTTTACTAGTTCTAATAATTGTTTAGTGTATTCCTTAGGATATTCTATACATTAGGTTGTGTCACCTGCAAATAGAAGTGTTTTCCTTCCACCTTTCCAATCGGATGCCTGTTATTTGAGATTCTTGCCTAACTGACTTGGTTATACATTATAACCTCTTCAGAGGATATCATGGATCATAGTGACAAGCTCCATGCCTCTCCCAAGCTCTTTATTCCCAAATGCCATTACTGGAGTAAGTGGTCATCTGTGGTTTACTACTAGGTTCCTTGGGGAGAAATATCTTAGGAAAAATGGGGAAAAGGGGAAATTGAGAGGGAAAAGAAAAAGGAGTAAAGGGAGAGAAATAGGAAGAAGGTAGGTGAAGGAGGAGAAGAAGGGAAAGCACAGAAAAACTAAGAGTTGGTTCTGGAACTAAAGCCTCTCTGAGCACTGTGTATCCAGTCATGCCAGCAGTGAAATTGTTGTTTTTAAATTTTTTTAGTCGATTTACAACACTGTATTTATTTAGGTATTTATTTACATTTTGGCCATACTCTGCAGCATGTAGGATCTTAGGATCAAACTGGCACTGCATTGGAAGGCAAAGTCTTAACCACTGGACTGCCAGGGAAGTCCCTGAAGCTGTTGGTTTTTGTGCATGGCCTGAGCACCACCAGGAAAGGCAAGTGATGGTGCTCTAGCATAGTAAAGATTTTCATTTTATTCTTGTAAAGCAGAAAAGCATCATGTCCTTATGCAGGATGGGCAACTTTAGAGAAAATAGTATCAAGATGGTAAGCAATGCAAAGCAGGTTTCCATGTAGAAAGCAGTGAGGCGGTCCTTGTCAGTGACTTTGGGCCAGGATCAGAAGGGGAAGCCTGGTTTGTGTTGCTGCTCTTCCTTGGCCACTGACGACCATCTATCTGGTTGCAGGAGAGCAGTAGCAATGAAGAAGTGACCGCGGGGAGTGTGTTTCAATGCAAATGCCCCACCCCAAATGCGGCTCTTTGCTGAGGGCCAAAGATAGCCTGAGGATTATTGACTTGTGATTAATTCATTCAATCTAATTATTGACTTGTTTGAACTTGGGAAATCTGAGGGCAGCTGCATCCAGAAAAAGATTGGTATCTGAAAGAAGTATGATTTTTCAGAGGCTTTGGGGTTATAAGTAAAACGCTTAGAGTACGTGACTTTTTTAAAGAGAATTAATCAGAATGTGCACATCCGAATGTGGGTAGCACAAGGCAGTGAACTGTGCCACTTCTGGAATAACAAAAGGCAAAAGGAATCCTTGAGGAAATGGGCTGGCTTAGAATTATGAATCACTGAGCCCATTTCTTATAGTGATTAATGATGAATCAGTGTTTTAACTTTGGATGAAATAATAGGCTGCATCCGAGGAGCTCCATTAATCATCATAAGAATTAGGCTTGTGCCAATTCATTACTGCAGGGTCGACAAGTGCTGAACAGTTGAGTCGAATTTCAGGAAGGGGTGAACTTTAGGCAAGGGCTGGCTTAAAAGAATGCAAATGCTAGGATTTTATTCTCTCCTGGATGGGTGGGGATTTATGAGTGGAGAATAGATCCTATTATCCCTCCACTGGACCCCTCCTCTAGAAGCATAACAAAACACCACTACAAAGTCTTTTCCCTTTTGGTATTCAGGGGCACAATACAATAGATAAACAACATTGATCATAAAATCTGTGTGTTGTTTTTTTTTTTTTGCGTGTTTCATGGATTCAGAAAGCGATTAACAATCTACTAGACACTGGGATTTCAGCAGGCATGAAAGTAAGCAAATTTAAGCCCACTGCTCTTTGAAGAACAAATCAACCTTGCAAAATTTCTGCTTTTCTTAAAACTTCTTAATATGGGTAATGAAAACTTGAGCTACAGGCAGCAGAAGGAAGAAACTTGGTCCATATAAGCCAGTAGTCAGGCTGGATTCATCATTTGGTCAACTTCAAAGCTCTTGAGCTGAATGGGAGGTAAAACAGTGGTTTCAACAGATTAAAATTAATGTGCTTGAAAGATATATAGACTGTGTGGATGTCTCTTGTCGTGGTTGGCAGTGACGGAAAATCCAAGATAAAGTCATGCAGTCCTGGATGCCAGTGATTTTGATGGAGTAGAAAAAAACTCACCCAGGTTACAAGAGAGATCTATTGTTATGTCTTAATGTTATTGGCTGTAGGGATCTTTAAGAATCCTGAAACACATTTGAGTCATCATTTGGAAACTTGGCTTATCCTATACAGTACAGTTTTTTTTGGTCAAATCAAATGCATATGAGTTTTTTTTTTTTTTTTTGGAAGAAAACCTAAGATTGGATCAGAGTTTGAAAGTTTATTTTAAGAGATATTTTTAAAATACAGATTTTCTTAAGATAGCTTTCATCAATATTTATAGGAAGAAGAAAAAGAACAAAAGGAATTAGAAAACTTGAATCAATGAGCTGTACATACAAGGTTTTTGTGCATAGTTTAGACACACACACACACACACACACACGCACACACACACAGTTTTGCATAAAGCTTCTGTCATTGAAATCTAATCGCTTCTCAACTGATTTCTCTGACCCCAGGTTCTTCCTCACTCAGTGCATTTTTCATACCTACCAGACAGAACTTCTTACAACAGAGAATGTCTGATGCCTGCCTGACCTAAAACTCCAGTGAGGGGAATAGGCTCCCCACTCCCAAGACCTGGGCACCTATCTGAAGGCATGTGAGTGGAGGATAGGTACAGGGTGGCAGGGCATGGCCTGGGGCTCTGGAGCCCAATTCTCACACCAAGCACCATCTGTGCTCTGAATAAGGCCTCACAGATGTTTGGAGATTGTAATTTGTAAAATAAGTAAGTTAATTTCAAAGCATGTGTTATTGTATTTTTTTACATGCATTTTCTTAGTCATAGGTTATTAAAAATATAGCTATTTTCATGCAGGAGATCCCTGAATTGTGTCTGTGTGTGTGTGCTTTAAAAAGGGAACTTTGAAAAAATAAATAAATAAAAAGGGAACTTCATACTCAAAAAGGCTTTCTAGGTGGCATTAGTGGTAAAGAACTTACCAGTCAATGCAGGAGATGTAAGAGACTTGGGTTTGATCCCTGGGTTGGGAAGATCCCCTGGAGGAGGAAATTGCAACCTTCTCCAGTATAAAATTCTTTGGATAGAGGAGTCTGGTGGGCTACATACAGTTCATAGGATCACAAAGAGTCAGACATGACTGGAGCAATTTAGCACACGTACCCCAAATACATAGGAGTCAGCAGCTAAAGGACAAAGTAAGAATGTGTTGGCTGCACGGGAACCAGAGGGCCTAGAGGAGCTATTCCACTTTCAAGGTCAGGAGGGGCGGCAGTGAGGAGATACCCCTTGTCCAAGGTAAGGAGCAGAGGATGCACTTTGCTGGAGCAACCGTGAAGAGATACCCCACATCCAAGGTAAGAGAAACCCAAGTAAGACGGTAGGTGTTGCAAGAGGGCAGACACACTAAAACCATAATCACAGAAAACTAATCAATCTAATCACACTAGGACCACAGCCTTGTCTAACTCAATGAAACTAAGCCACGCCCTGTGGGGCCACCCAAGATGGGCGGGCATGGTGGAGAGGTCTGACACAATGTGGTCCACTGGAGAAGGGAATGGCAAACCACTTCAGTATTCTTGCCTTGATAACCCCTTGAACAGTATGAAAAGGCAAAATGATAGGATACTGAAAGAGGAACTCCCCAGGTCAGTAGGTGCCCAATATGCTACTGGGGATCAGTGGAGAAATAACTCCAGAAAGAATGAAGGGATGGAGCCAAAGCAAAAACAATACCCAGTTGTGGATGTGACTGGTGATAGAAACAAGGTCTGATGCTGTAAAGAGCAATATTGCCTAGGAACCGGGAATGTCAAGGCAAATTGGAAGTGGTCAAACGGGAGATGGCAAGAGTGAACGTCAACATTTTAGGAATCAGCGAACTAAAATGGACTGGAATAGGTGAATTTAACTCAGATGACCATTATATCTACTACTGCAAGCAGGAATCCCTTGAAGAAATGAAGTGGCCATCATGGTCAACAAAAGAGTCCAAAATGCAGTACTTGGATGCAACCTCAAAAATGACATGATGATCTCTGTTCGTTTCCAAGGCAAACCATTCAATATCATGGTAATCCAAGCCTATGCCCCAACCAGTAATGCTGAAGAAACTGAAGTTGAATGGTTCTATGAAGACCTACAAGACCTTTTAGAACTAATACCCAAAAAAGATGTCCTTTTCATTATAGAGGACTGGAATGCAAAAGTAGGAAGTCAAGAAACACCTGGAGTAATAGGCAAATTTGGCCATGGAATGCGGAATGAAGCAGGGCAAAGACTAATAGAGTTTTGCCAAGAAAATGCACTGGTCATAGGAAACACCCTCCTCCAACAACACAAGAGAAGACTCTACACATGGACATCACCAGACGGTCAACACTGAAATCAGATTGATTATATTCTTTGCAGCCAAAGATGGAGAAGCTCTATACAGTCAACAAAAACAAGATCAGGAGCTGACTGTGGCTCAGATCATGAACTCCTTATTACCAAATTCAGACTCAAATTGAAGAAAGTAGGGAAAACCACTAGACCATTCAGGTATGACCTAAATCAAATCCCTTATGATTATACAGTGGAAGTGAGAAATAGATTGAAGGGCCTAGATCTGATAGAGTGCCTGATGAACTATGGAATGAGGTTCGTAACATTGTACAGGAGACAGGGATCAAGACCATCCCCATGGAAAAGAAATGCAAAAAAGCAAAATGGCTGTCTGGGGAGGCCTTACAAATAGCTGTGAAAAGAAGAGTAGTGAAAAGCAAAGGAGAAAAGGAAAGATACAAGCATCTGAATGCAGAATTCCAAAGAATAGCAAGAAGAGATAAGAAAGCCTTCCTCAGCGATCAATGCAAAGAAATAGAGGAAAAGAACAGAATGGGAAAGACTAGAGATCTCTTCAAGAAAATTAGAGACAGCAAGGGAACATTTCATGCAAAGATGGGCTCGATAAAGGACAGAAATGGTCTGGACCTAACAGAAGCAGAAGATATTAAGAAGAGGTGGCAAGAATACACAGAAGAACTATACAAAAAAGATCTTCATGACCAAGATAATCACAATGGTGTGATCACTCACCTAGAGCCAGACATCCTGGAATGTGAAGTCAAGTGGGCCTTAGAAAGCATCACTACGAACAAAGCTAGTGGAGGTGATGGAATTCCAGTTGAGCTGTTTCAAATCCTGAAAGATGATGCTGTGAAAGTGCCACACTCAATATGCCAGCAAATTTGGAAAACTCAGCAGTGGCCACAGGACTGGAAAAGGTCTGTTTTCATTCCAATCCCAAAGAAAGACAATGCAAAAGAATGCTCAAACGACTGCACAATTGCACTCATCTCACATGCTAGTAAAGTAATGCTCAAAATCCTCCAAGCCAGGCTTCAGCAATACATGAACCTTGAACTTCCTGATGTTCAAGCTGGTTTTAGAAAAGGCAGAGGAACCAGAGGTCAAATTGCCAACATCTGCTGGATCATCGAAAAAGCAAGAGAGTTCCAGAAAAACATCTATTTCTGCTTTATTGACTATGCCAAAGCCTTTGACTGTGTGGATCACAATAATCTGTGGAAAATTCTGAAAGAGAGGGAAATACCAGACCACCTGACCTGCCTCTTGAGAAACTTATATGCAGGTCAGGAAGCAACAGTTAGAACTGGCCATGGAATAACAGACTGGTTCCAAATAGGAAAAGGAGTACGTCAAGGCTGTATATTGTCACCCTGCTTATTTAACTTCTATGCAGAGTACATCATGAGAAAGGCTGGGCTGGAAGAAGCACAAGCTGGAATCAAGATTGCCGGGAGAAATATCAATCACCTCAGATATGCAGATGACACCACCCTGATGGCAGAAAGTGAGAAGGAACTAAAAAGCCTCTTGATGAAAGTGAAAGAGAAGAGTGAAAAAGTTGGCTTAAAGCTCAACATTCAGAAAATGAAGATCATGGCATCTGGTCCCATCACTCCATGGGGAATAGATGGGGAAACAGTGGAAACAGTGTCAGACTTTATTTTTGGGGCTCCAAAATCACTGCAGATGGTGACTGCAGCCATGAAATTAAAAGATGCTTACTTCTTGGAAGGAAAGTTATGACCAACCTAGACAGCATATTCAAAAGCAGAGACATTACTTTGCCAACAAAGATCCATCTAGTCAAGGCTATGGTTTTTCCTGTGGTCATGTATGGATGTGAGAGTTGAACTGTGAAGAAGGCTGAGCGCCGAAGAATTGATGCTTTTGAACTGTGGTGTTGGAAAAGACTCTTGAGAGTCCCTTGGACTGCAAGGAGATCCAACCAGTCCATTCTGAAGGAGATCAGCCCTGGGATTTCTTTGCAGGGAATGATGCTGAAGCTGAAACTCCAATACTTTGGCCACCTCATGTGAAGAGTTGACTCATTGGAAAAGACTCTGATGCTGGGAGGGACTGGGGGCAGGAGGAGAAGAGGACGACAGAGGATGAGATGGCTGGATGGCCTCACTGTCTCGATGGACGTGAGTCTGAGTGAACTCCGGGAGCTGGTGATGGACAGGGAGGCCTGGCGTGCTGCGATTCATGGGTCGCAAAGAGTCGGACACGACTGAGCGACGGAACTGAACTGAAGAATGTTGCCGCTGGCACACGTGACACGCCTCAGCAGTTGGAGCCACAGCCTTGAGGAGCCTCTTTCTGTTTCTCAGCCCCACCTTGATATTCTCTGTTTACCCCCAGGGCTGTTCTGGAGGCTTGTTATAATTCCCCCAGCAGAGTTTTTCGTCACTCCACGTGACATGCTGAATCTTAGATCCCCCACCAGGAATCGAACACATGTCCCCTGCAGTGGAAGCTCGGAGTCTTAACCCACTGGGCCACCAGGGAAGTCCTCTCACAGAGGAGTTTTTGCCTTCCTTTGCTGCTCCATTCCAGCACTAACTTAACCCTGTATGCTGGGGTATTTTTCATATCCTACCACCATTGTGCCTGCCTATCTACCCCTGCCCATCCACTCTGTCGCACCTGCCTTGATGAATCCCTCCTTCACCCCTTCCCCAGCAGAGCGGGGCTCTTTTGTAGGGTCTTGGTTAAGGTTTGTTTAATTGAACGAAATTAAATCGAAAGTCACTGTGCAGATTCAAACATGGCAGGAATGCTGTCAATGGAACTCTCCAAAAACAAACAAAAAGCAAAACCAGGCACAGACACGCACCCGCTATAGGTGGGTGGCCAGCTGTCAGTTTAACAGCCAGATAGAAGATCTTCCCAGGGGTTGAAGAGATGGCACACAGGAAAGCAAGCTTGACATTCAAAAAGGATTTAGAGTGAAGGCTAAAGAGGTTTTGGGAGCCAAACAGCAAAACAATCCTGGAAACAGGTTCTGAGAGCCAAGCTGGGCACGGGGGAGGCACATAGTGACGGTGAGGATTAGAGATTTGGAAAGGAGTGCCCAGGCTGCTCCAGACCCCGAGGAAGGAGCTCCTGGCATTTCTTGGTGCACGGTGGATGGTGCAGGGCTGCCACAGACCTGGGGAAGTTGAAAAGCAGCCCAGGTGCAGGCTGCCAGCCCGGGTAGGCTGCACCGAGGCACTTGGCAATATGGAGACAACTGATTTTGCTCCCTTCACGTAGAGGAGACACAGCTATCGAAATCTTCCTGGGTAAATTCTCAGGTCCTATGAAGTTTATAGGTAAGAATCAGCCTGACTCAGCTTCAAGGGACTTACCAGTGAAGTTGAGAAGAAAAATCCAGGCTCCGTATCTCAGGATGCCTAGAGGCAAGCAGAGGACCAGATATTCGGTGTTGATGGAATGAATGAATGCATGAGAAAATGAGTAGTACAGTGGCCTGGTTTCGTGTGATGGCGCGCCTGGCAGAGGACCCAGGCAACGACAGTCCTGAATCTTTGAGAAAGCCATCTCAGAGGATGCATGGAAACTGGCTGAACACTACAGTCCCTCTCTCCTCCCATATGATTGTCCTAAGGGATTTTAGACACTTTGATCAGCTAATCCCTGTTAGCCAGACTGAAGAAGCAGAACAGATACAAGCTAGGAGACAATCGGAAACCATAAGGGTTGGTCTGCAGGCTTCCAGGTGGCTCAGTGGTAAAGAATCCGACTGCCAATGCAGGAGACATGCCTTCGACCCCCGAGTTGGGAAGATCCCCTGGAGGTGGAAATGGCAACCCACTCCAGTTTTCTTGCCTGGAAAATTCCATGGACACAGAAGCCTGATGGACTACAGTTCCTTGGGTTGCAAAGAGTCCACCACAAGTGAGTGTGCACACGTGCACATGCGCATGTGCACACACACACACACACACTCAGGGGTTGGTCTTCACATCGAAGAGAGTGAGAAATTATCTAAAAATCAGGCAGAATTCAGGACAGAAGCCCTCCTCTGCGCTGCAGAACCCAACGTACCGAGATTCTGGGTCTGTGCTGACTGACCTGGATCCGTGGAGAGTCCCCTGTGAAGACAAGCATGAGCATCGCAGCATCTTCGGCATCTCCGGTGGCACAGTGTGGCATCAATTAGCACAAACACGTTTGCTGGATTGAACTGAAATGTCATAGGAGCTGCTTGGAAATAATTCCTCCACTCTTTGAGGTTTCCAGAGCTCAAGTGACTGCTTTTTCCTTCAAGTCGGGGTGGAATTGTGAACCGATTATCTCTATGATCTCTGGTTGATTGTACATTGAAAAGTGATTCATTCAATGAATGTTTACTGAGTGCTTGCTCCCTACCAGGTTCTGCTCCACACACTTGGGATTCATTAGGGGACAAATGGGTCTTCTATTTTGGGTCTTCTATTCTGGGTAATGACAATCTACACTATTAGTTGCAAATGTACAGTAATGGCTACATTTCTCCTTTGTATCAAAAGGAGTGACTCTTGCTTGGTACTTTTGTGTGCCATTCATTTCTTTGTTGTTGACTACTTAGTAAACCTGTGATTGTGGCATTCAAAGCTCTGAATGGCTCCATGGATCTTTGTTTCAATCTATTCCAATTTCTCACTCTTTCTGTCTCTGTGTGTGTGTCTGTGTGTGTGTGTGTGTGCGTGCACGTTTATCTTTCTCTGTATATACTCACACTCAGATGATACATGTATCTCTAACAACATTTGGAAGAAACGATGAAAGGGGCATCTATTATTATACTTAACATGTGTGAACCTAGCTAAGATCTTTAGAACGTCCAAGAAATTTTCTGAGACCCAGCCAAACTAAATACGAGTCCTAATCTAGGGGGTGTATTTTCTCCTGACTTTGTTGTTCCTTTCTACTTACAACCCTCTTGGGTGGCTGTGTCCTGTTTCTCTGTTGTTACAAAGCTCAGCTCAGAGTCTGGGGCTCGCTGTTTAGAAGGCTCTTTCTTCAAGGGGTCAGGCAGCTCTGCTGAGTCAGGGGCCCCTGGGTGTTTCCAGTTCAGCCCTGTATTCCAGCTTGCTCATTTCTCTTGGTTCTGAGCCACGTTGCCTGGAGCAGGAAGACAGCCTTTCCTGCAAGATCAGGGAGAATTTTCCTCAGCAAGATGCCTGATTGGAGGGGAAAGGGTGAGCAGGCATTCTCTCACCCTTTTGGGACTTTAAGCAGTTTTCTCTTCGGGGATTTCTCACCTGCCCTGGCAAAGCCCTGGCCTGTCCTGGTGTGATGGGGGAGAGTGACTAGAGGGGTCCCACTGAGTCATTGGTGATGCTGTTTGTCCTCAGGCTAGGGGGATTGTATTGGGTCCACTTTCTGCTTCCAGTGATTTTTGCAACTTTCCTCATTCGTAATTTAAAGAAAATACTATTACCCTTAAAGTCTAAGGGCTTCCCAGGTAGCACAGTGGTAAAATACAAGAGACACAAAAGACACGAATTCGATCCCTGAGTTGGAAAGATCCCCTGGAGAAGGGCATGGCAACCCACTGCAGTATTCTTGCCTGGAGAACCCCGTGGACAGAGGAAGCTAGTGGGTTACCGTCCATAGTGTTGCAAAGAGTTGAATAGACGGGGCACACACACAGCTAAGTTTAAAAGAAGTAATTTCCATAGAAGAGGCTGGTTCCTGTCGGCTACTGGGGAGGGTGAGTGTGTTGTAGTGACCCCACCTGCTGCTGCTGCTGCTGCTGCTGAGTCGCTTCAGTCGTGTCCGACTCTGTGCGACCCCATAGACGGCAGCCCACCAGGCTCCCCCGTCCCTGGGATTCTCCAGGCAAGAACACTGGAGTGGGTTGCCATTTCCTCCAATGCATGAAAGTGAAAAGTGAAAGTGAAGTCACTCAGTCATGTCTGATTCTTAGCAACCCCATGGACTGCAGCCCACCAGGCTCCTCTGTCCATGGGATTTTCCAGGCAAGAGTACTGGAGTGGGGTGCCATTGCCTTCTCTAGTGACTCCACCTAGGGTTGCCAAATTAAGCAACTACAAGCAGGAAGCCCAGTTTGGGTGGAATTTCTGATTGGCAGCTGAAGGACCCCAGTTGCCCCTGAACACAGCCTCCTTACCTGGGAAATTAAGGTTCCTCTGCTCCTCTCCCTCTCTCCCAAACAGGGGCAGCCTGCAGCTCTGACTGACTGGTGGAGTGGTGCACAAGAGACAGCCCCCCTTTCTCAGGGAGGGACCCCTCAGTGCAGGCCCTGCAGGAATGTTGCTCCAAGGGGCCAGGCAGCAGTCAGGCTCCAGGGAGGAGACCCGTCCTGAAAATCTGCTCCTTCCAGCATCCCTCCCTCCCCTTCAGAGGCCGGTTTCTCAATGTCACAAGAATCCCTGTCTTAGATGGGAGACACATCTAAAACAGCGACCCATGAATGTGATCTTATTTTCTCCTTCCCTAATTAAAAAAATTGTGAAGATTTGTAAAAATAAGCAGGATTTTTTTTTCCTGAAGAAAATGCAATGATGTTTAAGAGAACCTTGTCAGATATATTCAGCTTTTGCTGTGCGAAAAACTAGAAAATTTGTGAACATAAAGATCATAATATTTGTTAGATTATTAAAATTCTCTATGTAATGACGGCTCATCACAGAAGCCAGATGCTCCTCTCCTTCCAAAATGCATTGTCATTTTCCCCAAGAGAAAATGACTCAGCATTTTTTTTGCTGTTTTGGAATTTACTTTTGGTAAAGATAGATGTGTCAGATATGTGTTATCCTATGAATTTAGCATGAAAAGACTGCGAGTGGGAAAGAAATACAGGTGGGGTCCATTTGTGGCTTTATCTTTCACATTTTAACTTTAATTCAATTAATTTTTAGTTATCAAATTCTAGCTATATTTGTTGATTATTTCCATGTTGATTTGAATGCTGCTATTATAATCTATTTGTTTATATATGGTTCCATGGTATATGGTCTTCTACTTTGTTCTGCAAACCTTTCTGCCTCGTTCTTTGCTGTTATTAGACTTTTTATTTTTAATTACGGTGGCTTTAGAACATGTTGTAGTATATGGAAAAATGAGTCTTTCTTCTTTTCTGGTGTCTTTTAAAAAACTATTGGCTGTTCAATATTCATTCTATCAAAGAAGTCTATAAATGATTCTTATAATTTTCAAAGAGTTCCAGAGAATAGCAAGAAGAGACAGGAAGGCCTTCTTCATAATTAATGCAAAGAAATAGAGGAAAACAACAGAAGGGGAAAGACTAGAGATCTCTTTAAGAGAATTGGAGATATCAAAAGAATATTTCATCCAAAGATGGACATAATAAAGCAGAGAAATGGTAAAGACCTAATAGAAGCAGAAGAGATGAAAAACAGATGGAAAGAATACACAGAACTGTACAAAAAAGATCTTAATGAGCTGGATAATCATGATGGTATGGTCACTACCCAGAGCTAGGGAACTCTTATCCAAAGAGAAAGCTAAACCATCCCAAACTCTACATTTCAAAAACTGCCAAGTAAGGAAAAATAAAAAGAAACCAACCGAAACATGAAAGGGCTCCAGTGTCTAAAAGAAGCTTCAATGACTGCATTTACTTTATGCTAACTTTTTCTATAAAAGGCCAGTTAGTAAATATTTGGGGCTTTAGGGGCCTGCAGCCACTACTCAACTCTGTCCTTGTGTTTTGTTTTTATTTGAACTTTTTATTTTGTAGTGGGGTACAGTGATTAACAATGTAGTGATAGTTTCAGGTGAACAGCAAGGGGATTCAGCCATACGTATACATGTGTCCATTTTCCCCCAGAGTAATTGTGTGTTGAAAGCAGTCATAGATGACAAATAAATGGATGACCATGACGTGCTCCAGTAAAACTTTATTTATGGATAATAAAACTTGGATTTCATGTAATTTTCACACGTCATGAAATGTTCTTCTTCTTATGTTTCTTTTCAATTGTTTGAAAATAACAAAGCATTTTTAGGTTGCAAGCCCTAGATACCAGGTGGCAGACCCTGCCTTTACCCACAGGAAAGACTCAGTTGCCTTATGAACCAGAGTACAGTCCTTTGATAGGGCCAACACCACCCAGAGAAATAAAATTAAATAGCAGGAAGAGCTTGATGTGGATTCAGTAAACTATCATCCATAGCAAATTGCCCAGAAAACTCTCTGAATTTTGAATCAACTGGGCCTTCTTCACAAACACTCTGAGGGAATGTCTTTCACAGAAATGATATTTAAAACAAAACAAAACAAAAGAGACCAAATTCCTAAATAAAACCATTCTGGTACTTAATGGATCAAAAGAAAAAAAAAATGCAATGACCAAGTTATTTTCTGCCCTGATAAACTTAGCAAGCTACAGCACAACAAATTTCTTCCACTTTGAGCAAGATGTTGAAACTAACACCTAATACATTATTCTGAGGTTTAAAAAAATGGTTGCACATGAGGCACGTATTCACCAGAGTTCTAGACTGGCCGAAATAATTTTGGCTATAGGAAATATCTTGCATATATTAAAAGACAGTGAATGAAATTATCTATATTCCAGCCTTCTCAAAGCTCTACATTCATCTTTTGTTTCCCACTTTCTAAGTGACATTCTCAAGTCACTCTATTGAAAAGCAACAAATAAAAATAAAAACAGAAAGTTGCCAGTGCCCTCATGTGAGTGTGAAAAATAGCCTCAGAAGGTACCAAAAATCTCTGTGCTCTTCAAAATTCCACGCCGTTTTCTGGCTTGTCATTTTTAGCCATTGACGTTACTTGAAAGCTGGACTCTGTAACAACTGAAATGATTGTAGGATGTTTTCTGCAGACATTTTTGGAAGCAGCCTTTTGTAGAGAAGACATTAAAACACAGGGTTTCAAGGCACAGGCTTTGGCAGGATGGAGCCCTGGGCTCACAATGCATCTGATACTTAACCGTGTATGACTTGGGACAAATTACTCTGAACCATTAGGAAAATGGGGCTGATAATAGTGATCTTTCACCATCATTGTGAAGCAAAATGAGATATTGGGCACAAAGCATTTAGTACTCCGGTTGGCACATGGTAAGGGTTAGAAAAATGGCAGCTTGTGTTGTTACAACTACGAGATTCACCCTGTTTGGTTGTGTGTGTGTGTGTGTGTTGGAATATATTCCAAGAAGAATCACTGACACGTGTGTCTTGTGGCCCTTACAGACTGATCAGACACGTTCTGGGAAATAAAACCATCGAACGGATTTTGAAAGGATGTCTCAGTCCACTGGGCCTTTGCAGAAGAATCAAACCTTGAGTGACTAGATCCTGTGAAATCATAGAGATGCTGAGCATTTCAAGTACATTTCTCAGCTGACTGTCAAAGCACAACTTCCTCAACAACAGCAGGGCCGCTCAGAACGGAAACGTGCCCACCCACATGCAGGCGTTAGAGCAGTTGGATGTATGTTCTAAGGTTTACACTTGCTTAAAGCAGCACAAAACAGAAACGCCTGAAAGAGACTAGAGGGGAAAAAAAAAGGATGCATGAATACGTGCAATCTGTCCATATGGAAGTGCTGCCTTCCCAAAGAAAAGCGTGCCAGGGAAATAAAGACACTGAGACACAATACAGTAAGTCTTCTGTGTATGAACTTTCAAGTTGAGAGCTTTCAAAGATGTGAACAGGCGTGCTGGCCCCTGTATGTCAGCTGTTGTGCTGTCCCACTCTACTTTTCAAGGTGCGCATGCTGCCATATCAGTCATGTCCGACTCTGTGCAACCCTGTGGACGACAGCCTGTGAGGCTCCTCTGTCCATGGGGTTCTCCAGGCAAGAATACTGCAGTGGGTTGCCATGACCTCCTCCAGGGGATCACTGTACTGTATTGTAAAATTAAAAGGTTTTTTTTAAAATTTTTTTATGTGGTTATTATTTATGTGAAAAGTATTGCAAAACTATCACAGTATAGTATCATATAGCCCCCTGTGTTAGTTGGATACCTAGGCTAACTTTGTTGGACTTAGGAACAATATTGGACTATGAATGCACTCTGGGAATAGAACTTATTTGTATATAGGGGACTTACTGTAGTAAGATTTGGCATGGTGGAAGGTAAGAATCAGAATGAATTGAGGCATGATATTCTCATAAATTAAAAAAAGAAAAACAACCCACTGAACTTGGTGAAAATCTCTTCTGAGTTTAACTATAAAACTTCCTAAAGAAGCTAAAGCCTCTGTCTTCAACAATACCTGTGTCTGTTTCAGTCTGTGGCTGGTAGGCCTGACTTAGAGAAAGAACTCGGGTAAAATGAGCTGATCTGTTTCCTCTAAAGCTCTTTCTGTTTTCAGTTCAGTTCAGTCACTTAGTCACGTCTGATTCTTTGCAACCCCATGGACTGCAGCACACCAGGCTTCCCTGTCCATCGCCTACTCCCAGAGCTTGCTCAAACTCATGTCCATCACCAGCTGGTGATGCCATCCAACCATTTGATCTTCTGTTGTCCCCTTTTCCTTCTGCCTTTAATCTTTCCCAACACCTGGGTCTGTTCCAATGAGTCAGTTCTTCGCATCAGGTGGCCAAAATATTGGAGCTTCTCAGCAAAGTAAAGTGTTAGTCACTCAGTCATGTCTCACTCTGTGCAACCCCATGTACTGTAGCTTGCCAGACTCCCCTGTCCATGGGATTCTCCAGGCGAGAATACTGGAGTTGCCATTTCCTCCTCCAGGGGATCTTCCTGACCCAGGGATTGAACCCGTGTCTCCTGCATTGCAGGCAGATTCTTTACTGTCTGAGCCACCAGAGAAGTCCACAGCAAAGTAAGGAGAAGACTAATGGTGCTAAAGATATGGGTAGGGTTTTGTTGAGAGCTTTCTCACTACAAACGTCTTAGACGATGTAGTGGATGACACCATCACCACCTTGTCATTGCGCGGGAGCAGGGGAAGAACCACACACAAGATGCTCACAACTGATGCAAAATCCAGAGTTTTCCCAGGTTCTCAGGCCACAGATATGATTGTTGCTGCTGCTACTGCTGCTAAGTCGCTTCAGTCGTGTCCGACTCTGTGTGACGCCATAGACGCCAGCCCACTAGGCTCCCCCGTCCCTGGGATTCTCCAGGCAAGAATACTGGAGTGGGTTTTCATTTCCTTCTCCAATGCATGAAAGTGAAAAGTGAAAGTGAAGTCACTCAGTTGTGTCCGACTCTTAGCGACCCCATGGACTGCAGCCCACCAGGCTCCTCCATCCATGGGATTTTCCAGGCAAGAGTACTGGAGTGCCACTGCCTTCTCCAATATGATTGTTAGGGAGTGTCAAACACATTTTTCTGGCAACCTAGTGGCTGGCCTTTGCAAACTTTGGCTTTTGGCTTTCTGTACTTCTTACAGAATCCTACGATCCATTTCCTCTAACACACAAAAGCCAATGGCCTATATTAAGAAAACCCAAAAAACAATAAGCCAAGAAGTGAAAGGAGATGTAAAAGTGTGAGGCTGGTCTCTTGAAGGTTCAGAAGGCAGTGAAAGGGATAAAGACTGAAACACACTTCCCAAGACTCAAGATGCTTTGGACCAGCCTCAGTTCCTGGCTCCTTTGCTGAAAAAGGATGCTTGACTCTGTAGTGACTTTAAGCATGGAAAAGGTCACTTTCTGGGACTTCCTTGGTAGTCCAGTGGCTAAGACTGCACTTCAATACAGGGGGCTCGGTTTCCATCCCTGGTCAGTTCAGTTCAGTTCAGTCACTCAGTTGTGTCTGACTCTTTGCGACCCCATGAATTGCAGCACACCAGGCCTCCCTATCCATCACCAACTCCCGGAGTTCACTCAGACTCGCGTCCATTGAGTCAGTGATGCCATCCAGTCATCTCATCCTCTGTCGTCCCCTTCTCCTCCTGGCCCCAATCCCTCCCAGCATCAGAGTCTTTTCCAATGAGTCAACTCTTCGCATGAGGTGGCCAAAGTACTGGAGTTTCAGCTTCAGCATCATTCCTTCCAGATTCCGCATGTGGCAACTAAGACCTGGTGCAGCCAAGTAAATAAATAATTGTTTTTTAAGTCACTTTCTATGTTCAACACTAATGTTTCTGGTTTCCTTGGTTTTTGCTTGCTTTTCATAAATGGCTCAAAAGAGATACCAAGTGCTTTAAAGAGTTTCATAGTTTGTAATCACCCTTTCCTGAAAACATTAAAATCTTTGAAAATAAATTCAACTGGTACCTTTAGAATTACTAGGAGGAGGAGGTTTAGTTGCTAAGTTGTGTCCGACTCTTGCAACCCCATTGACAGTAGCCTGCCAGGCTCCTCTGTCTATGGGATTCTCCAGGCAAGAATACTGGAGGGGGTTGCCATTTCCTTCTCCAGGGGATCTTCCTGACCCAGGAATTGAACCCAGGTCTCCTGCATTGCAGGCAGATTGTTTACCAACTGAGCTACAAGGAAAGCCCCTTAGAAGCTGCCTTCTTTCCTGATGCAGAGTAAAAATCATGAATTTTTTATGGCCAAAATAAAAAGTTACAACAAATGCCCTTTTGTGTTATTAAGCTAAAAAGTATATGTAGTAAATAGATTACAAATTGTTCCCCCAAATTTCCATTTTTCACCAGGAATGATTTAGAGAAAAAAACTAATATTAAATATTTTAAAATATTAACTTTTAAATATTAAAAATTTCTAATGATTTCAAAATCACTGGAAATATATATTCTTTTCTTCATTAATAGTTTAACAGTAAACTTGGTTTTCCAAAGTTTGGGAAGAGCAGGCTGTGCTGATATGGGTCATTCGTTTGGAGTTTTATAAATTTCAGGCCCGCCAGTGTCCATGGACTAAACCCCATGAAGGCAGGACCTCAGTGGGGGTGAGTGACCACAGCTGGTCCCCTGCAGACTTCAAGAGGCCCTTGATTTACATTCAAGTGGGCCTTGTTTACACTGCGGCTCTGGATTCACTCTGAAACAGACTGATCATCAACCTAGACAAAAAGAGAGCTAGCACAGGCATACCAGAGGAAGAGGTGGCCACTTCTCCTTTCTTTAGCTCGAAGCACATTAAAAAAGAAAAGAAAAGAAAACCCTAAAACCCCCCCAAAAATAAACAAACAAAACAATGGACTTTGGCTTGAGTCTTAAAGAGGGGTTTAAAAATGTTTTGTTTCTGCACAACGAAGGCTCAGAGACAGAACATCTCTTACTTTCAAAACACAAACTTCTCCTTGCTAAAAAAAAAAAAGAAATGGATGAGAATCAGTTGTTCAAAAAGTCAATTTAGTAAAATAACCACGTGTTTTGGAGGATCGTTGTTCATCGGTAGTTATGCTTTTCAGGTTCAAATCTTTGCACAGGAACAGCCCTCCAAAATTTACCAGCACTGAGTGCATTTTAAAACGACGTGAATGAGAGCAGCAAACGAAAACACCCAAATGACAAGATTTAGGAGGTCTTAAAACAAAACAAAACAGGCAAAGCACTTCGTAGGAGATTCCATGGCTAGTAACTGATCCCTGGAAAGAGATGAATTGCTCCCAAAGTCGTTGCTTGTTTAACGGGACCAGAGTGAGTCACTTTGTTTTAAAGCTGGTATGTGCGTGTCTGGACAAGGCCTTCCTTTCTTATAAAGGCGGCATGCTCTTGTATGTTTGACCCAAATTCATTATTTGTAACAGCCCCTTTATCTCACTCCCTTTCTAGTCAGGCTTGTCTGTTTTTCTAGGACTTGAAACCTCAGCATGTCACTGTGGTTCCTTGCAGACCCTTTCACGAAAACCCCAGCCTGGCACTCACTGGCCTGCGATCGTGAGGCAGGCGCATAGGGTGGCTGGGCCTCAAATTCTTCACATTAGAATTCCTCTAGTCATTCCTTGAAAATGTAGGGAGCGGCCACTAGAAGCTGGGCGTAAGGACAAATAAGACACAGCCTTACTAGTATTAACCCTCGTGAGTTAGGCTGCGGTGGAGAGCCGCACATTTTCATGTCGCGTGTGCCCTAAGCTTTTTGGAAGTGTCTCCTACACCAGGAGAGGGTTGGAGGTGGATGACAGGTTCTCCTTGGGGACAAGAGGAGCAGAGGATGTCAGAGAACAGAGGAGAGGGACTGTTTGGAAAGTTCTTGGCTAATAGCAACAGCAAAGGATCACATAGCACTTCCTATGTGCCAGTCCTGGGCTGGGCGTTGGAGGCAGTTTTCATCTCTCTCCACACACCTCTGCAGTGGTTACTATTATTATCTGTAAAGAGGAAATGACGGACCACAGAGATTAGCAACCTGCCCAAGGTCATGCACGAAGAAGGACAAAGTGAAGATTCTCCCCAGCAATGAACCGGAGACTTTGCTTTTACTAACCCTGGAGCTCTTTCCTACTCCACATGGGTGTGCCTCCACTCCCCCCGCCCCCCATGCTGGCAGCTATGCCCACAGGTGCGACAGTGCCCAGAGAAGGGGTAAGGGCTGGGTGGCAGACAGTTTACACCACAGCACAGCCAGCCTATACAAGAGTCAGGTTTTACCCATAAGGGGTTACTCAAAACTAAAACTAAAAAAAAAAAATGATGTATATTCAGTTCCTCCTTTTGGTTTGTCTTTTCCAGATCATATTTCTTTTCTCACTTAGTTCAAACTGACTGAAAAAGACGTGAGTGATTTTTTTTTTTCCCCTTTAAAACACATGATTAAAAGAATACTGGTCACTTGACCGAGGCACAAGGACTTATTCTTGGGAGAGTTAAAACAAACAGGCAACAAACTTTCAGCTATTGTTTAAATTCTGTCTGAAGGGATTTTTGAATCTAAAGAGTTCTTTTTTTTTTCAGGGTCAGGACAATGTCCTACTTAGTACACAGGAAGGTTTTCTATGAGAGAATTTAAAACAGAGATATGCAAATACACTGGGGAGATTAATAGGAAGACACACCTCAGAGACACAGGCAGTGAAATACTATGACAGATAATATATTTTAGTTTGATTTTTCAAAGTTATATAAATGTTCTTAATTAATATTAAAACAACAATTAATGAGAAATAGCCTTGCTGGTTTGATAAATGGAGCAGAGTCTTTTTCAAGGACATTTTTTCCCCCCCGGTCTGATTCCAAAGTTAATATAGTTTATGGAGAGAGGTTTGGAAATGAATGATAAGTGTACAAAGACGCAGAGATCACTAAGTTCTCGAGGCTTCTGCAGAGCCCCACCGTGAACTTTGTGGAGGTCTGCCCCGCCAGGCTAGTGTCTGACCAGCTCTGTGTCACGGTCTCGCTTCTCTCTTTTGCTTTATATCAGGGGTCCCCAACCTCCAGGATCCGATGCCTGATGATGTGAGGTAGAGCTGATGCAGTAATAATAGAAATAAAATGCACAATAAATGTAATGTGCTTGAATCATCCCGGAACCATCGCGCCCACCCCTGATCCAAGGAGAAGTTGTCTTCCACAAAACCTGTCCCTGGTGCCCAAATGGCTGGGTTTATACACACACACATTTAAATACACACGGAAGATCTAGGATGCAACAAAAGTAGGAAAAAAATTAGTTATTTTGAAAGCTCATTAACCAGCTGCTGTGGGGTGTTGATTAATTTTATTCTATTTTTTCAAGAAGATTTTTGGGGTCAGTATAACCAAATATGGGGTTTCCTTGGTGGCTCAGCGGTAAAGAATCCACCTGCCAATTCAGGAGACACAGAAGACATGGGTTCGACTCCTGGGTTGGAATGATCCCCTGAAGAAGGAAGTGGCAACCCACTCCAGTATTCATGCCTGGAAAATCCCAAGGACAGAGAAACCTGGTGGACTACAGTCCATGGGGTTGCAAAAGAGTTGGACATGACTCAGTGACTAAACAACAACAACATAATCAAACATCCGATTTTTTTGAGTTTGTGCTGAATATGATCACCTAGGTCCAAAGCTATTTCCTAGAAGTGATACCTGGTTTGTGCATAGATACATGCAGTCCTGAAAGAATTACTGTGACTTAACTTCTTCTTGGATGTCATTTAGTCATTGAGGGGTAAGCTTGAATTACTCCACAGGCATGTGTGTTCGATTTTACACTTTGTGATCTTTTAGATGCTTTTCCCCCTTTACCCACAGACTTTATTGTTTGAATACCTGCAGCTATTATTCTATACACAGATTTTACTTTCTTATGAAATTCTATATTCCGTGTTGCTAGATCACTTCACTCTCCATTTTATGCCACATTTCCATCAAGAAGTATTTCAGGGAACTCCTTCATAGTCCTGTACAGTCGGAACTAGCCACAGAGTTGGGTTTGTTTCATTGCCTTTACCATCTATGCCTTTTTTCTGGAATCTTTTCCTCCCTATGTAGGGCTCCTTTCTCCATATTCTTTCTCTCTAACAATTGCTCTATCTTCTTAACTATCGCAGGCTCCTGCAATACAAAGTTCTGATTTAGTGAGTTATGTAACATGGTATGAAATCCAGGATCCAGAGGAGAAAGAGGTAGAGGGTCCGTGCCAGGGCACCAAGCCACCAAGCGTGGTCTCCATCTGTGCTCTTCCATCTATACGGAGCTTCTCAACCTGTCCCGGTGTTTCCATCAGCCTTGACTTTCAATAGCTTCAGTGATACATGAATAGAATTTGCTTTTTTTTTTTTCTTTGCTGTCTGTGCCTTCCTTCTTACCCTCCAGCCCAAACTCCTGAAGAGAATGTTGCTGAATGTTATCTGCCACATTAACCCACTTAGGAAAACTGTTTTCTTATCATCAAGGGTTGACCTGGTCCCAGTTTGCTGGAGGAATAGATAATAAGCTCAGCATCCTACAGTTTCTTTGATGATTTATTTAAAAAAAAATAAGCAAAAGGGATTCTGATGTTTACACGTTGGCTAAACCTGTGGTTACTGCTTCTTCCTTTAACTCTCCTTTTATTTTATTTTATTATTATTTTTTTTGAAAATTATGCATCCTTGAAAAGACCCATTAAATTATCCTTTCAGATCTTTTTTAAAAATATAAATTTATTTATTTTAATTGGAGGCTAATTACTTTACAATATTGTATTGGTTTTGCCATACATTGACATGAATCCGCCACGGGTGTACATGTGTTCCCCAGCCTGAACCCCCCTCCCACCTCCCTCCCCATCCCATCCCTCTGGGTCATCCCAGTGCACCAGCCCCGAGCACCCTGTATCATGCATCGAACCTGGACTGGAGATTTGTTTCACATACGATAATATACATATTTCAATGCCATTCTCCCAGATCATCCCACCCTCGCCCTCTCCCACAGTCTTTTACATCTGTGTCTCTTTTGCTGTCTCGCATACAGGGTTATCGTTACCATCTTTCTAAATTCCATATATATGCATTAGTATACTGTATTGGTGTTTTTCTTTCTGGCTTACTTCACTCTGTATAATAGGCTCCAGTTTCATCCATCTCATTAGAACTGATTCAAATGTATTCTTTTTAAATGTAAGCAAGTTGGAGTCTCTACTTATGAATAATCCTCTGAGAGTCAAGCATGATAGAGAAGCCCTATATTACTTAAGGGCACACAAAACATTAACTATTCAGAGAAATAATTGGTCAAATGTAAGAGGAAAAAGGTGGTTTGTTATGTTGCAGTTAATAAATACCTTCTGGAGCATTTTTTTAATTAAAAAATTTTTATTCATTTTTTGGCTACACTGGGTCTTTGTTGTCGCACACGGGCTATCTCTTGGTTGCTGCAAGCAGGGGCTACTCTACTTGTGGCGCACAGGCTTCCCATTGCAATGGCTTCTCTTACTGTGGAGTAAGACTCCAGTGCACAGGCTCAGTAGTCGTGGCAAACAGGCTTAGTTGTTCTTCAGCATGTGGAATCTTCCAGAACCAGAAATCAAACCCCTTGTCATCTTCTGCTTTGTCAACTAGATTCTTTACCACTGAGCCACCAGGGAAGTCAGCTGGACTATCCCTCATGAGAGCAGTAGAAGTGAATATTGAAAATCTTGCATTTCCTTCCATATCACTGGTCTATTGCTGTGTAATAAGCCAGTCCCAAACTTAATGGTGTCTGTGAACAATAATCATTTTATAATCAATCACTGTTTCTGAGGGTCAGGAAGACTTCTCAGGGTTGACATGCCATAGAGTCTGCTGAATGGTTTCGTTAGCCAGTAACTGGAGCTGGAGCAGTGTGGGGCTGGAGGATGGGGCTGTGCAGGCTTGTATGCACACCCACCCCTTCTCTCTCTGTCCTTGTTGTCTCAGGGCCTCTGATGTGGTCTTCCTACGCAGGCTAACTTGGGCTTCCTCACAGAATGGCAGCCTCTCGGTGGTAGAACCTCTCTTCCTATGCAGAGACTACGCAGAGACTTGGGGCTTCACTTTGACTGTTTCATCTATTGTTGTTTAGTTGCTAAGTCATGTCCGACTCTTTGGGACCCCATGGGCTATAGCCCGCCAGGCTCCTCTGTCCATGGGATTTCCTAGGCAAGAATACTGGAGTGGGTTGCCATTCCCTTCTCCAGGGGATTTTCCCAACCCAGGGATTGAATCCACGTCTCCTGCATTACAGGTGGCTTCTTTACCACTGAGCCACCTGGGAGGTCCTGACTGTTCCAGAGAACCAGGTAAAAACCACCCCGCTTTTTGGGCACAGTCTCAGAAGTCTTGTAGTACCATTTCTGCTGAATTCAGTGGGTCAGCTACTCACTGAGGTTGGCCCGGTTCAAAGGCAAGGTATACACACTGCTACCTCTCCATGGAAGGACTTAACAATTTGCAGACATATTTTCAAAGCACCACACCTCTCTAACACAATGTTAATATATCCTTTGGTTTGAATCTAAATACAGGCTTTTTCCTTTTTAAATGATCCTGACTGAACAATTAATTTAAAGAGTTAAAAAGCACATATGTATTGCAAAGTTCCCCTGTAGAACAGTATATTCCATAAAATAACAGGAACAACATGGAGACTTTGTGTGCATCAAATCGCCCCAATTCATGATGAGAATTCTGTGGACAGTGGATAAAGACTGCCAGAGTGAATGGATGACTAGATAATGAATTAGTTCACATATCTGTCATCAATCAGAAAAGCTCTTAAGCCAAATAGATTAGAAGCCAACAGAATGAATAATAATTCAGCATCTCGGGTGAGGAAGTAAGTTTCTAAAATATAATTAATATAGCACTAGTTTTGATTTTCTTTGTCTGTACCTGTAATTTTGTTAAAAGACAGTTACATATATTCACAGAACTGTCTGATGGGGTGAAGGGAGGGGAAGGAGAGAACATTTTCGGCAGAACTTTTTTTCATATTTTATTTAATTTAAAATTTGCCTGCATCAGGTCTTAGTTGCAGCATGTGGGATCTAGTTCCCCCACCAGGGATTGAACCTGGGCCCGCTGCATTAGGAACATGGAATCTTAGCCACTGGACCACCAGGGAAGTCCCTGAAGAGCTTCAAGAGGCTCCAGGTCAAGTGTTTGAAATGTCCAGACCACAGGCTCCCCAACATCCATCACTGCTGTTGGAAGAATCATTGGAATTCTCTCAGAATTCTGGAAGGTGGTTACCGTGGGGCTCCTTGGTGGTCACCCTTGGCCTCTTCTTTTGTCTGCAAATTGCTGCCAGGGCAGGGGTCTAAGGCATCTCCAAAATTCCAGATAAATCAAATCATAATAATTGCACTATTCATCAGGTTAGATGGAGTTTTGGCTCAGGGCCTATTTCAGGCCTGAATGTCCTAAGCAAACCCTTTTGACTTCCAGATTATCAAGTGGGCTTTCCCAGGGATCATTCTACACAAGGGTCTGTGCTTGAATCTCAGGCCGGAGACCCCACAACGACCACCCTCAACCCCACATCCCCCTCCGATGGGCCAGTGTTGTTTCCTGGGGAGGTTACTTCCATCTGTGACCCTGGGCTGAGATATTGTCATAACCGTGCATAACACCATTACACACCAGAGCTTTTTGACCTGAGCATGTTTAAGACATTCCCTCTGGTAGCAGAAGGGAGAGTGATGCAAGACAAGAAGACGAGTGACAGCAACCCCCGCAAGGAGGTGGCTGCAATAATCCAGGAGTCAAGTGGGTCGGGCATGGCTTAGGGCACTGGTTCATAATGCCGCTGAGACACAGTGATCAGAGATGAGTCTGCAGACGCAGGGGTGATGCACGATCCTCTTGCTGCCCTTTACCTAGGACTGAGAGGCAGCTTTTGTGGGGTGGGCCTCACTCAGGACAGGCTTCCCTTATGGAAAGCTATGAGCAGCATTGCTCTTTTCATGAAAATCTGTGAGACTCTGAATTAGAAGAGTAATAACTGCCAATATCTGAGTCCTGCAAGAACCGGCATCCTTCAACTGCACTGTGAAGTTCTCATGTCAGCTTAGTGGTTAGCATTTTTAAGCATATAAAGCCTCTACCAGGGGCCAGAAACTGTGCTTAGGACCTCCGCAGTGGTCCTGTGGTTAAGAATCCACCTGCCCCTGGTTTGGGAAGATTCCACCTTCTGCAGAGCAACTAAGCCCTAAGTGCCCACAACTGCTGAAGCCCACATGCCTGGAGCCTGTGCTCTGCAACAGGAGAAGCTACTACAATGAGAAACCCATGCAGTGTGACGCAAAGTAGCCCCTGCGCTCTGCAACCAGAGAAAGCCTGCATGCAGGAACGAGGACCTAGCATGGCCAAAAATAAATAAATTTAAGAAAAGAAGAAGAAGATGTGCTTGGTCCCAGGGACACCAGGAGAGGTCACCCTCAAGGACGTCGCTGCCTATAGGGAAGGCAGACAGGAAAGCAAACAATTTTGATGGAGTGAAATACATGCCAAGAGAGACAGACGTAGAAAGATGCAGAGGTGGAATAAAGGAGGACTCATCAGCTCTGCCCAGGAGGCGGCACCAAGGAAGTCTCCCCCGTAGATGTGAGAGCTGAGTAGGGACTTAAAGACAGTCTAGATCAGCCACGTGGGCCCAGGGCAGGACACAGGGGCGCAAGTTTCAGGAAAAACCTGGTGCGTGCAAAGGTGTGACTGCACAGAACCGCATGCTTTTTGACGTTGCAAGTAGTTTCTGGTGAGAGGTAATGAGGACGAGGTGGGATCAGCACGTGGACAGGCAGGCAGGGGCCAGGTCTCGGGGACTTTCCTGCAACCTCAGGAGACTGGATGTCACCCCACCATGAAACAACATGTCGTAGGGCTTTGGGTCCAGGAGTCATGGAGTGACCCTACCAAAGAGTTTGGAGGTTACTCTGCTGAAATATGTTGGAAGGATTGGAAGGGGCAAGATTAGAGTTTGCTAGGTCAGTTTTAGGGAACCTTTGCAACGAGGAGTCCTAGGGATGAAGGATAGTCCTACTAGCTAGGTGGATAGTTTAAGGGCACAGCTGTAGTGTACTCAAGTGGTGGACACCACAGGGTCTCACAGCCGGTTGCAGAATATGAGGGAGAGAAGGGGAGAATGATGCTCTGGAGGTCTGAATTGGGTGACTAGGTGCATTGTGGTGCTAACAAGCAGGGAAAGCTGTCTAGAAGTTGTCTATTTCTGGTTCAGGTGGGTGAGTGTTGGGGGATGGGGAGAAAAAAGGGCAGAGATAATGAGTTCAGTGGAGCTTGTATACATGCTCAGTTGCTTAGTCGAGTCCGATTCTTCACGACCCCATGGACTGTAGCCCAGCAGGCTCCTCTGTCCATGGGATTCTCCAGGCAAGAATGTTGGAGTGGGTTGTCATTTCCTCTTCCAGGGGATCTTCCTGACCAAGGGATTGAACCCACATCTCCTGCACTGGCAGGCAGATTCTTTTCCACTGAACCACCTGGGAAGCTCTCAGTGGGTCCTAGCTTGTGCTAAGAATGCATTTAGCAACAGGAAAGAAACTCTAGTAGACATGCCTTGGTGACCACTGTGAGTTAAGGATGAAGCCACTGGGGATGCTCAAGGAGCACTCCAAGTCTGTGCTCCCTCTCCTGGGCTCTTCCCCCCACTCTGGCTACAACTGATCTGGGGCTGCAGTGCTCCAAGAATGAGCCCTAGACCAATAGCATCAGTATCACTGGGGAATCACTGTTATTGTTCTGTCACTAAGTTGTGTCTGACTCTGCAACCCCATGGACTGCAGGATGCCAGGCTACCCTGTCCCTCTTTATCTCCCAGAGTTTGCTCAAACTCATGTCTGTTGAGTCGGGGATGCCATCCAACCATCTCATCCCCTGCCGCCCTCTTCTCCTTTTGCCTTTAATCTTTCCCAGCATCAGAGTTTTTTTTCCAAAGGGTCAGCTGTTTGCATCAGGTGGCCAAAGTATTGGAGCTTCAGCTTCAGCATCAGTCCTTCCAATGAATATTCAGGGTTGATTTACTTTAGGACTGACAGGTGTGATCTCCTTGTTGTCCAAGGGACTCTCAAGAGACTTCTCTAGCAACACAGTTCAAAAGCATCAATTCATTGGCTCTCAGCCTTCTTTACGGTCCAACTCTCACATCCATACATGACTACTGGAAAACCCATAGCTTTGACTATAAGGACCTTTGTCAGCAAAGTGATGTATCTTCTTTTTAAAATGCTGTCTAGGTTTGTCATAGCTTTTCTTCCAAGAAGCAAGCGTCTTCTAGTTTCATGACTGCAGTCACTGTCCGCAGTGATTTTGGAGCCGAAGAAAATAAAATCAGCCACTGCTTCCACTTTTTAGGAAACCAAAATTCTTGAATTTCCCCAGACTCACTGAATCAGAAACTGTAGGAACTGTGAGGCGCTGATACCTGTATTTTCATAACTCTCCCGGTGATGGTGATGGACACCAAAGAGCTGTTCTCAGGCTGCTGTTTCTGGCTGTTGCCCAGAGGGTCATATGAACCTCACGTGGAACTCAGTGGCTGTTGATGGCGAGGATGACCTGCATGTTGGAGACCCCTACGGACACGGCACACTCAGGTTCTTAGCTCTCAGCACCTGGTTCATGGCAACGCTGTTTCATGATCTAAGTTCAGACACAAGTCTGGGTTTTCCTGAAACACCAATCTGTGAGCTCAGATTTCTTCCCTGAAGATTGTAATAGTCGATTAGATCTCTTTAGTTACTGCCATTTAATTCTACTGATGCCTAATGAAGCATGAGCGAGGGACGGGAAGTGATGGATGAGGCAGCATTTCACATCTCCTCGTGAACGGGTATATGAAAGTGGATGTCATCTCTGTTAAGATGGGAAATGAGACTCTTCAATTATTGATCCTCATCGTACCTAAGACATGTGCAGCTGGCAGCTAGGAAGGGGTCTGAATTACAGGAGACCCTTAGTATTCAATGGAGAAATGGAGAGATGGAGAAATCCAGCAGACTTCCATGATGGAGAGAATGATGGTCTTTAGAGGGGCTAGCCCACGTTACTCAGAGGTGGGAGGTTAGTTCCTGCTTGTGCTAGGTGCTTTTGTTACAGAGAGTTTGTGTGGGGTCTGGCTGCTCGCCACTCAAAAGCCAATAAACAAGCCAGTTGGTGGAAGGGAAAGTTTGCTTTATTTCAGATGCCGGCAACTGGGTGGGGGTGGCGAGCTTTTATAGACGGAGTCAGGGTGCTACATGCAGAAACAGTATAGTCATCTCTAATAGTCATTTTCAAACTGTCATCGGTGGTCTGACCAGCTTCATCTTGGTTGTTTTAGGTACAGTTAATCTTCAGTTCCAGGGTCCATTTGTTTCCATTTCTTTGCAACCAGTTCTCAAAATTGTGGCAGTTCATGTCCTGAGTATAGTCTGGTCATCAGGCCATCTGGTCAACTTCTCCACCTGGTGCTTTAGAATCTGCAAGACAGCTTACAGGCTATGGCTCAGAATATTATCCATAACCCTTGATAAAGAACTAAAGGTCCTTGACTATGCTTAATGCCTACATTATTATTATTTGATCTCCTTTGACTGTTATCCCTTTTTTGCATTTCTTACTTCTCTGATTCAACTTATTCTTTGACTAAAGGTGTCCACAGACAAAAGGCAGGCAGAGGACACAGTCGGGGTGAGGGGCCAAGGACAGAGGCTCCCGCTCCATCTCACTTCAGCCTTTCTTCTCAGAGCAGAGCAAACGTTAATGTAATGGGAAAATATGGGCTTAGAAGTCGGAGAGCCTGGGTTTGAATCTTAAGGCTGTCACTTAGCTGTGTGTGACCTCAGGTCTGCAACCAAATCCATTTGAGCCTGAATTTCTCGTTGAGAAAATGAGGATCACAACCCTCTGTGGTTGGCATGAGGTTCAGAAGGAGTTTGAGGAGTATTTGGCACATACACAGGACTCAGCCCATTTTTCTCTCCTCTAAGCTCGCCTGTGAAACTCCCACACTTTCTTCTTTCCTTGCGTGCCTGGTGTCTGAATAGCTCTCTCCTGGGTCTCAAAGTGCTGTGCTCCCACCAGACCGATTTCTGCCAAGTTCAAGTCTTCAGATCCTCTTTCTCCTCTCCTCCTCCAAAAATCACTTCCCTTTGCCAAGGTAGCTTGGCGTCGCCATCATCATCTAAGCAAAGGAGTTGAGGGTCCAGGTGAACCTGTCTGGACAAAGCCCTGCGGGTGGTGATGCTCGATCCTTTCCAGCCCTCACGGGAGCAGATTAAGTCACAAGACTGAGCTGGAAGTACAAGGCGATGACTGGGGCAGGTAGGTGCCTCTGGGACTCCTCTGGTGCATGCATTCTTTCCTGCCTCAATTCATTCACCCATGCAGTGAGCATGTGGTGATTCTGAAACTGTGCTAGGTAGGGGATAGGAATATGACTCAGACAGTCCTGGAATTCAAGAAGCTCGGAAACAGAGACTAAGGAAACTCACAGACACTCAGGGAACTCTTGAGGGAGATGAGGCCTTCAGGAAGGTGTGAGTCTTGGATAAACGAACAGATGAAGAGGCCGGGAGAGGGTCTATCAGATGAAGGGATTAGCGTTACCACTGGCAGACATGAAATCAGACCCATGGTGTGCATGGGGAGCCCAGGCGTTCCATGGCTGGTCTGTAAATCTTCAGAAAATGTTTGAAGGGGAAGTGGAGAGTCAGGCAGATGCCCATTGATTTTTATCTGAGATGTAGGAGATACCCTCGGAGAAGGCAATGGCAACCCATTCCAGTACTCTTGCCTGGCAAATCCCATGGAGAGAGGAGCCTGGAAGGCTGCAGTCTGTGGGGTCGCTAGGAGTTGGACACAACTAAGCGACTTCACTTTCACTTTTCATTTTTATGCATTGGAGAAGGAAATGACAACCCACTCCAGTATTCTTGTCTGGAGGATCCCAGGAATGGGGGGAGCCTGTTGGGCTGCCATCTATGGGGGGATGGTGGTCCCCAACTGGAGTGAATGTGTGTTTTATCCCTGGACCCCAAATCTGAATGTTTCACTCTTTCCTAGTAGGAACCTCCCTCCACCCCCACAACACACACATGCCTTTGTTCCACAAGCAGATCTCTTTCAGGGAGGAAAGTCCTGGCCACAATGACTTTCTTCATCTGTGCAATGACAGGTAGCAGGGGCCGCGCTGCAAAGAGAGCAGCTGAGCGTCCATAGGGTGAGATAGGATGCCCTCGAAGGCGGTGAGTTTCTGCTCTGCCCCTTTTATACAACTATATGCTCCTTGGCACCGTGTCCCCTCCTGCACAGGTGTTGTTGCTCAGTCGCTTAGTCGTGTCCCACTCTTTGCAACCCCATGGACATGTCCCTGAGTTTGCTCAAACTCATGTCCATCGAGTCAGTGATGCTATCCAAGCATCTCTTCCCCTGTCGCTCCCTTCTGCCTTCAATCTTTCCTAGCATTAGGGTCTTTCCCAATTAGTCGGCTGTACATATCAGGCGGCCAAAGTACTGGAGCTTCAGCTTCAGCATCAGTCCTTCCAATGAATATTCAGGACTGATTTCCTTTAGGATGGGCTGGTTTCCTCTCCAACGAGGAGTCATCTGTGATCTCCGCGTCCGGTTAACAGAGGGGACCCCTCTCGGTTAATCGCAGGGCGGCCGAGCCTCTCCGCTCGCGGCGTTGCCAGCGCCGCCACAGCCCAGCAGAGGGCAGCATTGAGACACCGACGACGGAGCGGGAGGCCCGGGGGCCCAGCCTCGATGCAGAGCTTCGGGACCCGCGCGCTCTGTGGGCGCCGACCTTTCAAGCATTTCTCGGGGGAGACTTTCCTGCCGTGTGGTGGTTGCCCCGAAAAGGATCAGGTGATAGGAATGAAATATTAACAATTTCTGTTCCGCAGAATGCAAATGAATGGTCATTTAGCATTTTATCGGTTGATAATACCTTCTTCCCGCTTAAAGATGGTGCAGAAGCCGGTGAACGCGGGGGCCGGGTGTCCCCACCCACCTCCCTCCCCAGCACCGAGAACCCTCTGTGGGGACGCCGCCAGCAGCGGGAAAGGGCACGGGAGAGATGAAGGCTGAAGCCAGTAGGGACAAAGGGCTGCGGATCTGGGACCCGGGCAGGAGGGAGGGAAGGCAGGAGGAGGCATTACGGATGCTAAGGGTGCAGGCACGTTTTCAGCGAGGCTGTAATCTACAAGGCGGCAGAGCATCACAGCCTGATGAGGCAAGCCCAGACAGCAGAGTGAGGGGAGGCAGGCACCTTGCTCTTCCCTTTGGCGACAGGTGTCTCCTTCCATATTGATTCTATTGATGAGCAGGGAGAAATGTTTAGCATTTTCTTTGTCCTTCATCATCTCCATTGACCTGCCATTCTTCACCTGGCATCCCCGTTGTACTGCAGCAGACTCCTGGGCACACCCTGGAGGCTGCAAGTGACCTTGAATCCTTCCCTGTTTGGCCAGAAGGGCGAGACTGTCTGCATTTTCTGTGTTTCCATTCTGTAGATGCTGACTCAGTGTTCCAGACCCTGAGCTAGTCTTCAGCACAGCTCTTGCAGACAGCATGCTGAGATGTCTCCACCATGGTCCACAGGCTGTCCAAATTAAGTTAGGAAGAGAAAAACAAATATTGTATATTAATGCATATATGTGGAATCTAGAAAAAAATGGTGCAGATGAATCTATTTTCAAAGCAGAAACAGAGACACAGAAATAGAGAACAAATGTGTGGACACCACCAGGGGAAAGGGAGGGATGGGATGAATTGAGACATGGAGGTTGGCATATAACACTACTGTGTGTAGAACAGATAACTAATGAGAACCCACTATACAGCACAGGGAACTCCACTCAGTGCTCTGTGGCGACCTAAATGGGAAGGAAACCCAGAAGGGAGAGGATATATGCATAGGTGGCTTTCCCGATGGCTCAGCGGTAAAGAATCCACAGCCAATGGAGGAGACATGGTTTCGATTCCCCGCTTGGGAGGATCTCCTGGAGGAGGAAATGGTAACCTACTCCAGTCTTCTTGCCTGAAAAATCCCATGAACAGAGGAGCCTGGTGGGAGACAGTCCAAAGGGTTGCAAAGAGCCAGACACAATTGAGCATCTATATAGCTGACTCACTTTGCTGTACTGAGAAACTAACACAACATTGTAAAGCACCTAGAGGCTAATAAAAATTTAAAAAAGTTAAATCAACTTAAAAGGGCACATTTATAGAGACAAAGAGGAGAAGAGTAAGGGCAGTTGAAGCAGTCAGGTGAAACCCAGAGGAGTCCTCTCCCCTATCCTGATTAAATTTTATCAGGATTTAAAAATATCATTAAATAATATCATTATCATTTGAATAATATTATCATTAAATAATATCATTTAAATAATAATGATTTCATTGGGTAAAGTTTCCTTGCTGCCACACACACACAAAAAATTGGAATCTTTGCTGTTCCTCACATCATTGTATTTCTTTATAGATAGTATTGATTCTTTCCTTTGGATGATTACTCTCAAATCCTGAGTTTTACCCACATTTCTGGCTTTGGCATAAATGAAAGCTCTCTAGTTTGATAATCGTGAAGACCATAAAAACTCTACTGCTGAGTCATCTGGCTGTGGAGTAAAGTGTTTCTCCTGCTCTTGTAGAAGTGATTGATATATTTGGCTGGTTGAATCAAATGCCTACCTGGAATAGGTAAGGGAAAGGTTTGTAACTGGCCAAAGAAAACCCAAAGCATGGCTTGGAATTTGCATGCCATTTTTTTTTTCCTTTGAGTTAAATATCTTGAAGTCATTTGAAAATGTGTTAGTGATGAGTCATGAGAATAGTGGGATGTCCAGGAAGTCAGGCTCCTCTGTCTGTGTTCCTAAGAGAATGGGGGTGGCAGAAAGAGCAGAGATTTGGGATCAGAAGAAAATGGGTTAGAAACCTACCTCTGCCTTTTGCTAATTTTTTCACTTTCTTGAGCTCATCTGAGCTCCTGTTTTCTCAGATGTAAGATGGGGTAATAATAACAGTTGTTTCATCATGTATGCACAACCAGGCATAAAAAACACCTGCAGCAGGTCAATCCTCTGTAACATCAGCCCTCCCCTTCCTCCTTCATTTCTTCTTTTCCTTCTCCTTCTTTTTTTCAAGTTACCTCATTCAAAAAGCATAGACAAACATGGAGACAAGAGCAGCTTCACTCTATGACCTCAGTTGTATATCAACTCACTTAAGAACCACAGCATTCAGAAAATAGCATATATAGTATATATTTTTATATTTTATTTCTGTATTTATATGTTGAATATTGACACACTAAACCAGTATTTTGACCACTATGTATATCATTAACATGACTGTGGAGCCTTTATAAAGCACTGGGTTAAAAGCATACTTTATGTATTGTTTTGGGAACATACCTAATTAGTTAGGTGCAACCCACATTTGAATTCTTTTCCTGTTGACCAGATTGATCAACAGGTCAGCAGAAACCCTTGCAAAAGGGTGACTGAAACAGGACTTTCTTCTTTTGAGAATGCCTCCTTTACAAGATGGACAGTCTCTTGGTCAAGGTTAAGAGAGAGAAACAGAGGGGTGTTGTCTGTCCATGAGGAACTTCCTGGCCCCAGGGAGGGTGGGAGGCACATGTTTCCTGCACAAACCCCAAGGCTGGCTTAGAGGAGGGAGCGAGTCACAGGTGAGGGCAGGAGATACTGACACCTCGCTGGATGCCTCATTCAGTGAAAACAGAGTTTCCGAAAGGTTTTTCCACTTGTTCTCAGTGACAGTTCTATTTCTAGGAAGTTAAAAGAAGCAACAATGGTTATAGCTACTGTGGAATTATTCCAGATCAAAGAGGGAGTGCTTTGTGATTATAAAAACCTTGTGTGTGAAAGAGAATGTCATCTGAGGCTTAAAGAAATTCCTCAGCATAGTGGTTAGATCAGGCACACATAAATTTAGAAATTTAATTTTCAAAATATCTTAAAAAGATCGGTGTAAAAATCTCATTAAATTTTTTTAATTGAAGCAGCATTGGCTTATAATATGATATAAGTTTCATGTGTGCAACATTATATATCTGTTTCTGTGTACCCTAGAGCTTATCACCAAAAATTTCATTTCCATCCATCACCTTATCAGCCCGTTTACCCGCTTTGCCCACCTCCTGCCCCTCCCCTGTGGTCACCACCCTCTGTACTTTGGGTCTGTGTGTTTGTTTTTGTTTGGTTTGTTCACTTTTTTAATATTCCACATGTGAGTGACATTGTATTTGTCTTTCATTTTTCTTATATAGGTTTCCTTTCTATCACTTACTGCTTTACCCTTGGGGAACTTCTCTACATCCTCAAATAAAAGATATGAGCAACAAAAAGGATATACAAAAAGCAATAAATGAAGAAGTGCTCAATTCCTCTTTTCTACCCACCCCCCTTTTTTTAGGGATGAGAATTGTACTGGAAATGGCAGACTGATGACCATAAAAAGGACCCAACATTAGATCGGTGATTGTAAAAGTAAGTCTGTTATGGTTTATAACTTTCTAAACCTCTGGTCCCAAATGGATTGTGTCTTAGGACACTGAGAAAAAACTTTCATTTTCAACTGCAGCAGCACTGTCAGCAACATCTGGGGGATCCTGGAACACGATCCAGGGATTAAAGTTGGAATTTTTAAGGGGAAAATAAAAATATATGTTTCCCTAAACTGGTGAGCCTATGTATCGAATAGGAAAGATTCTAGAACACATATTTAGAACAGAGTTTCAAAAGGGGAGCTTTTGAGTATTCAAATTCATGACTCAGCACCAGTTTAATGCCACAAAGACCTTCTTTCTTTGTTCACTGGGTCTTTTTCGTATTTAATAGCCAGATGAATTTATTTATTTATTATAACCATGGCTTCACTTTTGTGCAGATTTGTGTTACGTGAGTTTTTAAAAATTTTTATTTATTTATAGTTTGAGCTGTACTGGGTCTTTGTTTCTACGCAGGTTTTTCTCTTGGAGAAGGCAGTGGCACCCCACTCCAGTACTCTTGTCTGGAAAATCCCATGGACGGAGGAGCCTGGTAGGCTGCAGTCCATGGGGTCGCTAAGAGTCGGACATGACTGAGCGACTTCACTTTGACTTTTCACTTTCATGCATTGGAGAAGGAAATGGCAACCCACTCCAGTATTCTTGCCTGGAGAATCTCAGGGACGGGGGAGCCTGGTGGGCTGCCGTCTATGGGGTCGCACAGAGTCGGACATGACTGAAGCGACTTAGCAGCAGCAGCAGGTTTTTCTCTGGTGGTGGTGAGCAGGGACGACACTTCTACAGAAGGTGTGTGGGCTTCCCAATGTGACGGCTCCTCTTGTTGCAGAGGATGGGCTCTAGGGCGAGTGGGCTGTGGCTTGTGGGCTTAGTTGCTCTGCGGCATGTGATCCTCCCGAACCAGGGATGGAACCCCTGTCTCCTGCATTGGCAGGCGTATTCTTCACCATTGAGCCACGAGGGAAGCCTGTTCATCGAGTCTTGAATGAATGCGTAGATGTATGTGGATTTTAGCAAGTGTCTTGCATATTTCTCTTTTACGTGGACTGGCTTATTATGTTTTAAATGGATTGATAACTGCCTGTCCGTAGTCCTTTGCTGTCTCCTCTTGGGAGATATTTTTATCACGAGTCAGATCTGATTATTGGTGTCATGCTCATCAAATCTAAGAGTGAAATATAGAAGGCCAGTTAAATGCTAAGGACAATATCTGCACTAAGAAAGAAAGAGAAGATTAAGCAGGTGGCAAGATGGCGTTAGCAGAAAAGAGGTGAAACCTACCAGGGTTTCCACTTGCCTACCCCTCTCCACTCAAAATGACAAAATCCCAGGATCCTAGTGATCACACTTAGCAACAGCACATGTGACAGACTTATTAAACACACTTACCTGGCTGAGCGCTTCCCGGGAGAACTGCTGAGATACAGGTCTTCAAGACTGATAGTGACTTTGGCACTCCTGTGTCTGGAAGCACAGAAGTCTAGTTAGCGGAAGGCTGGAGTCCAGAACTAGAGAGTGAGTACACGGACCTGTATCGGTCAGACCGAATTTAGACCCACTCCAATCTTCTTGCCTGGGAAATCTCATGGAAAGAGGAGCCTGGCGGGCTACAGTCCATGGGGTCTCAAAGAGTCCAAAGAGTCGGACACGACTTAGTGACTAACAACAACAACAATCCAGTTTTGAAGACTATATTTTTAAGATGAACACTATATTTTAAGATACACTGATGAAAAGATGTGTATATTTGAAATGACAGAGGAATAGAGACGTTTAACCAAGAGGATAGAAGCCAGCTGTGTCCACATGCCCACACATGCCTGCACAGACACGCGTGGGCATCATGATGTCCGGCTCCGGATATGAGCAGAAGCTGAGGAAAGAGGGCTGGAAACGTGCTGTGTGGTTACAGGAACATTCCCGTTGCAGCTTGAATACCGCCTTCTCAGGGGCTCACAGGAGACTTCTGTAAGCCCCGTAGAAAGCAGCCCTTCCCCCGACCCCGCTAGCTCATTTCTCTCTCGTTCAGTGCTTGGTTGCAGGGCCCAAGCCAATACACAGCAGAGTAGGTTCCTAATTACTAATAGCCGGAAGAAACAAGCAAGGCAGAAAACATGAATGAATCCCAACAGGCAAAAGCAGAAGCAGAGCGTAGAGTTCGGCAGAGACTAATTCTAACTTAATGGGACATAGGCTGATCTAGTAGTTGGCGGTGTCTGGCCTTGGAGCCAGTGTTTTCTGGGACGGCTCCCTGTGCCTCGATGTGTTCAAAGGGAACGCTGCAGGCCAGGACTAAAGTGAGATATGGATTCAATGACTTCTACAATTCATTCTGACCTTGAGATTAAGCTAAAAATACTTTTTCTATTTAAAATTTCTCCTCCTCTTTAGGAATCCAGCATTCTGTGACGCTGACCAGATTTATCAGCTTAAACCACGTGGATTTAAACCTCTGGCTGCTACGGGAGAAGCAAAGAGGTAAGACTGTGGCCGCGCTCAGAATCTGTGACCGTCACACTGCTCGAAATCCCCCATCCCTAGGAGCCTGAGGAAAGTCACTCTTAACTTTTGTTTCAGTTGAGGAAGGTGAATAATGATACCTTCTTTACGGACATGTTGTGGCCTAATTAAATATTTCAAAAGTGTTTCTGTGATCCCCAGATAAAAGACACTGACTAAAGCCTAAACAACCTTCTTGTTCTCTCTGCAGACACTTCCCTGTAACCATCCTCACTGCAGCACCTGACTGTGTGTGTGTGTGTCCTTGGAACAGATGAGTGGAAGGCCAGAAGAGATTTATCATTGTGATGGGATCCCCTGAAAGACTTGGCTTAGCTGCCATGCTCCAGTTTCACTCTTATTTATTTCTGGTCCAGCAAGACCTGAGTGGTATACAGGGTCAAGGTCATGGTGCTTCCTGCTATCCCTTTCCACACTTTTCTAAGCTTGGTCTTCTGAGGCCAGATGCTGGGGAAACCTGCCTTTTCCTTTTCTGTGATCCCCAAACTTCTCTGGGTTACTGGGAAGCCCAGTTAGGATTCTACTGCAGCCCCCAGGAAGAATCAGCGAGAGAGCCTGCCCTCCCTCCCATTACAGACCCCTGTTGAGCTGGGCTTCTTCTAATGCTGCAGTGATGAGGTCCTGGGTGGCTGGGCCAGGGCCCGTGGCTGGAGGGGACATGTGCTGTGCTGGGTTATGCAGTTTCTCCCCTCTGGGATGTCATGATCACCCTTTCTTGCCCTGAGGTCCCACCAGAATCCCCAACCACCATGATCTGCCTGTCCCCTCAGTCCTACAGAGATATGGGTCTCCCAGGGCCAGCTGGGGCCAGACCCTGAAGCTGTTGTATAGACACCAAGAGTGATGCTTCCTCTTTTTATGGAGATCGATACTTTAGGAGCTTCCCAGGTGGTGCTAGTGGTAAAGAACTTGCCTGCCACTGCAGGACACACAAGAGAGGTAGATTCGGTCCCTGAGTTGGAAAGACCCCTGGGTGAGGGCATGGCAATCCATTTCAGTATTCTTGCCTGGAAAATCCCATGGACAGGGGTGGCTGGCATGGGGTCGCACAGAGTCGGTCACTGAGGTGACTTAGCACAGCGCACTGGGAGGGTGAAATTCTGGGGCAGCTGAAAGTCATCTTTCCCGGCCATGAGTGAGTGACAAGCCTCCTGCAGCTGGAGAAAGGGGTGACCCACCAAGGACAGCAGAATGTGAAGTGGAGCCAGAGAGAGAGCTGGGTGATGTTACCGAGTTCTGGATACACCAGGAAGTAAATTCTGGGTGGTGAGAATCCATGCAATTCCAGACCATGTTTGAGCAAATCAGTTTCTGTTTCTTGCAATGAATAAAATCCAGACTACTGCACTGGCTTCCAGGGTTAGAGGATCACAGACTGTTGTAGGCATGTGCACGTAACAGGAAGTCAGTGTTGAGGTGGAGAGAAACAACTGCTGGTGTTCTGACTTGTTAGTGCTAGAATCCAGTGAATGGGGAGGGCCAGTTCTCAAGTCTGGTGCTGGTCAGAGGATGCTGGAATAAACCAGAACAGGGAAAGAGGCCAGAATGATGAAACTAATATTTCTTGAACATTTACTGGCTTTGAACCCTAGCCTATATTCTTTACTATATTATCTTGTTAATCCTCAGGACAATCTTATGAAGTAGATGTGTATATGTGTGTGTGTGTAAGTGTGTATGCTCACTCAGTTGTATGTGATTCTTTGCCACCCCTATGGACTGTAGCCCGCCAGGCCCCTCTATCCATTGGATTCTTCAGGCAAGAATACTGGAGTGAGTTGCCATTTCCTTCTCCAGGGGATCTTCCCAACCCAGGCATCAAACCTGTGTCTCCAGCATTGACAGGTAGATCCTTTACCACTGAGCCACCAGGGAAGCCCCATGAAGTAGATACTCTCCCCATTTTACTGATGAGGAAACTGAGGCTTAGTGGAGTTGTGACTCTCTCAAGAACCCGCAGCTATGGAGGCAGAACTTTACTGCAGTGGAGATCAGCCTGATTTTGAAGTTGTCGCCCTTTCAAGGACCCAGAGGGCTTCTTAAAGTGAGAGATTTCAACCTCAAGGAGAGCTGTGGTTCCTATGGAAAGTGTGAAGGGCGGGTGGCAGGGAGCAGAACATAAGGGGGTCCTGTCACATGACCTGTCACAGGGCCCAGCGTGTAGCAAGTGGTTCACAAATATTTCCTGGAAGGAGGAGCTTCCAATTCTGGTGTTTTTCCCTCAGGAAGGGGATCCACTTGACGCTTTCCTTGTACGTTTTCAGATCTGAAATCCTTAAAGTCCTGATTTCTTCAGGTTGGAGGGGTGAGGGCCAGTGCTTGCAGAGGAGGGCGAGGTTTCAGATGTCCACCCTCTGCCCCTTACTCTGCCCTGTGGGCCCACACGGTGGGAGAGGGAAATACTGGCCCCCTACACTGGCTTTTGTTTTGTTTCTCCCATTTCTTCTTCTTGGTTGGTACAGGGCTGAGATTCTCTGTAGATCTCTGGAAAAGGTGACTACTAAAGCAGAGTAACTAGCGCTACCCACCAGAGTGTTTTCCAAATCAGCAAAAGTGTAATCAGTACTTGGACCACCCTGAGGAAGCACTTGAAATGGGCAGATTTGCCTTTTAGAAATGCCATTTCAAATGCTCACATATGGATTTTTGATGCTTAATCAAGGGGATGTAATTAAAATCTGAAATCGCAGTGTTGGCTGAAAGCAGTCACACGGCCGAGCCAAGTGGCTGCTTCCGAGGCTGTTGGAAACGTTTACACGTGGATGAAAGGCGGGCGCTCCCAGCTGGCAGCTGCAGGAGGGGGTTGCTCCAGCGGCAGAAGGTGAGGAGACCATCGAAAGTGCTGTTGTGGTTTGCTTTCGGCAGCTTTCAAGGTAGACAGAAAAATAGAGTTCTCCAGTAGTGAGAATAAAGTAACAGGAGACCCGGCTGGTGCCTCTGAGGGGGAGCCTGGGGGAGGGGGAGGAGCTGCAGGGACCCGAACTGGTCCCTGATCCAGGCTCCGAGTCTCCCCAGGAGGAAGGTGGTGGTCTCGGGGTTCAGGGAAGGGGCTGGGGCTGCCAGTGGGGGGCTGCCAGTGGGACCGCTGCCTCATGCCTGCATGCAGCTGTTCTGCAACACTGTGGGTCAGTGCTTGTCCTGGGTTTCCAGTTGTCTCCAGGATTCTGAGGGAAAGGATGAATTTCTGCTACCTGGTGGGCTTCTGAACCTGGAGTCCTGATGGCATTTCCAGGTAAAACTGCACAGATGGAGTTAGATGGAGTTCAAACATACAAAAATAAAATACACATGAAAAGCAACTAGTCCTTTCAAGATGGTTTATAAGCCATTTTAAGCTAGATCCCAAGATTTTTAAGACTATCTGGGGAACTGGAAAAAACAATCTACAAATCAGAAATGAACATTTTACTTCTCCACAAAGAAAAGAAAGCCAAAAAGGAAACCTCAAAGAGCAATAACAAGAGGCTCAGTACCATCCCTGCCTTTATTGCTTCTTTTCAGTGTCTGGTCTTTCTTCCCCTTGGGTGTTTGCCATTATTCACAGTATTAATAAGGAACCTGAGATCTTTTTTTTACCCCTGGTGGAGCATGTTACTTTATTTTTTAGGTAAGCAGAAATTGATTTCTGTTTACTCTAAATGAAGCTGAAATGAAAGAGGCTGTATTCAACAGCACCATCAAATTCAATGCAAGAAGTATCTTTTTTCTGCCAAGCATTCTAACTCAAAAATCAGAAACAACTGTGTCATCATTCCAGCCTTAAAAACTAAAGCTGCCTAAGTGCATGAAGGTGCTATATCCTTCAGGGGGAGAGAGGGGATTGTTTTAACACATGGTTTGATCCTGCAAAAAAAAAACACCCCAACAAATAAACCCAAAGTAATACCGAGGAATCTAGGCTATATCATGGTTAGGAACAGGGCAAGAAGCCTGCAGATAGCCTTCTGTTCAAATTCAGGATTAATTAGCTCTGTGTCCATGAGCATGTGGTTGAATCTATCTGGGTCTCTGCCTCTTTAATCTAGAAGATAATAAAGATGAAACCTCTCTCATACTGTGGTTGTGAACATTCAAGGGGATGCTGACCATGAGGGTCTTAGCACAGAGTTAAGGCCCAGCAAATTCCCTCCCTACGGTTTTCCAAGCACTCAGTATATTCATAAGGCTCCTACATGATGATTTTGACAATGATAACTGCAAGGAAGATTTTTCACCAAGACTTCAAAGACAGCTATCTGCCATGGATTAAAAAAAAAAATACTATTCTTAAAATGTCAGCTTCCCTATGATAAAAATCACTTTAGAATTTATGAAGGAGAAATAGGAAATTGAAAATCGGTCAGGCTACTTACTCCTTAATTCTGATTTAGAGCAGCCATAAAACTCAAAATATACCCTCTCAGTGCCCTAGCACTGAAGAGGTTTCTATGCAGTTCTCTAGAAATGAGAATAAAGGCCTGTGTTCTGGATCAAGAGGCCCCAGAGTTTCAGGAAGAGCCCGGGACTATTTTTCTTTCAGTGGGGATGAAAGACAACAGACGAGGACTATGCACTTCGAAAATGCCAGCAGCTTTTAAAACTTACTTTCCTTAACTTCCTCTCTCTTACCAGAGAGCTTGAGAAACTAAAGTGAGAATTAGACCTCAGGGAGGAATGCCCCCTGGTTTATGCCAGTCACATCCCAAGCTCGAATGCTCTTGGGCTTCTTTCGCTGTTCTTTCTTTCTTTTCTCCTTGCTGTGCCATGCAGCATGTGGGATCTTAGTTCCCCTACCAGGGATCGAACCTGTACCCCTTGCAATGGAAGCTCAGAGTTGTGACTGTTGGATCACCAAGGAAGTCCTTTGTTTCTTCTGCTTGAGGGCAGGTCAGTTGCTGCTTCTCTGGATGCACAGCAGACCCAGTGCAGTCCTCGTATGAAAATTGATTTCTCTGTGCCTTTTCTTTCCTCCTGGTGGAAAGAGGCTCTTTTTCATGTAAACGTGTCAAAGTCATGTTAAGTCCACACATCAGCATTCAAAATTTTAGCCTGGGCACCAAAGTCATTTAATGGAGGAAAAAGAAATCTATTCAGCTGGCAGTGCTGGGATAATAGTGTCTCTGTTTGGAAAAATAAAGAATCGTGTTCTATCTCACAACACACACACAAAAAAATCAGCTGAAGATGGATCACAGACCTAAGCAAGAAAGCAAAAATGATAAAACTAGTGGCATAAAACATAGAGATATCTTTACAACCATGAGGGGGTATATATTTCCTAGAGAGGACATAAAAACCACAAACCATAAAAGAATAAACATTAATAAATTAGACTATCAAAATTAAAAACTCCTGTGCATTAAAGAAAACACCATCAAGAAAATTGATAGGTCATTTGCAGACTGGGAAAAATAATTCACAGCACATACATATGACAAATGACTTGTATCTAGTATATCAAGAACTCCTGCAACTCAATAATAAAAGAGACAACCAAATAAAAAATGGACAAAAGGCTTAAGCACTAAACAAAAGATGATAATGAAATGGCAGTGAGTACATGAAAAAGCACACAGCATCCTTCAGGAAATGCAAATGCAAATTAAAATGAGCTACTGCTGCAAACCCACTATAATGGAAAGAATGATCAATAACGTGGGGTGATTGGAACCCTCATACATTGCTAGCAGGAATGTAAAGTGATACATCCTGTGTGGCAGTGTTTTTAAAATTAAGCTTACACCTACCCTATGACTTAAGTATTTACCTAAAAGCAATGGAAACAACATGAGCAAGCATGTTTAGAGTAGCTTTCTGTATAATACCCCACAACTGGAAGCATCCTGCATGCTCCACAACAGAGGGGATAAGCAGACTGTGATATGCCTCTACCGTGAAAGATTACTCAGCAATGCAAAAGGAACAAACTACTAATATATGCAGCAAGATAGGTGCATCTCAAAAGCACTTTCCTAGTGAAAGAAGCCAGATCTCTCCATAAGCCAAAACCTACCTTGTATGTTTCTACTTATATAACATTCTGGGTAAAGCAAACTGTGTTGTGGTGATAGAAATCTGATCAGTGATTACTTCTGGGGAGCAAGAATTGAGTGGGGAGGGGCAGGCAGGTTTGGGGGGGTATTATTATTGTTCTGTGTTTTGACGCATGTTCATTAAGATTGAGTGACAATACACTCAAGATCTGGGCATTTCACTGTGCATGGATTAACCCTCAGTTTAAAAACAGAAGTTATCAGGGCAAGGTGGTCCAAAGGTCCAAACATTCAATAAGAAGATAAATAAGCACTAGGGATGTGCTGTATAATGTGATGGCTGTAAGTTAACTCTGTTGGGTAATAACATAGGAAAGTTGATAAAAGACTAGATCCTATGAGTTCTCATCACAATGAAGAAAGACTTTTTTTTTCTTATTTTGCTTTTTCTTTTCATTGTATCTCTATGAGATGATAGAGGCAAACTAAATTTCTTGTGCTAAACATTTCACAATATATGTAAGTCAAACCGTTACACTGTATGCCTTAAATCTATACAGTGATGTCTATTAACTTTATTTCAATAGAACTAAAAAAAATTATTAAATTAAAGCCACAGCCAATGGATCATGGGTTGCAAAAGAGAGCTTTCTTTGTCTGGCCAAGCGCTCCCTGCAGAGGACCGAACAACACGTAATGAGGGGCTGGGTGACTTGAGCTACAGGACAGAGTCCCCTTTGCTAGATTAACCTAAAGGGGCAGCAACAATGAGTTGAGATCAGAGGGTGGGCAAGGGTAGGAAAGAAAGAGGATCAAGAGAAAGGCCTCATTTGCCTGTTGAAATGGGTTCTGAAAATCTGGAAGATGAGGGTGGGAATTATAGAGAAATATGTTGCTGTAGCAGCTGGCTTTGATTGGAAAAGGCAAAGTTTTAGTTGCTCAGTCATGTCCAACTCTTTGTGACCCCATGGACTGTAACCCGCCAGGCTCCTCTGTCCATGGGATTCTCCAGGCAAGAATACTGGAGTGGGTTGCCATTCCCTTCTCCAGGGGATCTTCCTGACCCAGGGATCTAACCTAGGTTTCCTGCTTTGCAGGCAGATTCTTTACCATTTGAGCTGCCTGGGAAGCCCATACAGGAGCTATTATTGTTGTTGTTTTAATAGCTTTATTGAGGTTTAATTTAAAAATATACAGTTTGTAAATATTGACCTATGTATACAGCTGTGAAGTCATTCCTACCATCAAGGTAGTGAGAACACCATTCCCCCCAAAGGAGCTCTTATCATTCACACCATTTTACAGATGAGACAATTGATTTCATTTGTATGAAGTTGCACAGCAGCTGGGTGGGGAGACAGAAGCCTTGTCTGCAGGATTTCAGAACCATGACTCGTCCCACAATACTAGCACGTGTCTCTCTTCCCTTCTCCCCAGCCCCCTGTTTCTCTCTCTTTCTATCTCTGTCTTTCTGTCTCTCTCAGGTATTACTCATCACCCACTATTTGTTAATAGTTCTATATTTAGAGGCTCAACAGTGTCATGCTAAACCAACAGCAGTGGTAAGCAGCAATGACAATGACAGCTAACACAGATGACAAGTCATTCCAACAAGCTCTTTAAATATGGTGCCATATTTCAAGCAATGTGACTCTTAAGCTCTCGGCTTTGCAATCAGGTTGACCCAGCTTTGAACTCCAGCCTCCACATCTACTGAGCTGTCCTGGATGATTTTAGCAACCTTGTTGAGCCCCAGCCTATCAACGGCATAAGGAGAATCGTGATGCCCATCTCAGAGCGGTGTGAAAATCTCATGGCAGAATTGCATAGCACAGAGCTTAATAACAGCAAATTCTCCCCAGAGGTCGCTGTGATGATGAAAAGCATCATGCTGCTGCTGCTGCTGCTAAGTCGCTTCGGTCGTGTCGGTCTCTGTGCGACCCCATAGACGGCAGCCCACCAGGCTCCCCTGTCCCTGGGATTCTCCAGGCAAGAACACTGGAGTGGGTTGCCATTTCCTTCTCCAATGCATGAAAGTGAAAAGTGAAAGGGAATTCGCTCAGTTGTGTCTGACTCTTTGCGACCCCATGGACTGCAGCCTACCAGGCTCCTCCATCCATGGGATTTTCCAGGCAAGAGTACTGGAGTTGGTAAAAAGGCACATCTCCTCAAATTTTAAGCAATAATTTTTCTCTTTCAAGACTACAATTGTTTTTAATGCATATATATGGAATCTAGAAAACTGGTACAAATGGGCCCATTTGGAGGGCAGGAATAGATTTGCAGACATAGAGAAGACTTGTGGACAGAGTTGGGGAAAGAGAGGCTGGATGCATAGAGACAGTAGCACTGACATACATGCACTACCATGTAAAATAGATGGCTAGTGGGAAGCTGCTGCATAGCACAGGGAACTCAGCTCAGTGCTCTGTGACTACCTGGAGGGGTGGGATGACGGAAGTGGTAGGAAAGAGGCTGAAGAGGAAGGGGGCGTATGCATACTCATGGCTGATTCACAATGGTGTACAGCAGAAGACAAGACAGCTTTGTAAAGCAATTATCCTCCAATTAAAAAAAACAAAACTACAGTTGTTTCTGCACAGGGAGATAGATTGCATAAAAGAGCACATGTTAATTTTCCAAAATTCACCGAGTACTTCATGGAACACTAGAAATACAGTGTTGTCAAAAAGGGCTAGAGAAAATCAGAAATGATCAACATCTGCTTAATTCCCCTCTTTATAAGTTTATTTTTTACTAAAAGCCTCTTGAGCAAAATATATGACTGTCTTAGACAATAGTTTCAAAAAAAAGAAAAAAGACATCTCCATCTAACCACCTGGCTGTCAGGCCAAGAGTGAGTTCCACAAGCTCCTATTAGCCCCCATTTCATTGGCTTTAAATGCCAGGGCTCCATTTCAGCACATAAAAACAATCATCATTGAACAGATCAGTAAGGAATTTGAAAAACATTTTCTGGGTCTTGTGGTCAATACAAAAATCAAGTTAATCAATTATTATTGAAATAAATAGTGAATTTGAATGTTGAAGAGATCAGCAGGTCAAGATAGGAGAGAAATTAATCAGTATAAAAAGTGTGGTGGAGGAAGGCCAATTTAAATGGATTTTTTAAAATATTAGCAAATGAGAATAATCTAAGCCAGGGCCATTCATCTCTCTTTTGATGTTACTGAAACCTCATCTCGGAAATCTTGGTCTTCTAGATGTGCTTCAGGCAGAGGTCAGGGTGCAAGTTGCTTGCTTCTGAAAATCGGTCCTTTGCCTTCTGTTTAGTGCGGAGATGGGATGGCTCGCAAAGCTAAGCTTCATTCAGCCCTTGCTCCTCATGTGGCTTCATTGACACTCAAGCCCAGGGTAACATGAGACTGAAATAAGTCAGCAGGCACTTGTTCAGTATGCTTTTTAAAATAAGCATGTTAGGGGAGCAGGCAGCATACTAGAGTCTGAATGTACAAAGGAGTAAAGCCACAGTCCTTATCCATCAAGAGCTATGATTTTAATTTTAACTGGAACAACTAAGTTTACCCACTCTAAAAAATAAATAATAGTGTATGGCCAAAAGTAAGCACCGTAAGAATGGAATGCCTTCCCAGGTGGTGCAAATGGTAAAGAATCCCCCTGTCAGCGTGGGAGATGCAGGAGGCGCGGGTTCGATCCCTGGGTCGGAAAGACTCCCTGGAGGAAGAAACGGCAACCCACTCCAGTATTTCTTGCCTGGAACACTCCGTAGACAGAGGAGTCTGGCAGGCCACAGTCCATGGGGTCACAAAGAGCTGGACACAACTGAGCACACACACACTGCACTGAATGAACGGAATGGATAGGAAATCCTTTTGTAAGGAAGAAATCACTCTGAGCTAGAGCTGGGTTACGATGGGGTGGGAGTCAAGAAAAGCTGTATGCAAGAGGTAGATTTCAAGCTGGACCGAGGGTTGTAGTTCATCAGGAAAAATGCGATCCAAATAGTAAGAGGATGGAAAGCCCCCTTCACATTCAAAGTCATGCTGATCTATCATTTTCTCTGCCCAGTCCGCCTGTACCACAACTCCTCCCAACCCACAGCTCTCTTGGAACAGGATTAATACATTTCACCCATCACTCTAACATATCAACCTGTTCTTAGGTTTCATCAGTCTTTGTGTCTTTTGTCTATATTAGCTATATCTTGCAGGTTTCAGAAAGGGCATGTAAAGAGGTGGGTGTTAAGAATGACTCTGGTTTTTGGCTCATGCATTTGGAGGTCTGGTGTTGCTGTTTGGTGAAGGAGGGAACATTGGAAGAAGACATTACTTGGGTGGAAGATCCTGAGTTCAGTGCTGAGTAAATTGAGTTTGAATTGGCTTTGAGACAGTGGGTAGAGTTAACTGGAGTTATCTTTAGGTGTTTTATTACAGAGGACAGCTATTATCTCTTTTTCATTTTTCTATTTGCAAGAGCAGCAAATTTTTACAAAATACATAATAAGCAGGCATTACTTTAAAAGTGAAAAAAGTCATAATAAAACATGAAAATTAAAGAGTTTTTAAAATTAGTAATATTCACTGTGAGATTATATTTTATCTTGATCTGATAAGTTTATAGAAATGTAAACAGCAAAGCACCACATTCTGAGGCTTCATTACAGAAGATGTCTTCAACTCCTGCAACAAAAGTCTGCAAAAAGTGTGATGGTTCCAAAGGGGAGGAGAATATATGACTCTGAAATATGCTGCTTTGATATGTAGGCTATTATGTGCTGAAGGCAAGCAAGACCCAGCAGACTAAAGAAAAACTCACTTTCTCTCTCTATCTAAAAGAATTCAAATAGGGGGCCTGGATCCAAGAGAGAGCTATTATCAGGAAGAACCTCTGTCTGAATGACCTATCTGTATGGAAGGGCAAGCATCTCATTATTGTAACAAACATCTGCTCTTCTTATTGAATTACCCTCCTCCCTCTTGAAGTCCTGACCTCATCCTATTTCTTAGCCCAGGATGGCAGATAGGCCTCAACTTCCTGACTTGCCCTTGGGTCTCATTTTCTTAGGGGATGCCTGTACTTACATAATTAAATTTGCTTTTCTCCTGTTAACCTATCCCATCTTAATTTGATTATTAGACCAGCTAAAGAACCAAGAAGGATAAAAGTATTTCCTCTCCATCAGCTCAAACACAGTAAAAATTTGTTCCCTGCTTGTATAAAGTACAGAACAGTGCTCCAAATTAGTGGGCATTTCCTCCATGGGTGATTCAGGAGCCCTGACACCTTTCATCTTGTGCTTCCACCACCTTCAGTGTGTGTCTTCTAAGGAGTCCATGCCTGTCTACATCAGCTGACAGAAGAATAAAGAGCATGGAGAATTCTCCATGAGATATTTATCTGCAGCAGGCCTGAAAGAAACACAGACCACTTCTGTTCAGACTCCTCAGCTCTAGTCCTGTCTGACAAATATTAAAACAAGATCTGAAACTATGGAATGGCTTTCAAGAACTTAATTCCATCCCAGAACAAAGTTCAGAAATATTTAGTGGAAAACAAAAATTTCTAGCATGAATCAAGACAAAATTCACAATGTCTAGCATCCAGTGAAAACAAAATTCCCAGGCATACACAAAAACAGGAAAATACAAGCTGTAATAAGGTTAATAAGGTTAAATCAATCAAAAATGATCTGAATGTTAGACGTTAGAATTAGCCTAAAACAACTTTAACTATATCCTATATGTTAAAATTTATTTAGAGAGACATGAAAACAAAAAAAAAGACCCAAACTCAATGTCTAGGATCAAACTGTAATGTGTGAAGTGAAAAATACATTGTATGACGAGCTAGGAGGACTGTAGCTGAATGATTCATCCCATAACCAGGCTTCTTGCTGGGATTCAAAATGATTTCCTGACCATAATAAGTTACTGTGTAACATGGATTTTCAGGGTTGCTTGACAATAGTTGAAACCATGACTGTCAATTCTTCAGTGGTTTGGTTAGGTAAATACTAAGAATATGGGTTTTGGAATCAGAAGCCCTAGAGTGGGCTACTAGACTCAGTAACTGTGTGGCAGTGTAATCTTAGACTATTTACATTGTCTTTCCAGGGCTCAAGTTCTTTATTAGTAAAATGGGAATATTAATGTAAACATATAACTTTGAAAAAGACTGTGATGATTTAGTGGCTGATATGGAAGCTAATTGGGCTTTCCCAGGTGCTGCTAGAGGTAAAAGAACATGGCTTGCCAATGCAGGAGACATAAGAGATATGGGTTTGATCCCTGGGTGGGGAAGATCCCCTGGAGAAGGAAATGACAACCCACTCCAGTGTTCTTGCCTGGAGAATCCAATGGACAGAAGAGCCTGGAAGGCTACACAGTCCATGGGGTCGCAAAGGGTCAGACATGACTGAAGCAACTTAGCATACACAGAAGCTAATAAGAAGCCCTTTGCAAGGTTTGGAAGCTGTACAGATGGTAGCTGTTAGTATGACAGCCGTGATTCCAAGTCTTCTCCCTGGTTGCCACCTTAAATATGGCCGTGACCTGTTCCCATGTGAGGTCAGCCCTATGACTAAGGACTGTGTGAGTGAAGCTGTTGTGCAGAGCTGATGGAATGGGGGAAGAGTCGCTGTGCCTTTCACTGAAATCTCCCTAATGGGAATATATGCTTCTCTGACATCTCACGCCAACACCGCACGGCCTGGGAGGAAAAGGGTCACAGAGAAGTGCAGGGCCAGGCTAGCTCATCACCATAAATGTGCTTGGACTTGGACAAGAGAACCAAGTAGGGGCAAATGGTAGGAGGGCAAGTCTGCAGCTGGCACTGACCCTCTGTGAGACTAAAACATTCAGCTGCATGAGCTGATGTCCCATCTCTGTAGATCTGCAGGACACATAATGAAATGGAAATGAGATGCAAACACAAACTCCCCTAAGAGAAGCTGCAGTGTCTGTTCCTTCTCGACATAGTCATAGTCGTAGAGCTGTAAACACTGAGAGGAAAGCAATGAGGACCAGCATCTGAAGCTGCGCTGGGGGGACGGGCAGATCTGGAGGGATCAGGAAGGGAAGGAGACAAATCGCCTTCATGAAGTAGACCAGTCCTAGCAGTGTGAGTCAGATGTGCCGCCCTTGGGGCTTTGCTGGGTGGGGAGTATTCACCAGAACACTGGAGGATGGGAACAACAACCGTGGAAAGAGAGAAAGACAGGCAAGGGGAAGGGAGGAAGGAGAGGGAAAGGAGGAAGGGAGGGAGAGGAGAGAAGGAGGGAGTCACTAATGCTGGTTACAACAGATGCCTTCAAAGAAGGTGAAGTGAAGTGAAGTGAAAGTCGCTCAGTCGTGTCCGACTCTTTGCTACCCCATGGATGATATAGTCCATGGAATTCTCCAGGCGAGAATACTGGAGTGGGGAGCCAATCCCTTCTCTAGGAGATCTTCCTGACCCAGGAACTGAACCAGGGTCTCCTGTATGCAGGCAGATTCCTTACCAACTGAGTTATCAGGGAAGCCCAAAAGAAGTGTGAGATGCTGTCAATTGGACTTTACAAAGTGTAAAATCCCAAACATGTTTCAACTAGCTCTGTAGTTTCAGAAGGGATTTAACTGAGGTGTGAGGAAGGAGTTTGGACAGAAAGGGCTGTTGAGCTGAGAAAAATTGTAGCATCTTCTCTGAGATCTTTAAAGACAGAGTTCGCTAGAATGCTGACAATGGGTGTGTCAAGTTCAACATCATGGTGCGTTTATTCAGCTCCTGCCATTCTGGGCTACACAGCTTAACTACTTTCTTATGTAGCAGGCAGTTTGAAATCAAAGGCTTAGAGTATAAAACTGAGAATAACTGTATTGTGATATTTCCTAACATTCCTCAAGGCATTGAAATTGTTTTCCCATGGAAATCTGACTGAATACCAGTTCCGTTCATTCATTCATTTAATAAAGAGTTTAACTCTGAGGTGACATTTGAAATGGGTCATAAAAGATAGAAATTAATTTACAGGCAGACAAAAGAGAGAAAAATGACCATTTATATGAACAATTCATATGATGCCATCTTCATTCCAGCTCAGAGTAACAGAAGATCTATTCTCAGAAACTTCATTTTAAAATATTACTAATTTTTAAGTGTCTTTTTTCTATTTATTTATTTGGCTTCATGCCTCATAGTATCTTAGTTCCCTGACCAGGGATCAAACCCACACCCCCTGTTTCCCTGAAGTGGTAGCTCAGAGTCTTGATCACTGGACCACCAGTGAAGTCCCAGAAACCTCATTTTCTCACTGCTTTGTTTATTACATAGCCCCTACTTGAGACTACCTTGCTTCCCTCCAATATTTGCTGTCACCCAAGGTATGCTCGACTTCCCTTGTGAAAAAGCCTTCACATTGAATCATGTCATCTAATAATAAAAGGAGAAAAGCAGCTCTTTTGTGCTAGGAATGGTAATGCATCAATATATGGTACCCAACTTATTTAATCTTCACAGCAAACTTATTTAGCCACTGAAGCTCAGAAAGTTTTGATATTTTTACCAAAGAGCCAGGATTTTGAATCCAGCTCCTGCCTCTTCCTTTACACTTTTCTGGATGTGTTCTATTTTCACTAACACCAGGCTAGGCTGGTTGGACCAACCATCTTATGGAAAACAGCTAAAATGAGTTCATGTAATATATATATTCTGTGTGTGTGTGTGTGTGTGTGTGTGTGTGTGCATGTGCTCAATCGAGTCCAACTCTTTGGACTGTAGCTCACCAGGCTCCTCTGTCCATGGGATTTCCCAGGCAAGAGTACTGGAGTGGATTGCCATTTTCTTCTCCAGAGGATCTTCCTGACCCAGGGACTGAATCCAAGTCTCCTGCATTGCAGGCAGATTCTTTACTCACTGAGCCATTGGGGAAGCTCTATAATTTTGGTGTTCTCTTGCAATATTGGTCTATTTTCTTAGCAATTCAATACTTTTTTGAAGACAGATATATTTCATGTAATATATATTATAATTGTAGTATATAGTTATATATATATATACTATATGGTTAATATAGTTATATATATTACTATATAGTATAATATATACTATTATATAGTATAATATATAATATTATGCTATTGTATGTAGAATATATATTATGTATTAGTAAAAATATATCTTTTCAAAAAGTATTGGATTGCTAAGAAAATGGAACAACATCTTGGAAAGTGAAGTCAGGTGGGCCTTAGAAAACATCACTACGAACAAAGCTAGTGGAGGTGATGGAATTCCAGTTGAGCTGTTTCAAATCCTGAAAGATGATGCTGTGAAAGTGCTGCACTCAATATGCCAGCAAATTTGGAAAACTCAGCAGTGGCCACAGGACTGGAAAAGGTCTGTTTTCATTCCAATCCCAAAGAAAGGCAATGCCAAAGAATGCTCAAACTACCACGCAGTTGCACTCAACTCACATGCTAGTAAAGTAATGCTCAAAATCCTCCAAGCCAAGCTTCAGCAATACGTGAACTGTGAACTCCCTGATGTTCAAGCTAGTTTTAGAAAAGGCAGAGGAACCAGAGATCAAATTGCCAACATCCGCTGGATCATTGAAAAACCAAGAGAGTTCCAGAAAAACATCTATTTCTGCTTTATCAACTATGCCAAAGCCTTTGACTGTGTGGATCACAATAAACTGTGGAAAATTCTGAAAGAAAGGGAAATACCAGACCACCTGACCTGCCTCTTGAGAAATCTGTATGCAGGTCAGGAAGCAACAGTTAGAACTGGACATGGAACAACAGACTGGTTCCAAATAGGAAAAGGAGTACATCAAGGCTGTATATTGTCACCCTGCTTATTTAACTTCTATGCAGAGTACATCATGAGAAATGCTGGACTGGAAGAAACACAAGCTGGAATCAAGATTGCCAGGAGAAATATCAATCACCTCAGATATGCAGATGACACCACCCTTATGGCACAAAGTGAAGAGGAGCTAAAAACCCTCTTGATGAAAGTGAAAGAGGAGAGCAAAAAAGTTGGCTTAAAGCTCAACATTCAGAACACAAAGATCATGGCTTCCAGTCCCATCACTTCGTGGGAAATAGATGGGGAAACAGTGGAAACAGTGTCAGACTTTATTTTTGGGGGCTCCAAAATCACTGCAGATGGTGACTGCAGCCATGAAATTAAAAGACGCTTACTCCTTGGGAGAAAAGTTATGACCAACCTAGATAGCATATTCAAAAGCAGAGACATTACTTTGCCGACTAAGGTCCGTGTAGTCAAGGCTATGGTTTTTCCTGTGGTCATGTATGGATGTGAGAGTTGGACTGTGAAGAAGGCTGAGCACCGAAGAATTGATGCTTTTGAACTGTGGTGTTGGAGAAGACTCTTGAGAGTCCCTTGGACTGCAAGGAGATCCAACCAGTCCATTCTGAAAGAGATCTGCCCTGGGATTTCTTTGGAAGGAATGATGCTAAAGCTGAAACTCCAATACTTTGGCCACCTCGTGCGAAGAGTTGACTCATTGGAAAAGACTCTGATGCTGGGAGGGATTGGGGGCAGGAGGAGAAGGGGACGACAGAGGATGAGATGGCTGGATGGCATCATGGACTCGATGGACATGAGTCTGAGCGAACTCCGGGAGATGGTGATGAACAGGGAGGCCTGGCGTGCTGCGATTCATGGGGTCGCAAAGAGTCGGACACGACTGAGCAACTGAACTGAACTGAACTGATTGCAAGAGAACACCAAATAAAAGGAAAACAGCATAATCATGAGGGAAGTCATTTTGTCCTGAGATAATTCGCTGAAAGGGACAAATCTTCACTTGTGTTTTTGATGGCTTTATGAGACATGGGGATAGAAAGGAAAATCAAATCTGTGTAAGTTTGGAGTCTAATAGAAGACCCTTCCCAAATGGCTGGGGCCTCACAGGACTCTACTCCTAGTGTAACTGTGAATCAGAAATGGACAGCTCATTTGAAGACATCGTAACCCAACTGTGTATATTGTATACGATGTGTTGAGGTCTCTTCTGAACATCTAGGAAGGTACTCATTGTATATTGTACTAGGGAGAATTGAGAAAGGCTGTGAGGACTGAGCAAAGTCCAATCTGAGTGCTTGGATCAGCTTGTGGATCAGAGGGCCTGTCTGTCTGGGATCTCCTGCCAGTTCTAGACTTTGTCACCTGACTATAGCATGCTTGGGCTTCATCGTTTCAGAGGTTTAGCTAATAAATGCTAAACTCTGTAACTAGGGCTGAGATGAGCTCTTGGTGAGAAACATTTACTGGGAATGCAGCAGTCTGGTGCTCACAGATAAACTGGAGTGTGATGCTTGACAGGCAAAATAATACTTGCTACAAGCACTCACCAGGTTGCAGAGCTAAAAATGTTAGTTTTGCCAATTTCAAAATTCTATAATTGGAATAACAGACATCATATTTTCCCTGAGCATTATCTTTCCAGGTCAGGAGTCATGGAGCATATTAGATTCTTTTTTCACTTGATTATGAATTTTTCATTAAATATAAACATTCCTTTTTAGTCAGGGAAGATAATATGATTGTATATACATTTCAAATCCTAAAAGATGATGCTATGAAAGTGCTGCACTCAATAGGCCAGCAAATTTGGAAAAGTCAGCAGTGGCCACAGAACTGGAAAAAGTCAGTTTTCATTCCAATCCCAAAGAAAGGCAATGCCAAAGAATGCTCAAACTACCACACAGTTGCACTCATCTCACACACTAGTAAAGGAATGCTCAAAATTCTCCAAGCCAGGCTTCAACAGTACATGAACCGTGAACTTTCAGACGTTCAAGCTGGTTTTAGAAAAGGCAGAGGAACCAGAGATCAAATTGCCAACATCTGCTGCATCATGGAAAAAGCAAGAGAGTTCCAGAAAAACATCTATTTCTGCTTTCTTGACTATGCCAAAGCCTTTGGCCGTGTGGATGATAACAAACTTTGGAAAATTCTGAAAGAGATGGAAATACCAGACCACCTGACCTGCCTCTTGAGAAACCTGTATGCAAGTCAGGAAGCAACAGTTAGAACTGGACATGGAACAACAGACTGGTTCCAAATTGGGAAAGGAGTATGTCAAGGCTGTATATTGTCACCCTGCTTATTTAACTTCTATGCAGAGTACATCATGAGAAATGCTGGGCTGGATGAAGCACAACTTGGAAGGAAGATTACCAGGAGAAATATCAATAACCTCAGATTAGCAGATGACACCACCCTTATGGCAGAAAGTGAAGAAGAACTAAAGTGCCTCTTGATGAAAGTAAAAAAGTTGGCTTAAATCTCAACATTCAGAAAATTAAGATCATGGCATCTGGTTCCATCACTTCATGGCAAATAGATGGGGGAAACAGTGGAAACAGTGGCAGACTTTATTTTTTAGGGCTCCAAAATCACTGCAGATGGTGACTGCAGCCATAAAATTAAAAGAGACTTACTTCTTGGCAGAAAAGTTATGACCAACCTAGACAGCATATTAAAAAGCAGAAACATTACTTTGCCAACAAATGTTCGTCTAGTCAAAGCTATGGTTTTTCCAGTAGTCATATATGGATGTGAGAGTTGGACTGTAAAGAATGCTGAGTGCTGAAGAATTGATGCTTTTGAACTATGGTGTTGGAGAAGACTCTTGAGAGTCCGTTGAACTGCAAGGAGATACAAACAGTCCATCCTAAAGGAAATCAGTCCTGAATATTCTTTGGAAGGACTGGTGCTGAAGCTGAAACTCCAATACTTTGGCCACCTGATGCGAAGAACTGACTCATTTGAAAAGACCCTGATGCTGGGAAAGATAGAAGGTGGGAGGAAAAGGGGACGACAGAGGATGAGATGGTTGGAGAGCATCACTGACTCCACGGACAAGAGTTTGAGTAAACTCCGGGAATTGATGCTGGACAGGGAGGCCTGGCATGCTGCAGTCCATGAGGTCACAGAGTCAGACACAACTGAGCAACTGAACTGAACTGATACATTTCAGATGAACTCATGCAAAGACTGGAGAAGGAAATGGCAACCCACTCCAGTGTTCTTCCCAGGGACGGGGAAGCCTGGTGGGCTGCCGTCTATGGGGTCACACAGAGTCAGACATGACTGAAGTGACTTAGCCGCAGCAGCAGCAGCATGCAAAGATATGAACTCACATTTTCTTCATCTCCCCTTAGATGGCAGTTTGCATGCATAAACATGAACTCATATATAGATAGATACATTATATATGTAATATAAGGGCTTCCCCGGTGGTGCTAGTGGTAAAGAATCTACCTGCAATGCAGGAGACAAATGTTCGATCCCTGGGAAGATTCTCTGGATAAGGAAATGGCAACCCACTCCAGTATTCTTGTCTGAAGAATCCCATGGCCAGAGGAGCCTGGCAGATTACCGTCCATGGGATCACGTGACTGAACACACACGCGCAACACAGCTGTAATATGACACTGTTTTTCTCAATTATTTTTCTATAGTTTGAGTTAAAGATTCTGATGTGATTTTTGAGTGTCTTAGGTTTTCCTTTCCCTTAACTCTGATGTAAATTAGTGAGTCTTGAATAGCTCTTCGCATGGTGAACAATACATTTGGTTCAGTGGTTTTCTTGCTGCGCCTCATTGATCTCATGCTCGAGTTCAGTGCTCCTTTGGAGACTCATGCTGGTGGCTCCAGCACCTGTGCTGTGGGAAGTCTGTAACTCAGTCTAGTTTTTATGCAGAAGGTGGAGTCTGCCCAGAGACACCAGACATGGGGCTGCCTTGAATTCCAAGTTCATGAGGGGAGCCAGCAGCCTCACACACGAGAAGCAAACAATGGCTTGTGACACACATGTGGGCTAGGGGAAGCAAAAATTTTCTTTAAGCAACTGTTTTTAGGGAGAGATTGGAATAAAATCCATAATACAGTATAGCACACAGTGTGCCTGAGCTTCTAGGTTGAATTGTCTTTTATTTTCCTCTTCCTTTCTGTTCCATTAAAAAAGTGTTCATTATAGAAAAAAAGAGAAAACTTAGATAAACAACAGAAAAAAATGACCACTGTATAAAATTTTAACTTGATGGTCTTTTAGAAATTTACTTATGCAAATACAAACAAAGGAATGTATAAATATAATGTACTGTTTTGAACCTGCTTTCTGGACTCCCTCTCAAATAATATAACTGCTTCTCTGGTTGCTCAGATCGTAAAGAATCTGCCTGCAATGAGGGAGATTTGGGTTCAATCTCTGGGTTGGGAAGATTCCCTGGAAGAGGGCATGGCAACCCACTCCAGTATTCTTGCCTGGAGAATCTCCATGGACAAAGGGCTATAGTCTACCTGGTGGGCAAAGAGTCGGACACAACTGAGCGACTAAGCACAATATGCCTGTGTGTGTGTGTGTGTGTGTGTGTGCGTGCTCAGTCACGACCAACTCTTCGCAACCCCAGTGGCCTCAGCCCACCAGGCCCCACTGTCCATGACATTTTTCAAGCAAGATACTGGAACAGGTTATCATTTCCTTCTCCGGGGAATCTTCCCGGAATAGGCAGGGATCGAACCTGAGTCTCTTGCATGGCAGGCTGATTCTTTACCACTAGCACTGCCTGGGAAGCCCTTAACTCTAAGATATTCTAGTATATTCAAGAGTTCCTTGCTGCTTATTTAGAGGTGCCTCAACTTTGGCCACCTGACATGAAGAGCCAACTCTTTGGAAAAGACCCTGAAGCTGGAAAAGACTGAGGGCAAGAGGAGAAAGGGGTGACAGAGGATGAGATGGTTGGATGGCATCACTGACTCAATGGATATGGTGTGAGGCAACTCAGAGAGTTAGTGAAGGACAGGTAAGCCTGGTGTGCTGCAGTTCATGGGGTCACAAAGACTCGGACACGACTTAGTGACTGAACAACAGCAAAGACGCAGAATCTATGATCCCAAAGTGCGGTCCCATCCTGTCCTTGTGTTTCTCGTAGATATTAAGGGACATCTAACACACAACACACAGTTGTACTCTTGGAAGCCGATTCCTCTTTTCCTCAAGTTATTTTGGTTTATTTTATTTGCACCCAGTGCTATGTAAGGCATCTTCCATGCCAGACACTTCCAGGTCGCTTCCATTCCCAGGACAACATTGCTCCCCACCTCTTTCCACCTTCTTATGTGGAACAGCTTGTTTTCTCAGTTCAGTCCAGCCTGCCCCTCATGCTCCGTCCCGGTAGTCTGGTCCCCTTGTCAATTTTCCACTCTCCAGAGTCTGCAGTAGCAAAGGTAAGGGACCTTCCTTGCTGAGAAAGTCTGCTGAAGGAGGGAGGAGCTGAGCGGGCAAGATCAACCTTTTCTTTAGTGAGTGGGGATGATGGGTCATAAAGGAGAAAACGTAAACATTTGGGAGTTAATAAAATTATCACTGCAGCATTAATGTGAAAGTTTTCCAAGACAAATAATAAATGCACACTCATATAGTCATTTTTAAAAATAATTTTATTTCTTTATTTAGGCTGTGCTTGGGGCTCGTTGCTGTGCAGGTCCTTCTCTCGTGCAGGGACTAGGGGTTACTCTCTAGTTGCAGTGCCTGGGCTTCTCATTGTGCTTGCTTCTCTTGTTGCAGAGTGCAGGCTCTAGGGTGTGAAGGTTTCAGTAGCTGCGGTGTGTGGGCTCAGTAATTGCAGTTCCTGGGCTCTAGAGCACAGGCTCAATAGCAATTGTGCACATGCTTAGCTGCTCTGAGACATGTGGGATCCACCAGGATCAAACTCCTGTCTCCTGCATTGGCAGGCAGACTCTCCACTACTCTCCACCAGCGAAGCCCTCATAGTGTCATTTTAAATGGCGAGATGGTGCAACACTCCATGTATAGATGTTATCCATATATGTATTCTATTTCCTATTTTTGAATATTTAATTTGTTTCACCATTTTTCATTAATGGGAAAAGCTTTACTATAAACATCCCTGCACGTATGTCTTTGATTATTTTTCAAATTATTTATTTAGAACAAGTTCCATGAAATAATACTGCCGAGTCCAAAGATATACAATTAAAGAAAATGTTGCCTTAATGCCCTTTAAGAAAGGTTTGATGATTGGTCTTTCATTAATAATGTATAAGATATTACTGACCCTGTAACTGTGTCTATACTAGTTACTGTCATTCTTTTTAAGGTTGTCAATTCAATGGGCAAACTTATTGTTATTATTTCATTTATTTAATCATTAGTGAGGTTGATTTTTTTGTTTTTTATCATTATTGACCACTATAGGTCTGATTTTGGGAATTATATATTTATCTTTTATTGGGGCAAAATTGTAATTTAGCATTTGGCAATGCACAGTAATGTTTTGGAGTCTGGAAATGTTTTTGAGAAAGTATTAGCCACAACCAGTCATGGTGAAATGTCCTAGATTGCAATCTTTCCTTGACTTCATTTTCAATTATTTGCCTCTGTACCTCACAAAGAAAAAAAAAATACACCAGCTGAATGAAATTTTTATAAATCAAATTTTGATTTTGATAAATCAAACCTCCTCCTTTGGGTTTGTAATGAGACCATATTTTCTCAAAATATTGGCCCCAAAGGTAAGGGGCCTATTGTCATTAGGGAATGAGGTAGCTCACCTGCAGAATAGGGGGCTCTGGAGCCCCAAACAGATCAGCCCCAAATAGTAGCACCAGGACAAGCCATTCCAGTATTCTTGCCTGGAGAATCGCATGGACCGAGGAGGCTAGTGGGCTCCAGTTCATGGGATCACAGGGTCAGACAGGACTGGAGTGACAGGGCATGCTCCCACCAGGACCTGTGCAGTGGCACCTAAGGAAAGTTAGTGTGAGGAGGGTAGATGTAATTCCCACAGCCCCAGAGGAACAGCAGTGTCAAGACTCAAATGCAGATCTGACTACAAATCCAGTGCCCTCACCATAAAAAACAAAGACAAAAACAGAAGAAAAGAAAATCTAAAAAGCAAAGAGGAGAGTGTGGGAATGACTATTTCTCTTGTAGGATGACTATGCTTGATAGAGTTAGCAGCAAGTGCTTAAATCTTTCTTTCTAGCAAAAAATAAAAGGCTGGAAAATTCCCTGGCCCTCCAATGGTTAGGATTCTGCACTCCCACTGCAGGGACCCAGGTTCAATCCCAGGTCAAGGAACTAAGGTCCCACAAGCCACGTGGTGCTGCCAAAACAGCAAGCAAAACCCCCAAGAAACAAGCAAAAAACCCCAAATCAACCCACCCACCCCCAAAGCAAAAGAATACAATATAAAAGGCTGATTTGGTCACAGTGAGAAAAGTTATGTTTATGGCATTGCTGTGGTAGGACAAAGAGAGTGTGTTTTTAAGGGTTCTGTGCTTTGGCTGCTACATTTCGTGCCCTATATTTTTCTCTGACAATCCAGATGCTTGTCATCCTGGAAGGCTGCTGCCACCTATTCCTCCAAGAAGCCTCCTAGGCAGGCAAGATCAGAGAGAACAGCTTCAGCCTTCAGAGCCTGTCCCACCCAACTCAGCATTGATCACCTTGCATCTTCTCTTTCTTTCTTAGCATCTGTGGATGTTATTCTTATTTGCCTTTTATAATGAAGTGTTAGCTTCACTAGATTAAAAGTTTAACCTCTGTACAAAACCATGCACATAATGGAGTTTATCATTGATTGATTTAAGGGTTAAATGGGGCTTCCCCAGTGGCTCAATGATAAACAATCTGCCTGCAATACAGGAGTTGTGGGTTCGATCCCTGGGTCAGGGAGATTCCTTGGTGAAGGAAACGGCAACTCATTTCAGTATTCTTGCATGGGAAATTTTATGAACAGAGGAGCCTGGCAGGCTACAGACCGTGGGGTCACAAAAGAGTTGGACAAGTTTAGCAACTAAACAACAAGGATGCCTTAAGACAGCTTTATAGAAGCATTCGACTAATATTAAGCAACTGCTACTATCTAGGTGTTTCTACATAAGCTATCTTATTTATTTCTTAAAATCATCTTGCCAGGTAGGAGATAGAGGTCTATTTCTTCCCCACCCCCCCCTTTTATTTGAGGAGAAAACTGAAGCCAAGAAGAGTTAAATAATTTCTCAGGATTCCTCTGTGAGTTGGGTTTGTATTTGAATTCCTGCTTCCCAGCTTCAAAGCTCATGCTTTTTACACAGACACACTCCTTCCAGGTTTGATCAACACAACCTGGCTGTGGGTGGAAGAGCTTTTCACAGAGAACTATCATCGCTGACAAGCTTATTGAGGGACACTGAGAAAAGAAAGGCATCATTATTTTGACAGGTCTTGCTAACCAAAACCCATGGTGCCTATGTTCTTGGGCAAGGACTGATTTTAAAAAGCAAACTATAAAAGTATAGAGATGTTGCCTTTCCACGAAAGCCAAAATTGATGGGTTTTCAGGAAGAAAACTAATGGACTTCTGGTTATCTTTTGCTGGCAAAACATCCAGGTGGAATTTTCATGGGCTATCAGCACAAAAATGTTTATTAAAAAATGTCGCTCTTAGTGCATTGAGGACTTCTTAGCCTGTCTACAGAAGTGGATCATTTCTACAGGAAAACGTTAAATGTGGGAAGAATATAACGAGGCTCCTCAAACATTCTGTGGATGACATTAGGTGCATTATTGCTTCAGTAAAAAAGGAAAGAATTAATTTTATATAACAAAACAAATGGGAAGTCCCGCATGTCACTTTGTTTAGCTACTTGTCTGTTAAAGCAATTTCCACTGTACGTGGGACTCCAGCTTCATTAAACTTCCTTGAGGCTAAGCTATTTCATGATTAGATGACCTACAGGACTTATTCTATTTTTTTCAAATTCTTCACCACTAAAACACCCAAAACCAAACCAAACAAAAGCAAAAAGGGAGTGGTTTATGGATGTCAAGTTTGTAAGCTAAAATTTAAAGATGTATCTCTTTCAGAATCTGCCAAGCCAGAAGAAATCCATAAAGAATAACTACTGAGGAAAGAAATTCTGGAGATGGGTAGAATTATTTGGCTGAAAAAAAAAACTAGAAAATCTGCCAAGTTTCCTGAATTTATACATCACAAGGAAAGTGCTTAAGCTTAATGAGGATACTAGGGTTGCAAAAGAGTTGGACATGACTTAGCGACTAAACCACCAGTGAGGATAGTGCTTTTTATGTTTTTTAAATTTTATTTTGATCAGAGAATAACTACAATATTGTCATGGTTTCTACCATTTATCAACGTGAATCAGCCATAGGCATATGTACATCCTCCCTTCTCCTAAACTTCCCTCCCATCCCACACCTGTAGGTCGTCAAAGAGCACCAGCTTTGGGTTCCCTGCCTCATAAAGCAAATTCCCACTAGCTAGAGGATAGAGCTTTAAAAAAATATTCAACATTTAGAAATTGTGGTTAAATATACATAACATAAAATTTTCCATTTAAAACAATTTTTAAGTGTTCAGTTCTGTGGCATTAAGTACGTACACAATATTGTGCAACTATCATCGCTACCCAAATTCAGAACTTTTTCATCATTCCCAACTGAAACTCCCTACTCGTTAAGCCGTAATTCTGCATTCTCCTCTCTCCCAGCCTCTGGTTATCAAAACATTCATTTTTTAAAATAATTTTTATTGGAGTAGAGTTTATTTACAATTCTGTGCTAGCTTCTGCTATACAGCAAAGTGAATCAGTCACACAAACACATATATCCACTCTTTCTAAGATTTTATTCCCACATAGGTCATACAGAGTAATGAGTAGAGTTTCTTGTGTTATACAGTTAATCTCAATTTCCCAATTAATCCTTCCTCCCTTTCCCCCCTTGCTAACTATTTGTTTCTTACAACTGTGACTCTTCTGTTTTGTGGAAAAAAAGTAAAAGTGAAAGTGAGTTGCTCAGTTGTTTCCACTTCTTTGCAACCTCATGGGCTGTACAGTCCATGGAATTCTCCAGGCCAGAACACTGGAGTGGGGAGCCTTTCCCTTCTCCAGGGGATCTTCTTAACCTAGGGATCGAGCCCAGGTCTCCTGCACTGCAGGCAGATTCTTTACCGGCTGAGCCACAAGGGAAGCCCCCTTTGCTCTGTAAATAGGTCTATTTGTGCCTTCTTTCAGATTTCACAGGTAAGTGATGTCATATGACAGTTGTTTTTCTCTGTCTGACTTACTTTACCCAGTGTGACAATCTTTAGTTCCATCTATGTTGCTGCACATGACATGATTTCATTCCTTTTTATGGCTGAGTAATAGTCCATGTACATAATCATAACCTTTATTCTGCTTCCTGCCTCTCTGAATTTGGTTATTCTAGCTACCTCTCAGTGTTTTAATTGAAGTATAGTTGACTTACAATGTTGTGTTAGTTTCAGGTGTACAGCACAGTGATTTGGTTTTATATATATATATATATATATATAATATATTATTTGTTGAGCAACTTCTAGAAGTTGTGAGACCCATGCTGTCTCAGGCTCAATCCCAAGAACTGCTGACAGCGCAGGTGGAGGAGTCCAGCTTTGCTCTCCTGGATAATGTAAGGAGATGGTGTGATGTAGAGCTGGCCTCCCCAAGCTGCGTGCACATCACAATTGCCAGGAGAGAGCGTTACAATGTATTGTGGGGCTGCCAGGGCTCTAGGACCAGGCTCCAAATGTCCTTCAGGGATTCTCATGTACACTCAGCTTTGAAAGCTACTGACAAGGGCAGAGAGACCTGAGTCATAGCTGGGCTCTGTCACTGGCCAGATATGTGACTTCTGGTGATTCACCTGCTGGCTCTCAGCCTCAGCTTCCCATCTGTATATTGGGTTTTGGTGAGGAGGATGAGTATTTGGCTCATAATTTGACACCATTTTTATCCATGTAGAATATGTGACAGAAAAGGTGGCTTATGTTTCTCAACTCTAACTCAGTTTGTTCACTGAGAAGGCAGGTATTGCCCTAGACTGAGAAATTACTGAGCCCTATGGCTTTCCAGGCAGCCTGTCACCCTGGTCTTGAAGTTCCAGCTTTCTGCCCCTGGGGGTCCTTGGAAAGATGCTGGCTGATAGATTGCTCAGGGAGCTAGGGGAGTAGGTAGGCTGGAGGCAGATGTCCCCTGGATATTGCAGGTAGAAGGAAGCCAGAGGAGAGTAGCGGGCTCAGGTCTTCAAGAAACTCAACTCCATCCCTGTAACCATTCACCTGGGTTCTGGATCCTTCAACAAACCTAAAAATGAGAAAACAGAAGTTAGCAATGCCTTCAAATGTTTTTGGCTTCCCTGCTGTATTAGATGGTAAAGAATCTGCCTGCAGTTCAGGAGACCTGGGTTCGATCCCTGGGTCAGGAAGATCCCTTGGAGAAGGAAATGGCAATCCACTCCAGTATTATTGCCTGAAGAATCCCATGGACTGAGGAGACTGGTGGGCTACAGTTCATGGGGTCACAAAGAGTTGGACATTTTTTATTGCATGTAGATAGATCAAGTGACTTCTCTCTGTGATCCATCACCAGAACATTTGGTAAGAAAGGATATTTACTAGCTTTATAAAATGATGGATTTTTTCCAGACACACATGCTGATTTCATTTCAACTGTATGGCAGAATTCTGTAAAGAGCCTATCTTTCATATACTTGGGAGCAAGGTATCCAGATCATTAATTCTGAAGAAAGGGTTCTGACAAAATATGAGATAAATCAGAACAATATTACATTCTTACTCTTTCTTGGCAAGAGCTGTAGTAGTTCCAGAAATTAGCCCACGGAAATTGCAAAGCTGGGGTGAATTTTGCACTTCAATGACTAAAGTATTTTAGTAGTGCTTGAATAGGAAAATCAACAAAATGTAAAAATCATCAGAACATATCTACCAGATACGAAAACTAATTTAGTGAACTGACTGCACACTCTTTTTATAAAAGGATTGGAGAAATTTTCTCACAAATCCTCTTCCATTTCTAAGAGACAACTAAGGGCAGGTGTGTGGTCACTCCCATTGAAAACAGGGTGGACAAACAGAGTGATTCTTGCAAGATTACCCAGCTGGTATGGCTGTGCAAGAACCTAGGTTAATTCTCGTAAAGGTGGAGGTTAGTTTAATAAACCCCACTGCTAAAATAACAGCATCCATTTCTACAGACACTGATATATTTTCAACCTAGTGACTTTAAGGGAGGTACACAATGAGTAGAATGAAAGGCAGGTGTGTAGATCAGCCTGGAAGGGCCAGTCCTTATCCAGGGCTGACCTCTGAGCCCTCATTCAGCTGTGACGCTCAGCTTGTTCTCAGGGTGTGGAGGTTGCTCTCTTGACTGCCCAGCCTAACTCATCAAGTTTAGAAAGTTTTACCCCATCCTCATAGAAAATGCTTACTATCACATTTCTGTAGGTCTTCAAAAAAGCTGCAAGAGAGATTCAACTATGATAGAACATTGTGTGACTTTGAGTGGGCAAACCTGTAAATATGAGGACCTGCTTAAAAGTTTAGCTTCCCTGGTGGCTCAGAGGATAAAGCGTCTGCCTGCAATGTGGAAGACCCAGGTTCGATCCCTGGGTTGGGAAGATCCCCTGGAGAAGGAAATGGCAACCCACTCCAGTATTCTTGCCTGGAGAATCCCATGGACAGAGGAGCCTGGAGGGCTACAGTCCACGGGGTAGCAAAGCGTTGGACACGACTGAGCGACTTCACTTTCTTTCTTAAAGGTTTAAAGACTGGTTTCAAGTACAACAGGATAACTGCCTAAGGCAGGGGCAGTGGAGATGGAAGAAGGAGATTAATTCAATTTCTGTTGTCTGGTGGTGAGAAAGAATGAGTGAAAGACGACTGCTATGCTTTTGGACTTGAATGACTGGGTAAACATTAAATGAACTTTGTTAAAGAGGAGGAAGGGCAGGAACTGAGGCAGAGATGATCAATTTACTTTTGGACATAATTTGTGATGTTGCAGATACAGACATCTAGCAGACAACTGGATAGATAATTTGAAGTTGAGGGTGGTGGACAGAATTCCAAGAGAACTCTTGATGACTTACAACCTTGAATAACCTTCTTCTTTGGAATGTGTGTGTATGGGGTGACCTATAACTTGCTTCTGTGACCAAGGTAATAAATGGGCTATCACTTCCATGATTAGGTTACATCAAACTCTCAGGTGATTCTAAAACCTCTGCAGATTTTTCAGAGCAGTTTGTGGGTGGTAAATGGTCCTATTTAAATGTCTCACCATACCCTCCCTGCACATCTGGCTCCAAGGAGATGTCCACCATTGTTGATTGTCTCTTTGTGGCACTCATTTTTTTCTCTCATAACTTTGGAAGTTTTTATCGTTATTCGGGTGCTGGAGAAGATTCTTGAGAGTCCCTTGAACTGCAAGGAGATCAAACCAGTCAATCCTAAAGGAAATCAAACCTGAATATTCATTGGAAGGACTGATGCTGAAACTGAAGCTCCAATACTTTGGCCACCTAATGTGAAGAGCTGATTCATTGGAAAAGACCCTGATGTTGGGAAAGATTGAGGGCAGGAGGAGAAGGGGGCGACAGAGGACGAGATGGTTGGATGACATCAGCAAGTCAATGAACATGAGTCTGAGGAAACTCTGAGAGATAGTGAAGGACAAGGGAGTCTTCAGGGCACTTTGACCCAGAGCGTGTGATTTTAGCCTCATTTATAGCTGTGCCCATTTCTGGTCTATGTATTGTTCCTTTTGAATAACTCAAGTTATTCAAATTAGGTGTGTGTGTGTCTATGTGTGTGAGATCACCGATGTGTTTAAAACAGAAGGAAGCTTACAGTGTTAAATCAGCAACATCTTTATGAGAAGGCTTTATGGCTATATTCTATTTCCTGTTTCTGTAATCAATGGTTTGCTCCTGCTAAGTCACTTTAGTCATGTCCGACTCTGTGTGACCCCATAGATGGCAGCCCACCAGGCTCCCTTGTCCCTGGGATTCTCCAGGCAAGAACAGTGGAGTGGGTTGCCAATTCCTTCTCCAATGCATGAAAGTGAAAAGTGGGAGGGAAGTCACTCAGTCGTGTCCTACCCTCAGCGACCCCATGGACTGCAGCCTTCCAGGCTCCTCTGTCCATGGGGTTTTCCAGGCAAGAGTACTGGAGTGGGGTGCCATTGCCTTCTCTGAATCAATGGTTTAGTGGCAACCAAAACAAATAATGAAGAATTTTGAGATGTGGTTGCCTTCTGTAAATATTGAAACCCACTGTGTGGATGGGCTTGGCCATTTATGGAAGAGAATAAGGGAGGGAGGAAATGTGGGACTCAGAAGTCAGGTGACACCCCAAATCCAAGGAAGATGCCAGATGAGAGAGGCAAGGTTGAAATAAAAGTACAACCCAGGAAGCTTATATCTAATCTCTTGAAGGATACGCAGAAGGAAAATTGCAACACTGGTGGGACTGTCATTACTGAACTTGAGTCGGGATTCCATGAACTAAGAATTGGTGTTTCTAGTGCTGTGGGGCAGACGACCCTGAAGAGACCACACAATTGCACATCAGCTTGGTGGGCTCAGCTTGCAATGCGGATGGGTCACCAAGTTATGAAAATGTTGGTGAACTAGCCTTACAGTTCATCAATGTTAGGGGCTGAATTGTGTCTCTCCAGAATTCACATGGTGAAGCCCTCACTCCCAGGACCTCAGAATTAAACTGGGTTTGGAGACAGGGTCTTCCAAGAGCAGTTAAGGTACAGTGAGGTCATAGAGGTGGACCCTACTTCAGTCTAACTGGTGTCCTTGTAAGAAGAGGAGGTTGGACACAGACATACAGAGGGAAGACCATGTGGGGACACAGGGAGAAGATGACTGTCCACAGCCTAAGGAGAGATACCTCAGAAGAAAACACTCAGCTGACAGCTTGATCTTGGACTTCTAGCCTCCAGAACCACGAGAAAATACATTCCTGTTACTGAAGCCAGTTAGTCTGTGGCATCGTGTTTAGCAGAGTCAGAAAACCAATATATCCATCCAAATCTTTGCACCCCAATTTCCTATTCCTGGGGTAACTTTCTGGTTATAACCTGACCTCCCATGCAGCTATTACTGTGTGGACAGAATTCACTAGCCAGAGCTCATGAGGATTCTGGCCCACTTATTAGCTTTATTTCCCACTGTGAATTAGGTGACTGGCTTTCTGCATGCACTGGTTAATGTAGCAGTCTGACAAGCATGTTTACGATGGGTCCTTCTTGGAACTGACTTCTTTTACTTGTGAATGCTGTAGAATCCATGGGGCTTCCCTGGTGGCTCAGCAGTAAAGAATCCACCTGCAATGCAGGAGATGTGGGTTTGATCCCAGTGTCAGGAAGATCCCCTGGAGGAGGGCATGGCAACCCACTCCAGTCTGGAGAATCCCATGAACAGAGTAGCCTGGCAGGCTATAGCCCACGGGGTTTCAAAGAGTTAGACATGACTGAAGCGACTGAGCACATGTGCATGCACACTGTGAAATTGAGTTTGTGAGCTCACAGAGCCATTTTCACACTAGAAATGTTTGTGTCATGTTTCCTCCTGTGTGACATTAAGTAAATATTACAAGTTTTCCCCCCTAAGATATGTGCATCACAGATGACCCTATTCTTTACCTCCTTTGTGGTCCAAGCAAGATGGAGAAACTGGATAAGATTTGGGTACAGAAGGTCAGGTATTCAAAGGACATAGTTTAAAAATAATCTTTAGTGGTTTGTTTTTAAACTGCATTAAATATCCTCCTTATTGCCAAATTCAGAGTTAAATTGAAGAAAGTAGGGAAAACCACTAGACCATTTAGGTATGATCTAAATCAAATCCCTTATGATTATACAGTGGAAGTGAGAAATAGATTTAAGGGACTAGATCTGATAGACAGAGTGCCTGATGAACTATGGACAGAGGTTCATGACATTGTACAGGAGACAGGGATCAAGACCATCCCCATGGAAAAGAAATGCAAAAAAGCAAAATGGCTGTCTGAGGAGGCCTTACAAATAGCTGTGAAAAGAGAAGAGATAAGCAAAGGAGAAAAGGAAACATATAAGCATCTGAATACAGAGTTCCAAAGAACAGCAAGGAGAGATAAGAAAGCCTTCCTCAGCAATCAATGCAAAGAAATAGAGGAAAACAACAGAATGGGAAAGAATAGAGATCTCTTCAAGAAAATTAGAGATACAAAGGGAACATTTCATGCCAAGATGGGCTCGAAAAAGGACAGAAATGGTATGGACCTAACAGAAGCAGAAGATATTAAGAAGAGGTGGCAAGAATACACAGAAGAACTATACAAAAAAGATCTTCATGACCCAGATAATCACGATGATGTGATCACTCACCTAGAGCCAGACATCCTGGAATGTGAAGTCAAGTGGGCCTTAGAAAGCATCACTGTGAACAAAGCTAGTGGAGGTGATGGAATTCCAGTTGAGCTATTTCAAATCCTGAAAGATGATGCTGTGAAAGTGCCACACTCAATATGCCAGCAAATTTGGAAAACTCAGCAGTGGCCACAGGACTGGAAAAGGTCAGTTTTCATTCCAATCCCAAAGAAAGGCAATGCCAAAGAACGCTCAAACGACTGCACAATTGCACTCATCTCACACATGCTAGTAAAGTAACGCTCAAAATTCTCCAAGGCAGGCTTCAGCAATACGTGAACCGTGAACTCCCTGATGTTCAAGCTGGTTTTAGAAAAGGCAGAGGAACCAGAGATCAAATTGCCAACATCCACTGGATCATTGAAAAAGCAAGAGAGTTCCAGAAAAACATCTATTTCTGCTTTATTGACTATGCCAAAGCCTTTCACTGTGTGGATCACAATAAACCGTGGAAAATTCTGAAAGAGATGGGAATACCAGACCACCTGACCTGCCTCTTGAGAAATCTGTATGCAGATCAGGAAGCAACAGTTAGAACTGGACATGGAACAACAGACTGGTTCCAAATAGGAAAAGGAGTATGTCAAGGCTGTATATTGTCACCCTGCTTATTTAACTTCTATGCAGAGTACATCATGAGAAACACTGGACTGGAAGAAACACAAGCTGGAATCAAGATTGCCGGGAGAAATATCAATCACCTCAGATATGCAGATGACACCACCCTTATGGCACAAAGTGAAGAGGAGCTAAAAAGTCTCTTGATGAAAGTGAAAGAGGAGAGCAAAAAAGTTGGCTTAAAGCTCAACATTCAGAACACGAAGATCATGGCATCCGGTCCCATCACTTCATGGGAAATAGATGGGGAAACAGTGGAAACAGTGTCAGACTTTATTTTTGGGGGCTCCAAAATCACTGCAGATGGTGACTGCAGCCATGAAATTAAAAGATGCTTACTCCTTGGAAGGAAAGTTATGACCAACCTAGATAGCATATTCAAAAGCAGAGACATTACTTTGCCAACTAAGGTCCATCTAGTCAAGGCTATGGTTTTTCCTGTGGTCATGTATGGATGTTAGAGTTGGACTGTGAAGAAGGCTGAGCGCTGAAGAATTGATGCTTTTGAAATGTGGTGTTGGAGAAGACTCTTGAGAGTCCCTTGGACTGCAAGGAGATCCAACCAGTCCATTCTGAAGGAGATCAGCCCTGGGATTTCTTTGGAAGGAATGATGCTAAAGCTGAAACTCCAGTACTTTGGCCATCTCATGCGAAGAGTTGACTCATTGGAAAAGACTCTGATGCTGGGAGGGATTGGGGGCAGGAGGAGAAAGGGACGACAGAGGATGAGATGGCTGGATGGCATCACCAAGTCGATGGACATGAGTCTGAGCGAACTCCGGGAGATGGTGATGAACAGGAAGGCCTGGCGTGCTGCGAATCATGGGGTTGCAAAGAGTCGGGCACGACTGAGTGACTGAACTGAGCTGACTCCTTGAAAGGAAAGTTATGACCAACCTAGATAGTATATTCAAAAGCAGAGACATTACTTTGCCATCAAAGGTCTGTTTAGTCAAAACTGTGGTTTTTCCAGTGGTCATGTATGGATGTGAGAGTTGGACTGTGATGAAAGCTTAGCGCCAAAGAATTGATGCTTTTGAACTGTGGTGTTGGAGAAGACTCTTGAGAGTCCCTTGGACAGCAAGGAGATCCAACCAGTCCATCCTAAAGGAAATCAGTCCTGAATATCCATTGGAAGGACTGATGCTGAAGCTGAATCTCCAATACTTTTGCCACCTCATTCGAAGAGTTGAGTCATTGGAAAAGACCCTGATGCTGGGAGGGATTGGGGGCAGGAGGAGAAGGGGACAACAGAGGATGAGTTGGCTGAATGGCATCACCAACTCGATGGACATGAGTTTGGGTAAACTCCGGGAGTTGGTAATGGACAGGGAGGCCTGGCGTGCTGCTATTCATGGGCTCGCAAAGAGTCAGACACAACTGAGCAACTGAACTGAACTGAAATATCCTATCAGTCACTTCAAATCGACTGTATAAAAATAGTAGCATCAAAATTTTTGCATTGGCAAGGCTATGTGGCACACAAATCAGTGAGAACAGACATTAAAAACAGCTGAAGAGGTGAATAATTGTACCAGAGTCACACTGTGTACCTGAAATTGACCTATGAATTAAAACTCATTCTAAGGCGCCAGCCTCATGATCTAGCTTGTTTCCAATGATCAAAGGTGAAGTTTAGCCAAGGTCTTTTTTTTTTTTTAATTGTGAAGAAAAATCATCCAACTTTTCATTTACCTACAAACAGGATCCTCCTAGCCAGAAGAGGTATTAAAACACCATCTTTCTCCCCCTTCATGTCAAGGATGTTGAACACACAGCCCTGAAATGGAAAGTGTAAGTGTGTATGTGTGTTTCTGAGTGCCTTCCTACTCACATACTCACATACTCTGTCACTGCTAAGAGAGGAGTAATTTAACTGACCATGAGTAAGCTCAGGTGTCCTAATTTTTAAAACTGTGCATGCCTTTAGAACAACAGTTATGACTTTATCAAGGGTGAGCAAGGCTGACCCGGGGAAGGAACTGGCTTCCATGGCTGTGTCAATGGGGAGAGGAACGTGGGTACCACTTCGTCTGAGCTGGTGGTCAACAGATCCCTCTCTCCTCCTGCTCCTGAGCCATTCCATCCCTTGTTCACTCCACTTGGGCCCTTCCCCAGGTGTGTAGACATGGAAACTTGGCAGTGGACCCTCAGTTCTCATTTGTGAGTCAGTCCTCCAACACAGGAGGATTTGGGAGACACAAAAATCACCTCTTGGCCTTTATCTTTTCTTCTGTAGGCCTGCCCTGGGACTTGACATGCCTTTACCATCATCTTGAATTTAGTCCTGCTAATGGAGAGCTTCCCTAGTAGCTCAGAAGTTAAAGAATCTGCCCACAATTTGGGATACCTGGCTTTGATTTCTTGGTCAAGAAGATCCCCTGGAGAAGAGGATGGCAACCTACTCCAATATTCTTACTTGGAGAATTCCATGGACAGAGGAGCTTGGTGGGTTACAGTCCATGGGATTGCAAACAGTCAGACACAACTGAGCAACTAATACTTTCTTTTTCTCAATGGAGAGCACCCCAACAGGAAGGCATACTGGCTTGTCTCATAGGGCAATAGATTAAATGTTAGCACAGGCTCCCTACTCTTTAAACCCGTTAGGATCTCATTGTCACATGACAAAAACCGTGTGTTGAAGGAATATGACTGAGCTTCTGGAATCCTCAAGACTAGCTTGGGAGCTCCCCCCAAAGACCTTTTGTCTTGCTGGCCAAAACCTGCTCTGGAAGCCATCATCTGCTCTCTAAACATATCTGCTTGGCTCCTTCACCCTCTGGTCCGTTTGGAGGAAGGGGTTTAGCAGACTTAGTAGCATCCATCTTATAGCTTCTCCACAAAGACAGAGATGCTACCTCAGGAGGTGGACCACAGACATGCTAACATTAATGTACATAAATACAGAAGAGAGTCTGATTTGTGGGGGTGAACATGAGGAAAACCAGATTGATTTTATCATCCCTCAAAGCAAGATTATAAGATGAAGGTTTAGAAATAGTATTTTTCCCAAAGAACTTAGACAAATATTGTAGACATAACAAGGATTTGAACACACAGCCCAAAACTAAGAAGGTGGTCCTTAGCTCCCATCTGCAGGACACTGTTTTCTAATCCTGTGTAAACACACCATGAATTCTCATCTATAACTTTGGGAGCAATAGAAATGCATAAACATGTTTATGTTTTACCAGAGTAACTTTATAGTTTTGAAAACAGAAGCTTTTTAAAAAAAGAACATAAAATCTTCATGCCTAGTGGTTATTAACTGTGATTGACAATGATTTATACTTATCAAGTTCTGAGGAGCTAGTTTAAAGAGAGATCACCCATTGTTATTGTTAAGTGAAATCTTTGGCAGTCTTGTCCCAGTGCTCCGAACATGTTGGGATTTGAAAGTGAGATTTTTCCACTGGATTCTCAAATCCTGGTAAGGCAGTTTCAACTCTGAAGTGATACTTCTAAATTCATATCACAGTTCCTTTTATGGTTTCACAGGGAATAAACCCCTGGAAGCGTAAACCAGCAGCAAAAAAAAAAAAATCCTACTTCGGCTGGAGAGAATGCATTTTGTAAGTCAGTGTGTATATTTCAGGCTATTTGCATGAGCTACAATAGCTGGAGCCACTTAGCTGGACAGCACATCTTAAGGCAAAATGATTGGTTGGAATTAATGGGATTTTGTCATTCACTCAGTGCCTTGGTAACCCCTGGGCTATCATTAATCCCAGGATGCATTCATCTGTCCTCGTGGTGCTTCCCACTAGGTAGGAATCACTAAATGTGATGCACAGGAAAAGTCATGTCCACTATCTCCAATTATACACGGAGGGATGGTGTAACCATTGGGTTTCTAATATTAGCCCTAAAAATCCATCTTTGCTTAGTTCTCAAGACATTTCCTTTAAGCTTTTGAATAAGGAGAAAAAAAGATTCTGAATTTCCAATTTGAAATACATGGGTGATAAGTACTAACTTTGTCTACGTGAACATAATCTCTAGGCTTTTGTTCTGGCTTTAGAAGTGTTGCAGTGGAGCAGAGATGCTTACTGAAGTAAGATACATCCCAGAAATGAAAAAGAAAAAGCTAGTCAAGTCATTTTTTTAAAACCTACTGGTTCTTTTCAAGATAGTTAAATCAATTATAAAGAATAGGTGTTACTTTTAAAAAGAAAATCATCCCACAGTTTATTGTTCAGTGGCATTTGTAGAAGTTGTGTTTCTGAGGAGTGACTGCATTCTTTAGCTTGGAACACCTAAGACACTCTAAATGATTTATTTTTAAAATTCAAGGAAAATATCCAGAACTTTAAGATCATTGAAGTTTTTCAAATTGAGCCTTGACCCTTGAAACTGGAAGATATTTTTCACGTGCAGCTCTGTATTTTTGTACATATTGGTGTTGCTTTAACCTGATCAGAATAAATGGGTGAAGAAATATCAAATTCTCCACTTTCGCATCTTGATGTCTTCTTGAAAGAGGATTTGGGGCAGAACTCCATTTGCCCTTGAAATCAATAAATTTTAAGAGTGAAGCATAATCTTGGGTTATTCTGAAGGTGGACTTTCTGCATCAAAACCAGTGCCTGTTCATTGGCAACCGTGCAGGTCATCCTGTGGTGTCAACATTTCATTTAAATACTGGGCCTGGGGACTTCCGCAGTGATGCAGTAAATAAGTATCTGCTCGCCAGTGCAGGGGACACGGGTTCCATCCCTGGTTTGGGAAGACCCAGCCTGCTGAGAAGCAACTAAACCCAAGCGCTTGCCACCACTACTGAGCATGCATGCTGCAATCACTGAAGCCCTCGTGCCTGGAGCCTGTGCTCCACAAGAGAAGCCACCACAATGAGAAGCCCGCGCCCTGCAACTAGAGAGCAGCCCCTGCTCGCTGCAGCCAGAGAAAGCCCATGCAACAACAAAGACCCAGTACAGCCAAAGATAAATAAATACAGAAATGCTGGGCCTGGGGAAGGAGGAGGCTCATGTTGGATGGGTGTGGGGCAGGTAACTGGTTCTATTTGTGACAGTTAGTCTGGTATCAGCAAATGAGAATTCATGTTCATCCAGTGAGGACATCTGAAGGTAATGAAGTCTAAAGATGGCACAGCTGAGGCAATGAGTTTCCCTTTGGAAAATAATTAGAATGAATGTGAATTACTTTCTTCTTTTTATTAAATTTTTTTTGAGTATAGTTGCTTTACAATGTTGAGTTAGTTTCTGCTGTATAGCATAATGAGTTAGTTATACATACATCCTCTCTTGTTTAGATTTCCTTCCCATTTTACTGGAGTATAGTTGATTTACAATGTTGATGCTTATACCCGTGACTCTATTTCCATTCTGCAAATAAGTGCATCTGTACCATTTTTCTAGATTCCACATATAAACCCTGTTATATGATATGTGTTTTTCTCTTTCTGACTTACTTCACCCTGTATAACAGTCTCTAGGTCTACCCATGTGGAATAATGCAAATCACATTATTTCATTACTTTTTATGGCTGAGTAATATTCCATTGTGTATATGTACCACGTCTTCTTTAGCTATTCCTCTGTTAACAGACATTTAGATTGTGTCCATGTCCTGGCTATTGTAAATAGTGCTGCAGTGAACACTGGGGTGCCTGTATCCTTTCAAACTAAGGTTTTCTCCAGGTATATGCTCAGGCTTGGGATTGCTGGGGCAAATGGTAGTTCTACTTTTAGTTTCTTAAGGAAACTTCACACTGTTCTCCATAGAAAGAGTCCTTCCTAATGATCTGGAGTTTTAGAGTTGGAGTAGTCTCCCCTTATCTTCAGAAGACTCTTCAGAGTCTTCTCCAGCACCACAGTTCAAAGACATCAATTCTGTGCATGCTAGAATATGAAACTGATTGAGCCAGACAATGTACCTCTAAAGTATTCAGAGACTGATACTTAAAAAAAAACAAACACTATGATCTGGACTAAAAAATCCATGAGCCTTAGAGAACTGAAAAAACTGTGTGCCCCCCTCCCCGGCCCCTACCCCCATTCACCTACGGAAGTAGTGGGATTAAAAATTGTACTCCCAAAAGAAGTTGAAATTTATATTTCAAATGTAATGTAAATGTACTTCATCTTGTTTGTAACCACTTGCTTATACCTGCATTATATTTGAAATTGGCTAGATGTGAACTTAATCTGAATTTAAGCTTTTCCAGAGATCAAATTGCCAACATCTGATGGAGTTCATCTTTCAATGTCCTATCTTTTTGCCTTTTCATATTGTTCATGGGGTTCTCAAGGCAAGAATGCTGAAGTGGTTTGCCATTCCCTTCTCCAGTGGACCACATTCTGTCAGACCTCTCCACCATGACCCATCCGTCTTGCGGGGCCCCACATGGCATGGCTTAGTTTCATTGAGTTAGACAAGGCTGTGGTCCATGTGATCAGATTGGCTAGTTGTCTGTGATTGTGGTTTCTCTTACCTTGGACTTTATTTTTCTGGGCTCTAAAATCACTGCAGATGGTGATTGCAGCCATGAAATTAAAAGACGCTTATTCCTTGGAAGGAAAAATATGACCAACCTAAACAGCATATTGAAAAGCAGAGACATTACTCTGTCAACAAAGGTCTGTCTAGTCAAGGCTATGGTTTTTCCAGTGGTCATGTATGGATGTGAGATTTGGACTATAAAGAAAGCTGAGCACTGAAGAATTGATGCTTTTGAACTGTGGTGTTGGAGAAGACTCTTGAGAGTCCCTTGGACTGTAAGGAGATCCAACCAGTCAGTCCATCCTAAAGGAGATCAGTCCTGGGTATTCATTGGTAGGACCGATGTTGAAGCTGAAATTCCAGTACTTTGGCCACCTGATGTGAAGAGCTGACTCATTTGAAAAGACCCTAATGCTGGGAAAGGTCGAGGACAGGAGGAGAAGGGGATGACAGAGGATGAGATGGTTGGATGGCATCACCGACTTGATGAACATGAGTTTGAGCAAGCTCCAGGAGTTGGTGATGGACAGGGAAGCCTGGCGTGCTACAGTCCATGGGGTCACAAAAAGTTGGACAGGACTGAGTGACTGAACTGAACTGAGTCCCCTCCTTATCTGTGGTTTTGCTTTTCAGTTTCAGTTACTTTAGGTCCTCCAAGGCCTGAAAATATTACATGAAAAATTCCAGAAATAAATAATTTGTAAGTTATAAATTGTGCACTGTTTTAGTAGTGTGATGAAACCTTACTCATTTCCACCCAGGACATGAATCATCCCTTTGTCCAGCGTATCCTGCCCCTTAGTCACTTAGTAGTTGGTAGAGTCAACTGATACTGCATGGCAGTGTTTATGTTCTTATAAACCTTATTTTACTTAATACTAGCCCTATAGTGCACAAGTAGTGATGCTGGCAATTCAGATATTCTATTACTCAGCCCAATTTATAAACAAAACTGTATCATAGGTATTATCTATAGGGAAAAACATAGTCTGTTCAGGGTTTGGTACTATACATGGTTTCAGCATCCTTCTGAGGGTCTTGGAACATACTGCCTGTGGGTAAGTGGGGACTACTGTCTATGAAGAACACCTGTCATAATGGGAAAACCTGTTTTTCCTTGCTCAGCTTCCATGTTAAATTTAGCTTTTCAGAAGCAGTTCAATATTCAATCAACACCTCGTTCAAACAGATAAGTTCTGATAATAGTTGAAAGGACACTACAAAAGGAAGTGTTACCAATAGGTCCAGGGTGGCTCAGTGGTAATGAACTCGCCTGCAATATAGGAGATGTAGGACACAAGAGTTCGATCCCTGGGTCAGAAAGATTCCCTGGAGGAGGGCATGGCAACCCACTCCAGTATTCTTGTCTGGAGAATCCCATGGACAGAGGAGCCTGGAGGGCCACAGTCCATAGGGTTGCAAAGAGTCGGACACGACTGAGAGACTGAGCACGCACACACGCATGCATCCATAGGCCCACAGCATCCATCCGTCCTGGACAGATGAGCACTAATGAACAGACCCCGAGGCAGACCGCCTCACAGAACAAGACTCTGTCGTAGACAACCAGTGCCATATGGAGTGAATCCTCATTAACAATGAAGTCCAGGACCTCCTTGGTGGTCCAATGACTGCCCGACCTTCCACTGCAGGGAATCTGGGTTCCATCCCTGGTCTGGGAACTAAGGTTCTACACGTCATGTGGTGCAGCTAAAAAACAAAACAAAAACCCCCAATGAAGTCCACCTGGACGAGAGTAACTAGCCCTTCAAGGATAGAAAGAGAAATGCAATTCTCTTTTTATGTAAGTAATTTTATAATCTTTCTGATCAAGCCCACAGCTGTAATATCTGATTCTGACAAACTCTATAATCACATTTCCAGCAAACCTTTGATGTACCCTGAGCTGAAACCACACCATTACATTTTCATGAGAACTTGCTGCTCTTTGCTTCATTTATAAGCATTTTGTCACATTTCCTTCTGTTTAAATAATCCAACTTAAAGAAAAATATCTTGAGGGAATGTGAGTCATTCTTTTTATATTAATTCCTGTTTTGGCTGTTGCCAAAAAATTAGTATTTATTTTCCACAAATGTGATACATTCATTCTCATGTTTACATTTTTGCCATTGTGATTGTATCGAAAATAAGACGCTGAAAGAGGAGGTGTATATTGTTCTTTGACAAAGGTCAGGTGCAAAGGAGTAAATTATTTTGAGATATTTTATATTGCAGAGACTGGTACCCAAATGTTAAGCTTTCACAGTTCACGAATGTCTGGGTGCCAAGGAGGGTAAGAGAAGTTTATCCTGAATGCAGGATTATCGGTCCTAAAACTGTGAAACACTGGGCCAACCACAACTTTTGTCTAACCTGTGCTAAGACAGTGACTAGACAAAGGAGACAGCAAGGATAAAGACAGGGAAATCCTATCTGAAGAAGAGGTGTTTTCCGTTTGGAAAGAAAACGCATAGACATAAAATACCAGAAGTGGTGGGAAGATTAAAAAAAAAACAACAAAAAAAAAACTGCGACCCTTAAAAATCAAGGTCTGTGGGATTCTGTGTTTAGTTCCAAATGGAAGTGACTTTTCTGAGAAACATCTGTTTCCAGGTTCCTTCAATTTCAGTGAGTGAGATAAAGCCAACAGTTAGTGGTTTGTCTCATTCACTCACTTATTAATTTATTCAAAATTATTTATTGTTTTTTTCCTAGGCAAGACATTGTCAATAGGAAAACAGTTGTCCCTTGTATCTGCAGGGGATTGGTTCTAGGACCCACCATGGACACCAAAATCTGTGTATGCTTAAGTCCCAGAGTCAGTCCGGGCAACCACTGTTCTGCATCCTCCAATTCCACTGACCTAGGATGGTGTGAAGAGCCAACACATTGGAAAAATCCTGATGCTGGGAAAGATTGAAGGCAAAAGGAGAAGGGGGCAGCAGAGGATGAGATGGTTAGATAACATCACCGACTCAATGGACATGAGTTTGAGCAAACTCTGGGAGACAGAGGACAGGGAAGCCTGGCGTGTCACAGTCCGTGGGATCACAAAGAGTCAGACATGACTTAGCAACTGAACAACAGGATGGTATAATATAGTATTTACTATTGAAGAAAACCCACACATAAGATGATCTGCAGGGTTCAAGCCTGTGTTGTTCAAGGTCAACTGTATATCAGAGAAGGAATGGCATTTCTTCTCTGGTGATGTTTACACTCAACTGCTGAGACTGGCCCTCTCCTCATGCTGAGCACCCATGTGTTCTCGTTTATTCCCTGTAATAACTCTCATTACTGTATCCCATTGTGAATTCACTTTCTAGGTAGAGAAACAGAGGCTCAGAGACGAAGGAAAGAAAGAAAGGCAAAAAGTTGGGATTTAAGCCGATGGAGTCTGAAATTAAAACCCCCATGATGCCATGCTCTACCAGTGGGTGGCAGAATTCTGCCTTGAAGCAAAATCCTGGATTTAATGGACAGTTAAGTGATGAAGCATTCCAGTGGTGTCAGGCACATTTCTAACAGGCTTCACATAGGCTGACATCAGCAAGGAGGAAGCGCTGAGCCATCTGAAGAGGACATTCTTCTCTAAGATCTGCTTTGTTGTTTATGTTCAGCCGCTAAGTCATGTCCGACTATTTGTGACCCCATGCACTGCAGCATGTCAGGCTCCCCATCCTTCACTGTCTCCCAGAGTTTTCTCAGATTCATGTCCACTCAGCTGGTGGTGCTGTCTAAGCATCTCATCCTCTGCCGTCCCCTTTTCCTTTTGCCTTCAATCTTTCCCAGCATCAGGGTCTTTTCCAATGAGCTGGCTTGTCTCATCACGTGGCCAAAGTATTAGAACTTCAGTTGTAGCATCAGTCCTTCCAGTGAATATTCAGGGTTGATTTCCTTTAGGATTGACTGGTTTGATCTTGCAGTTCAAGAGACTTTCAAAGTCTTGTCCAGCACCATGATTTGAAAGCATCAATCAATTATAAAATCAATTAGTAGGAATAAACTAGGGGATGGTGTCAGTTCTCAAAGACTTTAATAACCCCAGACAGAGACTACCACATAGCCTGTTTCTGCTTTGCCTTTTTGAGTGAAAATGTTAAGTATTCCAAATGTCAATATTAGCAGAAAGGCAGCATGGAGCACAGTGGCTGATCACAAAGACCAATTAGGTCTAGATCACAAGTCTCCACTCCCTGGCTGTGTGGCCTTGGGCCTGTGTGGCCTTGGACCTGTGACTAACCTCTCTGAACTTCAATAATCTCATCTAGAAAATGATCATGAGGAAGACAGTGTCCTCCTTAGAGGTTATTAGGAGAAATCTTGGAAGAAAACCTATGACAAATCTAGACAGCATTTTAAAAAACAGAGACATCACTTTGCCAACAAAGGTCCATATAATGAAAGCTATTGTTTTTCCAGTAGTCATGTAAGGACCTAAAGAAGGATGAGTGCTGAAGAATTGATGCTTTTGAACTGTGATGCTAGAGAAGACTCTTGAGAGTCTCTTGGACTCAAGAAGATCAAACCTGTCAATCCTAAAGGGAACCAACCCTAGATATTTGTGGAAGGACTGACGCTGAAGCTGAAGTTCCAGTACTTTGGCCACCTGATGGGAAGAGCTGACTCATTGGAAAAGACCCTGATGCTGGAAAAGATTGAGGGCAGGAGGAGAAGGGGATGGCAGAGGATGAGATGGTTGGATGGCATCACTGACTCAACAGACATGAGTTTGAACAAACTCCAGGAGATGGTGAAGGACAGGGAAGCCTGGTGGATTACAGTCCACAGGGTTGCAAAAAGTTGGACACGACTAAATGACTGAGGACATATCCAGATCTAGAAACTTTCTTAGTGAGAACCTCCCCAAAGTCAATCAATCTTCAACTATCCTTAGCCCTGGACTTTCTGACCCAACATCAAAAACACAGCAGTTACTATGGCAACTATCTGCCAATATTTTTACATCCCCCCTATGATAAGTGGGGCCTCTTGAGCAAAGCATGACAGCATTAATTACATTATTCATAATAAACCACATTTGATCATCCCTTTAGCTCTTTGCTTAATGGTTGGGATTTTTTTTTTTCATTTTTCGTTTTCCTAGAATCTTTGTAAGGTAAAATAACATAATAAAAATTATATAACCACATAAAACTTTAACAGAGGGTAAAATACTATGGTTATTTTCTAGCATGTCTGAAGAAGACAGTAATTATTCTAATATCTTCCCTCAAACCACCACTTATTAATCAAATAATATTAATGAATCAAGTAGCTCTTTAGCAGGCATTTGAACATTTAAATGTTTGAACCTTTGTAAGGAAATCACTTAAGGGGGAATTGGGCATATTCTCTCTTTGTACCAAGTGAAAAAAAACTAGGAAATAGGTGACATTAGTGTATCTACCAGATAAATTATGCTAGTTGGTCATTTTATATTTCTAAAGGCTAAACGAGAATTTACAGTGTCAACATATTCTGCATATTCTGAATTGATTTGCATCATGAAGTACTCAGGATGCTTTTGTTGTTTAGTCTCTCAGTTGTGTCCGACTCTTTTTGACCCCATGAACCCTAGCACGCCAGGCTGCCCTGTCTTCGCTATCTCCCGGAGTTTGCTCAAACTCATGTCCATTGAGTTGGTGATGTCATCCAACCATCTCATCCTCTGTCACCCTCTTCTCCTACCCTCAGTCCTTCCCAGATCTCTGTCATTTATATGTATGAGATTTTGTGGGGCACAAACATGTAATGGACTTATTTTATTTTTCTTCATCATTGCTGTTGGCCATCTTCTACCAACCATTTCTCATTCCTTCATGAAGTTTCAGGAAGTAACCCCCCCACCCCGCCCCCACTGCTTTTTTTTCTATAATAACTTTCAGTTATTTAAACCTCTAGGTTAGTATAGTCTAGTCTAAAACTTCCCACTGGTTTCTGAGTTAATTCCGACCTCCTTCTCTTCCCCCAGCAACAGAGCTAGTCCAAGCCTGCCTGCAGCACTCTGTCACCCACCTGAGGATCCCCAGGCTCCCATGACTGGGGTCTCGTCTCCTGGGAGCCCTTCACCTTGGCTGAGAAAGGGCCGACTTCATCCACAGCATCCATTCGACCTCAGGAACATATGCCCAAACCCCCTCCATCCTGGGCCGGCCCTCGCTCTTGTGATTTGCTGGGCTGGGGGAGCAGCCCAGAGCTACACGTGGCAACCTCCACCCCCAGAATGGGATGCCTGTCCCTTTTTCTGCATACTCAGCACATGGTTTGTTTTTTTTTTTTGGAGACTTTCTTATCCTTTCTTGCTGAGAAGATGCCCCTAGAGAGAGCGACTTCACGGTTAGTGCAGCGGTAATGAACCCGCCTGCCAGGGCAGGAGCGGCGGGTTTGATCCCTGGGTCAGGAAGATCCCCTGGAGGAGGGCGTGGCGACCCGCCCCAGTATTCTTGCCTGGAGAATCCCATGGACAGAGGAGCCTGGTGGGCTACAGTCCACAGGGTCACAAAGAGTCAGGCACAACTTAGTAACTAAAGGACCCCAGAGAGAAACAGGAAATGATTGGAAGGGTGCGGTTTGCCCCTGAGGAGTAAGAGATATTCTTTTCTTCTCTTCATACACAATTTGGGAAGGCTTGAGAGGAGGGGCTGGGCAGCAGTTGGATGAATAGCAGAGCTGGTGGGTTGCTTCTTAGTAAGCCAGGGAAGGATGCCTGGCGAGTAATTATGTATAACTTGCTTGAAATGGGGGCCACACCACTTTGCTTTCAGACGTTCATCAGGGGCAACAGGAAAGAGCCCACTCAGCCCCAGTTGAGCCGCACTAGCTCCCCCTGGTGGCCGCAGTCCAGGATCTCACGTCTCTGGGCATCACCGACCCCCGTGCAGAAGTCTCGCCCAATCCAGAGAATGGGGAACGAGGGTGGCTGGACACTGTCCCTGGTTGGCTGGCCAGTGTGGGCATCCTGGCTGGAGGGACAGGGCCTCGTCTGTCGAGCGCCAGCATCCTTTGTTCTGTCCTTCCTGCTGGAGAGTCAGCTTGGCTCAGAATCCCTGCATCTGTGCAGAAGTAACTGCAGATAATTAGTCCAAAGGAAGAGGTGAATTTTCCCTGCTGGGCCCATCTGCATCGATAGAGCGTGTTCAGGCCTTTTATCCGTGTCCAGACAGGCAGGGACCTGAGGCACATCCAAGGTCTGCTCTCATTCAGCTGCTCGGCAGGAGGGAGGGCCTGCCTCCCCAGCAGCATCACATCGGATTGGAGTTTAGGGGGGGTGTTCAGCTGCTCAGTCATGTCCGCCTGTTTTGTGACCCCATGAACTGTAGTGCACCAGGCTCCTCTGTCCGTGGGATGTTCCAGATAAGAATACTGGAGCGGGTTGTCATTTTTTCCTTCGGGGCATCTTCCTGACCCACAGATGGAACTCGTGTCTCTTTTGTCTCCTTCATTGGCAGGCAGGGTCCTTATCATTAGCACCACCTGGGGAGCCCAGAGGTATATATAACTTGCCCCAAATTGCACAGGTATACAAGGACAAGCCTGCTCTCTGACACTGAACATAAACCATTAACCCTTGTGATACTGGCAGAGCCTTTACCAGCTGGGCAGGCATGGGTCTCAGCAGGCAAATAGGGGTGCCTGGAGCTCCCAGACCTCAGCATAAATGGTGCAGTTTTTGCTAGTTTTTATAGCTAGATCTTTAAAAAAAAAAAAAAATCAGAGCTGGCTGAACAGCTGCTGTATCTCACTTCCACCCTAGATCTCTAAGGAGCCGGCTGTCTTCTCTGCATGGGACGCACAATTCTAGGTCACTTCAGAATGATCACTGTCGCTCTAAATGGAGCAAAGTGAATGCTGTCTTTAAAACGACCAGGCTAATTACAGCTCCTAGGTGGACCTGGTGACCAGTTAAATAGAAAGTCTAGGAAGCCGACTAGAGAGGGGTATGGAAAGAAATCATGGAAAGAGCATTTCAGTGGCTCGGCTGTTCTCCAAGCAATTACTGTTTAGATTGTGGAGTAAAGGTTTCAAAGGTCGAAACGCAAGCATGTGAGCAGAACACAAAAATTGTTCTGGTTGCCAGTGGATCTGTGAGTGCCCCTGATACGAACAGAGAAATGACCCACTGCTGCAGACCAGCAGAAGATTCCAACACAAGGCCAGGGGTGCTGCATTGAAACGCCCTCTGCCCTTGTTTTTTCGTGTTCTCAGGAGGCAAGAATTTCAGATTACAGTTGCATTTACCTAGTTCTGGGTCATTATCAGTAACTATGATTAAAGCTCAAGAAAATGGAGCTTGAGTGGATACATGTTGTAGTTTTTGTTTTGTTTTACTTAAATTTAGCCCAACTTATCACTTTATTTTCTCAAAGCTTCTGAAGATGTCTTTCAATGAAGAGAAGCTATTATACATCTTGAGGGCAAGAGTTTCTAGAGAGTAGAGAGGAGGCAGGTGGGGGAAATGAGGGTTTTCTCTGTGTATGTGTGCGCTCAGTCTTTAGTCGTGTGCGATTCTTTGAGGCCTCGTGGACTGTACCCACCAGGCTCCTCTGTCCATGGGATTCTCCAGGCAAGAATACTGGAGTGAGTTGCCATTTCCTTCTCCAGGGGGTCTTCCCCAGCCAGGGATCGAACCCGGGTCTCCTGCGTCTCCGGCACTGACAGCTGGATTCTTTACCACAGTCCCTCTAATGAGGCTGATACTCAGCAGTGTTCAGAGACAGCCTGCATTTGTAAAGACATTGGAAACCACAAGTATCACATATCAGATGAACTGACTTGAAGGTTAATATATGGATGCCCTGTTTCCTGGCACATTCTGAGTCCTGAAGCTGAAACAGAATGTCCGAGTCACTTCTCGTTGCTGGGAATAAAGACTGTCAGGGCCAAGATCCTTGTGACTTTCCTTCTTTGTTTACAGTCCCACCTACGAGCCAGCAGCCCCAGCTACAAAGCAATGTGCCCTCTGGCACGTGGCCAGTTGGGCCGGCACCCCCAGCAGTCAGCTTTCTGAGGGATGAAGTCAGAGGCTGGGGTCCAATCTGCTGAGATGTGCTGTCGATGTCAGGATCTTTTGTGAGGCTGCTGGACCGCTTTCCATGGTTGGTGAGGAAGCAAGAGCAGTGGGTAATGAGTTGGCTGTACCATAAATCCCCCGGCACCTGAGCCAAGCTCCCTTCCATTCATCTTGGCTCTGCTGACCTGATGCTGACGTGAGGCTATGTGCCGCCTGGGCCAAGGGCAAGGAAAGAACAGCATGTCAGCCAAGGGCATGGGAAGGGGGCAGGACAGTCCTCAAACTGGATAAAGGGTGAGAGAACCAGGAAGGCTGGGTGGGGACTGTTTACACAGCGGCAAGCAGTGATGCGGTGACAGAAAGCAATTCGGCATGGATGTGTTCCGAGTGAGCACTACGGGTCTGGATGGAGAGCAGGTAGGTGGTTTCCAGTAGTAGTCCTTCTGCGATGCAGCTGGTGGAGGGCGAAACGTCCCCTCCTAGTCTGCCACTTGCTCAGACATACCCCTGTCTCGGGGACCCAGAAATCTGGCCAAGCACAGAGCTCTGGAGCCGAGAGTAAAACTTCACAAATGCAGCCCTGGCATTGGTCCTTGGTGGACAGCCTTTTCTTTTTGTGAAATCCCATCTCTCCTCTTGGGGCTCAGCACCTGCTCTGTTCTTTAATAGCCCCCTGGGGCCTGGATCCAGCTGGGCTGCACTTACAAAAACAAGGATTACAGGTTTCTAAACAGAAACGACGGCAGAGATCATCCAGTTCACTGACCCCATTTTACAAATGAGGAAATGGTGGCTAAGAGAGGCTGAGTTACTTCCCCAAGGTTACACAGCTCATGCTGGGGAATGGTTCAAATGGATGAGCCCCCACTCATTCTGGGAGAGGTCAACGGAGCCACCGCTTGCATCCTCCACACTCTGGCCTCTCCAGCACTGCTGGGCGATGGCCTGGAAGACCATTAATTAATGAACACAATATAAGAAAGTGTTATTAAGGTGGCCAGAGGACCTAGAAACCCTTAAATCTTGCCTTCGATCAATGAATTCTTTATATGAAGTCCCTAAGAGAAATAAATCCATGGGACAATGATCAGTGAGGCAAAAGAGAATATTTTTTAATTAGCCTAGGCTCTGTGCCAAACCTAAGAGAATTCAATCAAATTAAAGTCAAATCAGAGAATGATGCCTATTTGAAGCAGAGCTTACCTAAGCAGGAATCCCCGGGCCAGAGCAATAAAGTCCTTTCTTAGGAGGTTGTTTGGGAATGCCTGTAAAGGGGGAAATGAAAGAGCAAGGTGGTCCATGGAAAAAGAAGTTTTCCTCTGCTCTAAAAATCTTGATGACACCGAGCTGGACACAAAAATGGAATCAGGTCACTTTTTCAGACTTGTTCACTTAGTGATTTAAGAGATGAGAGTGCTGAGGTCTAGAGAGATAAGGGGACTCATCTCTCCAGCTTTGACAAAACTCTAGGGCCTTCAGACAGACCACGTGGGGCAGCCCTTCCAGGGATCAGTGGTTTGATTGGACCCTGCAGAAAACTGAGAAGCTGCTGGAGGGCCCGCAGGGGAGCAGGACCTACAGTCACACCTAAGAGCTCAACACTTAGAGACGGCCCCACTCGGAACAAAAGGCAGAACCACGTCCTTCCCTCTCCAAAGGCAGATGGACTCAGAGACTGGTGAGGTCCAGGGGATTCACAGCAGATCTTCGTTGGTTCTCAGGTTCTGTCATCCATCCTGATGCTCCCGTAGTAAGCATCTGACCGTGGTGAAGTGATTGGTTAACTTTTATAGGACTGGTATTTTGATCAGACTTTTATCTTGAATTTTACACTACCTAATATATTTGTTGCTGTTCAGTTGGGAAGTCCTGTCTGACTCTTTGTGACCCCATGGACTGCAACATGCCAGGCTTCCCTGTCCTTCACTATCTCCTGGAGTTTGCTCAAACTCATGTCCATTGGTGATGTCATCCAACTGTCTCATCCTCTGTTGTCCCTTTCTCCTCCTGCCTTCAACCTTTCCCAGCATCAGGGTCTTTTCCAGTGTCAATTCTTTGCATTAGGTGACCAAAGTATTGGAGCTTCAGTTTCAGCAGCAGTCCTTCCAATGAATATTCAAGGTTGTTTTCTTTGGAGATTGACTGGTTTGATTTGCTTGCAGTTCAAGGGACTCTCAAGAGTCTTCTCCAGCACCATAGTTTGAAAGCATCAATTCTTTGGCACTCAGTCTTCTTTATGGTCCAACTCTCACATCCATACATGACTACTGGAAAAACCATAGCTTTGACTATATCAGCCTTTGTTGGCAAAGTGATGTCTCTGCTTTTTTGTCTAGGTTTGTCATAGCTTTTCTTCCAAGGAACAAACATCCTTTAATTTCGTGGCTGCAGCACTCTGCTGTGATTTTGGAGCCCAAATTTGCTACTAGTTTTTGTGGGGGGTTTTTGTAGATTTTTTTTTTTTAATGGAGGGATTGTACTATTCTGGGAATTCACTTCAATGATACGATGCTGGCCTTTCTAGGGCCTTAGGGAACACAGGATGGGATCACAGAGTAATACAGCTGGAAGAAACTTGGATTTCCTTCCATAAACAAAGATACAGAATCTAAGAGAGCTGGTGGACATGCCTGAGACTACTATATGCCAAAGCAAATACTAGAAATCTGATCTTCTGACAGAATCCCGGTACCTTCAAATCACCAGACTCCTCATCAAGTTTCTCCATCTATTCATTCTTTCGGCAAATATTTGTCAATCAGTTAATTTGTGCCAGGAAATGCATAAGGTGCTGAGAGTAGGGAAGACTACAGAGAACACCTCAGTACTTATTGAAGTCAAATTCTCTGTGTGTGTGTGTGCAGGAGTGAAGGTGAGAGAAAGCAAACACTGGCATTAATACCACACGGGCTTCCCCGGTAGCCAGATGGTAAAGAAGCCGCCTGCAGTGTGGGAGACCTGGGTTTGATCCCTGGGTTGGCAAGATCCCCTAGAGGAGGGCATGACAGCCTACTCCAGTATTCTTGCCTGGAGTATCCCTGTGGACAGAGGAGCCTGCCAGGTTAGAGTCCATAGCATCGCAAAGAGTTGAACATGACTGAAGCGACTAAGCACATTAATATGATACGATTTCAGGTCTTGACCAGTGTTATTCCAGCTCCTTTATAAACTTCTCTTGATAACCATTTCCATCCTGCAGATAGATCTTCACTTGTCTCTCTCAGGCATGGGATGCTACGATGTTTGGTTTCAGACACACCTTTTCAAGCAAGTCAACAGAGCAGGAGTACAGGTCAAATGCCTCTCCAGGGAAGCACCGTGCGGACTGTCTGTCCAGAATAGCAGAAAGACTTGCCACTGAGATGTTCATCATTTTTCAAAAACTCTGAAAGTTGACCTTGCAGTAAAAAACAGACCCTACTGAACAGAAGAGAAATACATACTTTGAAAATCTAAGTGTTAATAACATCTTTGACTTACAGAATACATCAGTTTCCTCTCACACCAATTTTTTATTATTGCTTTGAGAATAAGGTAGCTCAAATGTTATATTTTTTAGTTTTATTTCTTACTGTGGTAAAACATACATAACAAAATTTATGATTTTAACCGTTTTTAAGCTTAGAGCTCTATAGTGTAAAATACATTCATGTGGCTATACAACTAGCTTCCGAGGTGGTGCAGTGGTAAAGAATCTGCCTGCTAATGTAGGAGACACAGGAGTCAGGGATGTCATCTCTGGGTGGGGAAATTCCCCTGGAGGAGGAAATGGCAACCCACTCCAGTATTCTTGCCCGGAGAAGCCCATGGACAGAGGAGCCTTGCTGGCTCCAGTCCACGGGGTCACAAAGAGTCAGATACAACTGAGTGATTGAGTACACGTACAACTATCACCACCATCTATTTGCAGAACTGTTTACCATCCCAAAATGCAATGCTAGTTATACTTAAAAAACAATGTGTTTCCATGCCCCCAGTCCTCAGTAACCACCATCCTGCTTTCTGTCTCTACGAAATTGTTTACTACCTGTCAGTGGAATCATACACTATTTTAAATATTACTTAAAAAAACCTGACCTACCCAACAGAGGAATCCAACAGTACAACACTAGCACAAATAACCCTATTCTGACCACTGTTATTGACTGATTTTTAGGCATTTTTCTAGTTAAATCTGGGAGGTGGTGTTAGAGAAGGAGGTGACTTCAGATCATTTTGACCAAATAAATCACTAGCATTCTCATAATATACAGGGCTTCGAAGTGAATTTTAAAAGGCGAGTTTCATAACCAAGAGGTACTTAGTTGCTTAAATTTTTGGCTGTTCTGGGTCTTGATTGCCGTGTGGGCTTTTCTCTAGTTGTGGTGCGTGGCTTCTCATTGCAGTGGCTTCTCTTGTTGCTGAGCACAGGCTCTAGGGCGTGCAGCCTCCGGTAGCTGCAGCCCGAGGGCTCAATAGTCGCGGCTCCCAGGCTCTAGAGCACAGACTCAACAGTTGTGGTGCATGGGCTCAGTTGCTCTACGGCTTGTGGGATCTTCCTGGATCAGGGATTGAACCTGTGTCTCCTGCAGAGTCAGGCAGTTTCTTTACCACTGAATCACCAGGGAAGCTCGTGGTTATGTTATTATTATATGTTATTATTTTTGATTTCCTAATTGGCAATAGAAGCTTTTTTTTTCTTTTGGTCTTATGACTTGCAAGATTCCCAGGGATTAAATTCTCAGGGATTAAACCTGAGCTACAGCAGTGAAAGCCCAGAATCTTAACCACTAGGCCACAGAGAACTCCCAGGAGATGATACAAGTTTATAAGAACTTTCAGTCTTACATTGTATGGGCTTGAGGTGATGCTTCTGGTGCAAATAAGAAAAGCTTCTCTGATGTTCAAAATTATTTTCTTTCATGAAATAACACTAGAAATGGTTTTGATTGATCCTAATATATGCATTTTAAAATGGACTAAATCGATTCTAGCTGTACCATTTGATTTAAACAAAACACAGATTGTGGGGATCCCTCCAACAAATGCATTAACAGCATCACTTTCACTTTCAGTCTCTGTGCTAATTGAGTAGACAGATTTTCCCTTCACAGCAAACAGATATTGATAAAACATCTTTAGCTGTTTTGTCACCCATTAAATTGATGACAGGCGGGCCTTCCCTGCCTATAAATTTGATCTGTGTTTAGCAAAGCCACATATTTTAAATCTTGACTTTTAAGATTTTATGTCTTAAATATGTTTTAACTCCAGACCAGAAACGCTTAAATTACGTATGAGTCAAGCCTACTTGAAAAGGATGGGTAAATCGTTTTGGATGCTTTCAGTTCTCTGTCTTCTAATTAAATTAACTTTGGAAAGGCTCCCGTCTGCTCACAAAATTGAAGCAAGTGGATTTTGTATGCACCAGTGCAACTCACAGGCTACAAAGCTAGTAATGTTTGTACCCATGTTCCAAGAGTGATTACTGAGTATTTTTCAGCAACATAAAGGGCTGGGAGACTGGAGTTTAGAAAATAAATATGCCTGTGTGCCACTTCTTGGCTCCTGCATATGTTCTCAGTCGCTTCAGTTGTGTCTGACTCTTTGCGACCCCATGGACCATAGCCCACCAGGCTCCTCTGTCCATGGGATTCTCCAGGCAAGAATACTGGAGTGGGTTGCCATTTCTTCCTCCAGGGGATCTTCCCAACCCAGGGATCGAACCTGCATCTCTTGCATCTCCTGCATTGGCAGGTGAGTTCTTTACCACTAGCGTCACCTGGGAAGCCCTTATCAGCTCATACTAACCTGAATTACTGTGTATATTTCATTCAGGGGTCCTGTTTCTCTATTGGAGGAGACCTGCTTCGCATTGCTATTTTATTAAATACACATTTATGGTTGTTAATGGTGATGACGATGGTGATGATGATAACTTTTACTGAGAAAGCCAAGGACAGGAGACAAGGCAAAGGGAAAGTGTTAGTCACGCAGTCGTGTCCAACTCTCTGTGACCGCATGGACTGTGGCCTACCAGGCTCCTCTGCTCTTGGGATTTCCCAGGCAAGAATACTGGGGTGGGTAGCCATCCCTGCTCCAGGGGCTCTTTCCAATCCAGGGATCAAACTCAGGTCTCCTGCATATCCGGCAGATTCTTTACTGTCTGAGCTACCAGGGATGGTAAGGGAAGATGGGAAGAAATAAAAGCACTAAGAAAAGCAAGGGGCAGAATCAACTAAAGGGGGCCCAGCCAGTCTTGCTCCTCCATTCTGCTTCCACTGGTCGCATTTTAGTTTCGTAAACACTATGGACTTTTTTTTTTAAATGGAAACAAAATGTCATTTCAATTGCAAAAGGCTTCATTTACAATGACTTTAACAATGAATGAGAAGTAGATATGCTGGTGAGGCTGTGGAGGAAAGGGAACCCTTAAATAGTGTTGGGTAGGAACATAAACTGGTGTAGCCACTAAGGAAAACAATATAGAGGTTCCTCAAAAAAGTTAAAAATAGAACTACCATACGCTTCAGCGGTCCCATTTCTGGATATAGATCTGAAGGAAATGAAACCATCATCTTGAAGGGACAGCTGCATTCCCCTGCACATTGCAGAGTTATTCACAATAGCCAAGATGTAGAACAACCTGTGTCTGTCAACCGATGAATGGTTCAAGCAAATGTTGCATGGCAGATTATTCAGCCTTTTAAAAAGGATGGAAATCCTGTCATTTGCAAAAACATAGATGAAAATGGAGGGCATTATGCTGAGTGAAATAAGCCGGGCAGAGAAAGACAAATACTGTGTGGTATATGTGAAATCGAAAAAAGAAAAAGTCACACAGAAACAAGGAGTGGAAAAGTGGATGCCAGGGGCTTAGGCTGGGGAGACAGGAAGAGGTGTGAAAGGGTAAGTGTTGCAGTTATAAGATGAATACAGTCTGAGGATGTAGGGTATGATGTAATGACCACAACTGATGACACTGTGATTGAAATGTGCTGTGAGAGCAGAACTTAGATGTTCTCCCCCCAAAAGGAGGGGGATGATAAATATATGAGGTGATGGGTGTGCAAATTAATGGGGGGAATCTTTTCACAATGTATATGTATATCAAATTATTGCTTTGGTACTCTTTAACAATTTTATACATCAATTATACTCCAGTAAAGCTATGAAAAAGAAAAGTAAATTTGCTGGCTTTTAATCAACCAAATACAAAAAATAAATTCTTGATATATAGGTAGTCAAGATAATAACATTAAGAAGAAAGCAGTCCAGCTCAGTTTCCCAAAGAATTGATTATTTTGTATTTTGTGTGTGTGTGTGTGCTCAGCCGCTCAGTCGTATTTGACTCTTTGTGACCCCATGGACTGTAACCCACCAGGCTCCTCTGCCCATGGGATTCTCCAGGCAGGAATACTGGAGTGGGTTGCCATGCCCTCCTTCAGGGGATCTTCCCCACCCAGGGATTGAACCCACATCTCTTGTGCCTCCTGCATTGGCAGGCGGGTTCTTTACCTCTAGTGCCACCTAGGAAGCCCATTTTATATTTTGCAAGATTGTTTTGTCCTGCATCCTAGAAAGTTCAAAGCAGTGCCATGCACCAGGCAAGAAGAGGAGAAGAAAATGTTGTCTCCTATTACTGAGAAAGTGCCTACACACCAGGAGGGCCTCTTTGAATCAGGCTTGAGTCAAATACTTAACAAAGGCAGTCCAGGGGAGGAGTGGGGACCAGGAGACTGAAGCACCTGTGAGGCACAAGGCCAGCAGAATCAATTCTCGCCCCTGTGACCCAGACATTAAACCCAGGACACCACCACAGATACAGCTGTTACTCATTGCTCTCCTTGCCCGAATTGGCTAATGGCTTCTGCCTAGACCACAGAGAACATCCTTGGTAAGTGCAGCTAAAATTCCCACTGAATTTACGTCACAATAAGGAGGTATAAGGGGAGACATTGCTTAGATTAGAACTTCTATTTACTTGTTTAGTGAAATTATTACATAATTAATATTCTTGTTCCCATAAGAGCTTATTCTGCACAACAACATGTTGCATTTTGAGGAAAAGCAATGCCTAACTTTTTTTTTTTTTTTCTTCATTTGACACATGCCCAAGGTATAGCATAAACCCAGAGTAGGAGGGTGATACAGAATTCCTAACTCTGGGGCCCAGTAGGTACAAAACATTTAAAAACTTTCAATGTCTGAAGAGGGCTTCCCAGGTGGCTCAATGGTAAAGAATCTGCCTGCCAATCAGGAGACACAGTTTGAACCCTGGGTTGGGAAGATCCCCTGAAGGAGGAAATGACAACCCATTCCAGTATTCTTGCCTGGAGAATCCCATGGACAGAGGAGCCTGGCAGGTTACAGTCCATGGTGTTGCAAAGAGTCAGACATGAGTGAGCACAATACACACACACACACACACACACACTCTCACACACACACACACACACTGTCTGAAAATTTCCATAGTAAAGTGTCCTGAGCCAGATGTAGGCAAGAATTCTACAGCCAAACTATTTACAGCACTTTAGTCAGAATATTTGTTTTTTAAAAAATCACTCATACAGTGATTTAATCTATCATCTCTGCTTGAAAACTGCAGTATATTATTAGCAAATAACTTTGAAGTGCATTGAAGACGAAAAATTCATTTTCAATTTTAAAAATAAAATGCAATAACCATTGCTTAAATACCTGGAAAGTCAAGCTGTCTTTCCTAGGCAGGTTTTCCATTTGGGTGAGGGCTCACATGTAAGGGAGCATCATCCACAGAGGGATGATTTTTTGAAACTATTTATTTTGGTTTTGGGTTGAGTCAATTAACAATGTAGTGATAGTTTAAGGTGCACAGCAGAGTAACTCAGCTACACTTATACACATATCCGTTCTCCCCCAACCCCCCCTCCCAGCCAAGCTGCCACACAACATTGAGCAGAGTTCCTTGTCTGTACAGTAGGTCTTTGTTGTTTATCTTTTTTGAATACTGCAGGGATTATTTTATGGCAATCGTACAATTTGTAGATGCTAAGTCGCTTCATTTGTGTCTAACTCTTTGTGACCCTATGGACTGTAGCCCACTAGGCTCCTCTGTCCATGGGGATTCTCCAGGCAAGAATACTGGAGTGGGTTGCCATGCCTTCCTCTAGGGGATCTTTCCTACCCAGGGATCAAACCTGAGTCTCTTATGTCTCAGGCATTATTAGCAGGTAGATACTTTACCACTAACACCACCTGGGAAGCCCAGGTACATTTGCTGGTATACAAATCCCAACATCAGAGGAGCTCTTGACCTTGGCGTTTTGAAAGTCCCCCAAACACTGCAGATCAGTAAACCCTTCAATGCCACAATAATTCTCGACAGGTAGGAACTGCTCTCTTGCTAGCTTGCTTGCTGGGAAAATTGGTAGAAGGCAGTTATCATGTGCAGTCCTGGGTGGGGTTAAACCTGACAGTAACTGCTGCCAAGGTGTTGAGGGCAAAACCAGAGATGTGACAACAGAAGAGGAGCACGTTGCAGGCAGCGTGTGGTCCTATCCATCCCAGGGAGAGAGATGGCAATAGCCTGGCTCCCGAGGCATCACCTATGCCTCCAAAGTCACCTTCTAGCTTATCATTTTTTAAAAATTAATTCTTATTGGAATATAGTTGCTTCACAATGCTGTGTTAGTTTCTACCATACAACACAAAGAATCAGCCCTACGTATGCATGCATCCCCTCCATCTCCTAGCTTAGTCTTTGGGAACAGACACTTCACGGAGCTCCCAAGAGTACTGGGCAGCCTGGACAGCTGCCCAGATGTTGACTGTGAGCCACACATGCTGAACAGGATGGTCCTGGTATCCTGGGCATCCCTGCAGCAGCTGTTTGCACGGTGCTGCGTCGCTGCGTGCAGGGGCGCTCTGGTCCAGCTGCAGCACCATCCTGTGTTTCCGTCTTTGCTGGTGGCCAAGGCACAGCTGTTGCAGCAACTCTAGCCAGCAACCTCCCCCACCCCCACCTTTGAGGAATATGGTCTCTGAGAAGAACGCACGATCAAGCACCACCCCCACACACGTGTGTTCTGATTTCTCCTCCTCCTTCTGCTCTCGCTGTGAACGGTGCCTTTCCCCTGCCCCTTGCGCAGCTAAACTAGGGTGGCAGATCCTTGTTTTTATAAGTCTCTATTCCAGTCCCTTCTTGGTTTCCATCATACCACTTGTGTGCTATGTTGTGTGTTTACTTACTAAGTCGTATCTGCCTCTTTGCGACCCCATGGACTGTAGCCCACCAGGCTCCTCTGTCCATGGAACTGTCCAGGCAAGAGTACTGGAGTGGGTTGCCATTCCCTTCTCCAGGGGATCTTCCTGACCCAGAGATAAAATCTGGGTATCCTGCATTGGCAGGCGAATTCTGAGCCTCCAGAAAAGCCCACATGCTAGATTTTACTTATTTGCATGTCTAATCGCTTCTTTTTATAAATAAGGACATGAATGGCTAGAGAGTTAGGGAAGTGTTTGGGATTCCCCGTTAGGTTAACAGTGGCATCCTTGGTTGTGTCTATAACATCTAAAGGGCAGGGACGTCTGGATGCCCATTTGCCTATAAACAATTCTGACTATTAGGTGATACAGCCAATGCACAGTCCAAAGGAAGGAACCCAACCCTTTTAGCCTTTTCCTCTAGATGCCAGCAAACAGCTGTTCTCCTGTCCTCTTCCTCTTTCCGCACACCAGCTGAGTGGGAAGAAGTATTTTTATCCCTCCCTCTCCTTCCCACTTCCCTGTGCCAGGGATGTGTCATTTCTTTCTTTACTCCTGTGGTTAGGCTGTTGGGTAACAGGGGCTAGGGGAGGGATGGAGGCTTCTGATCTTCAGGGCTCTTGGGTCTTGTGCATAAAGTGAGGCATGGTCCTTCCTGGTCCAGCTCAGGTGTACCCACAGCCTCTGAGCATCCAAGTCCCATATTTAAACCTGCTGAGCCTTTTTTCTTTCTTCTGTCTTCTACTATCCTAGTGCAGACATGACTTAGTGACTGAACAACAACTCTTCATGTGCTGATGCCAGCTCCCCTTTAGCTCCCCATCCGGGTAAAAGAGCCAAGTAAGGGATGCCGGGGAAGGAGTAAGTTGCTCAGTCGTGTCCGACTCTTTGCGACCCCATGGACTGTAGCCCACCAGGTTCCTCTGTCCATGGGATTTTCCAGGCAAGAGTGCTGGAGTGGATTGCCATTTCCTTCTCCAGAGGATCTTCCCGAACCAGGGATCGAACCCGGGTCTTCCGCATTGCAGGCAGACGCTTTACCGTCTGAGCCACCAGGGAAGCCTAAGGATGATGAGAAGGAGACGCCAAACCCAGAGGTGTGCAAGCTTAGCGTGCATGATGATGACACAAGGAGTTTCTGTAAATTTTGGTCCCCAGGCCCCCCTCATTACTTGCCTATGGATTCAGAGGCTCTGGGATGGAAGTGCTGCTCTCCAGAATCTACATTCTGGCACCCTGATAATATCATAAAAGCTGGTCTAGCATGTTTTCCTGTCCTGAAAGAATCAAGTCACTGTGGCTGGGGCTCCCTGGCCTAAGACAGCGCTTCCATGTGACACCTACTCAGAGGCTGTTTCCCAGGGGATGGCCTGCGGCTCTGTCTAGAGGGATGACACTTTAAAAAAAATTTTTATTTTATTTATTTATTTGTGGCTGCATTGGGTCTTGGTTGTTTTACACGGCTTCCTCTAGTTGTGGCAAGTGGGGGCTATTCTTCCTTGTGGTGCCAGGGCTCGGTGGCTTCTCCTGTTGCAGAGCACAGGCTCCAGGTACACAGGCTTCAGTTGTAGCACACAGGTTCAGGAGTTGTGGCCCACGGGCTCAGTTGCTCCTCGGCACGTGGGATCTTCCCGGCCCCAGGATGGAACCCGTGTCCCTTGCATTGGCAGGCGCATTCCCATCCTTGTGCCATCAGGGAAATCCCAAGAGATGACGTTTGACCAGCCTCTTCCATTTCCCTTTCTGTCTTTCCAAATACTATCATTTGTCCTGAACGTGCTGATGAGAAATAGGTTGTGAAGCATGGGCTGAGCCATACTATTTCAGAACCCCACACAGGCTAGTTATCCCTTGAATAATAAACTTCATTTCAGAGGATTATAAAGAAAATGAAAGAAGAAAGGATATAGTCTGGGGCACCAGGATGGGTGCTGGGCACTCCTCTGCACAACAGCATCATCCATTGCACAAGTCCAGAGAGACAGAAAGCCGGGTGAGAGGGAGGACCCCACCGCTCACTGTTTCAGGCAAGGAATGCTCTCCCCTGGTGCTGAATCACTGCTTCCTCTCTTTCTTCCACCTCGTGGCAGCAGTTCTCACTGTCATGTGTTTTTAAAGCATCTCAGAGGATGTGTGGCTTGACTGTCCGGAAAGATAGTACCCACCCATCAGATGTACAGTTCACAGGCCTATCTGGGGAGAATTCAGAGGGATTTGGTTCCTTGTTGTGAGATCAGAGAAAAGCATCACTTTAATGAAAGCACATCTGCTGAACTTGACTTTGACGTCAGCCTCTGGAGAGACAAAGATCAGGCCGCCTTCCTCTGCCCACCAGAGCCTGTGTTCAGGATGCTCTCGTCTTTCTGGTTCCTTGTCCTTGACTTGTCCCTTTTCCCTGACTGGTGTCTGCCACAGGGTTCAGAGCCACAGTAGCAAAGAGCACTTGTTGCTCTGAGAGCCCATCACACGTCTGCTCCCGCTGGAGGCAATAAAAGGGATGGGGAGGGGTGGTGTGTGCCAGTAATTTAAGATGATCTTATTGGCAATTTAGTTAAGCCTGCTGTGTTGTACTGTCCCAAGGCAGGAAGATAAATGCACATTCTAGTGACTGAATCAGCTGGCATTTGAAAGAGGAGGAGCGAGAGAGACACACCTCCCTGGGAATCCTGACAGCTGAAAAATGACCCAGAAGAGCCTTGTGTTAAGTAGTCAGCTTCTCTGGCACAAGTTTAAAAACCAACTCGTATTTGCTATATTTCACTCAAGATTTCTGCTAAAACTTCCTTGCCCACTTTTACCAGCACACGGAGGATAGGAGTTGAGTTTTACATACTGTTATTTTCATCTGCATGCTTTTTTTTGGAATATCCACTCTCAATCATTTGTAATATTGAAAACACATGATTGTGGTAAAGAAAAATTTCACAGATTATTTTTAATTGATTTTTACATGGAATTTTGTATTTACAGATGAATATGGGTGTGCTTCATGCTTAGAAAATTCATGCTTAATAAAGTAATGAAGCCCGCTGGGCAGGTCTCCCTCTACAAATGTTGGAAGGCTGCCCAACTCCTGTCTGACTCCTTTGATGGGCTCTTATCTATAATCCATGATGTCCTTGGATTCAATATTATCAGTCTTTAGACATTTCGGCTAGTAGGAGAGATAAAGTTAAATGTTTGCATGTCTACCTTTGTCTTTTGACAAAATGAAAGAGCTGCAAATGTTATAACAGAGCACACTGGCTGTGCTGAGCAGACTTGGTGTTTCTGAAGAGGAAAGGGCCGGCAGCACAAGGTGTGGGTTTGAGTCTCAGTTCTGCCCCTTAACAGTATGTGCGTGTGTGCCAAGTGACTTCAGTCGTGTGTGACTCTTTGAGCCCACCAGGGTTTAAATCTCAGCTCTGCCACTTACTAGCTCTGTGACTTTGGGTAAATCACTTAATCTTTTTGCAATTAGGTTCCTTATCCAAAATGAGAACAATACAGTGCCTATCTTTTGTATTTTTTGGTGAAGACAAAATGTGTGTTAGTACATGTACGTAAAGTGCTCAGAACAGAGCCTAGGTTCTATGTAAGGGTTTGCTTAGTTATCATTTCCTTATGCCTCAGCTAAGCTTCCAAAGCCTACCTTTGAGAGATGGAATACTTCCTGCCATATCACTAAACAAAGGATGTCACCGTCATCAGCAGTTGCACCTACCACCGATGGTGAGCCAGTGAGCCCTAAGGGAACTCAGGAAGGAAAGAATACGTGCCATCTAACAGCCATCTGGCTGCAACCACTCCCCACAAAGAGCCCTGAGAATACTCAGGATGTGAAAACACAGAAAACTGGCCCCAGATAACTGAGGTGCATATCAAAGGAATGACTTCAGTGAGCCCAGACTCTCGCATCTTCCCACACGTAGAAAAGACCTAAATTCCTTAACTTGGGATATCTGGTTTTATTTAATTAGCAATCATCTTTTGACATTCAGACTACCTGCCCTTCGTTGCAAAAGTTCTATATAACCTGGCTCCTCCCCTCACCTCCTCACAGCAGTTCTCTCAGGGTTACTTGAGATGCTGCCTCCTGGGCTTGAAGTCTTAAAATATCCCACCAAATAAAACATAACTCTCAACTTTTAGGTTGTGAATATTTTTTAAAGTTGACACCTTGAATTCGATCATTTTTCACCATCCCAATACCACAGCCAAGTCCAGTCCGTCATTCTAGCTCTGCTGAACCCCTGGGCTCTTCCTACTTGCCTCCCTGTCTGAGCTTTGCCTCTGCTATTGTCCATCCTCTGCAGAGCAGCTGAAGTCCAGGCTCCTTACCTGTGAGTCCCACCTGCTCTGGTCCTGCTCTCCTCTCCAGTCCCATTGCCGCTCTCTACCTCACTCAGGATGGTCTACCTGCCACGATGTCTCATTGGCATCATTTATATCTCAGTCCAAAAGGTACCTCCTCTAGGAGACCTTCTTGCTGTCTCCACCATCAGAAGCCTCCTCTACTGGTCACTGCGCACTGCTGTCATATCCTCCTGTCTCCTTCGCAGACTTAACAAAATCTGAAGTGACCTTATTAATGGACAGGCCTAGAGGTCCCTGTTCACCTCTTCCTGTAGAATCTCAGCACCTTGACTGTGGGGACTCACTTTGTCTATTTTGTTGCCATGTCCTGACAATGTTGAACTTTATGTGATGCTTGTGATCCTGGAAAACACGAAAGGCTAAGATATTCGCTTTCTCCCCATCCTTTGTATTTGATAAATGGTTTGCTTGCAGAGAACTATCTTTCCCCAAAATGACTTAAATAAGGTTTATGGATGTCTCTTTTTTACCTAAAACAAGGCCAGACACAGACCTTCCAAATTTCTATTCTTTGTCTCATGTATGATTAACGGAAATACTTGTGTCTACTGAGTAACTGGAACAAAATATTTGTTAAGCAAACTTTGGTTAATATTTTCTCCTTCCCCCAGGCCACTGAACTTTGGCCCACCCTCAGCCTGAGCCAGCAGATAGGTGAAAATATTAACACATTGGCCACAGGATAAACTATTCATTGATCTACTGCCTGATCAGACCACTCCTTCACCCCCATGCTCCCACCCAGATTCTTTCCAGCCTTTTCACTCCTCCCTATGAAAGAAAAACCCTTGTTATTTAACCCTTGAGGTCATAGGTCTCATGGCCACAGCTGTATGCCTGTTGTAATATTCCTCTTCTCCTACTGCAAATATTCCTTTTCTTCTTTCTAATAATCCATCTGAATAAAGTCCCTCTTTAATAGATCTGGATTTTTTTTTTTTTTTTATTGGACAGCTCCCAGTGTCTAAAAGGTGTCTGGCCCATGACAAAAGCCTAATGGATATTTATTATGGGATAAAATAGAGTGTTAATGGGATCTTAGTCAAAATACTGTAGCTTTTGTATGGCAGTTCTATGCATGGTAAATCTGTTAAGAAACTGTTGACCTAAACCACTCACCTTGGTCATGATGATAGCCACTTGTCTGAGTTGTCACAAGAGGAGGTCCTGATAAAGACCATGGTGCTGCCACTAAAAACAGGGAGGATTTGGGAGGAGCTGCTGGAGAAGACTCTTGCAAGTCCCTTGGACTGCAAGGAGATCCAACCAGTCCATCCTAAAGGAGATCAGTCCTGGGTGTTCATTGGAAGGACTGATGCTGAGGCTGAAACTCCAATAATTTGGCCACCTCAGCGAAGAGTTGACTCATCGGAAAAGACTCTGATGCTGGGAGGGATTGGGGGCAGGAGAAGAAGGGGACGACAGAGGATGAGATGGCTGGATGGCATCACCGACTTGATGCACATGAGTTTGGGTGAACTCCGAGAGTTGGTGCTGGACAGGGAGGTCTGGTGTGCTGCTATTCATGGGGTCGCAAAGAGTTGGACACAACTGAGCGACTGAACTGAACTGAAAGGAAGGAGGAGACACTAGCCCATAATATATCCTACCAACCTCCCAGAATCCTTCACACTGGAACCCATCTTGGCTGAGGGATGCCCACACCACCAGGAAGGACCCTAAGCCAAATTTGGGCAACAAGCAAGATAACTGGCCAGAGACAACCCAGAAACTAACCCTGTCTCCATAAAACCTGAGACTTCAAGCCACATGGCAGAGCAGTTCTCCTGAGTTTCCATAGCCTGTTGATCTATGCCTGGGCTCCCCTTTCCAATAAAGTCTTTGCTTTGTCAGTACATGTATCTCCTTGGACAATTAATTTCTGAGTGTTAGACAAAAGCCCACTCTTGGGCCCTGGAAGGGGTCTCCCTTTCTGCAACAAATCCAGCGCTCACTGCTTAACCCCCTACTCACCACAGCTATGAAGCACACAGACAAGGCATGCAGGCCAAGAGTGGGTGGCTGATGGTAGAGATGGCATTGCCATTTACCCATCAATTCATTTCATTCTTATTCACTCACAGAAAAAAACGTATGATCTGGTCCTCTGAAGAGTTCAGCTCCCTCGTTCCTCTCTGTGGCCTTCATTGTGTACAGCTGGGGTGGGATGCTGACTAAAGATAAGAGAACTGTGGGATTTGTCTTTGCATCTGCAGAAGCCTAAATATCCATGTAATTCAGAGATAGTATTAAAAATAAAACTTCCTATTTTTCCTATTTATTATCTTATAAACTTTGTATCAAATTTATGTTGTGTTCTTGATTGCATTTAAAAATTAAAACCAGCAGAAATAAAACTGAAATAAAATAAAATAAAAACAAAATACTAAGCTGTAAATACTGCTCTCCCAATACACTCACATACACAATCTTCCATTATTTTTATTTATTTATTTCTAAAATTAATTATTTTAAACAGACAAAATAATTTACATGGCCCATAGCCATGAGAGAATAGGCAGACACATTAATGAAATAGCATAGAAAATATTTAGAAAGACATTAAACATAAAATTTAATAGGCTGTATGGCAAAACCAATACAATATTATAAAGTAATTAAACTTCAATTAAAATAAATAAATTTATATTAAAAAATTTTTTTTAATAAAGGGAAAGGGCTTCCCTCAAGCCAGGCCAGCATGGGTCAGGCCGTTCTTTAAAAAAAAAAAAAATTAATTTTATTAGTCAACAATCTTCCATTATTTTTAAAGTTCTCTCTACTTCAGATCATCCATGCTTGGTCTCACTCTTTAGTACAAATAATATAGCTGACTATAATTTTACTGGAAAGATTATCTTCAGCCTTGGAAGACACAGATGGCTGTTTAGTTTCTAAGTTGTGTCTGACTCTTTGAGACCCCATGGACTGTAGCCCACCAGGCTCCTCTGTCCATGGGATTTCCCAGGCAAGAATACTGGAGTGGGTTGCTATTTCTTCCTCCAGGGTATCTTCCTGACCCAGGGATCGAATTTCGGTCTCTTGCATTGGCAGGCAGATTTACCATTGAGCCACCTGGGAAGTCAGGGCAACTCCTATATTTCCCAAATACTGTTTAAACATCTGTAATTAAAAAAAAAAAAAAAAAAAAACCTTTCCACAGCAGTTTAGTTTTTCCTCTTCTCATGACGAATCTAAGCATCCTTCTTAATTGCAAATATATTAAATGATAATCATGACTGAGGTACATAGCTAATTTGGGTTTATTGCCTTTTACATGAATAACAAATATGAGCTTTCCAAGTCAGTATAATTACGTCTCAAGATCCATAAAATATGCTTTGCTTTAACATAACTGTATTGTCATTTTGAGTTAATATATTTAAGAAAATTCTGCCCAGTGCTATTAAGGAATCTTAATCTCAGGACTGAGCATGAAAAAGGCCATTAATTAACTCTTTAATGGTGGATTGATCATGCAAAGAGTGTGCCATTGATGGGCTTTGCTGGTTACTCAGCACAATAAAAAAGTCCTGATGCCAGATGTTTGATGATAGGACAGTAATTCTGAACTTGTAAGAATTAAAAATGGCTAATTATAATGGATAAAAAAATTTTAAAACAATACTCAATTTATTTTAAATGTTTCACATGGCAGGCAATCAGGTAGTTTATTGAGTAACTTCATTGTGTTTGGTGTTGCACAAAGAACCAATGGGTGATTTAAAAAATGGCAGAAGAGCTATTCTTTCAATGCTGTTTTAAAGAATCTATTTTATTTTGTTGCCATTTGCTTGGATTAAACATTCTCTGAAATTAATTTCCTTGTATTATGGATATACTCCTTTACTCCAGCTGAAATTAGCTCTATTGCCCTGAGTTTAAATCTTCTTGACAGTTATTGATAATGCCATTTCTCTACCCCAATGAATCACTTAACCAAGGACATTCCTTTACATTTTCTCTTCCTGCTTTCTTCTCCTCCTTCATCTTAACCAAATTCTGATTAGTGAGCTCATTACGGTTTGTTCCTGGGTGTTTTTAACATGTAGCAAATCTGAAATGTTTTCATCAAAGCAGAGAAATTGCTACCTCCTTCTTTCAATGTGCTGTTATTGATTTTCAGGGTCCAAGAATTTATCTCCATTTTGAAGATACATCATGGCAAAGGAGAACACAATCACTGATTATTTTTAAGTTTGGGTGACTCAGAACTAGCCTGAAACACATCTTTTCTCTCCAGATAAACTTGCTTAAAATTTGGTTCTACTTTCTTCGATTGATTAATGCTTGTAGTGGCTTATATCTTCATAATTCATATTATAGACAGTTCATTTCTCCAAGTACAAATAAGGCTGTCAGACAGCTTTAAGATTGTGATCATTGAGTAATACATAAAGAGTGCCACGGAATAAGCAATTTATGAAAGGGCTCTAGGGTGGTGCAAAGAATTAATGAAGTTCCCAAGGGTGCCCAGTGTGCAACCCGGGAGAGCTCAGATGTTGAGAGATCTTGACTTCAGGCCAAAGAAACAACAAAGACTGTGGAATTATGAAAACTGGAGAGGAAAAGAATGATGATCTAACTCAGAGACTGCAAACAGGAGAGCTCCTCAGACTTTGTCTAGCCATTTGTTTTTCCCCTTTAACTTTGGTTTTGAATGCTTTCAGGTGGTGATTTGTCCACCACACTTTCCACCATCAACAGTGACGACCTCTGAACCCACTCATGCATTTGTATTACCTGCCTTGCACCTCAAAGCATTTCAGTTTGTGATCCAGTTTTCACAGTGAAAACATGAGAGAACAGTGGAGGTAAGTAATCTGTTCAAGGTAACTGATGAGCAATGTGTTTCATGCGTGGGTGACCCCGCCTGCATCCACACTGTCCTTCTAGAGTCCTTTGTGTTCGTCCTTGGTTACATTTGTCTGAGAGGTTAAAGTCAGAACCAAATACAAATCTCTGAATGAAATCACAAAAGTATTTTAGAAGAAGCAGTATGAAAAGTTCAGAATGTTGAGTAATTTAACCAAGTTGAAGGAGAAAGCTGGGTTTTGTGTCTTCTACTCAACACTCTCCTTTACACACACAGACACACACAGACACACACACACACACAGAGTTTATTGCTTATTTTGCAAAATGAAGGGAACAACCTGTAAAAGGTGATTAAATTATGGCATTTCTTTCTGTAAGCATAAAGTCAAAATTTCCAAATTTGTAGAAGGTGCTTGCCTTTAAAATGCCATTGATCCAAAGTAAAATCTTATGGCATGCTCAGAAATTATTTTCTCTTAGTCATGCAAGATTTCCTTATGTCAAGATGACTCCATTTCAAAAAGATCACTGGGGCTGGTGAAAGAGGGAGCTGTGCTCCTTAAGTTGCTATTAACATGGTTAGCAAAAGCCACCCCCTTCTCCTCCTGTTCTAAATCTTTCCCAGCATCAGGGTCTTTTCCAGTGAGATGGTTCTTCACATTAGGTGGCCAAAGTATTGGAGCTTCAGCTTCAGCATTAGTTCTTCCAGTGCGTATTCAGGATTGACTTCCTTTAAGATTGACTGGTTTGCTCCTTGCTGTCCAAGGGACTCTCAAGAGTCTTCTCCAGCACCACAGCTCAAAAGCATAAATCCTTCAACACTTAGCCTTCTTTATGGTCCAGCTCTTCTGTGGGGTAACCTAAATAGTCCCAGCAGGAGATCCATATGAGTTAGAAAGATTGCTTGAAAAGCTCTTGCATTTATGCACCAGAAAAGTTGTCTTCCTGGCAATATTCTCGTTGGTTTTAGATTTTAATTAAACTAGACTTTGTTTCTAAACAACCTCCGTGCTCTGCAGCATTTTTTCACATTTGTATCCAACTCTTAATCGGATGCATTATAATTGTTTACTCTCACATTTAGCTCCCTCATTTGACTCTGTGCAGCTCAAGGACAAAGGATTATGTCTTAATCAGTTTTGTATTCCTGGCACTTAACATAGTATATGTGATATTATTGGGAGAAAAGAAAGGAATGACTAAAACCACACAAGATAATAGCTATCTCTGAAGGGGCCTGCTTTGTTAAAAATCCAGGTTTTTAGTTATATATAAAAGCATAGTAAAGAGACACAATGGTTGAGCTGGAAGAATTGGGGAGGGCAATTTATGTAGGCAATGGTGCCATTAAGGAAAGGGATGCTGGCTTCAGTGCAATGACCCACACAGAGCAGAGGCAGAGTGGTTCCCACTAACTTCTCATGTTTTTTCTGTCCCCATCACATTCTCTCCTTCCCCTGGTGTCTTGCTCCTTACCTTTGCCACCTCTCTGATGCTTGAGTGACCTGGAGCCATACTGAATCCCGTGCCTTGAAAAAGTGAAAGTGTTGGTCACTCAGTCATGTCCCACTCTTTTGCGACCCCCATGGACAGTAGCCCTCCAGGCTCCTCTGTCCATCGGATCCTCCAGGCAAGAATACTGGAGTGGGTTGCCATTTCCTTCTCCAGGGGATGTTCCCTACCAGGATCAAACTCGGGTTTCCAACATTGCAAGCAGATTCTTTACCATCTGAGCCGATCCTTTTTAAATTCCACGTTAACAGACTACAGTCCTCTTTACCCAGACATTTTACTTTCTGTCAGTCTTTCCAATCTGATTGGAGTCTGATCTTGTCGGCTCTTGAGTCTCTGTCTCTCTGCCTTTCTTTTTCTCTTTCTCTTGTTATCTCGTTCCCTCCTTCTCCCCATTGATAGAGCATTTACTATGTACCAGGTGTGTTCTAAGGGGCTTCCCAGGTGGCGCTAATGGTGAAGAACCTACCTGCCAATGCAGAAGATGTAAGAGACTCCGATTCCATCCCAGGGTCGGGAAGATCTCTTGGAGAAGGAAATGGCAACACACTCCAGTATTTTTTCCAGGAGAATCCCATGACAGAGGAGCCTGGCGAGCTACAATCCATGGGGCTGCAGAGTCGGAAACATGACAGAAACGACTTAGCACGCAGGCAAGCGTGTTCTAAGCACCAGCTGAGGGCAGATGTAGAAGGGGGGTGATCCGCAGGTTGGGGAAGCCTCTCCTTGTACTGATTCCTGCTTTCAGTTCCCGTTATTGTTACAGCCTGCTACCCGCTTTACATATGTTGCTTCTTTGCGGTGGGAGTTGGGTGGGGGTGGTTTGGGGAAGGTTCAGATACATTTACTGTGCCCGTTCTTTCTATTATTATTACATCAGCAAAGAGTTGGATACGACTGAGCAACTAATACCAAGTCAGACCATCAGGCATTAGATCCTGGAGGCTGGGGACCCCTGACTTAGAGGCTCTCCTTCAGAAAAGGAAATTGTCTTGGAATCACTGTGTGCGTCTTTCCCCTGGACCACAAGGGTGCATGTTTTCTGCCTAATCCCCAAATCCCTGGGCCTCTGGGCCTGGCTGGTGCTGGGCACTGGGGCACTGATAGCGCTGCTTGGGACAGAGGCCCCTGTGATGGGTCAGGCATCCTCCCCGACAGGACTCGCATCACTTGTGTAGGAGCTGGTTCTGAGAAACACTGGCTTTGGTGGGGTAGACCAATGAAAGTGCACCTTAGCTTGGGGGTGGGGGGTGGGGGCGGGGCCAGGGGAGTGGGCGGTTGTTAGAGAATGCAGGAGAAGTGGGGACTTCCTGTTGACAAGGCTTGGGGAGAGATATTTAAGCAACATAGGAGACTGGCGACCTTACTACTTTTATTTTATATTTAAATTTTATTATTTATTTTACTTTTAGGCTGTGTTGGGTCTTGGTTGGGTTCGGGCTTTCTCTAGTTGCTGCAAGCAGGGACTACTCTCTTGTGGTGCGAAGGCTTCTCAATGTGATGGCTTCTCTTGTGAAGCATGGGCTCTAAGCAAGCAGGCTTCAGTGGCTGCAGCTCTCAGACTCTAGAGTGCATGCTCAGCAGTGGTGGTACGTGGGCTTAGCTGCCCAGCGGCATGTGGGACTTTCCCGGACCAGGGATCGAACTGGCGTCCTGCATTGCAAGGCAGATTCTTAGTCACTGGACCACCAGGGAAGTCCCCTATTACATTTATTTATTTATTTATTTATTTATTTTTATTTTACTTTACAATTCTGTATTGGTTTTGCCATACATTGACCGTATTACATTTAGAATGGTCATAGAGGTTACATTTGGGATGAAAAAAAAAATTGGGGCTTAAAAAACCTGAATTGTGTTCCCTCACTTCAGTCTCCTTCATTCTTACAGCGCAGCTCTGCCCACATTACTTGTTCAAAGTCAGCTTCTCTTTAGCATCCCACCTCCGGCTTCCGCGGGGTAGGGGAGAAAGGCCACTCTCGGCCCAGAGGTGCTTTACGTCATGCAATTCTCCTCAGCTTTCATACAAAACCTCTCCTCCTCTCTACCTTTTCTCTACCTTTCCTGTTCTCAAGGACTAGTTCTCTTCTTTCTTAAGGTCTTCCCAAGGAATGACTTGCAAATTGCAGATTTAGAAGCCAAACCCTTGTGGTTGCTAAAAAGATCTGCAGAAATAATTCCACATGTATTCCGATTGTGCAGAAATGGGAACTCACAGTGGCTGGAATCCATTTAAAGTCGATTTGTAGCACTAATTCCCCAAACCATCATTCTCCTCTGATCTACTATTAAGATATCCTTTAAAGCCTTGGGGAACTGGAAGGATATAAACTTTAAGTATAGCACAAGGATATAAATTTGAAATATCAGTTCAATAAGATAAGTTGGATGTTTGGTTGGTTATTTATTTATTTATGAATATTATGACTATATATGCAAAACATAATGAGTTTAGAATCCAGTAGACATTTAACCCAGGTTCACAGTCTCAGTAAAATTTGTGGTAAGATTATTGTATAGTTCAGAAATAATACTAGTAACTTTGAAGTTGGTTAGTTTTTATTAGAAGAAATGAGGCCTCATTGAGCATGATAGTATTTGTCATGAAGGCATAAAATTATATGAGCAGAAGACAAAAGTGAATTTTAAATATCTTATTTTAAATAGGATAAGAAGTCAGCTTACTTAAATATTTTCCATACACATTATTAATCACAGTATTCAAAGCATAGGGGCATAAGGATTAATTTTTAAATTAAATGGATAGTTTAAATATGCTAAATAAATAACAAACCTAATTAAATACACACTTACTGAAGTCTATCCCTGTATTAGAATTTTTCTTTTGGAATTCAAAATGATGTACAATTTCTGCAGAATCCAATTTTAAAAATCATACTGTTGACATTAGATGTTGAAGAGTTATTTTATCATGTTTCATATTAAAATGTTGTTTTATATTGAAATAGAAACAAAACTAAATGGACATAGCAAGATCATTAACTATCTGCATTAACAAATATCACATTATTTTAAAGCAAAAATACTTTAAAAAGTATTTGTTAAGGACATTAGGGATGAAATTCTCTGGACCTTCATTGGTGGTAACATAGCTCCTTTTTTTGAAATATAACAGTTCAAAAAATAGAGGTTTTGGAGTAATTTCTATCATCTCCTGGAAGTAAAGTCTATATTAAAAGATAAATTGTGTAATAGTTGGCAATATGCGATTAGGAGGCTGATATCAAAAGTAAGAAAGATAATCCATGCATATTAGAATATGAAACATTTAGCAAAACTGCCACCTCCAATAACTTAGGAGTAAGATTCTATGCTCAAATAATTCAAATAAAATTTCTAGGGGAAAGTGAGTAAAAGACAAAGCATTAGTGGTAGTGTGTCTTGGTTCTTATTTGTTGCATTTTACAAGACAGTAAAGCTATGACAAACCTAGACAGTGTATTAGCGTATTAAAAAGCCGAGGCATCACTTTGCCAACAAAGGCCCATATAGTCAAAGCTATGGTTTTTCCAGTAGTCATGTATGGATGTGAGAGTTGAACCATAAAGAAGGCTGAGCATGGAAGAATTGATGCTTTCAAACTGTGGTGCTGGAGAAGACTTTTGAGAGTCCCTTGGACTGCAAGGAGATCAAACCAGTCAATCCTAAAGGAAATAACCTTGAATGTTCATGGGAAGGATGGCTGCTGAAGCTGAAGCTCCAATACTTTGGTCACCTGATGAGAAAAGCTGACTCACTGGAAAAGACCCTGATGCTTGGATAGACTGAATACAGGAGGGAAAGGGAATGACAGAGGATGAGACTGTTGGAGTGCACCACTGAAAAAATGGACATGAGTTTGAGCAAGCTCTGGGAGATGGTAAAAGACAAGGAAGCCTGGCATGCTGCAGTCCACTGGGTCAGAGAGAGTTGAACACGACTCAGCAACTGAACAACAGCAGCCTTTCATGGGGGGCAGACAGTTATTTCAGTTCTATAAATCTCATGGATTTCTTTTTATTCCAGATCATAGTTTTTTTTTTTTTTTTTCCACTAAATTTCTTCTCTAAATACTTTAAAGGTACATTGTCTATCTGGCTTAATCAGTTTCATATTCTAAAAGTTCTTTGGAGACATAGAGCAGATCTGGTGTATTTATTTGTTCTTTTACCTCCTCAATACATATATATATATATATTTTACCTTTTATATTGTTTTTTACAAGAACAACACAAAATCAGTCTTTCTTTTCTTTATCTCTTAACTATCTTGTTGTTGTTCAGTCCTTCAGTCATATCCGACTCTCTGCGACCCCATGGACTGCAGCATGTTCTTCACTATCTCCTGGAGTTTGCTCTAACTCATGTCCATTGAGTCAGTGTTGTCATCCAATCATCTCATTCTCTGTCACCCCCTTCTCCTCCCACCCTCAATCTTTCCCAGCATCAGGGTCTTTTCCAATGAATTGGCTATTCACATCAGGTGGCCAAAGTGTTGAAGCTTCAGCTTCAGCATCAGTCCTTCCAATGAATATTCAGGGTTGATTTCCTTTAGGATTGACTGATTTGATTTCTTTGCAGTCCAAGGGACTCTTCAGAGTCTTCTTGAGCACCACAGTTCAATAACATCAATTCTGTGCATGCTAGAATATGAAACTGATTGAGCCAGACAATGTACCTCTAAAGTATTCAAAGAATGATACTTAAAAAAAAGAAAACAAACTATGATCTGGAGTAAAAAATCCATGAGCCTTAGAGAACTGCAAAAACTGTGCCCCTCTCCATTCACTTGCAAAAGTAGTGGGATAAAAAATTGTACTTTCAAAAGAAGTTGAAGTTTATATCTTTCAATTATTGTAATGAGTGCTTCATCTTGTTTGTAGCCACTTGCTTATACCTGTCTTATATTTGAAATGTGAACTTAATTGGACTTTAAGCTTTTCTAGAGATCAAATTGCCAACATCCGTTGGATCATCAAAAAATATGAGAGTTCCAGAAAAATGTCTACTTCTACTTTATTGGCTATGCCAAAGCCTTTGACTCTGTAGATCACAACAAACTGAGAAAAATTCTTAAAGAGATAGGAATACCAGACCACTTGACCTGCCTACTGAAAAATCTGTATGCAGGTCAAGAAGCAACAGTTAGAACTGGACATGGAACAACAGGGTTCCAAATCAAGAAAGGAGTACGTCAAGGCTGTATATTGTCACCCTGCTTATTTAACTTATATGCAGAATACATCATGAGAAATGCTGGGCTGGAAGAAGCACAAGCTGGAATCAAGATTGCCAGGAGAAATATCGATAACCTTATATATGCAGATGACACCACCCTTATGGCAGAAAGTGAAGAAGAACTAAAGAGCCTCTTGATGAAAGTAAAAGAGGAGAGTGAAAAAGTTGGCTTAAAACTCAACATACAGAAAACAAAGATCATGGCATCTGGTTCCATCACTTCAGGGCAAATTGGGAGGAAACAGTGAGAGACTTTATTTTGGGGGGGCTCCAAAATCACTGCAGATGGTGACTGCAGCCATGAAATTAAAAGATGCTTGCTCCTTGGAAGGAAAGTTATGGCCAACCTAGACAGCATATTAAAAAGCAGAGACATTACTTTGCCAACAAAGTCCATCTAGTCAAAACTGTGGTTTTTCCAGTAGTCATGTATGGATGTGAGAGTTGGACTATAAAGAAAGCTAAGCACCGAAGAATTGATGCTTTTGAACTGTGGTGTTGGAGAAGACTCTTGAGAGACCCTTGGACAGCAAGAAGATCCAACCAGTCCATCCTAAAGGAAATCAGTCCTGAATATTCACTGGAGGGACTGATGTTGAAGCTGAAACTCCAATACTTTGGTCACCTGATGCAAAGAGCTGACTTATTGGAAAAGACCCCAATGCTGGGAAAGATTGAAGGTGGGAGAAGAAGGGGATGACAGAGGATGAGATAGTTGGATGGCATCACTGAATCAGTGGACCTGAGTCTGGGTAAGCTTTGGGAGTTGGTAAAGGACAGGGAAGCCTGGCATGCTGCAGTCCATGGGGTCACAAAGAGTCAGACACGGCAGTGACTGAACTGAACTGAACTGAAGTTTCTCCACGTCACTCGAGAGGAAGTGGGGTCCTCCGATGGGCATGTGTTCACCTTGCCCAGGACAGATCTACAAACACTCCAGCTTAATGATGCAACTCTGAATGCTGTCACCTTGAATTAGTGGAATATGAGGTATATTGATACCGTCCAGGTCCTAGATGGGAGATATACCCAGTCAGCCACAGCAGTAATGCTGCAACCTGTGACCTTGGTTCCCTGACTCTCTCCAAGAATCCTCAAAATGACGACAACAACAAGAACACATCTGGTGGTGGTCAAGGCAGAGAAGGACTGATCAATTCAGAGATACAGTTTGTATACCGTGTTACCACCTTTTTAGCTTGCTTACTCATTTAGACTTTTGAGGAAACTAATGCCGGACTTTATAAATGTTTAACTATGTGGTTGTGTGGTTTCTTGAGTGCATACTGTTCCTTAAAGAACTGGATGTTTGCTATGACCCAAGTAAAATAGAAATTGAAACTAAAGTTGGAAACTCAATTTCAACTAAGGGCATATTCTATAATTCCCATTTTGGCTGTGGCTGAGATGTATAATGGAAAACACAGAGACCTTTCAGAGATGGTGCCAGGGGTCACAGAGAACAAAGGAATAAGGAGCTTTCCCCAGAGATCAGAGTAAGGCTCTAATCAAAAAGCCCTCTAACTCCCAGTGGAGGAGGTCTTGGCCACATCTGCTTAGTGTGATTTCAGAATTACTGGGCTCAGTGACTGCCAGGATCCTCCCATCCTTCCCTTTCTAACTGGTAGTATTTGTGTAGTTACCCTGTTCCTCTCCTACTGTTATATGCTGGGTATGTTGGCAGAAGTGGTTGCAAATAATTTGCATTTTTATTCATCTTTAAGACAAGAGGATCACTTCTGGATCAGACAACTCCATAAAACCTGGAGATCTGAACTTGGACCTGGGTGTAGTGAATACATGAATCTTTGGAGATGGGCTGAGTACATTCTGTGTGTGTTAAGAAGGGAACTGAGATACTTTGGGGAACCACAAGGGTAGACTCTTGCATAAACATCGACTGCTCACCAAATACCACTGTGCTCACACACATTATCCAGCTCCCTTTGACACAGGTGAGGCCACGTGACTTGTTCTGGCCAGTGGGCTGTGAGCAGAAAAGAAGTGTGTTTTCTGTTCTTCCCAGTTGTGCCAATTCCTCACCTGGCCCTTAGGTGACTACACAGAACAGAGCTCTGCTTCTCCCCGACCCCCAAACCCATGTCAACAAAGAAGACACTCTCATGGAAGCCATTGGCAGTGCAGAGTTAATTTGCATTACCTAGCCTATCCTGACTAAAACAAACTCAGAAACTTCAAAACTGGCCTGCATATTAGAGAGTAAAAATAACAGTGACAATCTCTTATGATAATATATTAAGATGTACAGCACAAAGCATACATAAGGAGAGCACATAAAGAGAATGGATTATTCTCATGGCTAAGGAAAATATTTTTACTTTTGCAATTTGATCTTAATCCTTATACATTGCCCAGTCCTTAAGCATCTAATTGTCTAGAAATGTGCTATTTTACCATTGTAATATCATCTTAACATCACTCTTATACATACTGATGTTTCTCTGAGTATTATCCCACCTGCCTGGACTCTCAGACTTCAGTGCACTTCCACATGGATACAGCTTTCGACTGTCACTAGCCAACCAATAGGAAGCCTCTTCCCCTTAACCAAACCTAGACCACAGCAAATCCAACATTAACAGGGTCCTTTAAGACAGTGCTGGTGGCTCAGATGGTAAAGAATCCGCCTGCAATGTGGGCTACCTGGGTTCAATCCCTGGGTTGGGAAGAGACCCTAGAGAAGGAAACAGCTACCCACTCCAGTATTCTGGCCTGGAGAATTCCATGGACAGAGAAGCCTGGCAGTCTACAGTTCATGGGGTCACAAGAAGTCAGACATGACTGAGCAACTTTCACTTCACTTTAAGGCAGTGCATAAATTAGTAACTGATTTGGCAATGTCAGGTATGAGGTCAAGGACCATGAAAGATGCTTATGAGCAGATGAGCAAACTAGACTTGAACCCAGGAGGGCAGGGAGGGATCCTGCAAACAAATATTTAGGCAGCTGAGAAATCTGAGGAGCTGAAAGAGGGTGAGCAGAACGTGCAGTGTATCAGGACAATTTCAATCAGTGCGACTAAAGAAAACAAACCTATCACAGATGCCTCTGATTAGCAGTCATCAAGCGAAAGCTCTGAGCAAAGATAATTTGGATCCTGGAAACAAAAAGATCCAACACAATGAAGACATATCTACTCAGGAAAGGGCAGTTGTTCTTATAAAGAAATTTTAAGTGTAAAATGGTATTATCATAAGCGTATCATAAACACAAGGATAATACCCTTAAGTATAAAGTAAAATGGTACCCTTTCACTGGTACTTTGGGAAGAAGTTAATCTTGTAATATAGTGAATTTGTCTATTCTAATAATAAATAAGGGCTTCCCTGGTAGCTCATTGGTAAAGAATCTGATTGTAATGCAGGAGACCACCTGCCATGCAGGACATGCAGGTTCAACCTCTGGGTAGGAAAGATCCTCTGGAGAAGGAAATGGCAACCCACTCCAGTATTTTTGCCTGGGAAATCCCATGGACAGAGGAGCCTGCTGGGCTATAGTCCATGGGATCACAAAAGAGTCAGACATGACTTAGTGACTAAACAGCAACAATTATAAACAGTTTAAAAAAAAAAACACATTTTTCCCACTCTGATCAGTGCAAGGAAAATTTAAAACTGTTTTTAAAACTTTCAGAATAAAAGACTATAAGGTTTTGTGGTTACTTCGCCCCATCTCTGTGGGCCCTATTACTCAATCAGGCAGGTGTACTATGGCTTTATGATTCAGCCTCTTATAAGTGGGGAGAATTTTCTTCTAAAGATTTCTCAGGAAGGGGAGTACACCCAAACTCACACATATGATTTTGTTTCTACAAATACAAATAAAACTTGGTGAGGTTATCACCAATATCATTCAAAGGTCACAATTGATAGTGAGAAAAAAATAAAAAACCTGAAAGAGAACACCATCTGAGCAAAGGTAGACAAAATCATCTGAAACTTTGAAAAAGTCTTATGTCATAGGCTAACTAAATACTTAGGTCTTGGCTTATATTTACATTAGTGGTTATAAAACAGATGAAAGAAGGAAGAGAAGCAGGATAGTTAACATTAGCATTGCAGAAGAAAAGAAAGTCCAAAAAGCTTTTAAAGAGATCACGATCAAGAAGAAGTGAACAGTATTTGCAAATTAATTAGAGAAAACTTTTTCCTCCTAAAAAGTTTCCATTTGGTGCTAGTTTGCATGTCATGTCCATGATTAACTATACCTTTGAAGATGTCCCTTTGATTGAACTAACATGTGATCAAAACTCAGCAACAACCTCAGATCATTTTGCTGAACTATACCTTTCTGGATAAATTTCTATACAAAATTCATAGCTCTATAAACTTTAAAAGCATATCTGTATGTAGGGGTTATGTCATTCATTCATTTTTCTATTCCTCAAGTATTTATTGAACTTCTGTGACATTCCAGCATGCTTCTAGGTGGTTGGGAAGCAGTGGTGAACAAGACAGACAAATTTTCTACCACATGGTGCTTATATTCTATTGGAAAGAGAGATATTAAACAGAGAAGTAAATGAATGCTATGCCCAGAGTTGGAAGAATTCTGACTATTTTAAATCTCTGTGAAATATATGATTAAAAATATTGCATTAAAATATTTAATGTTTCTTTTTTTTAGTAAATATGAAAACTGTTTAATGGGGTTACTGTATTTGGTATTGCTTCTTTTTAACTTACCATTTTGCAAGCATGTTTCTTTGTCTATAGTAGTGTTCAAAAATACCTTTTTAATAGCTTCAAACATAATAGGCTATATACAAAAATGTGATGCTTTCATTATTTTTGACAGTTTCTGTGATCATAAACTAAATCCTTATCTGCATATCTGATTATATCCCCAGGATAAGGTGCATAAAGTAGAATCATTGGGTCTAAATGTATATATATTTTATGACACAGGGTATGTTTGGAAATAGATTTATAGAAAGGTGGCACTTCCTCATCATTATCTCAACAATATGAGATATTGAGTAGACTTAAACCCTCAGTCAAAATTACACTATTTTAAATTACATATCTGTGTTTATAAGAGAGGTTGATGGAAAAAAAAATAGGTTTATAATGCATTTACCTTTCTTTAGTGAATTCCTTGTCATATGTTTGTCCTCCTTTTTAATCTTAGACTGATAGTGTATTTCTTTTGATATGTGAGTTATTTTATGGATGAAACATACATTTGTTGCAATTTTTTCCAAATGGTCATTTATATTTACTTTATGATGTTTTTACATTCAAAAGTATTCTTATGCGCTCAAACTTATTGCCCTTTTTTCTTTATGATTCCTTCTGTTCCTCTGGTGCTTAGAATGCTTTCTTTATCCTGAAATCAGTAAATATATTTCTTATGTCCTTCCAGCTTTTAAAAAAAATTTTACTTTCTTACTCAGCTCTTTAACCTAGGTGGAATTAATTTGGTACGATGGGACTTTAATTTGAATCTTTTCCAAATCGTTCATTTCTTACCACAATTTGTTAATGAAATAATCCATCCTTTTCCCGATAGGTTTGTGGTACTTTTTCATGTTACATTTATATACACACACAGAGTCTCTTTCAGCGTTTGCATTAATTTGTTTAAAAGGTTCTGTTTTTAAGGTTTTGTGTATGGAAGTGGGTGGGGTGATTAATGGTAAGTACTTTTTGTCCCACATGTTGTAAAATTGCAATAATTCTCCGTATTGTCTTGACGAAACCTCGGGGGAGAGCAACGGTGCGGAGGCATTTAGGACCCAGGGGAAAGCCAAGCTCCGTATAGAAGGACAGAGTCTCGGGCGCACACGCCTCCTACCAAAAATCACAGCCCCTTGGAGCCGGGGCTCTCATTCACAGCTTTCTAGAGAAATCTGAGCCCGAATCTGCCAGAATAGGGGATCTCACCCACTCAGCTCAGCACCGAGGACACCTGCAGAAACACATTACCAAAGCAAGGCTGGGCGGCCGTGTGAAGGTATTTGTTGCCTTTTTTCTTCCTTCTGTATTTGCAGCGCTTCCCCGCCTTTCCCCGCTGCTGCGATGCCATGGCTGCGGCGTTTCAGCACTTCTGTGCGTGGACAGCTCCCACCTGCAATCCCTCCGCACACCATCCCTCTCGCACCCCACTCTCACCGCCTCCGTGGTCCATCTTCCTCCGGGCGCCCGCTCAGCCTGCGCTCCTTACACCATCAGCACCCCCATCTCCACCATCACCGTCATGATCTCCACCATCACCAGCGCCGTAACTACCGTCAACACAACTGTGTCTTGTCACTTAGACAAAGCCGGAGGTCCGCAGGGTAGAGGAAAAGAGCCCAAGTTTTCAGGCATGGAAAGCAAAGTTCAGGTAGACTACAGCCCTGAAAACAAAGAGAGACGCCTGCTTGAGAGAAAGGGAAAGTGAAGACAGGAGAGAGAGCCCTCAGGCAGGGGGACAGATGGGGTACTTGCCAGACACCAGCAGTTAGCCAGCTGCCTTTCAGCAGATTAGGGACTGTTTAGTTCAGGAAATTAACATGGCCTGGGGTATAGTATTATTCTGGTGAAATAGATGTATACACTCAATCCGAGTTTCTGGTTTTCCAATGGAGAACCACCAGGAAGCAGGGTGGGGGTGACTGATGACTCACATTCACCCACATGCTGGTTTTCTTCCTAAGCATTTATGGCAGAAACTCCAGAATTAAGTTTTTTTTTTTTTTACTAAAATGTCTTGTAAAATAGAGACCCCAAAGGTTAACTCTGTGGCTAGAATGAAAATTAAAATGATGATGATGATGATAACCTAACAAATAGGGCTTTTGTTGGAAAGTGTTATTTGTCCAAATGTCTCTTCCTATCTACTTATTTAATTTCAATTTCTGATCTTAAACCTCTTTTTGAAGCAAAGAAGATAGATCCTTTGCCCAAATGGCCAAAGTGGTAATGATATTCAGAGCAGATGGTCTGGCTTTGTTCATCCTAGTCAAGGACCGAGTCGGATTTGAAAGGCGAGATTTTTGTGTGCTTTCTCAGTAATCAGGTGATAACACAATTTTCCTATAATAGTAAAGGGTAATAAATAGACTGAAAAAAATTGAAAAGGCATTTTATGTAACTGTGTTCTACCAGGTTCTGTTTTTAGAGTGCTAAGATTTTCTCTGTCAGCTGAAAGGAAGTTGGGGTCTTCGGATATCTTGAAGGTCCAAACCCAAGTCCTACCTAGCACCTCTTTGATTTAACCGGGTTTATCTGTTTTATAAGAGCCAACAAATCTCAGAAAATAAGTGCCTGATCCTGTCATAAATAAAAAATCTTTTGGTGGGTACTCATTTAATTAGTTATTACTGAACAGTAAAATGTTGGGTTTTTAAAGCAAATTGTTTTTCATAATATCAACATCTTTTTTAAAAATGAGATGGATCATATTTGCATATGGGAATAATATCAGTCACATGTAACAACCAAGTTTAAAGCAGAGCACAGTAAATGTTGATTAAAAATTGCCCCTATACATTTATTCTGTCTCTTTAAAAAGAAAAAGAAGCAAGTCTTTTCTAAATCAGCTTGCTCATCACCAGAGGCACTGTAAAACAAACAAACAAACAAAAAATCCTCAGAAACAAGAATCTATCTGCTGGAAGAAGTTTTGAGGAAAAATTCATACCAAATACTCTTCTTGAATGAGGAATAGTAGTATTTTGTCAAAAGCTGTCTACTGCTGTGAATTAATTCTATCTGTGTCTAAAATGGACTCACTTTTGAACTCAAATGAAGAAAACTAGCAAAAATATCTGGTGAAATGGATTTTAGGGAAGAAGAAAATCTGGTCATCCATTATTGTCCTTAGATTGGTAATATCCACAGTAAACTGGCCCCAAGCAACTAGATTCTTAAAACTCCTTCCCTTCCCTTATCTTTCTGCAAAGAATGGTTCCACTCAGGAAATTTTAAAAAGTGTACATATTGCCAGTTCTAGCTGCTTTGAACAAGAAGCTCAGGCCAGGAATCGACTGTCTTCAATGATACTTCTTCCTGTACCTAATACAATTTCCTGAGGCTGGGGAAATTGCAAAACAATGCTGCTTCAGTGAGATTTACAGGCATCTGTCTTAGAAGTGATGCCTTTCTTTGACTAAATATTATACCGAGTTTATTAATTTTTACGGAGTACCACTATCCTGGCTTCTCCCTTCTTTTCTAGTAAGTGCTACTTTGCTTTTTTTCATATTTTCAATAACAGAACTTTCTCATTTATATGATGGATTTAAAGGTGAACAGAAAACATATTTTCCAGCAAAGTGGCACCATACATTTTGCAGACATGTTCACAGAGAGGTGTATCCTATTAGAGTCATGGAATATAAAGCTGGAAGGGGCTTCAGTTCCCAAAAGGGGGGATCTAGAACTCTTCAGAATGGGTGGTGTCTGCTCATTTCTGCAGGCTTTACAAAGGGACACCTTTGTAGCCTTGAGAAGTCTACTAATGATTTTACATGTTTCTCCAGCAGAGCCATCCTTAGTAAATGGATCCATGCTGACTTGGATATTCTCTGCTTTCCTGTTACACAATGACCCAGATGAGGTAACATAGATAAATGTGTTTACAAAATATGAAATCTGGCCACATGCAGTCAGCTCAGAAATACTCAAGCCAACAGGGATCTTCTCCCCCATTACATTTTTCTCCCAGTTTTGGATTCTTTTCATTATTATTCATTTTATCCAGGTTTTACAGGAATAAGTTTCAGAAGGTTCACAGTATGAATGACTAAAACTAGCCTGTAATGTCAGCCCCAAGTGTTACATTTCTCTAGAGAAAACTGCTTAATTTTCAATCCAAGTTTTTCTTAGCTGAATGGAAGTTTATCTTCTCTGGCTTGAAACTTCATGGATATGGGAATCAACTGGTCACTCTCCTCTCCATAAAACAGCTTTCATTTGTTCAGCTAATAAGTTTACTATTTTTCACTCCATCTGCGGACTTCCACAGCCCTTTAGTATGTTGTCTCTTCCCCTTTATAGACCCATTATCATGTGAAAATGTCTGTGTGCGAGGTTAGTTTTCTACGAGCTTGTCTTCTTCCTGACTTCTGAACCAGTAGGAATGTCCCCATATGTGTTTGAGACGATCCACTTTTGTCTTCTGGACTCTTTTAGTGAAATCCCCGCTTTGTAGATACTGTGCAGACCACTTTCTCCATCTCTTCTCCCTAAGATTGTGCTGTGTGCTGTGCTTACTCGCTCAGTCATGTCCGACTCTTTGCAACCCCATGGAACACAGCCTGCCAGGCTCCTCTGTCCATGGGGATTCTCCAGGCAAGAACACTGGAGTGGGTTGCCATGCCCTCCTCCAGAGGATCTTCCCAACCCAGGGATCCAACCCAGGTATCCCGCATTGCAGGTGGATTCTTTACCATCTGAGCCACCAGGGAAGCCCCTCCCTAAAATTATATCCTGTCAATTCAGTCTGTGTTATTGCTCAAACATCTTACATAAAGTTCCATACCTGTGTATGTGTCAAGTACGTAGTGTATACAGCGTTCATTATTTTGTAGCTCTGGAGGAAATAAGAGGGGATTTGTGGCAGTTGGGAATGCCAATCCCAGGCTCTGTAATTAAAAGGCATCTTGTCTCATGTGTGGGCTCTCCAGGCAGCTCAGCAGTAAAGAATCTACCTGCAAAGCATGAGATGAGTTCAATCCCTGAGTCGGGAAGATCCCCTGGAGAAGGAAAGGGCAACTCATTCCAGTATTCTTGCCTGGGAAATCCCATGCATAGAGGCGCCTGGTGAGGTTGCAAACCCCATGGTTTGTGCCATGGGGTTGCCAACAGCTGGACATGACCAAGCACGCCCACACACCACAAACAGCCACTACTTCAGTGAAAAACTTTTCTGTCTAACACAATAAAGAGGCTGAAAAACTTTATTCCTTCTTTACATGGTGTCTTTCCCTTTAACTCCTTGTATCACTTGCTCCAAGGCAAACTAAAAGGATAACAATTTTATAGGTTGTCCTAGAACAGGACACCATCTTTTGTGAAGCATGTTCACTTCATCTGAGTCCCAGTCTATTCTACTTCTGCTCCAGCATCTATTTTGGGTAAAAGTTCAGGATACAGAGTCAAACCCGACTGAGCAACTTTCACTTTCACTTCTCAGCATCTCTACTCTGATAGAACTCATTCCCATTGACTTTTATTCATTCTTAAGAGCAAGACCAAATGGGACATATGACTGTGTGCTTAGTTGCTACTTTAAAGGGAGCCAAGAGAGTCTATATAAGGAATACTTATGTGGCAAGGGTAAGCCCTGGGGTAGGACTGAGCTAAAGGTGATAGAAAGTTGACCATAAGCCAGGGGCTAAATTCTAGCCATACTACACTTTCAGATGATTAAAGGTCTCCCCTTTATCCTTCCAGATGACTTGCCTGCCCCTGGTACAGATAGCTCTTTTATGCAAGTTGGTGAATGTTTGATAGAGAGTCAATGGACTGGTGTCCAATTTATTACTCACAGGGCTTGTGTTCCTTTGCCATTACTTATGCAGACAAGTCCTACAAGCACTAATGTGTGTGTTAGTCTTTCAGTCATGTCTGACTATTTGTGACCCTGTGAACTGTAGTCTGCCAGGCTCCTCTGTCCATGGAATTCTCCAAGCAAGAATACTGGAGTGGGTTGCCATTCCCTTCTCTAGGGGATCTTCCCAACTCAGGGATAGAACCAAGGTCTCCTGCATTGCAGGCAGATTCTTTACCATCTGAACCACTAGGGAACCCTAATGGTCAGTCTGAAATTCATCATTTGGAAATAAGACCCCCTTGGTCAACATCATCAAATGTTGTAATCAACCAACCTCCGAGATTTAAATATAGGCTCCAGTGGCAGTAAGGAAGCATATTATCTTTCAGGAAAGATTTCAAATAGAATTGTACTTGAAAAAAGATTTTTGCTCACTGTGACTTTTAATTTTGGTTTTGATCTATCAGCCAGATCTATTTTTATGTCATTCAGTGTAAAAATTCCTTTTAGCATTCCTAGGGGGAAATGCATATTCCATGAAAAAAGTAGAAGTGAGAATTTAGAAAGGTGAAGAGCCATAAGTGTTCACCTAATTCAATACATATTAAAAATTCTGAAACATGTCTTTCACATTTATTAATGGCTGAGGTAGTTATTAGACTTTCAAGTGGAAAGTTTTTATCACTGAGGTTCATTCTTCATCTTTTTCTTAGAAGAGAAACTCACGAAACAAATATAGGTATAGTTTCTAACTTTACATTTGTACTAATTTAAATCTATGTGTACTTAAAATTGTTCTTTGTATTACCTAGATCATATAGAAGCAATAGATATTTAATGTATTGTTCATTATTATTGATGTTCTCATATTTCAAATAATATTTAGAATTTATAGATTTCATCTTTCTGGTCATGACAATAGCATACTGTTTCTTCCTGAATTTGGCCAATTGTGGTCAAATTCCCACATTCTTCCCAATTTGGCCACATCCCTTAATCGTTCTTCCTGAGGATTGATGGGGTGTAGGTCTGTGCCTATTGTGCGAATGAACCTGAGAGCATTAGCACCCAAGCTGGTATAGAAAAAGCACCTTTTCTGAGTCAGGGTTGGACAGTGAACAGAAAATGATCTTCAAGTCAGGAAGACTTGGGTGAGTCTTTGTTCTTCCATCTATACTTACTCTATCTAAATCTCAGATTTACCCTTTTATCTGATGAGTAATAATCTAGGTTTAAAGGTTGGTGTGGAGATTAGACCACATAATATCAAAGTCCAAGGTATGTAACAAATAGTCAACAAATGTTTGTTTTTTCCCTCAGTTTTAACACTAGCTCATTGTCTGACTTAATGCCTGGTGTTAGGTGTTCTAGGCTCAGTATCTTTTTATTATCTTGGACACGCTAAAAGTGTGGTATCAACAAGAATATTTCAGTAAATGTAAACCAGAGCTTTTCATTTTCAAAGCACTTTTACCTATATCATTTCACATGGTTCTCAGAATCTCCCAGGGAATTATCTTTATTCCACGTATTGCAGGATCATTGTAATGATGAAAAAAGATCAGTGATGTAAAATGCTTTGAAATAATACTTATGCATATGTACATATTTTTAGATAAGACATGGTTATTATTATTCTGATTGTTTCTACTATATTTAATGTACGTTTCTAAAGATAATGAAATAAGTGGGAATAATAGATTATAAAGTAACTGAAATAGATTTTATTTGAATTATTATACTTTCTGAAATGATTTTCCACCTAGATTCCTTGGTGCATAAAGACTAGGGTATGTGTTTACAAGTGTGTTTATGGGCAAATACATTTTCTTAAACTGAATTCTGTATGAGGAAATATACAGATATATTTTTTTTCTAATGGAAATTTGAGATGCAGTATAAATCTGGAATCTATGGATGCCATAATTTAAAATATCATCATATGGAGACTCTTCTTTTCTCCTCCTCATACAAAAATACCACTATTTGAATTTCTAGCTTGTTAGAAAAAGCATGGATTAGAAATGGAAGTTAACTCCTACCATGGGCTCCTCAGAGACTGTACTGAGTTACTTTTCATGTTTCTGGAACAATCTCTAAACAAAAGAATCATTTAGGACCCAACCAGAAGTGGAAGAGGAGTTTCTGAGGCTCACAGGAACCCACCAAAAGTGTCCCTTTGGGGTTATCAAGCACATTTCAATACCCGGGCCATGCTTGGGAGTCTACTAGGCACGCCAACATATCAGTCCTTCAAACAGAGTGTCAAGGCTTCTGACTTGTCATTCCCAGTGTCAAGCCCTAGGAACATACATGAAGAAAGCAAAAATCAGTGATGGCTTGAAAAGTCACAGATAGCTAGATTTTAAATAGTCCATCTGCCAATGAAATATGAGGACAAGATGGTAACCGCACATTTGTAAAGTTGGATGCTAGGCTACCTAAAACTGTCTGTTAACCCCATAGGCACATTTAAGCTTATAGAAGAGTAAGGCTGGAAGGAATTTCAGGAAAGGAGAGCAAGGTTCTGAGAGGGACGGTAACTAGCTGAAGGTGACATAGGTCTTAAGTAGTAAATATTAGAACCTCTCTGCTATATGTAAGGATAGAAGAGCACCATAGTAAGGAACATGGGATTTTAGAAATATAAGCTTAAACCCAGTTCTGCTTCTTGGTAACTGTGTATCTCTAGGAAGGTCATTTACCATCTTCTGTGCCTATTTCCTCATCTGAAAAATGGGGACAATAGTATACTCATTTCATAGAATTGAACTAGTAAATTCCCAGGTAGCATTAGTGGTAAAGAACGTGCCTGCCAATGCAGGAGACATAAGAGACGTGGGTTCCATGGATCCTTGTGTTGGGACGATCCCCTGGAGGAGGAAACACAACCCACCCCAGTATTCTTGCCTGGAGAACTGCATGGACAGAGGAGCCTGATGGGCTAGAGTCCATGGGGTGGCAAAAAGTTGGACACGACAGAAGCGACTTAGCAGACAGCACAAGAATTAAATAATACACCATGTAAAAAATTAGAGTATGCAAGTGCCTGGGACATAACAAACACAGTGATAGTAAATACCAAATTAAAGCAACTCTTATTATACCACCAGGACAGAAACCACTCTGACTTCTTCAGGTGATATCAAGTCCAATGTGTTCTTTATACTTGTTTGACCAATTCAGAAACATTGAATGAGAACCATATCCTTCGTGTGAACAAAAAATATCACAATTAAAAATGCTATATTTGAAGAACATTCTTGTATAGCATAGTATTTTTAGTGCCTTAAATATTATTGATGGAAGCTATTATTTAAGTAGAAGTCTATTCAGATTTCTGAAATGAAGGGTTTGACTTTAATGGAAAATGTCTATTTCATCCTAAGCATGAAAACTGGTGACCCTGGCTTGGGCACTCTCTCCAGCAACTCTCACTGTATGCTGAGCACAGAATAAAGATATAGAGTGAAGCAAATTTATTTCAGAGATTATAGATCGGAGGCATAACTATGTGTGGATGTGGGCCGTGAAAAATGCAGCTTCAACTCTCCCCCTGAACCCATTGTAATTTATCTTGGAAACGTTGTTGAGTTCCCTGAACTGTAAGGTAAGGAAGTTGCTCCCAGCAGCTTCAAATATTCTGTCAGGGACCAGCCTTTGCTATGCCTTGTACTCTGAGCACATTGTGCCAAGGTTGGAACCCTGAACCTCACCCAGAATGCTTCAAAGAGGCAAAGATCTGAAGCACAATGTGCCTAGGCTAACTTCTAGGAACAAATTACTTTGTATATAAGGAGGGAAATGAAGGCAGCTGCAACACATTTAAGGAAAACATTCCTAGAGGTACTGAAACAGAAGGGGAAACCACTCATTCACTCAGTGAACCAACATTGTGACTACTTTATGTATTTGTCCTATATGGATGTACACATACGGCACCTACTTAGTGCAGGCACTGTCCCAGACACTGAGGATAAGCAATGAACACAGTGAAGAGTCTCTGCACAGGGCACAAACCCTCTGTGTCAGAGACTGTGCTGGGGAAACACAAATGAGTAAGATCAGGTAATCAAGGAGATTCTGAGTGAGGAGTTCAGAGTAAGGAGGGAGAGGGGAAACTGATGATAAAATGTCATTTTGGTAAGGGTGAGGGGACTACACCTGACCTCTGAAGATGAGAGAGAGTTCCTAGGTGGTGACTCCTTCAGTGATGACTCCTTAAGGGTAAGAGGAGTTAGTCAGTGGTTGTTCTAGACAGAGGGAGCATCTTTTTCCAAGGCCCAGGGTTGAGAGAAGAGACCACAAGTGTCTTGGTGTGGCAGCATGGATGGGAGTGGATCTGGGGACACAGATGGGGGCCAGAGTCTCGGAAACCAGGTCCACATCACAGGGTTTTATATTCATCCTGGAACAACTGGAAGCTATTGATTGATGTTGATCAAGGAGTGACATGGGGGGCTGGGATGAATTGGGAGATTGAGATTGACATATGTACACTATCGATACTATGTCTAAAATAGATAACTCATGAGAACCTACTATACAGCTCAGGGAACCCTACTCAGTGCTCTGCTGCTGCTGCTGCTAAGTCGCTTCAGTCGTGTCTGACTCTGTGTGACCCCATAGACGGCAGCCCACCTGGCTCCCCCGTCCCTGGGATTCTCCAGGCAAGAACAGTGGAGTGGGTTGCCATTTCCTTCTCCAATGCATGAAAGTGAAAAATGAAAGTGAAGTCGCTCAGTCGTGTCCGACTCTTAGCGACCCCACCGACTGCAGCCCACCAGGCTCCTCTGTCCATGGTATTTTCCAGGCAAGAGTACTGGAGTGGGGTGCCATTGGCTTCTCAGTGCTCTGGAGTGACCTAAATGAGAAGGAAATCCAAAAAAGGGGGGATATATGAATACATAGAGCTGATTGACTTTGCTATACAGTAGAAAAGTAACACAACTTTGTAAAGCAGCTATACTTCAGTAAAAATTAATTTTAAAAAAGGAGTCACATGAGAAGATTTAACTATTAATACAAAGAATGGACAAGGGAAAGTCAAGGTTGGCAGCAAGGATACCATCAAGAGGATATTTCAGGATTAAACAGATGAGTGGTGATGTGGTCTAAACAAAGACCATGAAAATGGATGGAAAGAACTGGGAAGATCTGAGAAATATTATGGAAGTGATTGCCTGAATGTGGGCAGTAAGGGAGGGGATGGAATAATAGTTGACGCCCAGGCTTCCAGCGTGGGAAATGACACAGATGATGTCAGTCAGTAAGAGGAGGAGGTGGAAGAGCAGATTCAGGATGAGGAACTATGATGAATTCAGATTTGAACATATTGAGTGTGTGGGGCCTAGGGGACATCTAAGTGGGGGTGTTCAGTAAGTAGCTGGATATATAAGTACACCTGAGCATCAGGAGAGAGCTATGGACTGAAGTCACCCACATGTAGGTGGTTAAATCATGGTTGGACCCCGGAAAATAATACATAGAAGTGGTGAGCACATACGAAGATGGAGCAGGAATGGACAGAGATGGGGAGAAAAATAGGGTACATGGAATTACAGAAAAGAGTGGGAAAATAGTTTTAAGAAGTCATCAACATCAAATGCTAATGGGGTCATGCATACATAAATGGGTGCTGAAATTTGTCCCCTGGTAGTAGCGACAGAAAGGTCATGCACTAGTAGAGGGATCATTTGGGTTTGCTCGGCACTGTCCCCGGTTCTGCTTGTTGTCCCAGTATCATTGTTATTAGCGCCTCCTGGTGTCTACATTTGGATAATAAACTATATGATCATCTCAGCCACCGGTTGGTGAGAGTCAAGGTAGATTGCGGTGGGTATGCTGTGTGCTTAGTCGCTCAGTCATGTCCAACTCTGTGCAACTCCATGGATTGTAGCCTGCTAGGATCTCTGTCCATGGGGATTTTCCAGGAAAGAATACTGGAGTGGGTTGCCATTTCCTCCTCCAGGGGATCTTCCCAAACCAGGGATCAAACCCAGGTCTCCCGCATTGCAGGTGGATTCAATACCGTCTGAGCCACCAGGGAAGCACACAGTAGGTATCGAGGTGAATTTGAAGAAGTGAAGTTGCTAAGTTGTGTCCAACTCTTTGTGACCCCACGGACTGTAGCCTACCAGGCTCCTCCATCCATGGGATTTTCCAGGCAAGAATATTGGAGTGGGTTTCCATTTCCTTCTCCAGGAGATCTTCCTGACCCAGGGACTGAACCTGGGTCTCCCACATTGTAGGCAGACACTTTACCGTCTGAGCCACCAGGGAAGTCCAGGGAAGAATTTGAAGAAGGAGACATCAAACAAGGGAACTATTTGAAAGAGTGTGGTGAGGTTGTTAAAGAGGGAATTTTAACATCAGATGGACATTGAACTAGATGGATTTTAAACATTCTTCCAATCCTGGGACTAGTTCATAGAGAACTATATTCCTTTACTATCTTCAGTTTTGGAATCAGTGAGAATAAGGACTTTGTTATACTTATTTTCTCACTTTCAGAGCTAAATGGTACTTTTTACAAATTACTTTGCAAAGCCAACATTTTATAAATAAAACTTTACTATTCTACATTCATTCTTGAAAATGAATACTAATTATCTGAACCCATTTTCATCTATCACAAAGGCAATATAAAGCAGAAATGTGTGAAGTGATTATCTCCCTATAGAAATAATCTCCCTACAGCTAGTCCTAAATTAAGTTGAAAGAATCATTTTATCTTTAAAATTATTTTATATGATAAAGTGTTAATAATTATGTTGTAAGTAAATGCTCTGCCTCTTATTGCAAATATTGTTTGATCTAGGAAAGCTAGGGGAAAAAAATACACACCTCCAAGTTTTTTTAAAACTAATATGTCTTCTGATTTTTGGTACTTCTAGGTTAGACCAAACTGATGTCTGAGAGAGCTTAAACATATTTAAAATGAGAAAGATGCAAATAATATGAGCATTTGTCTGTATACCATTTAGGTAGAAAAACCTGAGGGGCTTAAAACAATCATTAAGTATGCTAATCCCTAGTTGCATCCATGTTGCTACCAACAGCATTAATTTCATTCTTTCTTATCAGTTCAGTTCAGTTTTTCAGTTGTGTCTGACTCTTTGCGACCCCATGGACTGCAGCACGCCAGGCTTCCCTGTCCATCACCAGCTCCCAGAGCCTACTCAAACTCATATCCATCGTGTTGGTGATGCCATCCAACCATCTCATCCTCTGTCATCCCCTTCTTCTCCCACCTTCAGTTGTTCTCAGCATCAGGGTCTTTTCAAATGAGTCAGTTCTTTGCATCAGGTGGACAAAGTATTGGAGTTTCAGCTTCAACATCAGTCCTTCCAATGAATATTCAGGACTGATTTCCTTTAGGATTGACTGGTTGGAACTTCTTGCTGTCCAAAGGACTCTCAAGAATCTTCTCCAACACCACGGTTCAAAAGCATCAATTCCTTGGCGCTCAGCTTTCTTTATAGTCCAACTCTCACATCCATATATGACTACTGGAAAAACCATAGCTTTGACTAGACAGACTTTTGTTGCCAAAGTAATGTCTCTGCTTTTTAATATACTGTCTAAGTTGGTCATAGCTTTTCTTCCAAGGAGCAAGCGTCTTTTAATTTCATCGCTGCAATCACTATCTGCAGTGATTCTGAAGCCCCCCAAAAAAGGTCTTTCACTGTTTCCATTGTTTCCCCATCTATTTGCCATGAAGTGATGGGACCAGATGCCATGATCTCAGTTTTCTGAATGTTGAGTTTTAAGCCAACTTTTTCATTTTCCTCTTTCACTTTCATCAAGAGGCTCTTTAGTTCCCCTTCACTTTCTGCCATAAGGGTGGTGTCATCTGCGTATCTGAAGTTATTGATATTTCTCCCAGCAATCTTGTTTCCAGCTTGTGCTTCATCCAACCTGGCATTTCACAAATGTACTCTGCATAGAAGTTAAATAAGCAGGGTGACAATATACAGCCTTGACGTACTCCTTTCCCGATTTGGAACCAATTTGCTGTTCCATGTCCATTTCTAACTGTTGCTTCTTGACCTGCATACAGATTTCTTAACAGGCAGGTCAGGTGGTCTGGTATCCCTTCTCGTTAAGAATTTTCCACAGTTCTTTGTGATACACATAATCATAGGCTTTGGTGTAGTCAATAAAGCAAAAGTAGATGTTTTTCTGGAACTCTCTTGCTTTCTCCATGATCCAGCAGATGTTGGCAGTTTGATCTCTGGTTCTTCGGACTTTTTGAAATCCAGCTTGAACATCTGGAAGCTCACGGTTCTTTTTTATGACCGAGTAGTATTCAGTTTTGTGTATGTACCACATCTTTTTCCCATTCATTTGTCAATGGGCATTTAGATTGTTTCCATGTCGTGGCTACTGTGAAAAGTGCTGCTGTGAACATGTATCTTTTTGAATTATAGTTGTGTCTGGTTATATGCCTAGGATTGGGATTGCAGGTCAGAAAGGGAAAGACAAATACCATATGATGTCACTTAGGTGTGAAATCTAAAATATGACAGAAATGAACCTATCTGTGAAATAGAAATAGAGTCAGACATAGAAAGCAGACTGGTGGTTGCCAAGGGAGAGGAGGGTGGGAGAGGGCTGGATTGGGAGTTTGGGATTAGCAGATGCAAACTGTCATATATAGAATGGGAAAAAAAAAAAAAAACAGGGTCCTTCTGTATAGCACAGGAAACTATATTCAATATCCTGTGATAAACCATAATGGAAAAGAATATGAAAAAGAATAACTGAGTCACTTTGCTGTATAACAGTAATTAACACAGCATTGCAATTCAACTATACTTCAATTAAAAATAAATTAAAAATAAAGACATTTCACCAAGGGAAAAATGAAACAAAGAACTTAATCATTATCATAAGTAAAGTAATATCTTAGGATAACAGAAAAGTTATACCAAAAAATGACCTTGAAGTCCATACGGATATTGGGCCAGGAAAGAAGACAACTAAGAGTTCCAAGACCTTTTGTCCTCAGCAGAAGAGTGAGACTGCTGGGAAATGTCTTCACATGAGCCTCTCTCTCACTGCTGTTGAATTTGATTATCGAAGGTCAAGCTTCCAGCCATAAGCCTGTCCTTCTCTCCCTGCTCCAGTTCATTTAGTTCAGTTTGAGTAATTAGGTACCATGAGGTTACAATAGGGTGACTTTTAAAAGCCCCCTTTCACTGTTAAGCTGCAAATACCTTTAAAAAAGGGGGTATTTCTGTGAAAGAAACTGAGAAAAGAAACTAATGGAGGCCCTAATGTCTCTGATTGAATGCCTGTGAACGGCCCCATAAAACAGGCTGCAACAGAGGAGGATTTTTCTCTTTTCTTGGGTAACTCATTAAAAAAGCAAGCTATTCCTAGTCTGACTGTAGACTGTTAATTAGTCGTTATCATTTAAAACTTCCTAAACGTATTGCAAAGACTTGCATATTACACACTGAAAAGTGAAAGCGAAAGGCACTCAGTCGTGTCCGACCCTTTGCAACCCATGGACTATACAGTCCATGGAATTCTCCAGGCCAGAATACTGGAGTGGTACCCTTTCCCTTCTCCCAACGCAGGCATCAAACCCAGATCTCCCACATTGCAGGAGGGTTCTTTACCAGCTGAGCCATAAGGGAAGCCCAAGAATACTTGGTGTGGGTAGCCTATCTCTTCTCCAGCAGATCTTCCTGACCCAGGAATCGAACTGGGATTTCTTGCACTGCAGGCAGATTCTTTACCAACTGAACTATCAGGGAAGCCCATTACACACTGAAGGTGTGAATAATGAAATTATGCCAAAGACCCTATTTTAAATAATATATACCCTTTATTCTTCTAATCAGCTCTACAGCATAATATACTGCTTTTCTGAGTTCCAGGTCATTTGCCCAGACCTTCTTTGTATCATCTATTTGTCTCTCTTGTGTGTATTTGTTTTGCAGTAAGCAATGGCCTTGGTTTGGCTTCTCTTCTGGCTGGCCACCACCACATAGAATCTGAATGTCCAACCATTTTCCAGGAACAGAAAGAAGAGCCTCTGCTTGTCTGTTTCAGTGGCAGCTTGGTGGTAAAAAGACTGTTGAATGGGCCACGATTTCAGCAGACCATCACGTGAATGGGACCAGTCTCTTTTCTTCCCAAACATCAGAAATTAAGCACTTCGAAAGGAGATTCAGCCAAGATGACCCATTTACAGGCTGGACTCAGCCCAGAGACTATAGAGAAAGCACGCCTGGAACTGAATGAAAACCCAGACGTTTTACACCAGGATATCCAGCAAGTCAGAGACATGATCATCACCAGGCCTGACATCGGATTCTTACGCACAGATGATGCCTTCATCCTGAGGTTTCTCCGAGCCAGGAAGTTTCACCAAGCAGATGCCTTCAGACTCCTGGCCCAGTACTTCCAGTACCGCCAGCTAAACCTGGACATGTTCAAAAACTTCAAGGCCGATGATCCTGGCATTAAGAGGGCTCTCATCGATGGGTTCCCTGGAGTGTTGGAAAACCGTGATCACTATGGCAGGAAGATTCTTCTGCTGTTCGCAGCCAATTGGGATCAGAGTAGGTAAATGTAGATAGTGTCTTTATTTGGTTCCTCTGTTTCATAAGCATTGTCACTGCATGTTTGGGGCTATAAGACTTTATGGATAATGGGCTCTTGTTTAAACATATATATTCTCTACATCCAGGCTTCCCAGATGGCACCAGTGGTAAAGAACCTGCCTGCTGATGCAGGAAACATTAACATATGTGGGTTTGATCCATGGGTCAGGAAGAACCCCTGGAAGAGGGCATGGCAACCCATTCCAGTATTCTTGCCTGGAGAATCCCACAGACAGCAGAGCCTGTCGGGCTACAGTCCATAGGGTCGCACAGAGTCAGGCATGACTGAAGCTACTTAGCATGCACGCATGCACTCATTATCTTCATCCACAAAGAAAATTTCAAGGCCAAGGGTCTTTCACTGCCATCAGAAGGTGATTCCAGATCCACAGCAATGTTTTGGAACACAAGTTAGAATTATAGAGACCTCAGAAGTTATTTTATTCATCAAAGGGGGTCATATATTTTCATAAAACTGGAATCTGGTCTTTTAGAAGATCCATATATTCTGTCTTTTATGTTCTCATCTTTAACAATAACAAAAGTGGATGCAGTAGATGGCTTTAAATCAAGTATTTTCAACACATGAAATAATTCCTTGGATCCTGTCCATGAGTTTAATATCTGACATTTTTTTCTGCATGCCAGACCTTTCCATCCAAATGCCTTCGAGCATTTCTCCTGAAAGTCCCATAAAGAACTATAAATTCAACACGTCCCAAACTGCGTGCATCATCTTTCCCGCTCTTCCATCCGTCCAGTCTCTTGAGCCAGAAATCTGAGTGTCTCTCTGGACCACTCCCTGCCATTGCTCCTCACATTTCATTAATTGCTGGGTCCTGCTCCTTTCTTTTTAAAACCCGCTCAAGTCTCTTGTTTTTAGTGGGTCCTGTGGCTACTGCCCTAGTGTAAGTTCTCGTTTCTCACCTGCATCACTCAGACAGCCTTCTGACAGGCTCCGTGCCTCTGGTCCAGTCTCTTCTGAGCCATTCTAGTCTTTAAAATCGTCAGAGTAACCCTCCACAAATTCCTCTATGTCTCTCCTCTCATTAAAATTCTTCAATGACCTGCAAGTTCTCAAAGTAAAATAAAGCCCTTTACAATTCACCTTCTTCATCTCCTGCTCTGCTTCACCCTCTGCTCTTTTTCATGGTCTCCGGTCCAGCTGGTTGGAAGTGTAAGCTTTGCCTTAAATACTAGTAATTGTGTTTTTGACATGTCTCCAAGCCTCTGGACTCACTCCACCAGAGACTTAAAGGAGGGGTCAACATTTCGTATGCCAAATCCAACCAACTTGGACATAACCTGCCCACTGTCTCATACCTATCTCTAGTGTTCTTCGGGAAGGTAGTCTTCATCAACGTCCCCATCCCAACCCTGTTTCAGTGAGGTGTCTTCCTCTGCTCATGTATTTCCACTCAAGTATTTACAACAGCAGTTTAAGAACCACTGTTATTATAGCTGATATTTTTGAACACATATAATCTCATTTAATCCACCCAAGAACTTTTCATGATGGTATTCCTATGATCCCAATTTTACATTTGATGATGCAGGGTTTTGCAAAGTTAAGCAACTCATTCAGTGTCACACAACTAGTGAGATACAGAATGGGGGTTGACTTGAGAGTGAGTTCTCTTATCTTGGCTTTATTATAATTGCAGGCCTATGTGTGTGTTCTTTCTTACCCCTCATCCCAAGACTGCAGTTTCCTTGAGGGCAACAGACTGCACCTTTTTCATGTTTATCTCTTGGGCACATAGTCCAATAGGCAATAAATGTTGAATTAAAAAGAATGTATGGACTAATCTCCAAAACTTTGCCTGTGACTTGAGCTCTCACAGGGGTATCATACTGAAATTATGGTACTTGGGGAAACACAGGTTTAACTTTCAAAATATACCAAAGAGCCCCTCATCCAAATATAATTAAAAGAAATTTCTAGGGTGCTGTTTAGTGCCTCATATGACTAGGCCTCACCCTAAAGATGATTAGTGTAGGACACCTTTAGCGACCCCACCGACTGTTTTCTGGTTGGAAAATTGGAATAGGGCAATCTAGATGGTGAAGGACAGGGAAACCTGGCATTCTGCAGTCCACGGGGTTGCAGAGTCAGACACGACTGAGTGACTAAACAACAACAAACCCTGAAAAGGTATCGGAATGTTTTACTACTATCAGTCTATATATAGACTCTTCAGATCTGCACCGCAGCCCAGGACGCCCTGCTGTGTCTCTGCTCTGTTATCCCATAAGCGTTAAGGATGAGCCTCTCATTACAGTGTTCTTCTACCGATGAGAAAGATTTCCAGGACTTCTTTTTTTTCCATATGCTAACTTGCCATCTGTATGTATTTTATTGTGAAGGATCTGTTAATGAACTTGGTCCATTTTTTTTCTTTTAAATTGATGAACCTATTTGCAGGGCAGCAATAGAGATGAAGATGTAGAGAACAGACTTGTGGGCACAGCAGAGGAAGGAGAGGGTGGGACAAATTGGGAAGTTGGGATTGGCATGTATACACCACCATGTGTAATGATAGCTAGCGGGAAGCTGCTGTATAACACAGGGAGCCCAGCCGGATGTCTGCAACAACCTAGTGGGGTGGGAGGCAGGTGGGGGTGGGAGGGAGGCTTAAGAGGGAGCAGACATATGTATACTCATGGCTAATTCGTGTTGTCATATGTCAGAAACCGACACAACATTGTAAAGCAATTATCTTCCAATTAAAGATTTCCAGGTCTTCACATTCACCCATGCATCATTCACTTGACAAACATTTGATGAGTGTAGACTTGGTGCCAGAGTGTGTGCTAAGTCACTGAGGACATGATGAAAATACATGTCCCTCCCAGCAAACAGTGCTTTGGGCACCCACTGTCCGGTAATGATGCAAACACAAGGACGGCTGACCCCTACCATGGGAGAATTCCTTCTGAGACATAAGCCATCCACAGTGGACAGGGGCCCTAGTTTAACCAGCAGGAACAGCTGTCGTCTTGGAAAGGACTCACGAACACTTTGGATTTTGAAACAGTAAAATCTGATGACTCTGGAGAATGATCGTGCTGACTTCATCGGTGCCTAGTTGTCATACGTGTTCAAGAACTTCCGTCTGCTAAGACACGTGACACACAGAACACCAGTAAACACTGATTTACACATGAAGAGACATCACCATATAGTATCTTGTTTTCTGTTAGTCTTTGGTCTGAAAATATCTCCAAATGTGCTGTTAAGAAGCAAGAAGAAACAAGTCTCCAAGGGAATCATTCAAATCTTTATGATTATGATAACCTCAAACGAGGTACTTCATGTCTCTTCTCCTCAGTTTCCTCAGGTGTAAGATGAAGAGCGTGAACTAGGTAATCTCTGAAACACCTTCTATCTCTAATGGGTCATGAATGTGAAGCTCATTCACCCTGATCCTATGGATGGAGAGGGATTTTAAAATCCACTCTATAGGCTTCTGATTCACTAGGTTCTTTGAAGTAATCTCTCTCTCACACACACACACACGTACACACATACACACTCTTACTTCCACCCCTCCTCTCTTCCTCCACCAAAGGCTGGGTCTACTTGAAGCAGCTTTATTTTTAATTTCATACTGGAGTATAGCTGATTAACAATGTTGTGATAGTTTCAGGCATATAGCAAAGGGACTCAGCCATACATATACGTGTATCCATTATCACTCCCCTCCTATCCAGGCGAGAGGCAGTTTTTTTTAATTGTAGAATACTGTTTCTTCCAAACCATTTTGGCTTTAACAAGAAGGTGAAAGGTTAAGGCTATCCCAGTGACAGCCACAGATGATCAGAAGCAAACAAACCTCAGTCTGAACAACAATACTGTCATGTGATTTACTGGTTATATGACCCAGGCTGGACAAGTAACCTCTCTGTTTTCTGACTCTGTTTTCTCACCTGGAAGGTGGGGATGATAGTTCAGTTCAGTTCAGTCACTCAGTCATGTCCGACTCTTTGCGACCTCATGAATTGCAGCACGCCAGGCCTCCCTGTCCATTACCAACTCCCGGAGTTCACTCATACTCACGTCCATCGAGTCAGTGATGCCATCCAGCCATCTCATCTTCTGTCGTCCCCTTCTCCTCTTGCCCCCAATCCCTCCCAGCATCAGAGTCTTTTCCAGTGAGTCAACTCTTCTCATGAGGTGGCCAAAGTACTGGAGTTTCAGCTTTAGCATCATTCCCTCCAAAGAAATCCCAGGGCTGATCTCCTTTAGAATGGACTGGTTGGATCTCCTTGCAGTCCAAGGGACTCTCGAGTCTTCTCCAACATCACAGTTGAAAAGCATCAGTTCTTTGGCACTCAGCTTTCTTCACAGTCCAACTCTCACATCCACACATGACCACTGGAAAAACCATAGTCTTGACTAGACGGACCTTTGTTGGCTGACAGAATGTGATCCACTGGAGAAGGGAATGGCAAACCATTTCTCAAGGCAAGTATTCTTGCCTTGAGAACCCCATGAACAGTATGAAAAGGCAAAATGATAGGGGATGATAATCAAGGTTATTTAATAATGTAGCTGAGAAGAGTGAATGAAATAATGCATTTAAGGTACACATCTCGTTGCATGGTACATGGTAAACATGCAGTAATACTTAAAGTATTAACATGAATACTGGCTTATATAATGGGCTTATAGTAGTCAGTGGTAAAGAATCCACCTGCCAGTGCAAGAGACTCAGTTTCAATCCCTGGGTCAGGAAGATCCCCTGGAGGAGGAAATGGCAACCCACTCCAGTATGCTTGCCTGGGAAATCCCATGGACAGAGAAGCTACAGTCCATGGGGCTGCAAAGAGTTGGACATGACTTGGCAACTAAACAACCGCAACAAATAAAAATAATATAGCACAGATGGTAAATAAATTGAAACCAGAGACAAGAGTATGATATTTGAAGATGGAAGTGGGCTGATGAGTCTATCTGCTCCTTTCTGTCCTCAGCACTTGTCAGCTTTCTCTCCAGACATGTTCCCCATCACACAGACCTAGCCTAACTGAGCCCCGGAGGCCTGAAGAGTTGGTGTAGTTTTGCAAAATGATTACTTGACTTTCTCGGGGAGCCTGAGACAACTGGAAAGCCATTTGAATGTCTCATATGAAAAGTGTACTGAGATTAAAACTGTTATTAATATTTATTAAAACTATGTAAATGTCATTCATCTAGACCCCAGACAGCCTGAGCGAGAGCACAGACTGGTGAGTGACGGGGAGTGCTGTCCACCAGGGGCACGTGGAGAGCTAAGTATGCACACAGAGGCCCAGAGTCTCTGGGCTCCCAGCGCATCCACCAGCCTCCTCCAGAAATGGGGTCTTGGCAGGAGCTTCTAGACTTCTGTCTTTTCTGAGGCAGCCAGGCTGAATGGAAATGAGCCAGATTAAATCAGCACCCACCTACTCATTTGGGCTTCCCAGGTAGTGTAGTGGTAAAGAATTCGCCTGCCTATCCCAGAGATACAAGAGATGTGGGTTCCATCCCTGGGTCAGGAAGATCTCCTGGGGGAAATGGCAACCCACTCCAGTATTCTTGCCTGGAGAATCCCATGGACGGAGGAGCCTGGCAGGCTACAGACCATGGGGTCGCAAAGAGTTGGACACGACGCACCAGGTTGAACTACCCACTAATTCATGGAAGGAAGCCGGCACCTCCAGGGTCAGCAGAGTGTACATTTCAGCTCACTGGTCCAGTGTGTAACAGAAGTCTCGGGGCCACTCTTGCTCAATGAGCCTTTTGATCTTTCTCACCTAAACTCCCATCAGCATCGGCAAGAATTCACAGCTTTTCCCTTAAGGGCTGATAAAAAGAAATCTCCATCTTGTTTCTGAGTTGCACTTGCATGGGTGCCACACAGTCTGATGTGCCCAGGAATGCCATTCCCATGGAGGGGAAGATGTGAGCACTGAGGAACCATGTCCGTTTTTTCCTGGATTTTGCTCAGTTTTAAAAAAAAAGAGTTAAATTTGGCTAAGCTATTTTGGGGCTTCCCTGGTGGTTCAGATGATAAAGAATCCACCTGCAATGCAAGAGACCTGGGTTCCATCCCTGGGTCAAGAAGATCCTCTGGAGAAGGAAATGGCTACCCACTCCAGTATTCTTACCTGGAGAATCCCATGGACAGAGGAGCCTGGTGGGCTACAGTCCATGGGGTCCCAAAGAGCAGAAATAGGTATACTATCTGGCATGTGGAGCTGTTGCAAGGATTAACCCCAATTGCTGCAGTTGATAGGGTCCAAGAGGTAGAATAAGATAATGATTAAATGCACAGACTTGGAAGCCAGATGGCCAGCTTCAAATCCCAGCCCCCTTCCAACCAGCCCTATGATCCTGAGCAAGTTGATTAAACTCTTATTAACCTCAGTTTCTCACCTGAGATGACCATGATCATAGACTAACATTAGTTGGTAGTCAATAAATAGGCTTCCCTGGTGTCTCTGATGGCAAAGAATCTGCCTGCAATGTGAGAGTCCCCAGGTCTAGTGCTAAAGAACTTGCCTGCCAACGCAGGAGACATAGGAGATGTAGGTTTGATCCTTAGGTGGGGAAGATCCCCTGGAGGAGGGCATGGCAACCCACTCCAGTATTCTTCCCTGGAGAGTTCCCATGGATAAAGGAGCCTGGTGGGCTACAGTTCATAGGGTCGTACAGAGTTGGACATAACTGAAGTGACTTAGTACGCACGCAAGCACAGTCAATAAATGGCAGTTGTTTCTTAAGAAAGAACTCCAAATCAGGTAGAGATGTAGGATACTGGCCCACAAGATGTTCTAAGGGTGGCAGAATTTGATGCCATGACTAACTTCCCTCCACCTGGAAAGTACAGACAATACAGCTGAGACTCCAAGACACCCTGCTCCAGAGTCCTGCACAGTAGCTCAGTTGTGGCTGGGAGGCTCTGAGAAGTCATGTGTCCTTTTATTATGCTTATTATAGTTTATTATGCTATTTATGCTTATTATAGTCTCAGGATATCAGAAAAGCATTGGGAGCAGGGTGGTTCAGGTAATAATATCCTTGCCACAGACTATAGTTGGCTACACTGGTGGCTCAGATGGTAAAGAGTCTGCCTGCAAAGCAGGAGACCCAGGGTTTGATCCCTGTGTGGGAAGATCCCCTGGAGAAGGGAATGGCAACCCACTCCAGTATTCTTGCCTAGAAAAATACATGGACAGAGGAGCCTAGCAGGCTACGGTCCAGGGGGTTGCAAAGAATCGGACACAACTGAGCGACTAACACTTTCACTTTCATAGATTACAATAGCATCCATTGGTGCTCTGTAGACAAGCTGGCCCCCAAGTTACTTTAATGGGGGGAGGAAAAACAATCAGAAATGCATTGCAAGTCCAAATACATAAAATTACACTGGACATTCTTTTGTCCTTGTATTATTTACAACTAAAAGCTCAAAAATCAGTGGCCAGGTTGAAAATGAATTGAAAACTTGGTTCTTTAAGGAGGCTGACACATTGTAAGGAAGAGCCATGTTAGGGTAATTTAGTAGAGAGAAAAGGCAGCTGATGAACAGCTTGATTACTACTTTCAAGTATAGAGAGTTATTATAAGTAGGCAGTGAATCCTGTGGGCTCTCCTTCCCCAACATACAGAACCAGGGACAAAACATCTGCGATGAAGCACCACCATCTGGCTTGAAGACCTGGGAGCCTGAGCCAAGACCTCAGCCCCAGGGCTCGGATCAGGGTGAGGGGCTGGGGTATTTGCCTGAGCACAAAATTGAAGGGGCACCAAAGCACTCATTAATCAAAGTAAATAATATTGTCAAAAAATATATTTTCAGGATCAAAATTCATGCAAACAAAAATTCTTCATGAATGATATGTCAAAACTTTAAAGTAGGCAGGATAGGAATTATTGATTTTCCCTTGTCCCTTGGGTTCTAGCATGGCTCAGTATGGCTTTGCCCAGGTCAGTCTGACTTCTCACGGGAAGAGCCTTAAGTTGGCTCCTAGTCAATTACATTACAGTGTATAATACTATATCTCTAGCCCACCAGGCTCCTGTGCCCATGGAGTTCTCCAGGCAAGAATACTGGAATGGATTGCCACTCCCTCCTCCAGGGGATCTTCCCAACCCAGGGATCAAACGCAGGTCTCCGGCATTGCAGGCAGATTGTTTACTATCTGAGCCACCAGGGAAGCCCCTTTAAGACTTCAGCTTTCTCAGATGGGAACTGGCAATAACTCTACCTGTCCCCTGTGGCTGCTGTGGGAATTAGTGATAATACAGGTAAAGCACTTGGCAGAGTCCTTGACACATCATTAGCATCCAATATATGGAGATAATTATCGGTACCACTTTCTACTGTAATTAGCTACTTAGTATGCATGTGTGCCTGCTCAGTTGCTTCAGTCACCTCTGACTCTTTGTGACCCCATGGACTGTAGCCCACCAGGCTCCTCTGTCCAAGGGATTCTCCAGGCAAAAATACTGGAGTGCGTTGTTTCATTCTCCAGGGTTTCTTCCTGACCCAGATATCAAACCTGCGTCTCCTGCATTGCAGGTGGATTCTTAACCCCTGAGCCACCAGGGAAGCCCATTTATTTACTGTAAGACTTGCTATCGTTTAGTGGGATGGACCCAGGCTTCACTGGCTCTCCCATGCACTCCAGTGACGTGCTGAATGGCTACAGTCGTCCGGCTCTGGGCAAGTTCCCAAAGGTCCTAAGGAGCTGCCATTTCCAGAATGGCATCTCACACCAGCCCCCAGTCTCTCCAGGCACGAAACGAAGGGAAGATAGATCTTATTAGGGGACTTGACCTTCCTGCTGCCACGGTTCTGGAAACAAGGACACTGCCATGTTGACTTTATAACGAGGCAGACAACCAGGAGTCTGTCTGCCCTCAGGGCGCAGGCTCTTTTCCACTCACCGCTGTTTTCTGGAGGTGTTCCGTGGCTCCTCGACCCCTCACACCAGGCAGTAATTGATTTGATGGATACGCTGGTGACTGGGCTCCTTCAAACGTTATGGGTTCCTGTTGACCTGTGGCAACCTCGGAAGGGCTGGCATGGCACGTCCCGACAGCACTGTGGTGGGAGATGAGCATTAATTAGGGGGGTTTTCTCTTCTGAGCCAAACCCCGAGGAGTGGTGGGATACAAGTCTTCAGACTGTAAATAAGCCACTTGATGGAGGCTCACCTTTAGCTTTTGCAAGAGCATCCGAGAGCTTTTTACAAGCAGCAGGTGGTCAGCACCCCATTGGGCTTCGCCATCCTAAGTATAAGAACTTGTGAACAAAAGGAGCTGGATTTCTAACATGTCAGTGCTGAACTGGGGAGGGGAGGATTATAGCTGAGCCAGGCTTGTTTTCATCAGGGCCATGAGAGAGCCCTCCTCTCCAATCTCAAGGCCTGTCGAGAGAGGTTCCAGAAAATGTCTCACAGTCTGCTCTTGCTGTGGAAACATTCCCAGCATCCCTCTGGGAGTGACAGGTTTCCCAACTGTTGTGACCTTGGGAGTGAGCAAAAATGAACCAAAGAGGAGAGTTATGACAACCACAAAACAAACCATGTGGCAGGCAGCGATGCTCTTAGGTGGTCACTATTCACATCCTTGATTTGCAGGTGATGTGACTGAGACTCAGAGAGGCTAAGTAACCCATCCAAGACTACACAGCTGATAAATGGCTACAACAAGCTGGATCTCAGACCTAACACCATTCTGCACAGCTCACCACTAGGACCCATTTGCCAAACGTGGGGGCCATTCAGTCATGCTGGGGGGCTCTCATTGAGGTACCAGTATGTAAGCCTCTCCCAGAGTCACTCAGGCCCCAAAGACTTGCAAAGGACCTCATCAATCAACAGGTAAATCCCACTGCTATGTACTCCAGTCTCACCAAAGTCTGGCCAATCAAATGTTGAAGATCCTGTCCAACCTCTAACGTAATTATTTGACCATAGTAACAGTGACAACAAAAACAACTTTTTTTTTTTTTTAAATCCAAGCCCAACAGAGGAATCTGGACATTGCTTGGAACATGTCCTAGAAAGTGGTCCTAATATGAGTCTGATTTAAGATAGTGATGAAGGTTCATCTTTGCTGCCTGTTCCTTCCACTAAGATGAGTGTTCGTGTGTCAGCATTCAGCTGGTGAGAAGAACCCCAGCTCTGCAGTTCCATGGCGTGACCCTGGTGAGATACGTACCTCCTCCGACCCTTGGCTTCCTCATGTGTCTTTCATAGAGCTGTGTGAGTTAAATGAGGTGCCAGACAGGAAGGGGTCTGACACACAAAGAACCCTTTCTTTTTTCCCTTAATTCAGGTGGTTTTCCCACTTGTGCCTGACGCAGAGTGGGAAATGCCCAAGATAACAATTTCTCATTCAGTTTAAGGTCTTTATAAAATGGACTACATCTCTCTTATGTGCTTCTAAGAAGCTTCTGATGGGCGTGGAAATGAAGTTAGAAGAGTTTACGTGTTTTCCTCAACCTGCTGGACACGTGTGTGGCTCGCCACATGGGTTAGTCAAATAGTTCTTCAAATATTTCCTTTAAATCCTCTTCTCCCACAAGAACTCCTTATCAGACATGCTTCAGCACTCACGCTCTAATTCCTCTCAGTTCAGGGCTCAGCTGCCTTCTGCTCACTGTCAACATCCCCTTTGATCATGCTCAGGCCCTTGAAAGCGTGCCTGTTAGAAGCATCTCCTGTATGGATTGGATGGACAGCAGAGTAGTGGGGTCCCTGCTCTGAATTAACATGGCAGTGCGTGTCCCTGCCTCACTGGGTGGCTGCTCCTCCAGTAGATGTCAGATGTCACATGGCTCCTGTGACCCTGTGACGCCGGCCAGGCACATTTGTGGCGGGAAGGGACCATCAGAAGTGGGAGAGGAAGCTTTTATTGACAGCATATCTTTCCAGGCCACCTGCTCCTCCCGAATTCTCACTTATAAACCCAGGAGTTCAAAAGACATGACACTCATTACCTTGTAGATAAAAGAGTCTTCTCTAATGGCTAGAAATTCAAGGGTCTAAGAATAAATTTGTCCTTCCTGGAGCATGGCCTGGATGAAGCAGCCAACTCAGAGAGAGATTCTCTCAATTATTTAACTTGAAATCTTGCTCCAGTGGCTGTGTGTCCTGCTCTTCAAAGGCCAGAGTCAGTACAAGAGGGGATGGGGAGAGGCCGTTTTTAACCACAGTGCTGCCTGCACTGTGAGATTTTCTCATGGGTGTAGCTGACTTTCTGAATGAGTGCCTAGGGACCTAGGGGCTTCTGGGCTGTTATAATTTGAAGCTCTTCTGGGCTGTTGGCTACTTTCCCCAGTTCCCAGGCAGCCACGAAGCATCTTTTGACTGCTTTACAAAGAGCACACTGTAGAGCTTCGAAAGAAGCCCCCTCAGTCCCTGAGCCCTGAACCTCAACCAGAGGGTCAGCCCCCAGCTCTCCTGCCCTTTAAATACGGTTCCTGGGTAATCGCTCCTGAAGGGTGATATTCGAACCTTAAGCAGCTGCTGGAGATGATTAAATGCCTGCACTTCGCTAAGGCTGTAAATCAAGCTCCCAAGCCATTTATTGTGAGTGTACCATAAAGCAGTAGAAGTTATTGCTACTATACTGCAAAATGTAGCATCAGACAAGAAAATAGATGGTACATTTTGTTGTGAGGGTTTTAAAGTGATGTGTTGTTTTTCCTCTTTGCACATTCTCTGTTTCTCTTCTCTTTGCCTCTATTTCTTCCCTGGCTGTAATACTTCCACAGGGTGTCTCTGAATCTAATTTCAAATATGGCACTCCTGCAAACAACAGCCAGCGTCTTCCTGGTTGAGAGTGTGTTGGTATTAGTGATGCTTCCAGACATCGGGCATGTCCTGTGCCTCACTGTGAATTTAATCCTCACAACAGTTTATGGCAGAGAATTATTATTTTCACTTTAAACAGAGGGTTTTTAATTGAGGCAAAATCACAAGGCTGGTTGGTGAATATATCTCTTTCTCCTTCTCTACAATACCTGGCTATGTCTGGAGTCTGCTGTTGGGGATTGTTGTCACCTAATCTCTGATCACACACAAATTCCCTGCTGAGGAATCCTTAAGGGATCCCTAGAAAGTTGTGTCAGTCTCTCTTTTAAAAAATGTATTTATTTATTTATTTTTGGCTGTGCTGGGTCTTTGTTCCTGCACAGGCTTTCTCTAGTTGCAGAGAGCAGGGGCTGCTCTCTAGCCATGGTGCACAGGCTTCTCATTGCTGTGGTTTCTCTTGTTGAAGAGCATGAGCTCTAGGGCAAGGGGCTCAGTAGTTGCAGCTCCTGGGCTCCAGAGCACAGGCTCAGTAGTTGTGGCACATGAGTTTAGTTGCTCCAAGGCACATGGGATCTTCCCAGATTACAGACTGAACCCATATCTCCTGTAAGGGCAGGTGGATTCTCTGCCACTGAATCACCAGGGAAGCCCCTATGTCAGTCTCTTTGCTACACATTTTGCCACAGAAAACCTTAAGAATTTGGCATGACTTCCCTTACTCAAGGCTTCCCTGGTGGCTCAGAGGTTAAAGCGTCTGCCTGCAATGCAGGAGACCTGGGTTCGATCCCTGGGTTGGGAAGATCCCCTGGAGAAGGACATGGCAACCCACTCCAGTATTCTTGCCTGGAGGATCCCATGGACAGAGGAGCCTGGTGGGCTACAGTCTGTGGGGTCGCAAAGAGTCGGACACGACTGAGCGACTTCACTTTCACTTTCCCTTACTCAAAGGACATCTTCCATCAGAGCCAGACTTCTCTCTGTCTTTCCCTCTCCCCACTCATCAAACCTCTGTCCTACCTCTAGTTACCTGGTTTCTACTATTCAGTTTTCATTACCATAGTAAGGTGAGCATGGGCCCTTCAGGAGTACTGACAAAAGGTATCTAACCCAACTAGGAAGCTGGGGCCTCAGAGAAATTTTCCTGGAGGCATTACCTGACTTGAAGGAGAAGTAAGATTGAGCAGGTAGAGGGAAGGAATATGAGGGAGGCTGTCTGAGAGAAAAAGAAAGCACCTGGGCAGGGATCTGGGGAAGAGAGAGCTAACCATGTTGGAAAAACCTCTGTTGGTTGCGGTAAGCACAGAATATAATGGCTCACACAGAGACAGAGGAGGCTGGGGAGGTAGGCAGAGGCCAGGAGTGAAAGGCCTTGCTGCCACTAGGAATTGGGGCTTCATGCTTGAGAGCAGATCAAGCCCTACACCTATTTCAAAGCTCTTCTCCATGCTAAGAACTGTGGTGCTAGAGAAGACTCTTGAGAGTCCCCTGGACAGCATGGACATCCAACCAGTAATCCTAAAGGAAATCAAGCCTGCATATTCTTTGCAAGGACTGATGCTTAAGCTGAAGCTCCAACACTCTGGCCATCTGATGTAAAGAGCCCACTCATTGGAAAGGACTCTGATGCTAGGAAAGATTGAGGGCAGGAGGAGAAGGGGATGACAGAGGATGAGATGGCTGGATGGCATCACTGAATCAATGGACCTGAGTGAGCAAATTCTGGGAGATGGTGAAGGACAGGGAAGTCTGGTATGCTGCAGTCCATGGGATCACAAAGAGTTGAACATGACTGAGCAACTGAACAACAACTCCACACTAAGAAGCTTTGCCCCTAGCTGGGGCAGCTCTGATATCTTCCTTTTCTTCCCTGCATGCCTGTCACACTAATCTTCTCTACCGAATGCTTCATCATGCTCCAGGAAGCTCCTGGAGGCAGGATGCTGGGTGTTATTCTCTTTGGTATCCATGGGTACAAAGTAGAGCTCAACAGCATCCTCTTGGCTAACTGATGGGAAGAAGTTTCAAACAGTGGAAAGTCCAAAGGAGAGAAGTTCTTTGTAGACTCTCCTCAATGACAATGTTCCTGTTAAGGGGGCCAGAGTTGTGTGCAGTTGAACTTGACAATGAAGGAAGAAGAGTCAAGGATGCTCTGTCTACAGTTTGTCTGGTAATTCTCAGTATTACCAGGTAATTCTCAGCAACAGTGGCAGAGAATGTCCTAGAAGCAGCAGGACAACCAGGGCACATAATGGGAGTCACTTATGCTGGGGTCTGGGGTGGCTCCATCCACTGTGTGATGAGCTGAAGTGCCAGTTTCCTCATCTAACAATGATCAAGCCAGTCAATCCTAAAGGAAATCAATCCTGAATATTCACTGGAAGGACTGATGCTTAAGCTGAAGCGCTAATGCTTTGGCCACCTGATGCAAACAAACAGCAAGCTTATTGGAAAAGACTCCAATGCTGGGAAAGATTGAGGCAGGAGGAGAAGGGTTGACAGATGATTAGATGGCAACTTCTACTCAATAGACATAAGTTTAAGCAAACTTGGGGAGATGTTGAAGGACAGGGAAGTGGGGCATGCTGTAGTCCATGGGGTCACAAAGAGTTAGACATGACTGAGTGAATGAGGCAAATAACGATGTAGGAGAAGACGATTTCCATTGTTTTCTCTCCATTCTAAATTCTGTATTCTATGTGTGTCATTGTGCCTAAAACCAAGTTGAGGAAAGGTTTCCAGTTACAGAAACCTTCACTGTTCAGGTTGCTTTCTGCCCTGCAGGGCTCATGGAACTGAAATCCAATTCCAGCCTTGTTCTTGGCGAAAGGCTTCTTATTTCAACTCCAGGTCTTTTTCATCCTGACAGATTCCATAGATTATGTTGATCACACATTTCCTCATGAGTTTCTGATGAGTTAATCCATCATATAATTTTATAACATGCATATTGATTATTCTATCACACCACCACAGCTAGAGTATTTCAGTGTGATACCTGATCTATGAACCGCTCACCGCCCCAGAGTACCAACGCAGTGCCTCATTTACTTTAAAGCTTCATAAAGGAAGAGGGTCCCATCACAGAGAAGTTAAATATTCAGATAGTTGAGGGTTGCTTTTTTAAAGCCAACTTTAAAATTTTTTCTTATTTAGTTGTTAACAACAACAACAACCTTATAATGCATTATGAACTCCCGGTGTGCGTTCGTGCTCAGTTGCTTCAATCGTGTCCAACTCTTTGCAACCCCATGGACTATAGCTCGCCAGGCTCCTCTTGTCCATGGGATTCTCCAGGCAAGACTACTGGAGTGGGTTGCCATACCCTGCTCCAGCATATGTTCCCGACCCAGGGATCGAACCTGTGTCTCCTGCACTGCAGGTGGATTCTTTACCGCTGAGCCAGCAGGGAAGCCCTATGTACGCCTTAGCCTTGTCAGCTATAATGTATTAGGTTTTTAAATGACAAATTCAGGCTATAAAGAACATAAGCTCTTGTGCCCTGGGCTGTGGAATAGCTATTGTGTTGAGGATTTGTGGAGGACACGGTCTTTGCCCCCATGCTACACGGCCCATAGTGCCTTGCTATGTGCGCTCTCTAATCTTTTTTCTTCGTTTTGCTTCTAGTACCTCTTTATCCTCTTAGCTATTAATTGGCTACTGTTAGTGGGCTTGCTGCAAAACTCTTTCTCCTAATTTCCTGGGGATTAGGAAGCCAGAAAACTGAGCCGGTTGAATTATATGCTCTGGGTAGAAGATCTGTGGGGAATCCCGAGAAATAAAGTAAATGAGCTGTAGCAGTGCATGAATTTTATAGCATCTCATCTGTATGCTCAGAAATGTAGTTCTGCCTGATGCACCAGCAGGCAGGCATGAAGCACCTTCCGCTGCAGATTCTGGTTAGAACTGTGCAAAATGGAAAAACCTGGGAAGTTTTTCTTCCAAGGTTTCTCCAACCTTGGATTCATATACTACATCTCCTCTGATTTATGTGTCTTTCTTCTCTGTAATATTTGCCCCAGTTTAACAGAAAGGGACCTATGTTTTCACTTACACTTGGACGAAAACCTTTTTTTACCAAAGTGGTGACTATCCTTTATATTTTTATGTTTAGATTTTCCAAGCTATTAAATGCAAGATTTTGTTTCTCATCCAGAATATAGTGGGCAAGTTAGAGCAGCTTAGCTTTCTGTTTATCTTTTACTATATCCCAGGTCTTTCCTGAACATCTACTTTGAGGGAATGAGGATCCAAGGAACCATGTCACTGGACCTGTTCCCAGTGGTCCCCTCACCTGAGCTCCACCCCCTTCTCACAGGTCATATGACCCTGGCTCCACCACAATGACCAAAATATAATTTTTATATTTATGGGCTTAAGTTTCTATTTCTTTGGTCCCTTCAGTACCCAGACACCCAGGGATGGTGACAGGAGCACAGACACTGGCAAGGATCATGAGATCATAGACCCCTGAGCCAGGAAGACACCTGGGAGATGCCTTTGTTCTCATTTTCTTCAGTGGTCTAAGTAGGCATCCTAGGTTATAGAGTGGTAAAGAACCCCACTGCCAATGCAGGAGACACAAGAGATGAGGGTTCAATTCCTGGGTCAGGAAGATCCCCTGGAGGAGGATCTCGCCTGGAGAATCCCATGGACAAAGGAGCCTGGTGGGCTAGAGTCCTGGGGGTCACAAAGACTTGGACATGACTGAAGTGACTTAGCACACACAGAAAGAGACTCTCATTTCTGGATAAGGGGTGCAGTCCAGTCACATTATGATGGAGCTGTCTCCTGAGATGGGAGGACTCTGTGGCCATTGAATAGTGTACCTCAGAAGCCAGGTTCTGTTAACCTTTTATTCCTTGCAGCACCAAACTGATCATCTAACCTGAATAAGTGCTGTGATAGACAGTTGTCCAAGTGAAGGAGGAAAAATAATTGAGGTTAGTAATTCCAAATCTGATGCTCTTTTTAAAATAGACTTGGCATTCAGATACTTTCAAAGGCATTTTTTCCCGTATGATTTAGGTGGATTTCACGCCCCATAATAAATGTGGCCAGAAAAAAATGCTGATTTTATCTTTTAATACTTGAAACCCCTAAGAGCATGTTCAGTTCAGTTAAAGGATTTTCGATTTGACAACTCTCATGAATACAATATTCAGGCTATCATTAAAAAGTGAGCTGAAGGAGATCTTTCTGTACTGGAGGCAACAATTCACACACATGAATATATTCCACTATATATGTCTATGTGGATGAAAACATTAGATATAGAGATCATGAGGAAATCCAAAGAAAACCTTTTAAGGAAGAAAGCCAATTTTTTCTCTTTAGTTTTTAAAAAAAAAGGCAAGGGACAGGGAGACGAAGAAGCATCATTTCTATATATTGCAGTAAATTTCACCTTGAAATAATCAAAATGAGCTTAAATTCCAACAATTTAAAATATGGTAAAAGTTGAGCATAAAAATGTCCTAACAGCATAGTTAGTGTTTCTGTTGTCATGATAATGCTTTACTGTTTAAAATCAGAGCCTCTATTTTACATTTCTGCCTATTATTGGAATAACAGTGAATGGAATATTTCTGATCACTTTTAGAATTATTTGTAATATAAATATTTTATCTCTTTAAAATTAAAACTATGTATTATCCACTTTCTCAGAGCACTGCATTTATGTGTTCCTCAATATTTAAGCTGAATTAAATCACAATGAAATTGTAGTTCCAATGCCAACAACGACTTAAAAGTTTCGACTTTTCTGTATGATTTTATTTGTATGTGCACACTGGAAAGAAATGTTTTTCAGATAGTTCTGAAGATATTTTTCACTCCCTCATTTTAAAAAAGTGTTTTACATTGGAGCATAGTTGATTAACAATGTTGTGCTGGTTTCAGGTAAGCAAAGTGATTCAGTTATACATGTATCTACTCTTTTTCAAAAATTCTTTTTCCCATTTGGGTTATCACAGAATACTGAGCAGAGTTCCCTGTGCTATACAGTAGGTCCTTGCTGGTTATCTGTTTTAGATACAGCGGTGTATGCATGTCAATCCCAGACTCCCAAGCTATCTCTACCCCTACCCTCCTACTCTTCCCTCCTGGTAACCATAGGTTTGTTCGTTAAGTCTGTGAATCTGTGTTTTGTAAATAAGTTCAGTTGTATCATCTTTTAAGATCCCACATATAAGCGATACCATATATTTGTCTTTCTCTGTCTGACTTATTTCACTTAATAAGAGAATCTCTAGGTCCGTCCATATTGCTGCAAATGGCTATTATTTCATCTGTTTTTAATGACTAATAGTCCACTGTATATACGTACTGCATCTTCTTTACCCGTTCATCTGTTGATGGACATTCAGGTTGCTTCCCTGTCTTGGCTATTGTAAACAGCACTGCAATGAACATTGGGGTGCAAGTCTCCTTTAGAACCATGTTTTTCTCTGCATGTATACCCAGGAGTGGGATTGCAGGATCATGTGTGTGTATTAAGTTTCTCAGTCGTGTCTGACTCTCTGTGACCCCATGGTCTGTAGCCCACCAGGCTCCTTATTCATGGGATTTTCCAGACAAGAATACTGGAGTGGGCTGAATCCTCCAAATCTGCCTTAGATGAATTGCTTAGTGTCTCTCATTTGTGTTTTCTTGTTTTCCCACTTCTGTTGGTTGTCTCTCAGCAGGAGATAAGTCTCCAGGAAACAAAGATTTGTCTTTGATTATTAACTCCCCTCTCTCCTCACCCTCACTCCCTGAACATTCGCTAACTCAGAGGCATGTTATAAGGAATAAATTAAGGCAATAAAATAAATGAAAGATGATCCAAGAAGGTTTTGCAAAATGGTGCAGTGTGTCTAAAATGGCATTTTCATTATTATGCCTGTAAGTCAAACCTGTGCATTCTTTTACTTTATTCTAAGAAATGTTGAGTTTCTCCCTTTGGAAGTTTCTAGATTTTCTCTCCATTTTTCCTCATTCATTTCCTTGTAATGATCTTATTTTATTTTATTTTATCAAAGTAATAATGTAAATAGTTTCAAAAGCCAAATTTTAATTAGCCTTGAACAGTAGGCAGCATCTCCCTACTTCTTATTATCTAATTCCCTTGTACAGAAGCAAAGGTTCTCCTCAATCATTTTAACTGTATCTTCCAATATATACTTGCATATTTTCAACTGACATGCATACATTGCTATTTGTTTATTATTTTAGTGTAAGTTACTATTTTGTTATTCTACTGAGAAAGTTTAACCCTAATCTGCACATTCTTTCTCTTGTTTCCCAACCTCTTAAAATAGTTAAAGAACACAATGAGGGACTAAATCAATATCTAGTGTTTATATTATTGTAACTATATAAATGGGCTTCCCCGACGGCTTAGTGGGTAAAAAATCATCTACAGTGCAGGAGACACAGGAGACTTGGGTTCAACCCCTGGGTCAGGAAGATCTCCCAGGAGGAAATGGCAACCCACTCCTGTATCCCAGACAGAGGGGCCTGGGGGGCTACAGTGAGTCCGACTCACAACGAGTTGGACTCGACTGAGCTAAATAAGTAGCATTTATAACTATATAACTAATATTCCTAGCTATTAATTTTCTCTAAGCCAGATTACTGGAGTGGGTAGACTTTCCCTTCTCTAGGGGAATCTTCCCAACCAGGGTCTCCTGCATTGCAGGTGGATTCTTTGCCAACAGAGCTATCAAGGAAGCCTCTGGTATTCATAACTATATAAATAATATTCCTAGCTATTAATATATAAATGGTATTACATAGTTATATAAATAGATTCAAAACTATTAAAATAGTATTCATAGATAAGCCACATTAAAAAATGATTATAATTAAAATGTTTTTAACAGTAAAAAACTGTGATGACATTTCCTTCCTTATACAACATTCGCTATCCGCTAAGGCACGAGTAACTTTTGTAAGAGATCACTTGATATTCTATGTATCCAACATGGCCCTTTGCCCTTTGCCCCTGGCAATGAGCCTTAGACCCTAGCTTTCCTCCATCCTTGCCCCTCTATGTCATGCGATCCCTTGGCCAAGGGAGCCAAGGGGACAGGGGCGTGCCCACCGGGATGCTGTGGTTCCCTGCCCTCCTAGACCTGGCTTCTGAACCCTGGACTCCAGCATTTCCTGCCCAGATGGTCCCAGGTACTTTCAGGTCCTGATGGTCTTACTGTGCACACACTCCAAGGCTAAGGACAGACGAAGGAGCAGGTGCATAGCATCCACAGGCCTATGCAAGACCCCTTGTGGTAAAGGGTGGGCTGGGGGTGGGCTGGGGACTGAAAGCAGGAAAAGAATCAGGCTGCAATGCAGCAGGCCCGGCTTTGACTCCTGGGTTGGGAAAACCCCCAGGAGAAGGGAATGGCACACCAGGCCAGTATTCCTGCCTGGAGAATTTCATGGACAGAGTAGCCTGGCAGGCTATTGTCTACAGGATGACAAAGAGTCGGACATGACTGAGTGACTAACACACACAGGCACATACACACAGACACACCTAATGGGAAAGGGAGGGGCGGGAGTGGGCTGGGGACTGAAGGCGTCCATCTCTGGCCTCTGTGAGTGCCTGGCAGCAATGTAGCCCCAGGAGATGACTGGACTAAACCTCCTCTCTACAGCTTCAAGCACAGCTGCGAATGCCTCTGCTTTGTTTGGTGGGGGAGCCGTTCCTCTCACGGTTGTCCAAACCCACCAGCCCTGCCATGTTTCAGCACCGTTACCTCTCCTCTCCACACCTTTCAGAACCGCTTTCATTTCTCCAGTGTGTTTCTCTCTGCTGTCTTCTGGATCCCATGTTGTCTTCTTTCTCAGTTTATTTCATTGATTTTTTGTTTGTTTGTTTTTTTGAGAGGGTGCATGGGAGACACACTGGAAGTTGAAAAATGTTTTATTTCATCCTCACAATAAGTTTGGTATCAAATCTGTAGGTTGGAGACTGTTTACCTGTAGAATTTTGGAGGTTTTGCTTTGTTGTCTTTAAGCTTCCAATATTGCTGTGAAATCCAGTGATACCTGAAGCCTTAGTGCTGCACATAGAGTCTTTTCTTCTCTCAGGAGCCTCTCAGTAGACTTTCTTGGTGTTCTGTCATTTCACATTGATGGCCCTGGTCTGGGTCTTTTCATTTACTCAGCTGAACATTCCATGAGCCCATTCAATCTGTAAATTCAGATGCTTAAGTCCAGGGAAACGTTCTTACTTTATTATTATTATTTGTTGTTAAATCGCCTCCTCCATTTTCTCTAATTATTGTTTATGTAACACCTATCATTTAAATGTTTGAGTTACAAGAGTTAATTTCTTTTTTACTCTTTTCTTCCACTTTCTAAATTTGTTTTTTGTGGTTTCTTTTCTGTTTTTTTTTTTTTTCTGTTTTTGTTTTTGTTTTAAGATTTTCTTGTTATGACCTTCTCAAACTTCTCTGCATCTTTCACCCACAACATCACATTTTTCCTTTCTAAGAGTGCTCTTGTGTTAATAACAGCTTACTCTTTTTTCCCATCAGTTCAGTCAGTTCGGTTCCATCGCTCAGTCATGTCCGACTCTTTGTGACCCCATGGACTGCAGCATGCCAGACCTCCCTGTCCATCACCAACTCCCAGAGATTACTCAAACTCATCTCCATTGAGTTGGTTATGCCATCTAACCATCTCATCCTCTGTCATCCCCTTCTCCTCCCACCTTCAATCTTTCCCAGCATCAGGGTCTTTTCAAATGAGTCAGTTCTTCACATCAGGTGAACAAAATATCGGAGTTTCCGCTTCAGCATCAGTCCTTCCAATGAATATTCAGGACTAATTTCCTTTAGGATGGACTGGTTGGATCTCCTTGCAGTCTAAGGAACTCTCAAGAGTCTTCTCCAACACCACAGTTCAAAAGCATCAATTCTTCGGTGCTCAACTTTCTTTATAGTCTAATTCTCACATCCATACATGACTACTGGAAAATCCACAGCCTTGACTAGACGGAACTTCGTTGGCAAAGTAACGTCTCTGCTTTTTAATAAGCTGTCTAGGTTGGCCACAGCTTTTCTTCCAAGGAGCAAGCATCTTTTAATGTCATGGCTGCAGTCACCATCTGCAGTGATTTTGGAGCCCTCAAAAATAAAGTCTGTAACTGTTTCCACTGTTTCCCCATCTATTTGCCCATGAAGTGATGGGACTGGATGCCATGATCTTAGTTTTCTGAATGTTGAGCTTTAAGCCAACTCTTTCACTTTCATCAAGAGGCTCTTTAGTTCTTCTTCACTTTCTGCCATAAGGGTGGTGTCATCTGCATATCTGAGGTTATTGATATTTTCTCCGGCAATCTTGCTTTCAGCTTGTGTTTCATCCAGCCCAGCATTTCTCATGATGTACTCTGCATATAAGTTAAATAAGAAGAGTGTCAGTATTTTATCTCTCCAGTAATATTAATTTTAATACTTCTCACATTCTCTGCATCTTTTCCAAGCTAATTTTTTTCCTCGCTTGTCCTTGCATCTTGGCTAAGTCCTCCTTAAGTCCTTAACAGTTCTAAACGCCTATGTGAAAGTTCAGCCTGCATGGGAGGGACCTGTGAGCTCCATGGTAGTGTGACGAGTTAGCCAGCTGTCTTTTTCCATGAAGGACTCCCAACTCTCAGTATCTGCAGGTCTTTTTTCTTGCTCAGTGCAGCGTCCCCAAAGAGAAGTCTTCCTGATCTTCTGACCAGGGGTGAGGGTGGTGCCAGTCCTCTGGGAGCTGAGTGTGGAGAAGGCAGGCAGATGGTTTTATAGTTTCAGAAACAGCCTTTCACTGAACCCCCTGCTTGACCTGCGGCCTGGCCTCAGATGGACATACTGTCCTGGGGCCTCTCTGTTCCAACTTTCTAAGAACAAACTGTCATTCTTCTGAGTAGGAATTTAGTATCTAAATGCTTTAAACACATCCCATGACTCCCCTGGTTTGAGTCACCTGCCCCAGCCTTCAGAGGCTGCTATGTTCTGAGCATTTCCAGGAGTTAATGGTACAAAGTGGACTTACTTCTTGCTCCCTTTTTCTGGTCTATTACTTCAGCAGTCACTTGTCCATCTGCTTTCCAACCTCCAAAATTTGATAATATCTCTCATCTGCCATCATCTCTCCATATGTTTTCCTTGTTCCCAAGGTTTACTCATTTTTAAAAAATTTCTTTACTCTTATGTAAATAAGGTCTTAAGTGAAGAAGAAGTAAAACCATATGCTCAATCAGCCATGTTTAACTGGAAGCTCTTGAGGATTTCTTTCATTTTGTTCATATATTTTGTTTGTACTTTCCCATGAGCATATTATTGACAACATTAGCACTTAAAATATCTATGAGTTTTCTTAGTCGATTCATTTTTATATTCATTTACTGATTATGTTTTTTATTATACTGCTTAGGAAGCAAAAAGATTTGAAATATACTTTGAATTAGGGCAAGAATAAAGATATGACAAAATCTGAACATTTAATAAGGTATATATCCAGTGACAAGTAGGTAAACATCATCAGTTCAGTTCAGTTCAGTTGCTCAGTTGTGTCCGACTCTTTGCAACTGCATGAATTGCAGCACGACATCATAGCAGGAAGTAATTATAATCAGAAAACATCTTTAGAAATTAAAGCCCAATCATCTAGGTGTGACACTTAACAGAGTCCTGTAAATATCTCAAAGGTAAGAGAAGATACTAACTTAACAGTATATGACTAACTGGAGCTTGCAAGAAAAATAAAATAGAAAGGAAACTTTGGGATTAATTATCAATCAAAAACCTTAAGTTTCAAAACTAGTAAAAGGAATGACAGTTTAAAATGTTTACCAAGTGCTTACTGTGTGAGAATAAATATATTGTCAAATAGAAAAACAGTCTGGGGACTTCCCTGGTGGTACGGTGGTTAAGAATCTGCCTTTCAATGCAGGGTACTTGGATTTGATCCCTTGTTGTTGTTCAATTGCTAAGTCTGATTCTTTTCGACCCCATGGACTGCAGCACGCCAGGCTTCCATGTCCTTCACTATCTCCTGGAGCTTGCTCAAATTCATGTCCACTGAGTCAGTGGTATCATCCAACCGTCTCATCCTCTGTGGCCCCCTTCTCCTCTTGCCCTCAGTCTTTCCCAGCATCAGAGTGTTTTCCAACGAGTCGGCTCTTCACATCAGGTGGCCAAAGTATTGGAAGCTTCAGCTTCAGCATCAGTCCTTCCAATGGATATTCAAGGTTGATTTCCTTTAAGATCTCATGCCTTGTAACAAATAAGCCTGAGAGCCACAACTAAAGTCTGTGCTTGGCAAAGAAAGATCCTCAGTGATCCAACTAAGACTTGACACAGTCAAACGACTAAACAAAAAAGAAACGAAAAAACAAAAAAACAAAACCAATCTGGACTTAATAAGGAAGGGCTTTATCCAAAAACATTATTGTAAGGGGAGGAAAGAAGAGAAGGAAATAATTTTTTTTTTCACAATTCAGGATTTAAATATTTAGGTTATTTAAATCACTTATTTTAAGCTGCACAATGCTAAAGGTAAACTAAAAAGATTTAAATACAACCCACTGCAAGGGAACACAATGAGTGGCTTTTTATTAAAAAAAAATTTGTTTAAACAAACAAACAAACAAAAGTATCATAAACATAGTGCAGCCACCTTGTCTGGTATGCAGGAAGCCGTGGGAGATGGTGGTGAGAGGAGCCGGGATGGGGAACAGGAATCTGCAGACGGAGCTTCGGCTCACAGATGACGTGCAGCCTGGAAACATCCCGAGGTCCCTTGGGTCTCCCTAGTACAGCAGGGGAAGGGGACGATTTCAATAAGGAGAGCCCTTGGAACATAAGATCTGTGAGGGTCTCATGGCTTAAGCAGAAAGAGTTTTCATTCCCAGGGAGAAGTAAACAAGGCTAGAAAGATCTGGAGGTGAGAGGTGAGATGAAAGGATGGCCAGACAGAGAGTAGATCAGAGAATGTTTTACCCTAAGACCAAGTGAGGCTGAGCCAACCTTTAGGGCCCAGGGGAAGGAGAGAACCTTAACCTAATTCAGTTAACAAGCATTATGTTCCTTTGATCAGTGGCAACCAGGAGGTCAGCTGATCATTTATGAGGCAAAGAACGGGGAGCTGAAGACTCTGTGTCACAGGTCAACCAGGGAGGGGGTAGCTGTGTGAGTCTGATCTATGGCATGTGGGCAGCATGGTTCTTTGCCGCCAGCCTGCTTTGCTGGAACACAAAGGAGGGGGAGATTGCCTAACTTTTGCTGTTTTCCAGGATCACAAAAATTGGATCAATTTCAACATTGTCCACATAAATAAGCAAGATGGCTACCCCTGAAAAATTAAGTGGCTAATGAGGGCAATAACAGAGTAAAGTAATTCCATAAAGTGTAGCATGTGCTGTCTGTGAGAAATAAATATGCTGGTTGCCATGGCAATGCAGAGGAGAGACACCTCACGTGGTGGGGGTTGGGGCAGGCAGCAATGGCTACACAGGGTCTTAATGGATGACCAGGACCTATCAGGTGGAGAGAAGGGTACGAGCTCTAAATCAGGAAGTATCCGCAAAGATCACAAAGGCAAATGTGCTGTGTGAACTTTATGCAGCAAAGCTTACATCCAAGTGGGCTAGGGAAAATAGTCTTTTCTGGCTGACGAGAGATTTTTTTTCCTCCTTAGGAGATCAAATAATAACAAAACAGAACTTTATCACTCACAGAGGGAAATGTGAGTCTCAAATTAGGTTAAAGCCTGGAAATGCTCCAGGATAAAGGTATGATGAGACTTTATACTCCGAGGGGAAGCTTGAGTGATGTCATAGCAACTGCTGGGAGCAGCTCTGGGTGTGCCTGTGGGGCCTCATTCCAGGCTTCCCAGGTGGCTGAGTGGTAAAGAATCTGCCTGCCGAAGCAAGAGACGCAGGTTCGATCCCTGAGTTGGAAAGATCCCCTGGAGAAGGAAATGGCAATCATTCCAGTATTCTTGCCTGGAAAATCCCATGGAAAAAGCAGCCTGGCAGGCTATAGTCCATAGGGTCACAAAGAGTCAGACACAACTTAACCACTAAACAACAACAACCCAGGCCAACAGCTCACGAGTGGGAAAGAGGTCTAGCAGGCATAGAGAAGCCCCACCATCTCCCTTGTATTCCTCACCAAAACTATTAAGCCAGTTTTCTTCAGAGTAGGAGTCTATTTGTAAATATGTAGTAAAAACCTAGGTAACACGTTTATATTTATCTAGAGTTTACTTTGGAGAAGGCAATGGCACCCCACTCCAGTACTCTTGCCTGGAAAATCCCATGGATGGGGGAGCCTGGTGGACTGCAGTCCATGAGGTCGCTAAGAATCAGACATGACTGAGCGACTTCACTTTCACTTTTCACTTTCATGCATTGGAGAAGGAAATGGCATCCCACTCCAGTGTTCTTCCCTGGAGAATCCCAGGGACGGGGGAGCCTGGTGGGCTGCTGTCTATGGGGTCGCACAGAGTTGGACATGACTGAAGCGACTTAGCAGCAGCAGCAGAGTTTACTTTAGAGCTTAAGGCTTTGTCTCCCAGTATCAAACTTCATATTCTAAAAAGTAACAAACTTCTGTTTCACTCCTTGTGAGAAACAGGCTGCAACAAGAGCAGATTTCTTCTCTTTTGCTTCAAATATAGAGTTTTAGGGGATCAGATATCCAAGCATCCTGGGGTGGCATGCCCTTCCCTGAAGGAAAATCTGTGTCAGAACTCAAGCAGCAGGCACACCAAGTGTGGTGGATAAAGGGACCCTTTGCGAGGGTGGTGCGGGGGGTAGGGCACGGTGTGGGTAAGGGGTCAGAGGCCAGGGTCAGGGCACAGATGGACGCTGTCTGAGAGGAGAGGCACAGCCCCTTGGAGTAGGATCACTGGGGAAAACAATGTGGGGCAGGGCTTCTCCATGCTTGCTGGACCTTCTTTGCCACTCTGAGCGGTCAGCGTGGGGTGGGGACCGATAGGCAGACCCGGCACTGCTCCCAGCAGTTGCTATGACATCACTCAAGCTTCCCTGCAAGAGTATAAAGCCTCACCATCCATGCATCCTGGAGAAATTCCAGGCTTTAACCCAATTTGAGACTCATAATTCCCTCTGTGAGTAATCGGGTTCTGTTTTGTTATTATTTGATCTTTGTAGCTTTCACTGTAACTTCTAAAATGCTGTAGCATTTCCCACTTGTAACAAAAGGGAAACAAATATGTTTTTTCAAAATGTTGTTGTTTTGTTGCTAAGTTGTGTCTGACTCTTTGCCACCCCATGGATTGTAGCCTGCCAAGGCTCCTCTGTTCATGGGATTTCCCAGGCAAGAATACTGGAGTGGGCTGCTGTTTCCTTCTCCAGGGCTCTGCCCAGTCCAGGGATCGAACCCACATCTCCTGCATTGGCAGGAGGATTCTTTACCACTGAACCACCAGGGAGTGAGAGGGTAGTAAAGCATAGCATGTCCTAAATTTAGAGGCAGGAGCCAGTCTTAAAGTGTTTCATTGTTTTTTTTTTTTTGAATCGTGCCTTTTCTTGCAAGAAGAATCCTTACCACCCCTGACTGAGGAGCAGAAGTGAGCATAGCTCCCACTGTCCTGTGACCGAGATCTCCGTGGGATAACATGTGTGAGGGGAGGAGGGAGCAAGGTGGAAAGAGGAGAGGGGGAAGTTAAAAGTTAATAATGTAGTGATAACAATAGCCTGACAGAAGGATAAAGAAAAGAAACCCACGTCCTTAAAAATCAAGAGTAGCCTAGAACAGGGGTCTTCCAACTCTGGGATCAATGCCTGATGATCTGAGGTGGAGCTGATGTAACAAAAAATAGGTGCACAATAAATGTAATGTACTTGAATCGTCCTGAAACCATCGCCTACCTCCCTAGTCAGTGGAAAAATTGTCTTCTAGGAAACCAATCACTGGTGCCAAAAAGACTGGGGCCTGCTGGCCTAGAAAGAAAAAAAAAAGGTGGGAGATAAGCAGGCAAGGGGGAAAAAAGCTCATGAATCTGGAGGTTTGTCAAGTTGACAAAGGTAGTTAGTGCCCAATACAAGCCATCTAAGGAACTTGGTGCTGGAGAAGACTCTTGAGAGTGCCTTGGACTGCAAGGAGATCAAACCAGTTAATCCTAAAGGAAATCAACCCTGAATATTCATTAGAAGGACTGATGCTGAAGCTAAATCCTCAATATTCTGACCACCTAAGGCAAAGAGCCAACTCACTGAGGAAGAAGATCCTGATGCTGGGAAAGATTGAAGGCAGGAGGAGAAGGAGATAAAAGAGGACAAGATGGTTGGATGGCATCACCCGACTCAACGGACATGAGTTTGAGCAAACTCCAGGAGACAGTGAAGGACAGGGAAGCCTGGCATACTGCAGTCCATGGGGCCACAAACAGTCAGACACAACTGAACAACAACAACAAGGAAAAGTAAAAGAATGAATATACTCTACAGTAGCAAAAAGGAAAAAATAGATTAAAACCAAACAAATCTCCTGCATCCAAAAACACAGAGTGGAATAGAGTACAGCAAAAGAGTAATTTGGAAAATGTAAAATGAATTCTATATGAGCCTTTGTGGATAAATCAAGGTTCCAGGATAAGAATTACAAGGCTTTCTCAGCTTCTGTTTCTCAAACTGAAAGCTCAGTAGTTCAGAATTGGATTTTTGACTATAGTAGCTCACAAAGGTCATCCCCTCACCCAGGCATCCCATGTTGACTGCAAGATCAAGTTGACTGCAAGATCAGGACTGGTGGCTCTCAATCCTTGTCTATCCCAACCTTTCCTGTCTGAAAGTCATGAATGCTTTGAAGCAGTAGGTTGGGCCCTGCTTGTGTCCCGGAGCATTCCAGGCACATTTGCTGGTGTTTCAGAATCCTGTGCCACAAGGAGTGAGCTAGGCAATAATTTCCTCTTGTGATGAGCTCCCGTCTGGTGACCGCTGGGTTTGCAGTATCCTTCTGGTTCCTCTTCACCCTACAATTGCCTTCTGCATGTGGTGCCCATTTCCAGTTGGGGCTCTCCCATTCCCCTCCCTCTGACTCACACAGTCTGCTTCAAATGCCCTTCCCCTGCCATGCTCCCCGAGTATCCAGACACCACAGCACCCGGCATGTTTCAGAGACTTCTGCTGCTGTGTCCCACCTTTCAGATCAGCCCCCATCTGACCCAATGGGGTCAGATGATCTGTGATGTGAGCTAGCTTAAGTGTCTTCACATATAGCCATTTAGTCTGCAAAATAGATGTGCAGAGTGTGATATTGTGGTCTTTATTTTCAACATGAGAGAACTAAAGGCCAGAATCATTAAATAACCCACCCAAGGTCATACAGGTAAGCAAGCAGCCAAGCTAGAATCTATATCCTGGTTTGTGTGACATCTAGAGCTCACTTGTTCTACCACCTCACACAGATTACTAGAGAATATTTAGTAGGGTTCTTTTATTTAAAAATGATGATAAAGAAAGAAAAGATTGCAAAAATGGATTTTCCTCAGCTTATATGAGTAGTTAGTGGAAGAACTGATTTTAAAAAGATCTCACTCCCAGACAAGTAACCGGCTGCAGGAACCTTGAGATTTGACACTGTAAAATGGGGTAATTTTGTCAATTTTCAGCGTCTCTGCATTTCTCAGGAAGAAGTCCATGACCCATGAAGCCCAGTACAACCTATCTTTTCTCACCTCACTTTTTATCCTGATAATGCTGGGCACAGAGCCTCTATTTCTGCAAGTATCTCAATGGATTGAATTGTTTTGGGTTAGGGAAAATTTTTAAGGCTCTATACTTCTTTATTTCTGAATGGGGAAATAGGGAGGAAAAAGACTATAATTTGTCAAGCATCTACCATCCCAGACACTGTAATAGGCACCTTTAAATTGACCAGTGGTTCTCAAACTTGAGGATACACCTGAATCTCCTGTAATGTCTGTGAAAATCAAACCCTGATGGGCCTCCCTCCCAGAGGTTCAAGCTCAGTAGGCTTAGAGTGGTGTCTGAAAACTTGCACTCTTTGTTTTTACTTTGATATGGATCATTTTTAAACTCTTTGTTGAATTTGTTACACTATTGCTTCTGTATTATACTTTGGTTTTTTTGGCCATGAGACATGTAGGATCTTAGCTCCCCACCAGAGATCGAACCCACAGCACCCGCACTGAAAGGCAAAGTCTTAACCAGCAGACAACCAGGGAAGTCCTAGAACTTGCATTTCTAGGAAATTCCCACACTTTGAGGACCTCTAATATAGGCTGAGGACTTCCCTGGAGGCCCAGATGGTAAAGTGTCTGTCTACAGTGCCAGAGACCAGGGTTCGATCCCTGGGTCGGGAGGATCCCCTGGAGAAGGAAATGGCAGCCCACTCCAGTGTTATTGCCTGGAAAATCCCATGGACAGAGGAGCCTGGTAGGCTACAATCCATGGGGTCGCAAAGAGTCGGACACAACTGAGCACTTTCTTTCTTTTCTTATCTTAATCCTCTCAGTGAACCCAGAAGATACTATGATCCTCTTCACTTTATAGAAGAGGAAATTGTGATTCAGATATGTTAGGTCAGTTCCTAAGATTACCCAATTAAATAAGGACACAAGATCCTAGCACAGACCTTTCTGGTTCCCAACCTGTGTCTTTGCTCTTTCAAATATCCTACTCTACCATAACCAGCAGGTTTTCCCAAGGAGCCGCCTTCCTTCCTGCTGTAGGAGCCACACACTGCTCTCTTGAGCTGAGATCCAGAGTGGGAAACACTCAACACTTAGATCCAGTTAGGGTCTCATTCACAGCCAGTTTACCCTTCCTTGCTCTCCCTCCTGGGTCACAGGGTTTGGTGACAAAAGGAAATGCTCTGTGTGTGTGTGTGTGGGGGGGGGTGTTGTGTGTGTGTGTGCGTGTGTTTATTTTGAGGGGCTTAGGCTGCTTTAAGGGCTGACCCAGGTGGTGCTAGTGGTAAAGAAGCCGGCTGCCAGTGCAGGAGAACTAAGAGAAATGGGTTCAATCCCTGGGTTGGGAAGTTCCCCTGGGGGAGGGCATAGCAACCCACTCCAGTATGCTTGCCTGGATAATCCCCATGGACAGAGGAGCCTGGAGGGCCACAGTCCACGGGGTCACAAAGAATCGGACATGACTGAGCGACTAAGCACATCATGCTGCTTTAAAGATGGGGGACAAGAGAATGGTGGAGAGTGGGGCAGCCCTCGAGGGGTCAGCAGGAGTTGCTGTCACAGGGAGCCTCTACCCTCTCCTCATTAGTGGACACAAGGGGATGGTGGTGACCCAAGGAAAGGCGACACCTCTCGCCCCACAGCAACCTGCTCAGTCAGGTGGACGGAGCAGAAAGGCATAGGATCTAGGCATCAGCTTGAAGGTACTAGGACCTCTGTTAAGGATGCAAGAGGTCTTTACATTGGAGCACGGTGAGGCACTGAAGTGGTCCATCCAGAGCCAGACCTGTGACCTGTGTCTAAGGAAGGACACTGGGTCACATGTTCCTTGGAAGGCACTGACTGAAGGGGCCCAGAACTCAAATATTTGGCCTGGGTCTCATCAGCAACAGCAGTTCAGGAGAGTATACCACAGATAAGTTGGTGAAGTATTAGAAGAAAGAAAGAAAGAGAAAGAAAGGAAGAAGGAAGAAAGATAAATAAGGAAGGAGACAAGGAAGGGAGGGAAGAGGAGAGGAAAAGAGTGAAAAAGAAAGAAAAGGAACTCTTACTTTTCTAGCAAGGCTGTGTACATTTTCAATCTGGATGAATTTCAATATCCTATTGTTGAAAGTAAATAGAAATTTTGTTTCTGAATAATCTCTTTTTTTAACTGTTTCAATAATTGTTAAACTCTGAGGCAGAATATTTTCAGGTTGGCAATTTGGGGGCTGGAAGACACTGTATTTCCTGGGTTTTGCTTTGTTCTGTGTTGTAACCAGGTGTCCATTCTGTCAGCTCAGAGCAAACATCACAGGCAGGACGCAGGCACTGGAGACAATGGCCTTCTCTTAAAAGTGCTGCCGGTCCAAACACATGCCTTTAAAACGCACTTAGAAGAATAAGCTATGGCCAGCAGGTAAACAGGAGAAGGCAATGGCACTCCACTCCAGTACTCTTGCCTGGAAAATCCCGTGGATGGAGGAGCCTGGTGGGCTGCAGTCCATGGGGTTGCAAAGAGTCAGACACGACTGAGCGACTTCACTTTCACTTTACACTTTCATGCATTGGAGAAGGAAATGTCAACCCACTCCAGCGTTCTTGCCTGGAGAATCCCAAGGACGGAGGAGCCTGGTGGGCTGCCGTCTACGGGGTCGCACAGAGTCGGACACAACTGAAGCGACTTAGCAGCAGCAGCAGCAGGTAAACAGCAGAAAACATTTCCTCTTCAGCTTGTGGATGGTTTTGGCGTTTGTTATTCTAGTCCACATCAGGATGCATTCTATTCCACTCATTGCTAAATCTATCATTCTGTTTAGAGGGACCCAGGTGTAAAGACTGCCAGGATTAAAACTGGACAGAGGTGCAAAGCTGTTAAAGATAATAGACCTGTGTTAAACCCGTGAATGAGTGGAAGGCCCTCTGTCCCAGGCCCGGTGCTCATTGTCCTCCATGGGCTGTTTTCCACACGTACAATGTGTTCACAGCTGGCTGGCAGTTCTCTTTTGGGGCCTCTGTGAATATGCATGTGCCAAATCACAGGCCTGGCTCCCAAGCTGGGAACCTACATCCGTGCTCGTTTCCTCCAGCATCTCTCAGGAGGGTCCCTCATCAACTCTGCACCCGCCATCTGCTATTGTTGGGGTGGCCAGCTCCCCAGGCGCTGCATGCCTCCGAGAATTACAATCCAGGTGGATTTAAGTGTCACTAAGACTGACTTTTCCCTAAGGTTTAGAATTTTGTTTCAGACAAAATAATATACACAGGAGACAGTCTGGCAGTATTTTCCACCTTTTAAGGCTGGAGGCCAAAGTCAAGGTTGTACCAGCAGGTTTTGATAAAGCTACCAGAATCTAATTGATGGCTTTGAAGGGAATTTTAAGAAGACTTGGATGTGAAGGCCCCTCAGTGAAAACAGCTGCTGTTTCCTCTCTTTGAATGGAGGCTGAGTTCAGTGCTGTATATCCCAGAGGGCTTTTAATGTGCATCTTAAGAAAGGCAGATTCAGAGTCATGAAAATGTGTTAGTTGGCTTTCCGGTGGAAAGTGACAGAATTTCTAACTTTCAGTTGCACGCATGCTAAGTTACTTTAGTCATGTCAGACTCTTTGTGACCCCATGGACGGTAGCCCACCAGGCCCCTCTGTCCATAGAATTCTCCAGGCAAGGATACTGGAGTGGGTTGCCATGCCCATTTCCAGGAGATCTTCCCAACCCAGGAATCAAACTTGCATCTCCTATCGCTCCTACATTGCAGCTGGATTCTTTACTGCTGAGCCACCAGGGAAGTCCCCAACCTTCAGTTACCCACCTCCCCAAACCCCAGATTCTTAAGGGATATTTGCAATGAAAGTGTTAGGTGGTAGCTAACTCTGTTAGCTTCAGTGGTGAACTGGACTGCACTTGTCCTTCCTCCTTGGCATGTCCAGTGGGCTCCACTTATTAGCACCCTCTTCTTTATGCCCAGGTCTCACCCTGGCTCCATTCTGCCCCTTGCAGAGGGGAAAGAACTCTCCTCCCCAACCAGAGGGAGCTCAGGGACCTCTGATAGCATCACTGGCCTGGTGGGAGGAGCGAGAAGAGAGCAGACCAGAGTCCTGCTAAGAGGAGAGGACTCTGCCTCAGACTCAGCATGGGGAGGTCTTAGCTCCTCTGTGACTTGGCCACTGAGGTCTGGTGTCTGCATCACTGCCAATACCCACACTACACCAACTCCTTGGACTATCTGCCCGCCTTGCTTGGCATCCTGTTCACCACCGCACTTGCCATGGGAGGCCTACAGTTTGGTTTTCTTCTTGGTCCCCTGAATGGTCAACTTGCGAACCCAAGATGTGCTACCTTAGTTCTATTGTACCTGCATCAGGTATAATGCACGGCACATAGAATTCAGTTACCCTTTGCTGAAAAAGTGGGTGATATTTAGTGCATCTTTTCAAAGCTAATTCTCTCACCCAAATCCTAGGAATTTGGCATTCTCCTTCTGATGATACAGATAAGGAACTTGAGTCACAGAGAAATGAAAAAACAAGCTTGGCCAAGTCAAGATGATAACTTCAGATACAACATTCAACCCTGCTGTCAGGCTCCAGAGCTTCCAACATAAACCACTATGGTTACACGTCCCAAGGACCATCCAGAGCACAGCGAAAGATTAATCTCTTTAATTCAGTAGGCCAGGTGGAGCATAGAGCTCAGCACATGCTGGTGGGGTTAGACTCTGATTCCAGGAAACGGAGCAAACTAGCTCTGCTGAAAAACTTCTGCCTTCTCTTTGACCTCACAGCAATCTCCTCTCTTCCCCCCAGTTCCAGCATCTTGCGGTACAGACCACAGAATGTGCAGCTGGCCTTCTATCTCAGTTGTTCTAGAGTCAAGCATCAGGTCATACACGGGAGTTCTCCATAAATGAATGAATAAATGAATAGCCAATAGGACCTGAGATGCTTCTTTCCTTGTTGAACAACCAGCTTTATTACGTTCCTTGGTTCTAATATTGGCTTTGACTTTTTAGCCATGAGACATATTTTGATAAGTACTCATCTTTTTTTCTCATGCTTAAATTGAAGTTTTGCAAAAGGCATATCATTTGGGGTCTGAACTACTTAAGAAAAAGTGCTATCCTAGAAAGAATGAAAGAGTACCATATGAAATGGATAATATGGAAAAGTACATCTGCATCTGTGTGACCTACTGTTATCAAAAGGCAGGTGTGTATTTTGTTGGCTTAGAACTGCTCCTCTGCTCCTGTGCAGTGTTTCTTTAGTGGTGATTTTCTAACCGATCATATTGAAGGTTTTTGAATAAAAACAAATCCTTTTATTAGTTTATGTTAAAGAGTGCATTGCTGCAGAAGAGCAATGTGCCTGACAGTCACCTACCAGGGCCAGGATGAAGCAAGACCCCCTTTGTTTTTCAAGACTTTGTGCCCCATGGGCTTCCCACGTGGTGCTAGTGGTAAAGACTGCCACTGCAGGAGACATGAGAGACACGGGCTCAATCCCTGGGTCAGGGAGATTCCTCTGGAGGAGGCATGGCAGCCCACTCCAGTATTCTTGCTTGGAGAATTCTCTGGAAAGAGGAGCCTGGCAGGCTACAGTGCATGGGGTCACAAAGAGTCGGACACGACTGAAGCGACTTACCATGCGTGCATGTACCCCATACACTTCTCAACCACATTTTTATTATAATTCTTGTAACTGTATTTTTTCCATTACTGACAATAACCCTTATGAAAATTATGATAAAATTGCCCTTGCATTTTAATTTTTATTCTCAAAGCAAAGACTAGGCTGGCATTGCACTGCTCAAGACACTTCACATGAGTGCCCCACACTAGATGCTCTGACAGACCGAAGCTCACTCAGAAAGATCACAGAGCATGTGGGGGACATCCGCTTCTAAAAGCAAGAGCTGGGACTTCCCTGGCAATCCAGTGGTAGCACTTCGCCTTCCAGTGCTGGGGGTGCAGGTTCGATCCCTGGTGGGTGAGCTGAGATCCCACATGCCTTGAGGCCAAAAAGCCAAAACATAAAACAGAAGCAATATTGTAACAAATTCAATAAAGACTTAAAAAAAAACTTAGGTGTAAAAATATTAAGATAGACCTCAGATGTATGCAAAATATTTTCCCCTAGAATACAAGTGAAAAATAGACAAGCTTTTCTGTAATATTTCTTTAAAAAAAAACACAAAGAATTAGCCTCCATAAGTTAAACTTTCACCAGTTGGTGAGGTTAAATGAAACACTTCTGGCCTTTTGCTGCTGCTAAGTCACTTCAGTCGTGTCCGACTCTGTGTGACCCCAGAGACGGCAGCGCACCAGGCTCCCTCATCCCTGGGATTCTCCAGGCAAGAACACTGGAGTGGGTTGCCAAACACAACACAGGTGTGTATGACACTGCCTGTGTCTTTTAAGCTGCATGGAAATAATCTCTGAACTGCATCATTGAGGCACCTGGTCTTTTTGCCAGGCAAGAAATGTTTTAAGAAAGGTTATCTTTATCTGCTGTATAGACTAATAAGTCTGTGGGGTAGTAAATGAACAAAAATCGCATTAAACTGTGGCTTCCCCTACTCATCCTTCTCCATAGGGTTTCTGATCATGGAAGAGAAATCAGGAGCCCATGCTTCATTCAGCATCCCTCACTTGATACATTCTCTTCACTTCTATTTCCCAAGCGAGCTATGTCTCCTGCAGCCTGTGTGTGTGGCATTGTCTGATGTTGTATCGGAACACGCTTTTCTCCTTATGGCAAAGTACGGTGCGAATGCATTGCACGAGTGAACAACTTCAATAAGCTGTTAGTAGACTTTTGGTTCCTGAATGGTAGTTTTCATTACTCTGAAGATAAGCTAATGGTGTAATCAGCCATCTTGTTAGAAGTACACACACAGACAAACAATCGTCAATCCTCAGACAGCTTAGAAAATGCATATTCTTCTTTACCCCCCTCTTATTGTTTTTATTTATATGCATTGAAATCAAAGGTAAAGCAAAAGGGAACAAAGCAATTACCATGCTGAGTAGGGGAAACAAAGCTGCGTGGAAGACTTTAGTTAACTGTGTGATTCCTGGTTCAGGTGGCAGAGACGGTAGCAAAGCTAAGGGGCATCTGTAATATTTGTGAAGGCTTTCTCAGGTCTGTCTGCCTGTGCAGCCAAATGGAAATGGAGTACTGCTTGCCTGGTGGGCTGCCACAGTGGGCAGATGGAGATTTCTAGAAAAGTTTAGGCTGCATGAAGGGGTTGGTAGGGAATGAATGCATGTCCTCATCTGTTCCAGAAAGAAGCAGTTTGGTCAAGGTGGGGGTTTCATCAATAGAGTAAGTCCTCTAACTACAAATGTTCTAACTATTCTCTGTTCTGAGAGTGCATTTGTAAGTCCAATTTGTTCGTAAGTCCAACAAAGTTAGCCTAAGTCCCGAACTAACACAACCAGCTATATAGTACTGTACTGCAACTGGTTTATAACACTTTTCACACAAATGATATGCAAAAACACAAAGAAAAAGTAAAGAAAATAGTTTTTGTCTTACACATTGCAATGCCTTGAGAAGAACAGTAGTACCAGCTACATCACTGCTGCTGTTAGGCTTACTTCTGGACATCCTGGGCTTGAAATAAACATACTGGACTACTGTCCTCTATACACTACCATAAAGTATGCTGTGATGTGCTAAGTCGCTTCAGTCATGTCTGACTCTTTGTACCCCGTGGACCGTAGCCCACCACCCTCCTCTGCCCATGGAATTTAGCAGGCAATAGTATTGGAGTGGGTTGCCATGCTCTTCCAGGGGATCTTCCCCACCCAGGGATCAAACCTGAGTCTCCTGCAGAAGCCACCAAGGAAGCCGTGGTGGGCAAATACCACCCCACATTGCTGAATGTGATTAAAGGAGACAGAAACTTCCAGCTCTTTCCTCTGGGAATGTTCTTATGAGCCAGAACTAGAAATATCCTCCTTGTGCCTTGACTAATAGAAGAGGAATGGGTAATAACTCATTAATTTGTAGCAGACAAGGATCAAAGCAAGAGGGAAATGTTGAGATAAAACTTTCCAGAGCCTGGGCATTTACTCTGGAAATTAAACTGCTGATATTTCTAAGCAGTCCCTTATAATCTCTGATATTTTGTTAAGATAAAGATAGGCAATGAAATCCTCCTACAGCAAAATCCCAAGTCCTAAAATGTACTTTCTCTTTGTGTATTTTAAATACATAAATTATGTGTCTACATACATATGCAATGCATTTTCCAAATTTTCTTCTGCTATTCGGAGCAGGATATTTTGGACTTACACTGAAGATAAATGTATGTTGATGTTTTACAATATCTCCTGCAGTGTAGCTACTGTTAAGTGGCAGCAATAAATAATAACCACCAGCTCTAATTGCTTAGAGAATTGCCAAGTGATAATCTGTGATGTAATTAAGTAAAAGAAACCAATGTTGTCTTTAACCACCTCCATAAAATAATTCCATAGAGGAGTATCAGAGCTTCTATGAGTAAAGTTCCCTTACAGAGTAAAATTAACCCTCCAAGTACACTGTCCCTCAGCCAGGAAAAGTCAACCAGGCCCTGTGTTGGTTTTAATGCTGTTCAATGAACTATTAATACGTGGAGCCTCTGAACATTTCACAAATTACCTTTTGTTTTGCTTCTGATTCCCAGAAATCAGCAGGATGAAAATAAGAGCCTGCATTTTCACTGGGCTTAGTGAGTGAGCCCAATGTGAAGAGAGTTCAGGGAGAGGGTTTGCCACTCTTTCACCTCCATTGTGTATGTGTTTAGTCACTAGGTCATGTCTGACTCTTTGTGACCCCATGAACTGCAGCCTACCAGCTCCTCTGTCCATGGGATTTCCCAGGCAAGAATGCTGGAGAGGGTTGCCATTTCCTTCTCCAGGGGATCTTCCCAACCCAGGGATCAACCCCACATCTCCGGCATTACAGGCAGCTTCTTTGCCATTTGAACCAGGGAAACTCCTATGGTGGCTCCATGACCCACGTGAATTGGACTGGGGTGGGGCCCAGGGAATGTGCAGGGGGGCCCTCTTCTAGGAGAACTTTATTCTGATATATCTGGTCCTGCCAAGTAAATATAGACAAAGCACTCAGGTCCAACCTTTCTTCCGAAACCTTTTCAAAAGGGGATTTTTCTGAAATGAAGCACATGTTCAGTTCTGGAAGATGAGCAGGTGGGGTCTGCAACAGGCTTGTCCCCTCTGGACACAAAATATGTTTATCCTAGCTTCAGAAGTATGACCAAACTGCTTGCCATTAATGCAGTTTGTAAGCCATCACATTATAGGGGTTGATCAAGATCAAAAATTCTTCCTAGGAAACTTGCCTTATTGGAGCCAAGACTCAGAGATGGTGTTAGTAGTGGTAAGGGTCTTCCTGAGGCTGAGAACTGTGATGGTCATGGGAACCTTATCTCTCTCTCTCTGAGAATCCAATGACCTTGAGGTGACTTGAGAAGGTTTAAAAGTGGAAGTGTGATAGCCAGATAGAGAGATATCTATCTGGAAACCAGCCAACAAGTGGTATTTCTGTCAGAGTTGATTATAAAGCTATCCCGAATACATCATCTATGAAAATAAGCCTTTCCTTTTCATTATATAATGATTTCCTGTGGCTCTCTCCTTTTAATCTTTTATGCACTTGATTGCTTTGCTGTTGTTTCAAAAGCTTATGATTAAGAAGGCTAGAATTTTCAAAAGGGGGAAAGGATAAACCAACTTTGAAAACTTCAATGTGATTGCAGCCTCTCTAAATTCAAGCAGTCTCTAATAAAGCTTCTGATGTAAATTACCCATATTTTTCAGGGTTGAGACTCCCAGTTATAGACAACTAATTTTAGAGTCTTTGGACTTCTCTTGGTTTTAAGCCTTGGGACTTCTCTTGCTTTCCTGCCAGGATATATTGATCTCTTTATTAAGTACAGAGGTTTGGAGTTTTTGTTAGAGGTGAGCAATTTTATGAATTAATTAAAATTATGAAATGCTGTATACTTTCAACTCAAGTCACAAGTGTGCCTTCCATGAAACATAACATCTATAGAGTTGTTTTGGTAATGCACTATTTAATTTGAACTGTCTTACACACTGTTATCAGAGTTTATGATTTCAAAAAGGAATCTCTTGATTGCAAGAGTGATTGCAGCATATCACCCAGAAGGAAGGACCTCAGGAGGGCAAAATCATTCAAAGCCATGTAGTACCATGGGATGCATATTTTCCTAAAATGCCTCCTCACCTTATTGTCCAGTGTCTTATCTTGAAAGTGATATTATGGCTCTAAGAGCCAGACAGAGGAAAGAATATTTCATTTCAAGCAGTGGCTAGTATATTACCATGAACTCCATGCGAGATCTATAAACATCAACTGAATTCCATTGTAAGTAAGAGAAATGTATACATTTACAGCCATCCACCCACATCAGAGGAGACCTTGCAGTTAAGCTGATACAAACAAAGCTCCATGTCTAGTATTAAGTGCTCTTTTGCATTTTGGAGACTCTTCCTAGCTTTTACTTTTCTGAAGTTCTTCAGCCAAAGGAGTTACCAGAATAGACAAGCATGAAATTAATTTTTCATAGTCATTTAGTAATAGATGGAATGCTCATAGCTCACTTCCATCGGGGTGGTTTCTTCCTTCTGTGGCTGCTGCTCCCTATGGATGCCGGCCCAACCCCCATCTAGAGAGCTAATGAAATAAACCTCTTCCTTGCTTGCATTTCCGGGTGTCTTAAAGTGGTATTTTGTGATCAATTCTTTCCCAATGGACTAAGAATCTTGTGGTATACCAGACTTCCTATCTGTAAGCATCCATCTAGCATTTATTATTAACTGTTCTAGACTGTAATTCACTTATTGCCCACACTAGGTGAATGCAGCCATGGCCCTCTCTTAAACCAAAATTAATCTTAAGGCTTAGTTTTCTTTTCCATTCTTTTTTAAAAATAATTTTAATTATTTCTTTTTGGCTGCGCTGGATCTTTGCTTCCACACGAGGGTTTTCTGTGGTTGCAGTGAGCAGGGGATACTCTCTAGTGGCGGTGTGAGAGCTTCTCATTGCAGTGGTTTCTCTTGTATAGCACAGGCTCTAGGGCACACGGGCTTCAGCAGTTGTGGTGCTCAGTCTTAGCTGTCCCATGGCATGTGGAATCTTCCCAGACCAGGGATTGAGCCGGTGTCCCCTGCATTGCAAGGCGGCTTCTTAACCAATGCACCACCCGAGAAGCCCCTCCCATTCTTGTACCCCACAGTACTTAGTAGCATATTATTTTATAAATATGAGCCATGATGGAAAAAGGACTTAAGGACATACATGTGACATCGCTGCCCCTAACAATGAGCATGAGAGGCATTGCAGAAGAAGAAAATTTACCCACTGGTGCTCCCAGAGTGGGTTTTGACTCTTTTCAGCATGTTACCGTTTCCAATGGCTTGATCGAGGGCATCCCCCATGGCTCAGCAGGCAAAGAATCCTCCTGCAACGCAGGAGACATAGGAAACCTACGTTCGATCCCTAGGTCAAGAAGATCCCCTAGAGAAGGAAATGGACAACCCACTCCAGTATTCTTGTCTGGAAAATCCCATGGACAGAGGAGCCCAGCAGGCTACAGTCTGTGGGGTCTCAAAGAGTCTGATGTGACTGAGCAGAGAGAGAGAGAATGGGTTGGTTTAATGTTTGCCTTCATTCTTTTACTAAGAATCCTTTACTGAACATCTACTATGTGTAGGTACCAGTGATTTACAGGGGTTCAAAAACAAATAGTGCACACTCCCAGCCCTGATGGAGCTCACAGGCTGTCCTCTTCTCTTTTGAAGAGAACAGGAAATGTTCTTTCCTGCAGACATGATTCTACTTCAGGTGATATTTCATCACTCATGTGGCAGGAATTCAGATCCCATACAACCCTGCACTTCTTAGGCACCCCCTTGACAGCCCCAAGATCAAGTCATATTAACATGAATATTAATACTGTGTGTTGCTTTCTTGGGTGCTGATTCTTACTATGTAAGAACTAGAAACAACTAGAGCACCTCTGACTCACTTCCTACCCAATCGAGTTCCTTTTGCCTGTAGTGGTCTTTCCTCTTTTTACCTCTATATCTAATCTGTAACTAAATTCTGGGTACTGTCCCTCATCAGTTCAGTTGCTCAGTTCTGTTGCTCAGTTGCATCTGACTCTTTGCAACCCCACTGACTGCAGCACGCTAGGCTTCCTTCTCCATCACCAACTCCTGGAGCTTGCTTAAACTCATGTCCATCAAGTTGGTGATGCCATCCAACCATCTCATCCTCTGTCATCCCCCTCTCCTCCTGCCTTCAATCTTTCCCAGCATCAGGGTCTTTTCCAATGGTCAGTTCTTTGCATCAGGTGGCCAAAGTATTGGAGCTTCAGCTTCAGCATCAGTCCTTCCAATGGATATTCAGGACTGATTTCCTTTAGGATGGACTGGTTGGATCTCCTTGCTGTCCAAGGGACTCTCAAGAGTCTTCTCCAACACCAAAAAGTTTGAAAGAATTAATTCTTTGGTGCTCAGCCTTTTTTATGGTCCAACTCTCACATCCATATATAACTACTGGAAAAACCATAGCTTTGACTAGATGGACCTTTGTTGGCAAGTAATGTCTCTGTTTTTTAATACACTGTCTAGGTTAGTCATAGCTTTTCTTCCAAGGAGCAAGCATGTTTTAATTTCATGGCTCTTCTCATTTCTCTATCATTTCCATTCCACTCTCACTATGCTGCAAATGGCTCCTTTTAACTGGACTCTGTGTCTCTAGCCTCCTAGCTCCAAACCACATAATCCCTGTTACCAGTTCAAATCTTCCTAAAGCACAAACTTACAACCTTTGCATAAACAGCCAGTAGCTCTCCCAGCAAGCAGAATTAAGGTGGATCACAACTCTAACCGTATTTCCACATTCCTTTTCACTTGTCCCAAAGGCACTGGCAAACTTGCTGTTTCCCCCAAGACAATAGGCTCTACTCTCCCAGATGGCTCAGCAGGTAAAGAATCCTCCTGCAATGCAGGAGACATAGGAAACCTGAGTTTGATCCCTAGGTCAAGAAGATCCCCTAGAGAAGGAAATGGCAACTCTGTTCATGTGGCTCCTTCTGCCCTTTCCCTTATATGTCCAGAGTCCGAACTTTCCCTCCATTACAGGCCAATGGAAAATGTTCCCAAACATCTCAGCCACAGGTGATCTCTTATAACACTGAAGCATTCTGAAATTCCTATTACTTTCTACTTGATATCATATTCATTTATGTAATAATGAAACCAACATGACCATCATCAGCTCCTTCTGTGGACTAGAATGAGTCAGTTGCTCTGCCATGGCTTTGTGTACATTATCTCAAGTTATCATCACCAGGGAGGGAGGTGCTATCAAGCTCTTTTTATAGATGAGAAAACTAAACTCAGAGAGACAAAATCCCTTGCTAAGTTTATACAGAATAGCCAAGATTTGAATCAAAGTCTGCTAACTCCAAACCCTATGCTTCTAATGACTATGCTTCATTGCTTCCCATATATGTATTTTTAAATATCTTCTTTTAGTTTCCATCTCTATCTGAAATATAATAATAATATCCTTTTATCTTTTATATCTGCCGTAAAGTGAAATTTTGTCATACCTTTGAATAAATGCCTTCCTGACTCCTTATCCAGTTCTAGGTACTTCAAAACTCTTAAAATAAAACACTGAGTGATAAGAAATTTCATTAGCTGTTTAAGTGAACAGATAGATGCATCTGATGTTAATTTCATTCTCTTCAATTCTTGGGAGGATTTAGAAACACTTGGACCAAATGTAATAAAATATTGGTTTTATTTATTCAAACCGTCTTTTCATTTAAAACAAAAATCTTCAGTGGAGGCAACTCTAAAGATGAATTCATTGTGTGTACACCCAGATACACACACACATGCACACACACACACACACACAGAACATTTATACACTTGCTCACCACAGAAACACTAATAAGAACCCTAGCACACTGGAATTCAAGAACTTTAGATTCAGCATCATTTTTAATGGTGGATATGAACATTTTGCATTCTTGTGTCTATATCCTGAGATGGATAAGCCTGTCAAGACTGGTCTAAAGAAACAATCTCTCATATTCATGCTTAACTTGGGCTTCACTGATGGTCCAGCGGGTAAAGAATCTAACTGCAACGTAGGAGACACAGGAGATGCGGGTTCAGTCCCTGGGTCAAGAAGATCCCTAGGAGGAGGAAATGACAACCCACTCCAGTCTTCTTGCCTGAAAAATCCCACAGACAGAGCAGCCTGGTGGACTACAGTCCATTGAGTCGCAAAGAGTCACACATGACTGCCCAACTGAGCATGCACATTCCTCTTAATTAATCTGGGGCAGGAGAGTAAGATCACAGAGATAAAATGTGGTTTTTATCATTTATCAAGGGTAATCAACATGACTTATCTCTGTTGTTGTTGATACCAGCCACCTGGCTTAGGAAGTGTTTGTTTGGGTTCTCCTGTAAAGCCACTCTTTCTCCCTCCCTTTCCACACTGTACTCTTTGAAAAAAAAAGTCACTATGCTCAGCCCACACTTCAGGAATGAGGAGCTATGTTCCACCCCCTTGGGGGTGGAGTAACTATATAAAGTACTTGGCATTTTAAATTACAAAAAGCTGAGAGGATTTCACAACTCAAAGAGAATAAGATGAATAAGAAACAAGGAAAAGATGAGGAAATCCATATGAGGAAGCAAAGAAGTAAGGAATTCAAGCTAATGATCAATGACGATATGGGGAGTCACACCCTTCAACAGGGATAAAGCCTCATGACCTGAGACACATTCCATTCAACTTTTTGCTGCCCACCCAGTATTCTAACATTTGGAAACTACAGTGAATTCCAAAATTATTTTACTTCTCTCCTGGGATCACCCTGTATGTATAATAATACTTCATTCATTATAAATGTCTGTCTATCAATAAGGTTCTGGTCTTGAAAATGTATAGTTTTCAGGGTTCCATGATTCAGTGTTTTCTTGGGAATGAATACAAGTGGATATGTAATGGAAATGGTGCTAGCTCTCATTTACAGAGGAGTAAAATGAGAAAACTAAGATCATGGCATCTGGTCCCATCACTTCATGGCAAGTAGACAGCAAAACAGTGGAAACAGTGACAGACTTTATTTTGAGGGGCTCCAAAATCACTGCAGATGGTGATTTAATTTCATGGAGTGCAGCCATGAAATTAAAAGATGCTTGCTCCTTGGAAGGAAAGTTATGACCAACCTAGACAGCTTATTAAAAAGCAAAGACATTACTTTGCCAACAAAGGTCCATGTAGTCAAAGCTATGATTTTTTCAGTAGTCATGTATGGATGTGAGAGTTGGACCATAAAGAAAGCTGAGCACCAAAGAATTGATGCTTTTGAACTGTGGTGTTGGAGAAGACTCTTGAGAGTCCCTTGGACAGCAAAGAGATCCAACCAGTGTATTGTAAAGGAAATCAGTCCTGAATATTCATTGGAAGGATTGATGCTGAAACTCCAGTACTTTGTCCACCTGATGTGAAGAACTGACTCATTTGAAAAGACCCTGATGCTGGGAAAGATTGAAGGTGGGAGAAGAAGGGGATGACAGAGGATGAGATGATTGGATGGTATCACCGACTCAATGGACATGAGTATGAGTAAACTCTGGGAGTTGGTGATGGACAGGGAGGCCTGGTGTGCTGCAGTCCATGGGATCACAAAGAGTCAGACATGACTGAGTGACTGAACTGAACTGAAAATGAGATAGCACTTAAGTGATTGGTTAAAAATCTTCATAATCAATAATACTTATTTTCACTATTCAATGAGAAGGGCTGTCTTAAAAAACTCTCCAAAGATCTGCTGCTGCTGCTGCTAAGTCACTTCAGTCGTGTCTGACTCTGTATGACCCCATAGACAGCAGCCCCCCAGGCTCCCCCGTCCCTGGGATTCTCCAGGCAAGAACACTGGAGTGGGTTGCCATTTCCTTCTCCAATGCATGAAAGCGAAAAGCGAAAGGGAAGTCGCTCAGTTGTGTCTGACTCTTCGCGACCCCATGGACTGCAGCCCACCAGGCTCCTCTGTCCATGGGATTCTCCGGGCAAGAGCACTGGAGTGGGGTGCTATCGCCTTCTCCACTCCAAAGATCTACTTGCTGTCAAATATAATAATTCTCCTTCATATTTCTGCTGCATTTGACTTGGTTAACTACTGTCTGATATTGAGTAGCTATTAATTTGTAACAAACCATTCTCAAACTTGGTGGCTTAAAAAAGCAATCGTTTATTGCTGAGCACACATCTGTGGGGCAGCTAGAGTTTATCTAGGCTGAGGTCAGCTGGATGGTTCTGCTTCTTTTGAAGATGTGCCAGTTGGCTAGGGAGTCATCCTTCTTGTCAGTCTAGGAATCTAGCTGTGGCATCTTTTTTTCCATGGCAATGGCAGAAAGCAAGAGAACAAATAACATCTGAGGTCTTTAAGAGCTAGGCCTGGAATGGGGTACACTGTCATTTCTGTCACACACAATCAGTTAAAGCAAGTCACATGGCCAAAGGGCAAGAAATACACTTTATTACCAATGAGGTCAACCACAAGGTAGTGGGTGGATGCTCAGATAAGTGAAGAATTGGAATCAGTAATGCAATCTATTATATCCTTGCTTCCTGAAACACTATCTTCTCCCCCTTTTAAAAAACACATTACTATTGTGATCCGTTCATACTTTTTTTTCCTTAACCCTTTTTCTTCAACCTCAGTACTGCATGTAAGCTTCACAAAAGGCTTAGCTTTTCTAAATTTCCTCATTCTCTCCATGCTTGTACTCTTTCTAAGAAAGCTAATCCAGGATCTGACTCTCAAATTCCCTAATGGGCATCTGTAGTTTACCACTGGGCATCTCCACATTTTCCTTTGGCATTGCCGAAACTCACAACCTTTGGTCTATGCTCCACTTAAATCAATGTTTCTTTCCAATACAAGGCAGTATCTCTAAAGGCTCGGGTCTTTAGATCATATATGATACGAACGCAACATCAACAACAACAAATCAAAGCCAATGAAAACTTACCTACATGAATAGGAATTTGACATCTCTAAAATTTAGAAGAGACTATGTCTAAAAGAAAATGATAATGATGAGAACAGTATCAAACACCAATTCCTATGAGAAATGGTTAAAGTTATTAATTTTTTTCAATCCAGAGATTATATGGCACATTACAACCACCGTGTTTCGATAATTTAGTGTGTGGTACAGGAGGACCCGGGGCTTCCCAGGTGGCTCAGTGGTAAAGAATCTGCCTGCAATGCAGGAGACGCAGGTTCAAGCCCTGGGGCAGGAAGATCCTCTGGAGGAGGAAGTGGCAACCCACTCCAATATTCTTGCCTGGGAAATCTCATGGACAGAGGAGTCTGGTGGGCTACAGTCCACACAAAGAGTTGGACACGACTTAATGACTAAACAACAGAAGGACTCAAGGGGTTGTTTTTGGTAGTGGAACATTCAGTGGTCAGATTTGTGGGAGGAAAAGTTTTGCTTGATATAAGGAAGACATTTTTAGTAAGAACTGTACAGAAACAAAATGGGCTGCTACCTGTATTTTTCACATGTCACTCTTATTTCCTGAAATGCTTGTTCCTTTTCCCTCTTATCCAAAATCCTATTTACCCTTCAGGGCTTATCCCAAGCTTTCATTCCTCTATAAATTCCTGATTGCTCAAATTTTATTGATCTCTTTCAGCTCATGTTTCTAATCTCTTACCCCACCCCAATTAAATTAAGGGATCTTTGAAAGTATAAATATGACATACTATTTCTTAATTTCAATTATTAAGCAGAGCTCTGAGCTTATAATAGCCATTCAGTAAATTTTTGCTGGTTTGCTAGTTTGTTTGTTTTTGTTTTATTTAAGTATAGATGATTTACAATATTATGTTAATTTCAGTTGTACAACACAGTGACATGGTTTGGGGATTTTTTTGCAGATTATATTCCATTATAGATTATGACAAGATAATGGGTATAATTCTTTGTGCTATACAGTAAGATCCTTGATGCAAATCTATTTTATGTTTAGTAGTTTGTATCTGTTAATTCCATATTTGATTACAAATTTTCTGATCTAATAATCTGCAATCTAATAATTTAATAATCTGCAATCATTAGATTTGATTAGAATTTGAATCAGATTGAAATGTTCAGGAATCTGATCATTTCACTTGATTTCACAGTGGATGTGCTCAGTCACTCAGTTGAGTCAGACTCTTTGCAGCCCCATGGACTGTAGCTAGGTGCCTCTGCCTGTGGAAATTTCCAAGCAAGAATCCTAGAGTGGGGTGCTGTTTCCTATTCCAGAGGATCTTCTCAACCTAGGGATTGAACCCACGTCTCCTGTGTCTCCTGCACTGGCAGGTAGATTCTTTACCACTTTTGTGCAAAGCCCCATAAAAGGATACAGTTTCTGATTTTAATGATAGACTGAAGGAAAAGATTTTGCCATCACTTAACATCCAGGCTTATATTTTTCAAAAAAATTAAAACCCATGGAATTTAGAGATCCTTTAAGGTCTTGAATTTTTAGCACAAATAATTTGCTTGGAGAATTAGCAAAATATGCCATCATTTCTTTGTATCTGGAAATTATTTAAAACAAAAACCAACTGGTGACTGAGAATATATGATGTGGAAGAACACACACAATGCTAGAGAACTGTAACTCCAGTTTGTAGTCAGGTCTCCCTGTTGTCATAGTTACCAATGTACTCCAAGCAGACTCCTTCCTGAATCACACTGCAAACATTCAATGAAAATAAATGACTCTTCAAGCTTTATTTTTCTCTATCCATGAATTGAGCCTACAAAATAGCATTGATCACATGGGGTTTTTTTGTTGTTGTTGTTGTTTTGTTTTTTAACATTTTGAGCAAGATTTTCAACATATAAAAGGAATAAGAGGTTTAATCAAAACAAGTGCCTCTGATGAAGGTCTTACCTCATTTGCTCAGCAATATTCATCAAGTAGGTAGGTTTTGGGGACACAACTACATCATGGCCCAGGATGGAGAGACAAGTAAGAGATGCATTTCAATGAAATGCAATCAGTGTTGCACTGGAAGCAGAGGATAGAGATTCATGGAAACACAAGAGAGACGCCTCATAAAGTTTGGATTTCTGGTGCAGTCATTTCAAAGGGAGGTTCCATCCTGTGATTCTCAGTGTATTGTTCCTATGAAGTTTATTTATCTGGGGGGATGGTGGTGGTGAATAGACTTTATTTTTTCTTTTAAAAATTTTATTATTGGAGAATAATTGCTTTACAGTGTTGCATTAGTTTCTGCTGTACAACAAAGTGAATCAGCTATATGTATAGATACCTCCCTGCCCTCTGGAGCCTCGCCCCTCTAAGTCCTCACAGAGCGCTGAGCTGCGCTCCTGTGCTGTACAGCAGCTTCCCGATAGCTATCTGTTTTACACGTGGCAGTGTACATATGTCAGTGATACTCTCTCAGTTCATCCCACCCTCCCCTTCCTGAGCTGTGTCCACAGTCCATTCTCTACGGCTGTGTCTCTATTCCTGCCCTGCAAATAGGTTCATCAGTTTCATGCATCATTTTCATGCATTAATATATGATATTTGTTTTTCTTTTTCTGACTTACTTCACTGTGTATGACAGGCTCTAGGTCCATCTACATCACTACAAATGACCCAATTTCATTCCTTTTCACGGCTGAGTGTATTCCATTGTATATATGTTTGATCACTGTATTCCCAGTCACTTTGTGTAGAGGACACCGGTGTTGCCCTGCAGGCTGGGCTCAGAGTGAGCTGGCCAGGGCTCCACAACTGAGTTCTATCATCTGCTGATATTCACGCTCTGCCTCTTTCTGCTTTGGCTGCAGGAACTCCTTCACAGACATTCTCCGGGCCATCCTGCTGTCACTGGAAGTCCTTATTGAAGATCCGGAGCTTCAGATAAATGGTTTCATTTTAATTATAGACTGGAGTAATTTCTCCTTCAAACAAGCCTCCAAACTGACACCTTCAATCCTCAAACTAGCCATTGAAGGGTTGCAGGTAAGTTCACTGAATGTACTAATAGCTTACGAGACTGCATGTGACCGTGTGCTCTTTTCTTATTGCAACTAAAGTAATATTTGTCTTTGAGAAAGGTAAAAGAAAACTTTGATAAAATCCACCTGTGAGTACTCTATTTTTATCCCAGCCTCAGTTTAGATGTTGTTGTTGTTGTTGTTTTAAAATTAGACTCCATTTTCATTAACAGCTCTAAATTACGGTTTCCACAGGTACAAATTACCTACTGTAGCAATTATGAAGAAAGCTTGGGGATGTTTAGCCAAATCCATCTGAGAGTTCACAAAAATTAAAGCTAAAAAACATCACTTTATGAGAGTGCTTTTACAGTGCGGTGGCATGGAAGCTTTTCAGGGTTTCTGGGAGCATCTGTGCCCAGGAAAATGTGCCTGGCGGGTCCTTACTTCCCCAAGTGCTATATGCCGAGGTGTGTGTATGGCTATCACTCCTGGGAAGATAAAGGAAGCAGGCAGAACTCTACTTCCTGTTTGTATGACCAGTCATTAGGACTTTGGGAAAGGGGCTTTTGTGCTGGGTAGAGGTTAGGGGAGTCTGTCCCTGGGGTCCCTTCTGCTTGAAGGACCAGTGATTCTGTGAAAACTAAGTCAGAGGGGCAGTGCTGCTTAACTTTGTGGTGACACATTACAATACAAAAGAAAAGCCATACAGGGAGATTCAGAACCAGCACAAATGAAACTCATACCCATTCTTCATTCTGTAGGAAGACTGACTCCATGGAATGACTCCCCTCCCAACAGACTGCAGTTACATGCAGCTATGTAGACAGCAAAAATACCTGTTAATTCTCAGATCAGGCAGCCAGTACTCAAGTTCTTCAAAATACAAGACCAGGAAATCCATTTCAATCCCCTATCCTACTCCAGTGTGATGAGTAATTGATGCACCTGCTTCTTTAACTGTGGCTGATTCACATTAGGCTTCCAGCAAATACGTAGCACTTGTTGGGCTTCTGATAAATTTATGTTTATTGAATGGATCTTATTTTGTTGAAAGGGTTTCCTGTTTCAGAACAGGGGCAAGTACACGCTGTTCCAAGAGTGCCGCGTGGTCCTGGGGAGCTACATCATGCAGTGTGTTGGAGGCACATTTTTAAAGTTGCTTTTGCATTTCTAGATTACAGTGTATCCTGCCTTGCCCTAAAAATCTCAATCACAGACTTTTCTGTCCTTTACTGCCAATCATTTTCTCTTAGCTCCCTTTTTCTCCACCATCCTCTCTTCTAAGCCTCTGAATATCTGATCTCTCTCTCTCTAAAGCGTTTATCAAAGGGAGTTTTAAAGTAAGCTGCAAGGTTTATTTCATACCCTATAATTACACTGGCCATATCTTTGGGATTTTCTGTGGTAGTACAAGCTTGATGCATTTTTATCTTTCTAAAAAGAGACAATTCATTACATGTGTAAATAGCTATGATTCAAGTTCTATGTAATTATAAGATTTTTTTCATAAATCAGGAAGAAAATGTACTTTTTCCAACCCTGTGTTCCAATTTTTTTTCTGGAAATGGTGTGGATTATATAACATGTCCCCTGCCAACTTCTCTAGGCTGATGTGGGTCTTACTGAGTTAATGCATGTGAGTGTGTTTTAAAACATAGAGCTGTACCTACATTTATAAGGTATTTTACAAGAAATACTAGATGACCTTTTGTGGGGCAAGGCAAGTCTACCTGGGCCTTCTCTTGTCATGTACCAGGGATGAATTCCACAATGTTCCATAGCTCTGGCTAAAGAAGAGCCTCTGCTGGGAGAACGGGAGATGCCCAAGGACAGGGTCAGAGTCGAGAACAGGTACTTCCTCCTGTCATCTCTCAGAGCAATGACCTGGACCCTTCTGTTGCTGAGCAATGTAAACTTCCTTGACTGGGGGAGAGCATCAGGTCAATCAGGCTCTGGTTTGGGATGCAGCTTTTTCTGCAAATTCTGCCTGCCCAGACCCTAAATACCTGAGATAGAAAGGTGCAATTTTTCCAAGAAAAGAAAGTCAGTGGTCCCTGAAGAAGCTGCGCTTAGGTGTGGCTCTGTCCAGGATATGGGCTTCCTGTCCTAACAGTGTTGGCTTGGTTCCTGCCCCACACTTGGTGGCCATCTCTGGCCACCACTGGCAACTTCCTACTTCAGGCCATCCTCTCTCAGGCTCTGTGGACATTCAGATGCCACGGTCACCTCTCTTCCAGCTCTCCCAGGGAACTTTTTTTCACTGCAACAGTTGTTTCCAGACACACTGCAACCAATAATTCCTTCTGGCATTTCAAAATGTCCGAACTGGTAGGAAGCAGAATTCATGCCTTTGTGGTCATGCTATTGTACAAGGAAGAGCCCATACTGGCCTCCATGTGCCAACCATGAAAATTCAAGATAAATTCCACATCACTTCTGGGATGGGTGAAGGCATCAACTTTACTGGAGAAAGAAAAAGTCAGTGAGAGATGAGAGGTTTCTGTTGTTCCTTTTACTGCTACACCTTCAGAAAGGCCCAAAGAGGTTTGAGTGTCTTGTAGATAGGCAGGGGGATGCTACAAAACATTTAAAGAAGCGTTAATACCTATCCTTCTCAAACTATTCCAAAAAACTGAAGAGGGAACACCTCCAAACTCCTTCTACAAGGCCAGCATTACCAAAACCAAAGACACTATTAAAAGAAACAGAGAGAAAGAAAATTAGAGGTCAATATCCCTGATAAATGTAGAGGCAAAAATCCTTAAAAAAGTATCAGCAAATTGAATTCAATAATACATTAAATGATAATTCATGATGATCACTGGGATGTATTCCAGGGAAGCAAGGATAGTTCAATATCCACAAGTTAATCAAGGTGATACACCACATCAACAAAATGAAGGATAAAATCACATGATTGTGGGCAGGGGTGGCGAGGGATGAACAGGTACAACACAGAGGATGTATGATACCATAATGATTGATACTTATGATTATACACTTGTCCAAATGTGCAGAGTGTACACCAAAAGTGAGACACAATGTAAATGATAGGCTTTGCGTGATTATGATGTATCAACATAGGTTCATCAGTTGTAATAAATGTACAACTCTGATGGGGATTGCTGATAATGAGGGAGGCTACACATGTGTGGGAGCAGAGGATATGGGAAATCTATGTCCTTTCCAGTCAATTTTGCTGTGAATGTAAAACTGCTCTAGAAAATAAAATTTTAGTGAATAAAAGTGCAATTATACTCAATCATTCAAAGAAAAAGGCATGTGCATAGAACTTTGGTTATGCATTTTATAGGCTAAATTAATGAGAATTAATTTATCATGATTAATTAATCACATAGAAGACTACTCTTTAAGGGATTATCAGATTTTCTACATCAAAAGTTACCCAGGATCAGCTAGTCATGAAATTCTAATAATATATATAGTATATAGTCCTCCTTTTAGAACAATGGGATATGTCATTGTTTAGAATATTAAGTTGTCCCAGCTACATAGTCTGTGAATATTAGTTCAAAATAACTTTAGTTAAAATACTAATTTTGAGAATGCCTGGAAGTCATTTTCTCATATTTTGCTGTTTCCTCTCTTAAATGTAGTAAGTAATGTCTAAAAGAGCCATCGTATCTATTCATTACAACCTGTTTAAATTTTAACCAAACAAAGTAATATTTATCCACCATTTTAATATAGCAGAGCATTATTCTCAATTCTGCAGGGAAATGCTGGCAGAAAGCGCAACAAGCTGAAGTCCTGTTCTTGAGTTTTGCAATGTTTCCAAAATCAATTTTTGGAATCATTTCTTATAAATCACTGCCGCCCAACCATTACAATCAACACACGGCATATATCAATGTTCAGCCAACCCAGATACTTAAAGAATTGACTGTGCCGAAGTGTTTTACTAAGCAAGAGTTATAGGCTATTTACAAAATATTTGGTTCCCTAAGGACCCAGATGTTGTTAAAGGTTTACAGAAGCTTACTTCTGACTCATCAGAGATTTAGAAAGCAGTCTTTTCCCCCCGCTCATTTCTGTGCTTATGTTATTTTTGTCTGCCCAATCGAACACTTTATCAATTCATTAATAAACCAGTTCAAGGTTTATGGTATGATTTTTGTTGTTGTTTGTTAAAAATGGCTTTATAATATTTATATCAACTTTTATTTAAATTCTCCCATGTGAGAGTTTGACCATAAAGAAGGCTGAGCACCAAAGAATTGATGCTTCATTTTCAAACTATGGTACTGGAGAAGACTCTTCAGAGTCCCTTGAACAGCAAGGAGATCAAGCCAGTCAATTCTAAAGGAAATCAGTCCTGAATATTCATTGGAAGGACTGATGCTAAAGCTGAAGCCCCAGTACTTTGGCCACCTGATGGGAAGAGCCAACTCAATGGAAAAGACCTGATGCTAGGAAAGACTGAGGGCAGGAGGAGAAGAGGGTGACAGAGGATGAGATGGTTGGATGGCATCATCAACTCAATGGACATGAGTTTGAACAAACTCCGGGAAAGGAGTGGAAAAGGAGGTCCATTGTTTTTCCAACTCTTAACCCAAAGGTGGGAAGGGATTGGAAGCAATACTCAGAGGCTCAGCTGCAAACCATTCATCTCCTGGAAAGCCCTTTTCATTGAACTGTTTCCAACCTTCATCCATCCTCTCTCACCTCCTTCCCACATTCTGCTCCTCTCATATCCTACTTTTCCATCCCTTTTCCAAAACATACAATGCGTTCACTTGTCTTTGGGGAATCCAAAGTGCCCTATTCACTTGGAAGACTAGGACAGTAAAACATTCATAAAGTCACTGGAAAACATGACAGTTCCTGAGGGTAAATGAATGGCAGGAGGTGATCATATTTTTGGAAAGGCTAGTTGGGAAGATGCATTTCAAGTTAGTAGTGGATTCATACCAAATCAACCATTTATGACTCAGACATGCAGGCCCATTGATTCATGGTGTATTCATTCAACAGAAAATGTGGGTCAGGTATTTTCTCCTAAACTGGTTGATAGTGGAGAACAAAGCAACCTGGCTTCCTGAAGCTTACATTCTATCATGCAGTTTGCAAACGACCAGTCTCAGCATCACCAGGAGCTGGTCAGAAATGTGGAGCCTCAGGCACTACCCCCAAACTTACTAAATCAGTCTGCATTTCAAGTTCTGCATACAAATTAACGTTGGAGAAGCACTGCTCTAATAGACAGTATGGCAGTATAATGTGATGGATCTCACCCACAAATGCACAGACTTCCCTGGAGGGTCTGTTACAACCCACATTCCTTGTCCCTATTCCCAGTTTCTGATTCCATAGGTCTGGAGCAGAGTCCATGAGCTTACACTTCAAAAACGTTCCAGGTGCTGCTGCTGGTGGTACAACCAGACAATGTAGGTGAGAGTAGAGTCTGACTATTTGGACTTTAGTCCTGGCTCTGCCAGCCAAAGACCTCAGGCCTTAGGGTTTATCTCTATCAGCTTTAGTTTTGTTCTCTGTAAAGATGTGGTGGTAAAACAGAACTACCTTACTGGTTTATGGCAGAAATTAAATAGTGCATGAAAAGTGTCTGGGCCACAGATAGTAGCCTGCCAGGCTCCTCTGGCCATGGGATTTCCCAGGCAAGAATACTGGAGAGGGTTGCCATTTCCTTCTCCAGGGGATCTTCCTAACCCAGGGATTGAACCCAAATTCCTGTGTCTCATGCATTAGCAGGCAAATTGCCTCAACTTTTCAAAGTTTGAAATTAGATCTCACCAGCTGTTCACTGGACCCAAACAAGGGTGCTCCCTTCTCACCTCAGTCAATGACTTGGGTCCAGTTTGGTGTCACCTGTTCAGACAGTGACACATGAGGTGGCTTTTCTTTCTGTTTATGTGTTGCGATCTCTTTAATCATTACCAAAGTCTGCTCCCAAAGCCTCTATAGATGAGTGATTAATGAGGTTGAACTTCATGTCTTTCACACTGCAGGACTCTTTTCATCAGTAGCATTTACAGTCTTTGATCGATCCTTATACTTTCCACATATTAAAGAATATTAGATACAAATAAATGGAAGGGAGAGGGTATTTTGTATATATTTTGCCAAGAAGGTTCTTAATTCATTCTGAACACTCCAGGGATGCCTGAAGAACATTTTCCTCTTAACAAACTACCCTTTACCTTCCCGGGCCACAAAGCTACAATTTTGATTTTGCAATAGTAGAATATGGTATTACAGAAATATTAGAGGAATAAAATGTCCCCTGTAACGCTCTACCTTGTTAAGTATCCATTAAACTCAGGAAGATGATTAGAGGTAATGACACTCCAGTGATGCTAATGGCAGATAGGATGGCCCATTTAAAACAGTTCCGATTAAACAGGTCTATCTCTGGCATGTTGTTGATAAATGGTTTTTCTGGACTCTCATGCATTATAGACCTGGCCAATGCCTGGATTCATCCATTCAAGAAACCGTTACTAAGACTCGACTTTGAGTCAGTCACAAAAATAAACAGATGCTGTCCCTACTCTCAGCAAGCCATCATTCAGAGGAGAGGCAGCTCTATAAACAAATGATGAAAACGATGTTGCATGTGCAAGAAGGGAGATACACACCAAGTTAATACTATCCCAGTTCAGGCAGGAGGAGTTAGGAATGGCCTCTTGGGTAAAGCCGCATCTTGACTGATTCTTAACAGGTGAGTGCGGAAGAGCCAAGTGAAAGCAGGCTGGGAGAAATTTCAGGCAAAGAAGGTATTATGGGCAAACATACAGGGGCAAGTTGTTTTTGTTGTTTAGTCATTAAGTCATGTGCAACTCTTTGTGACCCCATAGACTGTAGCCCTCCAGGCTCCTCTGTCCATGGGATTTCCCATGCAAGAATACTGGAGTGGGTTGCCATGCCCTCCTCCAGGGGATCTTCCCTACTGAGGTGTCAAACCTGCATCTCCGGCATTGGCAGATGGATTCTTTACCACTGAGCCAACCAGAAGCAAGATCACAGAGGCAAGATCTCAGTCAATAAGAGAGAAAGAAACAGAATCAAGTTCCTAATCCTGGCATGCACCAGGACCAGGCAAGGAGCCTGTGTGCCCCTGTGCCATGCTAAAGAACTTGGTCTCTTTCTGCAGGTGTTGAGGGCCATCTTGAAGCAGAATGACAATACAGACTGATGCTTCTCATGGGATCAATTTGGCAGGTATGAGCAGGGAAGAGTCAAAGGTGGGGAATCAAATAAAAGACAACTGCAATCATTTAAGTAAGAAGTAAGAGGTTAAATTAGGAGTGACCAAAAGATTTTGATAACTATATAGGAAGTCAAGTAAGGCAGTGACTGGTTGTTGGATGCTTGAGAATGGAAAGTGAAGATGGAGGAGTCCATGATGAAGCTTGGGTGTGCAGCTTGGGTGAAGGGTAGGGGCAGTACCAA